>NC_092385.1:26210773-27410773 GCF_030028105.1 Mobula birostris
CCATGAAGTTGATGCCACTTTGCTTCACTTCTATAGAATCTGTGTCAGTCTCCAGAGTGAATACAGATGCAAAAAATCCATTCAAGATCTCCTCTACGTCTTTTGGCTCCATGCATGGATTACCATTCTGATCTTCCAGAGGACCAGTTTTGTCCCTTGCAAACCTTTAGCATTATATTTATGCATGTACAAAAGAAACAAAATCTCCAGGATGTAGCAAAATATGTTGGATGATGTCTATCCCAAGTTATACCACACTGGAAGCACCGACACAGGTCAGATTAATACCACCCTAATTGGCATGGAATACAAATGTAATCTTGCTGCATTGTCAACATTCCAAATACAAATTGAAATCTAACATGTCATCACAGATTTTCTGAGAATTCTTTTACATTAACATAAAGAATAGGAACAGTAGTAACTGCTGTTGTTTCTTATTGAACTGTTCTTTTCATCCTGTAAAATTCGATTTAGACAACTCATCTTTTTCTGACCTAGTCATCAGTTTAGGTGAGAAGCAAAACTTTTATTATGGGGTTTAACACATTTCATCGGTGGTAGAAACATTCTGCAAAATTATCTATATCTAAAGCCAAATTAATAATAAAAAAGCACGGATTATTTATCTGACCTCACATTATGCACTGTGAACATGTCAACCTCAGGGTCCATAGAAACAAATATAAACTGGAGAACATTAAATTATTCTTCCCTTTACTCCATAATAAAGCTGAATTCTATTTTTGACAGTATCTTGAAGAAATTGCTCTATAATTATGAATTTAAATGGCATAGTCCACATATTTGTGACTCCTAGATATACAGTATAATCTTAATTTGTGTATGTCTCTTGCTACTCAGATCTTCCAATCTCATTTTTTTTTATGCTCAGCTTTGTCACAGAAAGATATCCTGAAATACACCATTACGATACAGATTTAAAAAAAAGACACTGAACAAAAATTATTGAAGGGTAGTACTGTCCAAAAGTTTCATCAAAATGGTGGGTTTTACAGTAAGCTGTTAAAGGGAGAGTGAGCTTAGAGAAAGAAAAACAATGTGTAGGGTAAAGGCAGCTGAAAGCTAGTCGCTTAGGAGGAGAGGGGAGCGAAATGGTTGCAGGCAGTGATTTCCAGCCCCCTAATATCCTGTGTTAAAAGTTGTTCTCTTCATGGCCTCTCTAATCCTTCTACTAATAAATCTGCTTCTGCTGGTTGCTGCATATCTAATAAAGGTTCCCCAGAGTAAATCAATTTTTCATACTAAGTCAGACTGGAAAAGAAGGAAGCCATCATTCTGAAGCTTTGTTGGCAGCATTTGTCGTCTAACTGGAAAAACTAATACGTTTTTTTTTATTACAGCCAAACCCAATGAAAATCACATGAAACATTTTTCACCTGCATTATTCTTGATCCTCACTAAATGCTCCCACTACAGGACTTGTAATTTTAACTTCTGAACTCTTTTTTGCATGTAAAACAATCTGGATTCCAAGACTGGTCGATTCTCCAAACAAAGGGCGGACTGTACTCCAAGCCACACCTTTCCTCACCGTAGCTTCACGTTATTGTTAACCACAGTGCAAGAGAATGTGCACAAAGCAGGTTATTGGCATGCAAGCTAAGATTTGCAGGTGTGGGGTGGGTACAAAACAAGGGGAATAAAGTAGGACAAAATCTCTGAATAATACAAAAATGGTTTGAAACAATTCAATCAGGGACTCAGTTTTGAATATACTTGATTTTGGAACAAACACAGTGTTTAATCATGAAATACAGACATTTATTAATTATGTGTTATCTATGAAATAGCATTTTAAATACATTGGTGATTTATCATAAAAATCAGGCATTGCGTTACCAAATTTTTTTTTTTGTTCATACAGGTCCAATAATTATTCTTCTATTTCACCTCAGAGTCTAACCAACTGGGGCTCAATTCAATGGAGACCGAAGCAAGGAGAAATTTGTTTGCATCTAGCCACGAGCAATGAGCATACAGCCTTTTAGTCAAAGTATTACTGAGGGAGGCTTGCATCAGTAGCTCAGGCCTGTTTATCCCATTTTTGTGAGGTACTTGGTTGGCGTGGCTGCAATTTGTGCATTCATTTTCCTCTAACTGTGCGTTAAACATATATAATTTAATGAGTGTCAGGACTTAAGAAGTTCAACATTTAACAGATGCCCTGACTCCACTCCCAAAAGGGATTTGCCCTTTATTACAAGCACAGATGGAAATCAATGCACAGATTCTCAGTCACTGCCTGGAGAACCTTTTGAAACAGTGTGTAGAAAATCCTACTGGTATAATATGTTGTTTTTATTACAGGCAGCTATGATGAAAATCACGTGAAAGATTTTCAAATGTTTTCCTGCAGCAAAACTCAACTCTTCAGGCCAAAAGCAAAATACCTGCAATCCAAAACTTCAGGTTTAATCAGTAAAATGATTTGAGGCACTATACAAAATATCAGTACAACAGATTGTCTTTGCAAATAAAAGGTATTAATTTGAATTACTGATGAGAAACTTAACTGCTGCAATAGGAGTTGAGTTCCTGTAGTGAAAAACTGCGTTTCTCAATGCCCAAAGCTCTTCTGCTTTCTAAGGCCCAAGTCAAAAGTGTTACAGAATATTCTCCTCTTGCATGAACATTCCCCCCTTTACAATGGCATACCACAACTGCAGAGCATATTAGCTGGAAGAAGCTTTGCGAGTGAAGGATTCACTGATAAGATAACAAGAAGGACAAAGGTGATTTGTGTAGAGGAAAACTGAAGCCCAGGAACTTCTCTCAAAATCAAACATCATCCTCACTGTAGCTTTTAAAGGAACTGGAGCCCAAAGGTGCAGAGAGTTGTAAGCAGATGCTGTCTTTGCAGTCCACATCCAGAGAATATAAAATAATTGCCTATCTTCAACCCATAGGACTTAGTCAACATCTGTAAGTAGCCTCTACTTTGAAATTTTTTTTGATTCATTGATGATGGAAAGTTCATAAAGACTTTGTTTTTCATTTTTATGTTCTAAATACTGTGAAAGGAAATAGTGAAGATGTGAAATGCTCAGGAGCTAATTTTGAAGTTGTTCCCTGTTGATAATAAATATTTTGATGGTTTGCTCTGTAAATGGACACATTGTAGCTGCAATCCAGGTGAGGCGACGGCGGAGGCGGTGTAGCGTGGCATCCGTGCTCGGTTGGAGGTGGCCTCCCCCATCTGTTGGATCTGTGGAATTGCAGGCTGGGCTGCCAGGAACCATCAATTTGCAGGACTTGTTGCTCAGGGTCTTGGATGAAAAATGTGTTTTCTTGTGTGACCATGTTCTCTTTCTCTTTCTCGCTATTTTGAATGTGTGTGTGTGTGTGTGTTTCTGTGCCTTGACCCCAAAAGAACACTGTCTTGTTCGGCTGTATCCATGTATGGTTGAAGGATAATTAAACTTGATTTGATTTGACATTGTACATACTAGAATATCATAGACTCACATAATCTTTAAAACTTCTAGGTCACTCCTAGCCTTCTTTGCGTCATGGAAAAGAAAGTTAGCCAATCCATTTTCTCCATAACTAAAATCCCCTAATTCAGACACCATTCTTTATAAAACTCCGGTTAGGCCACATCTGGAGTATTTCATACAGTTCTGGTCGCCCCACTATAGAAAGGACGTCGAGTCTTTGGAGAGGGTGCAGAAGAGGTTTATCTGGGTGCTGTCTGGTTTAGAGGGCACCTGCTATCATGAGAGACTGGATAAAGATAGGCTGTTTTCTCTGGAGTGGCAGAGGGTGAGGGAGATCTGATAGAGGTTTATAAGATTATGAGGGACATAGATAGAGTAGACGGGGAGTATCTATTTCCTGGGGTTGAAATGTCCGACACCAGAGGGCATGCATTGAAGGTGAGGGTGTAGGTTCAAGGGGGATGTGAGGGGTAAGTTATTTACTCAGAGTCGCAGATGCCTGGAATGCGCTGCCTGGTACGATGATAGAGGACCTTAAGACACATTTGGATAGACAAATGGATGTAAGGAAGATGGAGGGCTATAGACATTGGGTAGGTAGGAAGGATTAGTGTTTGGGTGTTTGATTATTTTTTTAGCTGGTTTGGCCTAACATTGTGGGCTGAATGGCCTGTTCCTGTCCTGTACTCTTCTAAGTTTTATGTTCTATGAATCTCTTCTACACCTCTGCCAGCACAAAATGCTGCCACTTCCTTCTGGCAATGTGGTGACCAAAACTCCACACAGGACTCGAGTGTCGGCCAGTGTTTTGTGAAGTTACAACATAACGCTACAAAACTTTTATATGTTCTCTGTCCTGATTCATGAAGGTATGTGTGCCATATGGTTTCCTCACTACACTTTCTGAGAACTATGGTTTTGACCGCTAGGTTGCACTGTCCATCAATAACCCTTAGTGGCCTACCAGTTACTGCCTATGTCCTACCTCCACTTGACTTTGCAAAATACTCCACCTTGCACTTGATGGAATTAAATACCATTTGCTGTGGCATTAGATGATCATCCTTACAATCGACACAACCTCCAAGTTTTACATTATCTGTAAGTTTACAAATCATACCTATATTTGGAAGCAACAATGGCTGCAGCAGCAATTCTTTGTCCACCACTAGTCACGGACTTCCAATCAAAAAAATATCCTTCCACCACTACCCTTTACCCTCCAACACCGAACCAATTTTGGATCCAGTTCACCAGCTTGCCTTGGATCTCATGCCTCAAACCTTAGACGAGTCTCCCTTTTATTGGATGGGTTCGTCCAGGTATTCTGGCCTCTTTCTACGTCCCAAAGATGTGCAAGTTAATTGGCCCTAGTGTGTGGCAAAAATGCTGAAGGAACTCTGCAAGTCTGGTAGCATACATGGAGGGAAACAAACAGTTAAAGTTTCAGGCCAAAAGGAAGTTGTTTATTTCCCTTTACACTGTAGAAGTTGCCTGACCTGTTGAGCATTTTGTGTGCGTTGCTTGAGAAAGTGGTTGAAGCCGGTACATCTGGTACATTTAAGAAGTATGCAGCAAAGTAGGTAAGAATTTAGAGAGATATGGGCTAAGTGCTGAGAAATCGGATTAACTTGTTTATACATGTTGCTCAGCATGTAACAAAGTGCCTTCTTCCATGCTGTACAACTATGACTCTATGTAATATCCCAATATATATATATATTTAAAATTAGTTTCTTTTCCCATATATTTCCCACAGCCTATTGTCACTTGTATGTCTATCAACCCCTGGTTCTCCTGGCACCCCTACATACTAGGAGCAATTTGCCACAGCTAATTAAGCTATTTGCATGTCTTTAGGAAGGGAGAACAAGCTGGTGCACAGAGGAATTCCTCATGATCACAGAGAGAGCTTGCAGAGAGTACCCAAGGTCTGAAAGGAACCCAGGTTCAAGGAGATCCAGATGCTGTGCCACTCCATGCAGACGGCTTCACTGTGGCCATTGATTCTTTTTCTTTTGTCTTCCATGTACTTTGCACAAATAAAGTAAGAAGCCGCAGAGAGTGATGGGGTCGGCTCAGTACGTCACGGGCCCATCCCTCTTCAGCATCAATTGCATGTACTTGAGACGCTGCTGCAAGAAATCAATATCTACCATCAAAGCTCCTCACCATCCAGGCCATGGTATCTTCTGGGATGGAGGTACAGAATCCTGAAGTCCCACAACACCATGGTCAAGGCAGCTACTTTCCTTCAACCATTCGGCTCTTGAAAAAACCTGTACAACTCTGATCACCAACTTAGCATAGCGAAAAATGCTGGGAAAGCTTTGCTCACTTTGCATTACAATGGACTTTATTTTTTCATACTAATTGTATTTTTTTCATGTAAAAATTGTGTATAATTTATGCTTAAATCATGTTTTTCCTATAAATGCTGCTTATGAGCCTTTGATGTTTCATTGCACCTGCGCATGTATGTACATATGACAATAAACCCAACGTTGACTTTGATGATCAGTAACGCCTGACTGCTGTTGCTGATCTGTATGTAGTACAAGGAAACTTTTCAATTCAGTCTACTCCCTTCCAAATGAAACTAATTTATAAAATTGACTCTGGAGTAAATGTGAAAAAAATTCTCGTAAAATGCTACCTTACTTAGCAGAACTCAATACTATGAAAACTTATTTCAACGGTGTAATAATTTGTTCCTCCGATCTAGGTTTTCCACATGCAAGGTAACCTTAATGATTACCTTTCAATTACATCCCATTTATAATGTAATCTGCAGATAAATTCCAGAAAATATTCTCATGTAATATAATGCTTTCATTTTCAAAAATGAAGCAAGTATTTCAGAAGGATACAAAATAATGTTTCAATTCAAGTGGGTTATGACATTTCCTTTAGAGAGACAAGGAAGTGGAAGTAAATATGAAAGAACCTTCAACAATGCCTAACAACAGCCAAATTGAACCATATTTACCCTCCATAGTGACTGCAGTAAAATATGCGATCTCACCTGCTGTTCAGCTATCAAATCGTCAGTGTCGCAGTATGAACAAGGTTTTTGTTCCTTCTGTCTTTCCGCTGTTCTTGAAGCTACCAAATTGAACTTGAGGTTCTGCTAAAGGGGGAGGAGACTGAGGTAACAAGGTACTTGCAAACAAAAGGCCACACCTTTTTAACATGTTGTGTATGCATGAAAGAAACTTTCGTAGCTCATCTCCCCGTTGCAACAGTTGTAAACAGGAGTTGCCAAAACATCATTGGCTAAAACTGTTGCAAACTGATAGAGTCAAAGTTGTTGAATGTAGTTTTAACATTAAGAAATGGACAACTATAAAGTTAATTAACTGTCAAATTAAGTGTATGGAATTTAATTTGCATCTGCTCAAGTATAGTTCAGTGGAACTGGAGCAAACAGCTGATGAGCAATAAATGGTTATCGGTATAGATTGCGAGCTTTAAATTAACAAAATGTATTTCTTATTTATTTTATTTATATGGAATATGAATTAGCAGAAATTGTAGTTACCATTGAAGTTACACTGTTTTACCCTTCCACTGAAAATTATTTTTTTATAATTTTCTAAGTCATTGAGAAAGTATGTTTACACATTTAAATTTGTCTTCTCTCTAGAATGATCAATTTTTTTTATTTTAATCTTTGCACTTTGTAAAATGATGTTTGTAAGTAAATCATACCATTTCATAAAAGTAATTTCACAATTGAAGTTTCCATATAAAGATCTAACACTTACTTTTGATGTTAACCTTACGATGACTCATCTTTTGACTGTCTGTTTAACTTATTATTTCCCAATATAGTCCCGAGAACGGATTTAGCTGATTACTGAGGTGTTAAGCATGCTTGGTTATTTCCTTCTAGCAGTTATATATTAAAAGATTGGAATGCCAATTTTACCAGCATAAATACAGGAAAATAGCTTCAGCTCAATGAAGTTACATCAGAATTAATTAAACCTTATTTTAACATTTAAGGTAGTGCAGCCGATTAGGCACTTAGCTTTAGAGATGGAAATGAAATCCCAATCTGTTTGACGAGATTAAGGTCACCATTTTTCTGATTTCTCCAAATGAAGTGACACATTTAGAGTTATAGAGCACTGCAGCTCAGAAACAAGCCTTCGACCCATCTATTCTGTGCCACAATTCTACACAGTCCCACCTGGACTATGGCCCTTGGGATCAGAATCACGCTTAATATCACTGGCATATTTTGTGAAATTTGTTAACTTTACGGCAACAGTACAATGAAAAAATGATAAATAAATAGAGAGAAATAAAACTGAATTGTAGAAAGAATACTGTACATATGTCTATATTAAATAGCTAAGTTAAAATAAGCAGTGCAAAAGAAAGCAGAAATAAAGAAATACGTTGTGTTCAGGTTTGGTCTTCAGAAATACTGTCACTCAGGAACTGAAATTGCTCACTCTCTCCATTCCTGATCCCTCTATGGGGGCAGGTTCATGTTCCCTCGTCTTACCCTTTCTGAAGTTCAGAATCATCTCTTTGGTCTTACTGACACTGAGTGCAATGTTGTTGCTGCGACACCACTCCACTAGTTGGTATATCTCGCTCCTGCACGCCCTTTCACCACCATCTGAAATTCTGCCCACAGTGGTTGTTTCATCAGCAAATCTATATATGGCATTTGGGCTGTGCCTAGCCGTTCAGTCATGGGTATAGAGAGAGTAGGGCAGTGGGCTAAGCACACATTTCTGTGATGTGTCTGTGTTGATTGTTAGTGAGGTGGAGGTGCTATTTCCAATCTGCACAAGTTGTGGTCTTCCGGTTAGGAAGTCAAGGATCCAGTTGTAGAAGGAGGTACAGAGGTTTAGGTTCTGCAGCTTTTTGATCAGGACTATTGGAATGATGGAGTTAAATGCTGAACTGTAGTCAATAAACAGCACCCTGACATAGGTATTTGCATTATCCAGGGGATCCAAGGCCACATGGAGAGCCATTGAGCTCGTATCTGCTGTAGACCTATTGTGAGAATGGCAAATTGTAGTGGGTCCAGGTCCTTCCTATGGCAGGGGTTGATTCTAACCATGACCAACCTCTCAAAGCATTTCTTCATTGTAGATAAACGTGCTACTGGATAATAGTTGTTAAGGCAGCTCACACTGCTCTTCTTGGGCACTGGTATAATTGCTGGTCTTTTGAAGCAAGTGGGAGCTTCTGACCGTAGCAATGAGAGATTGAAGATGTCTTTGAGAACTCCTGACAGTTAGTCGGCACTGATTTTCAGAGCATTACTAGATACTCCATTGAGCCCTGCTGCTTTGCAAGTGTACACCGCTTGAAAGACAGCTTGACATCATCCTCTGAGACAGAGATCACAGGATCATCAGATGCTGCAGGGATCCTCATAGCTGTGGTTATGTTCTCCCTTTCAAAGAGAGCATAGAAGGCGTTGAGCTTGTCTGGTAGTGAAGCATCGCTGCCATTCAAGGTGCTGGGTTTCACTTTATAGGAAGTAATGTCCTGCAAACCCTGCCAGAGTTGACATGTATCCAATATTGCCTCCAACCTCACTCAGAGTTATTTCTTGGCTCTTGAAATAGCCTCCACAAGTCACACCTGGCTTTCTTGTACAGACCTGGGTCACCAGACTTGAATGCCATAGATCTAGCTTTCAGCAAGCAACAAACCTCCTGGTTCATCCATGGCTTTTGGCTTGGGAATGTACAGTAAGTTTTCATGGGCACACACTCCTCCGCACAGAATTTAATGAAGTTGGTAACAACTGCAGCATATTCATCCAGACTCGAAGATGAGTCCCTGAACACAGTCCAGTCCACCAATTAAAAGCAGTCCTGTAAGCATTTCTGTGCTTCCCGACCGGTCCTCACTATTGGTGCTGCAGTCTTCAGTCTCTGCCTATTCTCCAAGAGTAGAAATACAGACACGTGATCAGACTTACCAAAGTGTGGGTGTGGGATAGCACGGAGGGCACTCTTGAACTTAGTGTAACAATGGTCCAGTGTGTTACTTCCCCTGGTACTGTAGGTGATTTGTTGATAATAATTATTTAGTGACTTTATCAAGTGGGCCTGGTTAAAATCCCTCATAATGATGGGGAAGGCATCAAGATGTGCTGTTTCATGCCTGTTGATTACATCACTCAGTTCATGTAGAGCCTGTTTGACGTTAGTCCGAGGTGGAATGTACACAGTGCCCAAAATAATTGCTGAATTCTCTCGCGGCAGCTAAAATGGCCGGCACTTAATTGCCAGGTATTCCAGGCCAGGTGAGTAATATTGGGACATCACCGACACATTAGTACCCCACGAGCAGATGATCGGAGCTCTCCCACCCAGGTACTTATCTAAACTTTTCTTAAATGTTGCAATCAAACACACATCCACCACTTCTGCAGGCAGCGTGTTTCTCACTTACATCACTCTCTGAGTGAAAATGTTTCCCTTTAGCTCCTGCTAAACATTTCACCTTTCATTCTTAATCCATGACCTCTAGTTCTAGTCTCACCCAATATCAGTGGGGAAAAGTACATTTACCCTTCTATAGACCTCATAATTTTGTATACCTCTATTAAATCTCCCCTCATTCTCCTACACTTCAGGGAATAAAATCAACCTCATTCAACCTTTCCCTATAACTCAGGTCCTCAAGTTCAACAACACCTTTGTCAATTTTCTCCGTACTCTTTAAATCTTATTGATATCTTTCCTGTAGATAGGTGACCAGAACAGCACACAGTACTCCAAATTTAGCCTCATCAACATCTTATTAAACTTCAAGATAACATCCCAGCTCCTTACTCAACACCCAATGTGTCAAAAGCACTCCTTACAACTCTGACTACCTGTGAACCGTTTTCAAGGAATTATAAATCTGTAATCCCAGATCCCTCTGTTCTACCACACTCCTCACTGCCCTACTGTTCATTGTTTAAGTCCTATCCTGGTCTGTCCTCCCACTTTTGGCTCCATTAAATTCCATCTGCCATTTTTCAACCCATTTTATCAACTGGTCAAAGCTTCAGGCTTTGATAGCATTCCTCACTGTCCACTATGCCCCCAAACTTGGTGTCATCTGCAAATTGGCTGATCGATCTTACTGCATTGTCATCCGAATCATTAATATAGATGATAAATATCAACAGACCTAGTACTGATTCTTACAGCACAACACGAGTTACAGGCCTTCAGTCAGAGAGGCAACAATCTACCACCACTCTCTGTCTTCCCATGCTAATCCAACATTGAATCCAAATGACTACTCCATCCTGAATGCCAAGCAACAAGATCTTCTGGACTATCCTCCCATGCAGGACTTTGACTCTGCCATGGACCACATATCACTGTTATTGCTCAACTTCTCTATTTCCATCTCATCAACATCTAAACTCATATTTGCTGTGGAATCCCAAATACATGCTTCTCGAATTGATTATTCCCAAGTCATGTTCTTCATGCTCCCTCCTCAAACCTGCAGTCATACAAAATTCCACAGTCCATTTCCTAACTTTCACCAAGTTCCATTCATCCATCGTCCCGGTACTGCCTAACCTACAACCACTCCCATGTTAAGGATTTTTATGTGAAAGACAAGGGTACATGAAACACAGTATTGATTTTAAGGATACTATCAGAACGAGCTATTCAAGTGCAAATATATTTGTTTGTTCATTTTATCGACTACACAAAAGCTTTTGATAAAGTGAAGCACAATAAGTTATTTGAAATATTACAGAAAACTAGATCTAGATTCAAAAGACCTTCACTTAATCAGAAATCTGTACTGGGAACAAACTGCCACAGTAAGAATAGATGGAGAAATGAGTCAGTTTACGAAAATCAAGAGAGGCGTTAGACAAGGGTGTGTTTTCTCCCCTGATTTATTTAATGTGTACAGTGAAACAATATTACAAAAAATAAGAGACATCTTGGGAATCAAAATTGGCGGTGAAAACATCAATAATTTCAGATATGCAGATGACACTGTGTTAATTGCAAGTACAGAGGAAGAACTACAAAACTTAATTGATATAGTTATTGAAGAAAGTACAAAAATGGGTCTATCTATCAGTTGCAAAAAGACAGAATGTATGGTGATATCCAAAAAGAAGGAGAATCCTATCTGCAGGCTGAGAATAAATGGGGAAGACATAAAACAAGTACAGAACTTTTGCTACTTAGGAAGCTGGGTGACATCAGATGGCAGGTGCGACTTGGACGTCAAAGGAAGAATAGGGATGGCAAAAGACACCTTTACGAGAGTGAAGAGTATACTGACGAATACTAAACTAGGCATGACAACCCAACTCAGAGTACAGAAATGTTACGTTTATCCAGTTATGTTATATGGCTCGGAATGTTGGACAATATCTGGTAACATGAGGAATCGAATTGAAGCAGCAGAGATGTGGTTTTTGAGGAGGATGCAAAGAATACCATGGATGAAACGAATATCTAATGGAAATGTCATGAACAGAGCAAACACAAAAAGAGAAATAATGTATGAGATCATGAAAAGGCAACGTAACTTCATTGGACATGTGATTAGGAAAGAGGAGTTAGAATGCACGGTAATTATGGGAAAGATTGAAGGGAAGAAAGCAAGAGGAAGACAAAGACAAATGATGATGGAGACAGCAGCCAGAGAACTGGAAATGAATTGATCCACTTGACCTGAAACAGGAATGTGTGGGCCATGGTAGTCAAAGCTCAAACTGGGCACGGCACCTGATGATGATGATGATGATAACAGGCTAGTTGACTTGACCTCAGTGGTTGGGAAGATGTTGAAGTCGATTGTTAAGTATGTGGTTTTGGGTACGTGGAGTCTCATGATAAAATGTGCCAAAGTCATCATTAGGGAAAATCTTGCTTGGCAAATCTGCTGAAAGTCTTTGAGGAAATAAGAAGCAGGATAGACAAAGGAAGATTGGTGGATGTTGTATACTTGGATTTTCAGAATGTCTTTGACAAGGTGCTGCACATGATAAGGTAAAAGCCTATGGTATTACAGGAGAGATATTAGCATGGACAGGAGATCGGCTGACTGGCAGAAAGCAAAGTGTGGGAATGTAGGGGGCTATTCTGGTTGTCTGCCTGTGACTAGTAGTGTTCTGCAGTGGTCAGCATTGGGATCACTTTTTGCACATTGTAAGTCAATGATTTGGATTGATGGCTTTGTGGCCAAGTTTGCAGACAATACAAACCTCTTCTAGAGGATTGGAAAATGAAAGAAATATATAAGAAAGAAAGGAGACAGAACAGAAAAATGAGGGTAGTTAGCTTAATCATTGCCATTGGAAAAATGTTGGAATCCTTTGGAGGATAGAACAATACAGCACAGTATAGGCCCTTCGGCCCGCAATGTTGAGGCAAACATTTAACCTACTTTAATATCATTCTCACCTTCCTTCCCACATAGCTCTCCATTTTTCATCCATCTAATATACCTATCTAAGAGTCTTTTAAATACTCCTAAAGTATTTGCCTCTGCTACCAACCCTAGCAATGCATGCCAGACTCCCATCACTCTCTGTATAAAAAAAAAGCTACCTTTGACATTCCGCCTAATCTTTGTTCCAGCCACCTTGAAATTATGCTCCCTCATATTAGCAATTTCCACTCTGGGAGAAAAAAAGTCTCCGGCTGCCCACTCCATCTATGCCAGGGATTTGGTCGCTGTGCAGAGATCTGTCCAGTTGTCCATCTACAGCTTCAGTTCCCTCTAGCATGTTGAGTAAGGAGCTGCACCCAGATGCACTTCTCACATATGAGGCAATCAGGGATGCTCCCACATCTTGCATGAGGAGCACATCACTGATCTGGGATCTAATCTTGCTACTCTAGTTCAGCACTAATAAAGAAAGAAATAGAGCATCCCCCTCTCCTTGCCAAAGCCTTCTAACTCTGTCTCTCTTAACTATAACTGCCCCACTTAAATGTAATTTCTTTTTATTGGTTCTTTGCCGGTGCCTAATAATGCAAACGAACTCACCCTCTGCAGAAAGTCATGTCAGGTCCTGCTCCCTTTTTAAATCTGGTGCTGGCCTCCACAAGTAACTGTCAGGTTCTGCAAAATCACGTGACAATCATGCAAAGTCAACATGATTTTTTTATAAGGGAGTTTAAAATGATGTGAGGTAGTCTTACTGGAAAATAGCAGACTCTGAAGGAGATTAACAGTGAGGTCAGCTATCTAGAAATCAGTGCCTTTGTTTTAGAAAAGGGGTTGTCCATTCGCAGAGTCATACAACACAGAAATTGGACCACAGCCTATACCATTCACACTGACCATCAGAACCCACATATATCAATCCTGTTTTCCTCTTGCATTTTCATCAATTCCCACACACGTCAATTCTCTTACCACCCACCTACACTAGTAAACAATTGTCTACCAACCAGCGCATCTTTGTGAGGTAGAAGGAAATGGAGTAGCAGAGAAGACACACACAGTGACAGGGAGAACAAATTCGACACAGCCATGTTAGAAAGTCTGGATTGAACTAGGGTCTTTGTGAGGCAGAAGCAATGAGGACTGCATGATTGTACTGTCCAGAAAGTTGTGAATCACAGGGAGCTGAGGTGAAGCCCTCGCCGAATATTTTTGTATTGGAGTTTGACATTTTAACATCAAGGAAAAGAACACTTGTGGGAAGAAACCAGGAAAGTGGTGTTAAGGCCAAAAGTGGGTTAACCAGTATCTTACTGAGTGGCAGAGAGACTTCGAGGGTGCTCTTGGCTTCTTGCTTATTTTGTTTCAAAACACTCTTAGCTGGTCTTACTTACTCTACAGTCTGCAAACATGAAACCATTTTGAGATTGTTGCTTGTGTTCTAATTCATTCATGGCTGACATACAATGTCTCCCAATAAAGCAATCTTCTCATTCCTTCTTCAAGCCTTCACACAGATTTATTCCTCACTGTTTTGTTTTAAATCTGCCAATAGCTCTCTGAAATATTCTTCCGACATTGACCTATCATACGTTGCTTATTTAAATATTTCACCATCAGCAGCCATGCCTTCAGAAACTGTACAATTCCATTTGTGAATCTCTCCATCTCTTCTCTTCAATCCATCCTTTTCGAGCAAGCTCCTGGTTGTCTGTCCTAATAACTCCTCACAGAATTTATGGACATTGTTTTCACTGACATTTCTGCAACACCACCTGGCAATAACTTTTGGCATACTAAATGAAATTGAAACAGTTGTAGTTACTCTAAACAACAGCATGTCCAGTATAATAATTAAAATCTGCAATGTAGCAAATGAGCTTAATTCTTATAGAGATGTGACAATAATTTCAATTCAATTGTCTATTAATTATTTTGATATCTTTATCAAATATTCATAATATTCATTGAGTCTCAAGAAAGTGGTGCACCTTCTGATTAAATACAAGTACAAATTCAATATCTGGCATAGGCTGCATTGTCACCCTGAATTAACCATAGTTCTCTCAGACTATGATACAGCAGTCAGTAGAATTAATAAAATTGCAAATTGCATTGATGTATTATTAATGAAAATGTGAATGTAAATAGTATTCTTCTCTTCTTTCACCTTCCTCTATGTTGCACTGTTGTGAAACTGTGAGAAAAGAAGGTGAGGATAATCTTCAAGAACTAATGTATGGCCTCAATACAATGGAGAAAGGTGGGTGGGTGAAGAGGATGATATACGGATGACAATACCAGTGCCTTCCAGACAACACGGTGAAATTAACATGAGAGCTCTTTTTACATTTTTATTTGCTGGTTTCCTGTCAGTGCTCTGACAGTGAAATTCAGTGGCAGTGTGAAACTTCCTGCTGTAGAAACAGGGAGCCCATTTACTTCAGTGGAGAACGTTGGCAAGAAATCCAGGTAAATTCAGGATATATGTATTATTCGAATTTACTTTCATGTTTTAAGAGCTTTATCTTTTAATATTTCAACTGGCTGATCTGTACTTAACAGATTTTAACAGTTACAAGCAACCAAAACTTCTGGAAGTTTTGACAATTGGCTAAACCGAAGGCATAGCTTTGTCAGCTATCAAGTTGTTTCACTAAATCTGGGGCTTTTTCTGACCCAGCAAAGTGATGGACTTATGTTCCAATATGAATCAGGTCATTCCTTCGAAACAAGAAGAAGCAATCCAGATTAGTTCCATATAATTGGGCATAGAAGAGTGCAGAGTGATCTTAATAAAATAAAGATACTCTGGATGTATGGCTGGGCAGATGTTGCGATGTTTCATTGAGTGATCATGGTTACATAGGGATGAATATTTAAATACTGAGATATGTAGGATTTTCTTTTCACAGTCACTGGTGAACTTCTGGATTTTGCTACTGCAATAGGGTGTGGGGGTTAAGATTACTGATGGCATTTAAAAGAGGTAGACAACTATTGAAAGATTAAAGTTTTGAGGGCACAGTGGAACTGGCAAAAAAGAAGAGTTGAGACCGAGTCAGATTGGCCATGATGAGATTGCCTGGTGGGCTGGTCTGGGGTACCAGACAACCTCCTTGTGCTCATATTTTCTCACACTCTTAGCATGTAGATGAACGGTGAAACTGCTACCAGGAAATTCTAGGAAATTGGGTCTTCATTATAACAATATGTTAAGCATACAGTATTGAATCTCCATCATGCAAATCCAAAATACATTCTGTACCAACTTCAACAATATTTATTTCTATAATCTAAGTCCTCAGTAGATATTTTTTTCCACAAAATGACACAGCAGTCTCTTTAGAGTACAGATTAACAAATCGGTGTGGGGTACACTTGATTTAACTATTCCTTCCTTTCGCTATGATTCTATCCCTTACTGTATGAAGGTGCAAGCACATTGTAACAAATAAGTTTCCTAGGGCATAACGGATTAACAGAAAAATGGAACATAATCTGCATTACAAGGCATCACTCTAACATCTATAACTTGTTAAAGAGTTTCATATTCCAACTGTTCAAAATTCTGTAAGTACAGGCTGAAAATCCTTTAGGCATGTAGGATTTAATATTGTGGTGTATTTTCAATATTTACAATAGTTGCTTAGCTCCATAATCAGGGAACATATACATGCTCTGATTAATGACAACAGGCTCATATTGTGTGGAATATGATGATGCCACATCTGCTACCTCATGCGTAGACATTCGTATTCAGTCTGTCAGAGTGAATCACATCTGAAATAAACCAGGTTTGTTCACTGCACGTCTCCCTGTGTCTGACTGCATTACACTCCAGAGATGAGCACCGCGTGAAGGAAAGGAATGCCTAAGACAATACAAATAACAGGGAACACTGTGCGATTGCTAAAAGTAGCTGACTTTTGTTTGCAGAGATAAAGAAAGGCATTTGCTTCATTTTGAAAGTCATATCTTCAATACTAATTCATGACATATTTATTCATTTTAGTGACACCCCCGATGGATGTTTGTAAATTTCCTAGACTTAGAATGTTTTCAAAGAGAGCACAGAAAGATGGCTACAAAAACAAGTTGAATGTTTTATCATTTCAATCCATTGGATTCAGGAGGTCCAGGAGTCTTGATTCTGACACCATGAAAAGAGTTTTGGCAGCTAGCACACTTGAATTGAAATCTCAACTAATCCTGCACTTACCAATTTCATGATTGCCTGATTTTTTTTCCCCAGATGTGTCATAGGTAGTATGCAGACAAGATCCATTTTTAGTACATCATGAATTTGATTCTGTTCACATCTGAAACTACAATGAAATTAAGAACACAGTATACAGTGCAATGTTATGTGCTAAAGTCCTTTTAAAATTCTGTGCAAAATATTTTCACTTTGCATACCTAGAGCAATATGAAGTAGAAATTGAGGAATTCATTGAAGCAAATTTGAAGCTTCTTTGCTGCCTCAGATATTACAATTTTCAATGATGCATAGCTGTAGCGATTGACATAGACTAGTAATTATAGGACAATAATTATATGTTCCCACCAGGCCAAGTCATTTTTATAAGCCCAGTAAACTTTTTAGCTTTTGTTTCTCTGAAAAATATATTAAATACTTCTTCAAATGTCAACATCAGAATATCTTTCTTTGGACTTCAATCCATAACATTTTCGTGCCATTGTTTTTATTGACATAATGGAAGTACTTTGATTTTTTTTTAATATAATTTTTATTGAGTTTTCAAACTTGATTACATGGAATAATAATATCTACCCTCCCCCCTCCCCTTAACCCTTCCCCCCGATATATACCCCTACCTAAAAGAAAGAAAAGAGAAAGAAAAAAAAAAGAAAGAGAAAGAAAGACTGCCTGGGTATTGGAAGGTCTCCACATGCTCCATGGGATTCGAAATAAATTTAATATATTTATTTGTTACTTTCCCCAAAGGACCAACATCTTTATCATCAGAGCACCTAGATATGCCAACCTATCTTTTGTAAGTAAGGGCGCAGAATATTCAGAAATGTATCATATTTATCTCTTAAATTGTAAGTAATTTTTTTCAAGTGGAATACAGCTAAAAATTTCATTATTCCAACAATCCATACTTAAATACGAATCTGATTTCCAAGTAACTGCTATAGCCTTCTTAGCTACTGCCAGTGCAATTTTTATAAATTCTTTCTGGTATTTATTCAACTTAAGTTTCCATTTTATCCCTTCGATGTCACCTAATAAAAATTATATAGGGTTATGTGGAAGTTGAGTTCCAGTAATTTGTTCCAATAAGACTCTTACATTTATCCAAAAAGGTTGAATTTTGGAACAGGACCAAGTAGAATGTAAAAAAGTACCAATTTCTTGATTACACCGAAAATATTGATCAGATAAGTTTGAACTTAATCTATTTATTTTTTGCGGTGTAATATATAATTGGTGTAAAAAATTATATTGTACTAATCTGAGTCGAACATTTATTGTATTTGTCATACTGTCAAGACATAGTTTCGACCAATTTGTTTCATTAATATTAATACTCAAATCCATTTCCTATTTTTGTCTTGACTTGTGAATTCCTTGTTTAAGTATCTGTTTTTGAATCAGATTATATATAAAAGAAATAAATTTCTTAATTTTTCCTTTTTGAATTAAAATTTCAATTTCATTGGATTTCGGCAAAAACATTGTTTGACCCAGTTTGTCTCTTAAATAAACCCTTAATTGAAGGTAACAAAATAAAGTGTTATTTGATATTTTATATTTATTCTTTAATTGTTCAAATGACATCACTATATCTCCTTCAGAACAGTCTCCTATACATCTAATCCCTTTTTGCTACCAATTATATAAAAGTTGATTATCCATTGTAAAAGGAATAAGTCTGTTTTGGATCAAAGGTCTCCTTGCTGATAAAGATTTCTTTATTTCATCATCAACGTTTATCTTATTCCATAGATCAATCAAATGTTTTAATATAGGAGATTCTTTCTTTTCTCGTAGCCATTTAGATTCCCATTTATATATAAAATCTTTGGGTGTATTTTCTCCTATCTTATCTAATTCTATTCGAATCCATGCCAGTTATTGTTCGTCAAAGAAGGATACAATAAATCTGATTTGCTTTATAATAATTCTTAAAATTTGGAAGTTGTAACCCTCCTAATTCAAATTTCCATGTCAATTTTTCGAATGATATTCTTGACATCTTACCTTTCCAAAGAAATTTCCTCACACATTTATTTAACTCTTGAAAAAATTTCTGTGGCAGTTGTATTGGTAGTGTTTGAAATAAATACTGTAATCTAGGAAATATATTTATTTTTACAGCATTGATTCTACCCACTAATGTTATTGGTAATATCATCCATTTGTCAAGATCTTAATTTAGGTTAGGAGTACGTTTTATAAACTGGATTAAAACCTTAAACACTAATCCTAATGCTAAAGTAGAGACAAATCGTCAAATTTCAACACCATTCCAGTTAAAAAGGTCAACTAGGCAAGGTTGTCTATTATCGCAACACACATCAAAGTTTCTGGTGAATGCAGCAGGCCAGGCAGCATCTCTAGGAAGAGGTACAGTCGACTGTACCTCTTCCTAGAGATGCTGCCTGGCCTGCTGTGTTCACCAGCAAATTTGATGTGTGTTGCTTGAATTTCCAGCATCTGCAGAATTCCTCGTGTTTGCGTTGTCCATTATCACCTGCTTTATTTGTATCGGCGATAGAACCATTAGTAGAACTAACTAGAATTGATTCAGATATTAAGGGTTTTAGAGTCAACAGGAGGAATATAAGATTAATTTATTTGCTGATGATGTTTTGATTTATTTAACAAACCCACTGCATTTGTTACGTAAACTGTTTTCTAGATTGGAAGAATATGGGAAAGTATCAGGGTATAAAATAAATTGGGATAAAAGTGAAATCTTACCTCTTACTAAAGGAGACTAAAGTCAATGTCGATTAGCAACCCAATTTAGATGGCCGATAAATGGTATAATGTATTTAGGTATAAGTCTTGATAATGATATAAAGAATTTATATAAATTTAATTATTTACCACAATTGAAAAAAGTACTTTGATATTTTGATGTGTACAATTTAAGACCCTGTATTGACATGACATAATGTGGCTGTGTTTGGTCTCTGTTCATCTCACATTTAATTATTCCACCACGGCTAGCCATCATATTGCTGCCAAAAGTTTTACCTCAGGAAGTTTCTTCCTGACTTTCCCTTTGTTGCTACCTTTTTTTTTCAAGGCTTTGAAAGGTGATATCAAAGAAACATGAGCATGTATGTATTCCCAACCCCTTTCAGCCCAATGCCCCCTTAAAACACTTTCACACTTGCCAACGCCCTCCTAAAGCACCTTCATATTTGTCAATGCCCCTCTTAGGCACAATATAGCTTCCGGTGCCCCCATAGTGTACAAACGTGTCTAACATATGCTAACGTGAGAAAGATTCTGCTTTAAATTGTTATTTTTACACCGTACCTGTGCACTATACAGCAGTTTCAATATCAATGTGGTTTTTAGCAAGAGTTGAAATAATTGGTTCAAGCTCTGGCAACAAAAGCATGAAGTCCCCATGCGTAATAGTGTCCAAGCAGTTTCTGTTTTTTAGAGAGTATGTGGTTCACTGCACTGAAGCCTCTTTCAACAAGGTAGGAGGATGGAAATGCAATAAAGAGCAGTTTGGCTCTTCTCCAAAGACCAGGAAAATTCATATGACAGTGCAGCCACATACAGTATTGCAAAAGCCAACATTTTTGAAAGCATGTTTGCTTTCTTCATCATTCTGAATCTTGATATTTTCTTCTTGCAAGCTCTCTTCTTGTTCTTCTGCCCTACAAAGGAATGTGTTAATTGCCCAGTCCAGAATTTTCAGATCATTCAAATCCTTGAAATGATTCTGAAATTCTTCTTCATTAACTGTAGGTGTAAGTAGTACTCTTGCAAATCACCATCTATGAAAGAGAGTACCATACTTTCCATGCATAGAAATTGTGAGAACATTCTTCCCCAAATGGCTTTCTTATATAGTTCCAATTTATCAATAAAAGTGGACACTGCACTTTTTGCCTGAATTAAATTGAGATTCTCACCCAGCAGTTTCATATTTAAAATGTTCATTTTGACACATAGAAGTTCAATCTTGTTTCCCAAGCTCTTGTTGAATTTGAGCGAAAATTCAACCACAGTGCCAAAAAGTCAAAGAAACATTTTAAATAGCAGCCTTTTCACAGCCAACACACTTCAGTGTGAAGAAGCAAATGTTCAAACTCGTCATCAGTATCTTGGCATAACTGGTGAAATATTCTGCTATTTAATGGATGAGCTTTAATTTTGTTGATAGCATATATTACAAGAGTCACACTCGAAAAATGTAATTGGCTGATGTTTTTGGCTGTGAAATGTTGACGATAAATTAGGAGACGTTGGATTTCTTTTCTCATAAATGCCACCAAACTAGCATGGTGACCTGTCATATATGGTGCTCTATCTGTTGCACAAAAAATTATGTTCCTAATCGAGATACTTCTATCCTTAATATACATTTTGAGCTCATCATAAATTGATTCTATGTTGATAATTGTTTTTAATTTATTACAAGAGAGAATGTCTTCATAACCTTTTCCATTTTTGATGAACTGTACACATGTCGTTAGCATTGCCTCATTGTCATGCATAGTTGGCTCATCCAGAGGCATCCCAAATTCTGTTTTTTGTAGCTCTGCGCATAGTTGATAATCAATGTCTTCATTCATTTTGTCACTATGATGAGCTACAGGGTTATTACTCAGAGGAATTAATTCTAAAGAACTGGTATCCATTTTGAGAATAGCGGTGAACACTTCTGATACAGCAGGCATTATTAATCTTTCACTAATTGTATGAGATTTCCCACACTTTGCTATCATTTTGTAAATATTATAAGAAGTGATGAGATCTGACGGGAACAGAATTAAACCACACTCCAGGTATGTAATATTGTATTGACACACTTTCTCTAGTTTCTGCTTCTTAGCAGGATGAGAATTCAAGGCTTCACCACCTTCAGAATCATAGAGATCACGCTGTATGTATTTATGTATAATTAATGGGGCTAAATTAAAATTAAAAAATCAACACAAACTGGGAATGCCTGTCAGATATTGATGATGGCAGTGAGTTGACACAAATGGAATGATGGTAGCAGCATGCAAAGGAACAGCAAGGCGAAGATGAAGGTGATCACAACAGTGAAGATTATGTTGACAAGGATCCAGATTGGAATCTGAATGCTATTTGGAATAGAGCTGGTGTTCAGCAAGCTACCTTTACACTATTCCGGTTGGCATGATTAACCAATCATGTAAGGTCTCATAATCCCCAAAGATGGTTCTTAGCTGCACATCTGAAGCTGAGGTCACTTTGAACGCTTCAAGAGGAATCCTCGGGATGCACAGGTTCACCGATGACCTCTATTTCACTGTTTGGTTCCAGCATTGTTTTGTGACCTGCTTTCTGTAGATCTGTAGAGAAAGTTGAAAGGGTGTACTTGACCTACCAACTGTTAAATTTCATGAGCTTGTTCCGTGCTGTGAGCCAAGGGGATCTGTTGGGCACCCTGGACGCTAATTTATGCATCCCCCTCCAATGTCTGTTTGGCTGGTAAGGTTGGATGAGTTTGCCGAGTTTCAGACACACTGTGATGATGAGTGCTCATTGCCTGCAGAGCTGTGGTTCTTCCTGTGTTTCAGAGCCTCATCCTTTTTTTTGGAAGTGCCTGCTCTACTAACAGTCGGTCTGCTTTCGTGCCTCAAGTTGGGGTGCTGCTTACTGCCCTCCCCCCAAGAATCTTGAATGCCCCCCAATGACTTCTATTTCCCCTCCTTAGGAATCACTGGGTTAGACTATCTCCTGCTGAGGATGACTAATGCAAAGTAATTTTATAGCATGAATGTAATTTCCGTTTAACAGACCATGCCTGAATTTTGTCTGCTTCATTTTCAGAGAACTTATGAATAAAATTGAACATTGGGCACTCAGCAAACCACCACTTCTAGCTTTATGCTGGAAAGAATGTCATTGACAAAGTAGTTAGCTGATGATGGTTGGGCCTAAGGTACTATGTTAAAGAACCCCGTCTATGATTCTTGAGAGCTGAGGTCTACGTTCCCTCTAATTTTTTATAGCAGTGCAGACTAACCATCACTCAGAGTGGGAAGATTCTACACAGCCTGAAAACTACGAAGCACTTACAATAATTCTTTTTTGAAATAGGCATACTATGTTTAGAAAGAAAATTGAAAATCACATTACTTCTGATTTAATTTTTTTATCAATCTTTCATGCATAAACTTTAAAACTTAGACAGCATCAGCATTTAGCAGACTGGTGGTTTATTAACAATGAGCTACCAACTTCCATTCTGTGTTTATTGTTACAATTTGTGACAGTATTGTCATCTGAAGTAATGATAATGTACAATAAATACATTGAAATTCTAAAACATTTCAAAGTAAAGGTTTTGGTACATTTACTGTTTAGAAAACTTCTGGATTACATTTTTTAACATAATTAATTACAGGGTATTTCAATTATATTAACATAGATTTCAAAATTATATTAACATTATATGAAAGAAAATACCAGCTGTGCAGCAAGAAAGGCTATGTGTGCAGGAGCATTTCAGTTACCGCACAGTTTAGAAGGACCAGTGTCCAAGGAGCACAACCATCTTACCTTCTGTGTTGGTGTCTTTTCATGACTGATTTCAATGGTAATTAGGGATGCTTGATATCACATATGGTTATATCTTGCTGTGATGATAAAAACAGTTAAGGATGTCAAAATGCAAAGTTACAGTATTTATATTTACGTTACATATTTGTAAAGATTTGTGCTGGGATCTTTGTTGTTTGCTATATTTTCAATGAAAATATGGATGGCCTGATTAGTGATTAGTAAGTCTGCAGACAACAATAAACTGGTAGACTCATAGGCATCAAAGAAAGTTGCCTGAGGGTACAGCAATATACAGCTGGAAAGCGGGATGAGACTAATGCAAGGTTATGCATTTTGAGAAGTTAAATGATGCTAGGACATAAGAGTGAATGAGAGAGATATTAGGAACAATGATACATAAAGAGACCCTTGGGTGCAAGTCCGAAGCTTATCAAAAGTGGCAACAGCTGTAGATAGGGGAACTAAAAAAGACATTTGGTTTTGTGCCCACACTGGCTGAAGTGTCAAGTACAAGAATTGGAACTTTATGACTGGAAGTACAAAACATTGGTGAGAGCACATGTGGAGTACTGCATATTGTTCAGGTCACCACTTTATGGGAAAGATATGGTAGCAATGGAAGAGGCATAAGAAATTCACTAGATTGTTGCTTAGGACAGGAGAGATTGGATAGGCTGGGTTTATTCTCACTGCAACAGAGGAAGCTGAGGGGTGACCTTATAGAGAGTTATAAAATATGAAGGGCATTGATCTTTCTTAAGGTGGGGGAATCAAGAACTAGAGAACACAGGTTCAAGGTGAGAAGGGAGAAGTCTAAAGGTAATCTGAGTGGCAAGATTTTCACTATCTTTAATGCCATTTCCAGCACACAAGTGTAAAGGAGAATGGAATAATTGTTACTCCATCTAATGCAGTGCTAATAAAACCACAATATGATAAAGGCACAATAATAATAAAAAATATAATAAATATAAATATCTAAGATAGCTTATATACGCAGAGTGATTGTATGTCGATAAAGTGACACTAGGCATGGGAGTGTCTGTACATAAGATGACTGACAGGTGGGGGGTGTGGAGGCTAGGTTAGTGAGTGGAGGCGTTGATCAGCTTTACTGCTTGGGGAAAGTAACTGTTTTTGAGTCTGGTGGTACTGGTATGGATGCTGCACAGCCTCCTCCTCGATGGGAGTGGGACAAGCAGTCTATGAGCAGAGATTGTGAGTGGGATCCTTCATAATGCTTCTAGCCCTTTTCCGGCACTTTATATATGTCCTTAATGTTGGCCAGGCTGGTGCTGGCAATGCACTGGACAGTTTTGACTACCTGTTGTAGAGCCTTCCTATCTGCTGCAGTGCAATTTCTGTACCATGCAGTGATGCAGATTGTTGGGACACCATCTACTGCACGTCTGTAGAATGATTTAAGTGTAGATATGCATAGTTCAGCTCTCGTCAGCCTCCTCAAGAAGTAGAGGTGTTGGTAAGCAGACAACAACAAAAGCGATTTAGTCAGGTACACAGAGAAGACATAGAGGGATATGGCCCTAATTCAAGCTAGTGGGATTAGTGTAGATATGACTGAAGGTGGCATGGATAATGCTGGCTGAACGTGCACATTTCTGCGACGTACAATTCTATAATGGATGAATGTTTATCTGGAAATCAGCATAGATTTAGACACGATCAGCTTTGCTGTTACTTTTTAGTGTCCGCAAATGAGCAAATTAGTTAAATAACTAAGTTCAAAATCTTTAAAGACTAATCAATAAATAAAATGCATCTGTTAATTGTGATACCATTTAGGTGCTTTATCTTTCCAACACAAGGAATTAAAATGCACATTCAACTTCTGCAAAAGATATATAACACAGGCAATAAACTAAAATCTCACCCGATCTGTGTGAACACTCAATAAATAGCATTGCTCTCTCCTTTTAAAGAAAAATGTTCTCAAACCTGAACGCAAGTTTTATTCCATCAACATGTTAAACATTTTTATGCAAGGCGCAGATGGCCAAGATAACTTTTATGCAAACAAACCACTCCAAGCATATCCATTACATTAAGGAGTGTCATCTAACATATATGAATATGCCACAATATTTTAAAGGCTGTGGCAACTGGAAATTTGAACCCAGATGCTTTGTGTATCTATTGTTTCAAAAATTCCACTGGTACATGCTCCTGAGAGAAATAAGTTCTATTTCAATAGCTTAATAAAAGAATCAACAATCCAGGCAAAAATGATTTTATCTATTTTTCCAGATACTGTAAAAAAATCTTTCATACATTCTCAAGCTTTCTTTCCACCTCAGCTGGGAGCAGTTCCAAATATGGAATTTTGACTTTAAAACTCTTGAGTGCTTGGTTACCATATCAAATTTTAGTAGTTTATTGCTACTTCCTTTTATATTCCTCACAGCTACAGCAGACTGTTAAAAATAGAATATAATAACAAAGTACAAGTCAGTTTATTATCTCAGTCAATATTCATGGAACCAACTAATTGTTGGCGTTTTCATATCAAGTCAGTAAATGCGGCTCCTGACTGAATTTTATTTCAAAGTAATTAATCCAAAATATGATCCACCATCTAGCCTTTAACTGGTCACTTGGTATATTGCAAAAACATTTTCAGTCTATATTACAGAACAATAGTTACAGTACTCATAACACCACATAAGGAGAGACTGAAACTGGCTTATAATTATTGGAGTTTAAAAGAACCATTATCAAGTTTATTATCACTGACATACTGTATGTCATGGAATTTGTTTTTCTTTTGAAGTAGCAGATCAGGGTAATACATAAAAAATACTATGTTATAGTAAGAAATATCCATGCGGTGGGCTGGAGATATATCTCTACCTAAGGTGTAAGGTGCTCCTTCCCTCAGCTAGCCTGCAGATCACCCTTGGGCAAGGTGTATCACCTGCTTAGCCCCCCCCCCCCCCTCGATCACGGTCACGTGAAGCCATGGAAGCAGGTGGTGGATGGTCGTATGAACAGCTGGGGCATATCACAAATCCTGGTTATGCGTCCACTTATGCCAGACAATCTCTGAAGTGTATTGATAATAGTTGGGGGTCACCCATTTTGCAAAGACGTTGTCCAGAAGGAGGCGATGGCAAACCACTTCTGCAGAAAAATCATGATCACCCACATCATATGACACGGCACATAATAAATGAATAATAAATAGATGGCGCAACAGAGCAAAATAGTGAAGTGGCGCTCATAGATCGTTCCGAACTTTGATGGTGGAGGGGAGGAAGCTATTCCTAAAATGTTTATGTGCATCCCCAGGCTCCTATACTTCCTCCCTGAGGGTAGTAATGAGAAGAAGGCATGTCTTGAATGGTGAGGATCAGAAATGATTAACGCCACCTTCCTGAGGCACCACATTTCGAAGAGGTCCTCAATGGTGGGAAGACTACTGTCCATGATGGAGCTCGATGAGTCTACAATTTCATTGTCATTTACAACATTCTGAGGGGGTCTGACAGGACAAATGAGAGGCTGTTTCCTTTAACCTGCGTATTTATAACAAGGGACAAAAATCCCAGTTGTTTGACCTAAAATTATGAATGCATGAAAATGAAAGCAAAACTCCAGATGCTGGAAATATTAAACAAAAAAAAAGCAGAAAATGCTGGAAAGAATCTTCAGAAAAAGAAACCATCAGAATCAGATGCCTTCTCACATTCCTTGGAACAGTTCTGAAAAAAGGCCGTAGATATGAAATGTGGACTGTCTTTTCACATATACTGCTTGATCTGCTTCTCTGTTGTTTTCTGCTTTTGTTTAGGACTTAAGAATGCTATAAATTCTTGGAAAGCTATAAGCTAGGGTGATATAGATGCTTGGAGGGTCAGTTTATAATAAAACTGAGATTAATACATTTTTGTTCACTGAAGGGAACTGGAAATGTGGGGGGGGGGGGCAATGGTAAGAAAGGAGACTATTCAAGGAACCAGCTATATCTGAAGACAGAAAAGACACATGGGCTGTATATCTGATTCCTGTTGCTCTTTCTTACATTTCTCAATGGGCTAACAGTGATTTGATAGATCACGGGCAGTGTGGCAGTCAGTCCTTTCCCATTATCACACGTGCAAATATCAGGCAAACACATGACTTGAAGGCAAGCCAGCCTGGAATCCAGCCAAGCATTTCTCTGCTGCAGAATATCAAAACCTTATTGACATAAGTTTTCTCTTTCAATACTGCTTCAATTTCCAGAAGTGGCCTATGTTATAAATCAAATCCCCTTGCTGTGGGATTTTTCAAATTGCCATCCAATCAGTTCAAAATAAAATCTGATCATGCACGTACTTAGAGGTAAAGTGCCAAATAGGCCCTTCCAGTCCTCCGAGCTACAGCGCCCAG
Organism: Mobula birostris; assembly: GCF_030028105.1. Classification (NCBI taxonomy): domain Eukaryota; kingdom Metazoa; phylum Chordata; class Chondrichthyes; order Myliobatiformes; family Myliobatidae; genus Mobula; species Mobula birostris. The sequence continues at coordinate 26,238,794 of NC_092385.1, forward strand.
CAACCCCTGACAAGTCCTGATTTAACCCAGACCTTATCACAGGACAATTTACAATGACTCATTAACCTGCAAACTGGTATGTCATTAGACTGCGCAAGGCAACCGAAGCACCTGGAGAACGCCCATGCATTCAATAGGGAGGATGTGCAGACTCCGTACAAAGGGCACCGAAATTAAACTCCAAACTCTGACGCCCCAAGCTGTAATAGTATCTCATTAACCGCTCTGCAACTGTAGAATATGCAACTAGGATTGGAGAATCCTGAGTATATTCAATCTTTTGGGGTGATTTAATCAATTATGACTGTGTTACCTTTCACTCTATGAACTTTTCTTGCCAGACATTTAAACTCTGTTCCTTACTTAGTGTGGTAAACCATATACATATATGTTGTAACTGGGTTACCTGTCTGGATACGCCCCTCTGCTGACTGCCCCTGTGGCTCCTCCCACAGACCCCGAATAAAGGCGATTGTGCCATTGCTCCTGCTCTCAGTCCAGGGGCAGATACTCAGCATGCTGGAGGTCACATTTTACTACTAACAAAAGCCTTTCAGTATTTACTCTACTTCCAGTCTCTTGGAGTTATTGATAGTACATCACTTAGTTCCCACTGAATGACCGCTTTTTAACATTCTCCATTACTCTTTCAAGCAGAAGAAATTGTGCTTGTAGATACAAATTGAACTCCAATTAAACCTGTTTTTTTTTAACTGAGTAACATTTCAGTAACTCATTTACTGACAGCTTCTCTAGCAATTGCTGAGCTCACTTCTTACTGATTAAAGTATCGAGCAAGATTGAAGTCAACGGAGACGAGAGTGGAAGGTGAGTGGTTGTTCAGTACTTGACTGCTTTCTCGCTCTCTCCCCTCCCTGCCGCCAGGGGATGGTGCCGGAGTCTTGGGTTTTGGGCAAGGTTTAATTGAAGCAGTCTTTGAATAAGATACTGCAGTTAATGTTATATCGGTTTCTGGTTATGCCTTTTTTTAAATTGCTATTTTGTGCGACTTTGATCATGGCAGATTGGCTCTGTGGCCTGCAATGAACAACACAGCACTAAACTGAAATGAACCAAGCTGAACTGAACATTGCTAGACTGTTTCGATGATGCCATGGTTTACTGTTTTATATTCTGTGTTTTTCACTCATTTTTTTTGCCATTTGCATGATTTTTTTTGGCGAGTGAGGTACTTGATGTTTTCTCTGTTTTGTGGCTGTCTGCAGGGAAGATGAACCTCAGCATTATATACTGCATACATACATTGATAATAATCTTTAGAATTAAATGAGGCTTGCCTATTCCACATCAACTGAATGATAGCATAATGAGACTGTTGTACTAGTTGTCATGTCGTGTTGACAGCTCATACTTAATCAAATAGTAAACACTATTATTAACAATAAAGTGAAGAATTTGAAAAAAGATTGAAAAAGCCAATCACCAGCAAAAGAGAATCTGCAGATGCTGAAAGTCCAAGCAACACACACAAAATGCTGGAGGAACTCAGCAGGCCAGGCCGAGACCCTTCATCAGGACCGGAGAGAAAGGGATGAGGAGTCAGAGTTAGAAGGTGGTGGGGGGGGGGAGGGGAGGAAGAAACACGAGGCGATTGGTGAAACCGGAAGGGGGAAGGGGTGAAGTAAAGAGCTGGAAAGTCAATTGGTGAACGAGGTACAGGGCTGGAGAAGGGGGAATCTGATAGGAGAGGACAGAAGGCCATGGAAGAAAGAAAAGGGGGAAGGAGCACCAGAGGGAGGTGATGGGCAGGTAAGGAGATACGGTGAGAGGGGGAATAGGGAATGGGGGATGGTGAAGGGGGGAGGCATTACCAGAAGTTCGAGAAATCGATGCTTATGCCATCAGGTTGGAGGCTACCCAGATAGAATACGAGGTGTTGCTCCTCTGACTTGAGTGCGGCCTCATCGGGACAGTGGAGGCGGCCATGGACTAACATGTCAGAATGGGAGTGGAAAGTGGAATTAAAATTGGGAGATCCTGTTTCTTCTGGCAGATCGAGCAGCTTGCCAATCTGAGTGGGGTCTCTCCGACATATAGGAGCCCACACAGGAAGCATCAGATACAGTAGGTGACTCCAACAGACAAGTGGAACAAGTGCTACACCTGCCCCTACACCTCCTCCCCCACTACCATTCAGGGTCCCAAACAGTCCTTGGAAGTGAGGTGACATTTCACCTGTGAGTCTGTTGGGGTCATCTACTGTATCCGGTGCTCCCGGTAACATCTACCACCCTGTCCCCATCAATCCTCTTCTTTATCTCTTCAAAAAACTTAAATTAAGTTCGTGAGAAATATTTTCCATGCACAAACTCACACTAATTATACCTCACCTTGCCAAATGCTGTGTAAATCCTGTCTCTCAGAATTCCCTCCAGTAATTTTCTTACCAGAGATTTTAGGTTCACTGGCCTGTAGTTCCCGGTTAGCCCTTGTCCGTGAAGCCTTTTATAAATAAAGACACAATATTAGCCACCTCCAGTCTCCTGGTATCTTATCCATGGCTAAAATTGAAGCAACTATCTCTGCCAGGGCTCTTGCAATTTCTTCTATAGCTTCCTAGTGTCCAAGGATACACTTGGTCAGGCTCCATGGAATTATCTACCTGAATATGCCTTCACTCCACCAACATTACTTTTTTCTGTAACACGAACATATTCAAATATATACATCGCTATTCACTTCTTTTAATTTATTAGCTTCTATAACCTCCTCCATGGTAAGATTCATTTAAGATTGTGTCTTTCATCCAGGTTCCACACATGGACAACGTTATGGCCAGTGTCTCTCATCAATCATGGTTCCCAAAACTTGCCAGCTTTGTCTTTCACTCAAGGAGGAACTTGCTGTCCTTGAACACTCCTTACCTCCATTTTAAAAGCCTCCCACTTGCCAGGCATCCCTTTACCTGTACGAAGCTCCTCCCAATCATCCTGTAGATGGCGTCTGCTCTCTTCAAAATCTGCCTTGCCTCCAAATTTAGGACATTAAAAATGTGCGGCGCAGTCCTATCTTCTTCCATAACTATTTAAAACTAATAGAATTAAGGTCAGTAGTCCCAAAGTACACAGCAGAAACAAAGTGATGACTTTGTGAAGAACTACATTCAGTTTGCGGGGTGACCCTGAGTTCTCCTTTGCCTCCATTTTACTTCTCCATCCCACTCCCATTTTGACTGATGTATGGCCTCCAGCCTGTTACAACAAAGCTTAAGGAACAACACCTCAATCTACGTCTGGCATGCTGCAGCTTTCAGGATTCAAAATCAAATTCTACAACAGGTAGTTTGGTTTCTGACTCTGCAACAGATGTCAAATGCAACTCTCCAACTGTGATATTCAATCGATTTTACACTCTCTACTAATCAGACTTGTTGGACATATCCTACAGCCTCATAGTTTGCAACTGTTAAGTTGCAATTTGTATTCTTACTTTCCTCACTACATAGTTTATGCTAATTTTAGCTCTATTAAATATTAACTGGATGACCTTTACAACTTACCCCCATTGCAGGCCTGACCTCACCCCAGACCTCTTATTCTACCCATCTCCTTACTTCCACTAAAAACTCCAAACCAGCTTTTGTTAGCAACAGAAATGCTAAACCTGCCCATTTACCTCCTCCCTCACCTCCAGGTGAGGCAATATTTCACCTGTGAGTCTGTAGGGGTTGTCTATTGTACCTGGTGCTGCTGATGTGGCCTCTTCTACATTGCTGAGACCTGTTGTAAACTGGGGGAACCGCTCTGTTGAGTATCTCTGATCCATCTGCCAAAAGTGGAATTTCTCAGTGGCCAACCATTTTAGTTCCTACTACCATTCCCGTTCCGATGTGTCGGTCCATGGCCTCTTTTGTCACCTAAGGCCGCTCTCAGGATGGAAAAGCAACTCCTCATATTCTGTCTAGTTAGCTTCCAACCTGATGGCATGAATATTGATTTCTCTTTCTGGTATTTTTTCCCCTTCTCCTCACCTGCCTATCACATCACTGGGTATCTCTCCTTCTTCCCCTTTATACCGCTGTCCAGTCTCCTCTCCTATCAGATTTCTCCTTCTCCAGCCCTTTGCCTTTCCCACCCACCTGGCTTCATCTATTACCTTCTAGCTAGTCCCCTTTCCCCTCTCCCCACCTTTTTATTCTGGCATCTTTGCCCTTCCTTTCCAGCGCCGAAGAAGGGTCTTGGCACAAAATGTCAACCGTTTATTCATTTCCATAGTTGCAGCCTGACCTGCTGAGTTCCTCTCCAGCACTCTGTGTGTTTAGCTCACCCAATTTCCCATGTTGAACGTGAAATAGTGCACAGATGTTGCTTGACTATGCACAGATGCTGCCTGACTTGCTCAGTGCTTTCCAAAAAACGGTAAAATTTCAATCTAAAGTGAAATTGGTTTGGTAGAAATTTGTTAGAGTATTCGTAGTGCAAATAACTGCAAACAAACAAGCCACTTTAATTTCAATACAACACCGGCTTCACAAAATAAAACTGCTGCGCTTACTGTATGCAATTCCCTCTTATTCTTCGAAAATATGAAAACACCTAATTACAGCTTCATTGCAAGGTGTACTGTCATCAAGCACCAATTTTTCTACCTAATCATCTTATAACAACACAATACAGTTATTACTTGGAATATATCTTTTTGATGACATAAATATCTATTTGTTAAGATTCACTTGTTAAGGGCAATGTAACTATTGCTAGAATTTAATTTTAATTGTACATTGAAAATTATTGGTCTCATCAATGAATCACAATGCTGAATTACTGCTGAAGTTCACACTAAGAGTGAGCACTGAAATCCACCAGTACTGATTTCTAATTCAACAATTGTAGGCCGTATCTCGGGTAATGATGAGTTTGAGTACAGAGAGGAAATTAAGAATCTGGTGGCATGGTGCGAAGACAATAACCTATCCCTCAACTTCAGTAAGACGAAGGAATTGGTTGTTGACTTCAGAAGGAGTAGTGGACCACACGACCCAATTTACATCGGTGGTGCACAAGTGGAACAGGTCAAAAGCTTTAAGTTCCTCGGGGTCAATATCACAAATGACCTGACTTGGTCCAACCAAGCAGAGTTCACTGCCAAGAAGGCCCACCAGCGACTTTACTTCCTGAGAAAACTACAGAAATTTGGCCTGTCCCCCAAAACCCTGACTAATTTTTATAGATGCACCGTAGAAAGCATTCTTCTAGGGTGCATCACAACCTGGTATGGAAGTTGTCCTGTCCAAGACCGAAAGAGGCTGCAGAAGATCGTGAACATGGCGCAGCACATCACACAAACCAATCTTCTGTCCGTGGACTCACTGTACACCATACGCTGTCGGAGCAGTGCTGCCAGGATAATCAAGGACATGACCCACCTAGCCAACACACTTTTCATCCCTCTTCCCTCCGGGAGAAGGTTCAGGAGCTTGAAGACTCGTACAGCCAGATTTGGAAACAGCTTCTTTCCAACTGTGATAAGACTGCTGAACGGATCCTGACCCGGATCTGGGCCATACCCTCCAAATATCCGGACCTGCCTCTCTGTTTTTCTGTACTACCTTACTTCCCATTTTTCTATTTTCTATTTATCATTTATAATTTAAATTTTTAATATTTACTGATTTTAACTTTTTACTATTTTTAATATTTAATATTTGTAATTCAGCGAGTGTGAAGCGCAGAATCAAATATCGCTGTGATGATTGTACGTTCTAGTACCAATTGTTTGGCGACAATAAAGTATAAGTAATAAATGAGTAGACCACATTAATAACCAGTGGAATTTTTCCAAATATGATTGAGGGTATGTTTGGTATACCAATGAATGCTACATTTCTTGTTCAGGCATTTCCCATTTATGTGCAAATGAGACCGTGTTTGATTTGGCTCACATCAGTGTACTTAACTTGCAGGTAATAAGGTACTGTTCTGTTCAATTTCAAACAATGTACACAGAATCCACAAAAGCACACACACGACAGTAGTACTACATTCAAGATTCATTTAGTTGAATGCCAGGACTTTGGTTCACTGAAAAACAGTGAGGATCAACACATTCTTCTTGTTTTTCATTCCCGGAGATCCTATAAAGAGAAAAAAAAATCAGAAGAATATAATAAAGCAGTTATCTGATTTAATAAAAATTAATCTAAATGCAAGGCTGCACGCATTAACCCAGAGAAGGCAAGAAGAGTTCAATACTTGCTAGCAGTTAGTAGGATTTCTTCCATTTATGTAAGATCAGAATTCCACAAAGAGATAGTCACTTTACTGAAAAATTTAAAACGTTTTTTAAAAAGAGGACCTGGGCTGTTCACGACAAAAATAGATCTTCTTGGTAATAAATGTCACCAACATTTCAGTACTTTCTCATATGCTAGTGTTAAAAGTTGAAGCACTTACCCAGTCTCTGTAGTTAATAACTGAATGCCCTCTTGTTAACCCTGAGGATTCCTGAAATATGAATCTTCAGTGCTATCATTTAATTGTAAAGAGAACCCTGACAACCATTTCTAAAAATTCAGTGTTGTAACCCTTTTATTGAGCCAATACCAAATCTAACGCCAACTTTGAGGGCCCTATTTATCAAAAATGGCTAATGAGTAGTTGAGAGAAAATATTGCATCTCCTAGGTTACTCACTGACAGTAAAATGACAGCGTCAAAATACTTCAAAAATCAGAAAATTTGGCAGTAATTTGGGACGGTACTCAACAGAACACAGGGACTTTTCTGTTTAACATGGTATAAGTAGTCTGCTCTATGTAAACAGCAGTGCCACCCAGAGCTTCTGCTGATAGCTCACACTCCTACCAGGCAACTGCCATGTTGGCTCTGGGCAAAGTGTTGACAAAAGCTTTCAAGCATCACATTGCTGCCAACCCTGAAGAACTGCAAAGGTGTTGTGGCACAGTCTAGGAGTTGGCTTGGCTCCATCATGCCCACTTTCCCACCATCTACTTAGTTCCCTTGGAAGTTCAGCCAGTTGGCCCCAATGCATCCTGACCATGGCCAACTGCTCCAGTCAGGACCTGGTCTCTCAAGGCTCAGACCAGCTGGAAGTCACCAATCCAACACTGCAAAGGGCTGTCACTGGGAACTCGGGAATGTTCCCAAGCTCTAGCTCCTGCGAATACACTTTACAGGTGCAATGGGCTGATAAACAAGCACAGTAAACTGGTATAAAGGAACAAAAAAAAAACACTTCTTAATTAATCATTGCAACACCTGTAATGTTGAACTAAATGATAAAAATGGATGGTGCTACAGAGCAGAAGTAGAAGGATGGGGGTGGTGGGTGGGTGGTGCAGAGCCATGCTGGTTGGTTGGTATGCTCCAGATGGGGGACTGGGATCACTTGTGGTGCTTTTGGATGGGGGTTTTCTGGCAAATAGAGGTTTTTTCCATTTCTCCTTTTCTCTCCCCTCCTCCAGTACAAAGACGTACAGCATGCCACAGATGGCCATAAACTTGGACAGTGAATAATGGTTTTACAGTTGTGGTCCTGCTGTACAACCCAGAGAGTGCCAGTTTTGCTTCAACTTGCCATACGTTTCTCAGTATCATTCCTGATAACAAGAGAGCTGTGACTGAGCTGATTGGAATAAGGGTGGTTTATACAGGATGAATAAATCATGATTGCTGCCAGGAAAGTTAACTATGAGCAACACACATATACTCATGATTCTTAAGAAGTTATTCAGGAAGATCCACCAAACAAGAGTTAATTACTCATTACTTACAAAACCAGACCAAATCACAATAAATATGTCAAACCCTAACCAAAAAGCACTGAAACCAAAATATTTTCCTATCCAGAAAGTAAGTGTCTGAAAGCTACTGAAGAAAGAGAATCGAATTGGATTTATTAAAGAAAGATGTTTATAGAGAAAGATAAATGGTGCTGGCTTTCACTAAATGTGAAAGGTTTGAACATAGATAATTATCTTGTTCAAACCTTAATTTGGAAACAATTGTCTTATTAATTTAGACAATTGTTGTAAGGAGATGCTGTCACAGGAAGGGAATGACACATTAACTTTGCAATGTAGTACAAACCCTGAAAAAATATTCTGTGACTGACTGGGACTCAGGATGCAATCAGCATCTGTCACTTCCAAGAAACCTGGCGGAGGTAACCCCATTTGTTTTGGACACATTCCAAGGAATACATCACAGTTTTCGATCTCATTGTGCAACCTGTTAAAATAGAGCAACAAAATTAATAGGAGACCGGGCAAGGCAGAACACAGTAGCTGTGCTTTCCATTCCTGCGCCCCCTCAGCTTCTAGTACTGATGCTTTCTACTAGTCTCCTAATTTTTGGCAATTCCAGTCATATTACCTTTCTTAAATAATTAGAAATAGACAATTAGAAAAGTAAAAAAGCAAAAAAACAAGGTAGCTACCAGAAATCCAGAATAAAAACAGAAAAAAACTAAGTTCAACAGTTCAGGCAGCATCTAGAGCAGTTTCCCAAACCTTTTTATGCCATGGACCAATACCATTTAGCAAGGGGTCCATTGGGAAGCCGATTGAGAGAGAGAAGTAATATTGATATTTCAGATTAATGAACTTTCTTCAGAACTAGGAACAGTGAGAAAAACAAGGTTATTTTTATAAAGTTGTGGAGTTGGGGGCAGAGCTCTGAGAGAATCTTCTGTAAAGGCTATATAAGGCATTTTAGCCTTCCATAGTTTTTACAGAAGGTTTTAGCTATACATTTTAGCCTTAAATATCTTAGACAGAAAAATTGAAAAGCAATTACATTTCATAGAAATAACTGTCTTGAGGCCCTCACTTATTCGGGTCGACCATGGATGTTGCATTCCAGCTGTTTTACATGATATGCAAGCCAGGGCAGTACGACAAGGAGAACAAACTGTTACCTATGTAGCAGGCTCCCTCTTTCTACACAGCAGATGAATCCAAAGGAACATCAGAGACTGATGCAGCTTGGCACTGGTGGCATTGCAGGAGTTGCCCATCAGCACTGAACTCAACGGAGTTCTTAGGGACTCGAGCTCCGGATTTTTCCTTGGAGTTTACTCCAGAAGGCTTCCCTATGAGTGGATGTAACTGCAAAGCAGCGGAGGTTTGAGATCAGAGTTTTCTTTGTCCTAGATGAGCTGCCAAACACAGCCAGAGCCCCATCTGCCCAAAGCGACTGGTTTTAAGGAGCCAGTAACCTACCCTTGCCTCTTCTCCTGTCAGCAGAGATGGTTCCACCAGGCTCAGTAGCTAAGCCACATCTGAAGGCCTGGAGCTGGACCTGGTTTGCAGGCTATTTGAGACGCATTCCATTGGGAGCATTTCTTTGTTTGTGGGAGCTTATCCCCACTACCAACCCCTGGCTATAACAACCTTAAGGAATAACTTCTTTCTTCTTCTTCTTTCTAATATTTGATTTAAATAATTCCAGAATATTTAATACTCGATAGATAAAGTATACTTAAGACCAGTAAAATAAGTAAAGCTTTTCCTTGTGTTTCTCCATGGAGCTGACAAGGCCCTTCAAATGCTTTTTGTTCACCAGTCCTTGTTGTAGAGCTGAGGGCTGGATACGAAATGCACCCAGATCTTCTCTTTAGCTTGTTGATACTGGACTGCATGGTGGGTAGCACTGAAGCAGGCAGTTAGATCAATTCCTTCACCTTCACTTTTGGTCTTACTTTAACTTCCATCTGAGATTTCTTGATGTGCAAAGGCTGAATAGCCAGTGACTCCATTCAGAACTGTCTTTTAGAGATATATTAGGTCCCAGTACACCTACAAAATGCTTCTAAGTTATCGATAACAAAGTAATTTTTCAAGTTCCATTTGGAATTTCTTTCTTGATCACCAATAATAATGTGTTTCATTAGTTCACCTGATCTGACTCACTGCTGTCTAGCTGTTGCCTGCTTTGGGTATTCTCATCAGGAAGGTTCAGCTCTTCATACCTCCTCAGTGTTGAATATATAAATGTTTGGTTTCTACAAATGGTCAAAACATATTAATTATGAACATTCAAATAAAAAATAGTAACTCAACAAGTTTAACATAGATGCAGAAATATTATAAGATGCTCAATGCTGCGCTTATGTTTAATTTTGCACTAAAATTCACTTGAGCCATCAGAAATATAGAAAATTAATTTTCCATAAATTAGAGGAGATATTATAGTCTGGTACAGTTTTAATAGAGTCAAAAATTTTATTAATAAAATTAGAATTTTTTATCAAGGTTTCTGACATCCTATAAATAACTCAATATAAAATTCTTGAATATTACTTAAAAAACTATACTGAACAGTTTGCTATTGCATTTTGATTCATTAATATATGCTACAAGATTTCTGTTATACTAACCAATGTACTCTAATTAAAACAAGATGGATTGGTGTGGCAGCAGGAGGATGGGGTGAGGGCAGACGTGCATGAAATGGAAAGGATATGGGTGAGGGCAGCGTTAATGGTGGAGGAAGGGAAGCCCCTTTCTTTGGAGAAGAAGAACACCTCATTAGTTCTAGAATGAAAAGTCCCATTCTGAGAGCAGGGATAGGGTTCCTCTTGTCCTCACCTACCACCCTACCAGCCTCCACATCCAGCACATAATTCTCTGTAACTTCTACCATCTCCAACAGGATCCCACCACCAAGCTGGCGGGAGAAGAAGATGGCGGCGCGACGCAGCTCGCAGCGGCCACTCTGGTGGTGATGTCTGTTATTTGTCAAGTAGGGTGCCATGCACAATCCTGATTTGATGGAGATGGGCGTGAGAGCACGGAGGAACATCTGGTGAAACTTCTGAAATGCCTGCTTCGCTGCCGCTGCTACTGCGTGATCCAGAATCTCCTGAGAAGTCCCCGAGTCCTCTGCTTTGCTTGTTGCTCGGCGGCCGGGGTGGGGTCAAAGCGCTCAGCAGAGAATGGTGCTCAGAGAGGCTGTGTCAGAGGGGCTGGTCGGAGGCTCGAAGTTTTCAGATGGACTCAGAGTCCGCTGCGGTCGGGTGCTTCCAATGGAGCTGCATCGGCAAGTTGGCGGCGATTGGAGGTTCATGGCGGGGAGAGTTCCTCCCTTCTGCTGCCTACGGGAGATGATGAGTCTATCGGGACTTAGAGACTTTTTTTTTTTTACTGTGCCCATGGTCTGCTCTTTATCAAATTATGGTATTGCTTTGCACTGTTGTAACTAGATTAGATTAGATTAGATTCAACTTTATTGTCATTGTGCCAAGTACAGATACAAAGCCAATGAAATGAATTTAGCATCTGACCAGAAATGCAAAGAATATTGTTATTTACAAAATAACTGCGAATAAAAAAGGTGTTACAGCACACAAATATAAAAGTACTGAGACAGTACAATATGGATGCAATACTGCTTAGCGCTGTGATGAGAGGTTCAGCAGTGTCATAGCCTCAGGGAAGAAGCTCTTCCTGTGCCTGCTGGTACGGGAGCAGAGGCTCCTGTAGCGCCTACCGGATTGGAGGAGAGTAAAAAGTCCATGGTTAGGGTGAGATGCATCCCTGATAATGCTTTTGCCCTGCCCAGGCAGCATTTATGATAGGTGTTCTCAATGGTGAGCAATTGGGTGCCGATAATCCGCTGGGCAGTCTTCACCACCCGCTGGAGTACTTTGTAGTCCGGTATGATAACTATATGTTATAATTATGTGGTTTTGTCAGTTTATTCTTCGTTTGTCCTGTGATATCATTCTGGAGGAACATTGTATTATTTTTTAATGCATGCATTTCTAAATGACAATAAACGAGGACTGAGTGTCCTCATAATCTAATCTAATCTTTCCCTCCCCCTCTCCCACTTTCTGCAGGGATCACTCCCTACGCAATCTCCCTCCTGGCACTTACCCTTGCAAGTGGTACATGTGCTACACTTGCCCTTACACCTTCTCTCTCACTACCATTCAGGGCCCCAAACAGTCCTTCCAAGTAAGGCGACACTTCACCCATGAGTCTATTAGGGCCATCTACTTTATCTAGTGCTTCCAGTGTGGCCTCCTGTATAATGGTGAGACCCGACATAGACTGGGAGACCGCTTCTCAGAGCTCCTACTCTCTGTCCGCCAGAAAAAGTGGGATCTTCCAGTGGCCACCCATTTTAATTCTACTTCCCATTCCCATTTGGACATGTTAGTCCATGGCCTCCTCTACTGCCATGATGAGGCCACACTCAGGTAGGAGGAGCAACACCTTATATTCCGTCTAGGTAACCTGCAACCTGATGGCATGAACATTGATTTCTCGAACTTCTGCTGAGATCTCCCCCCTCCTTCAGCATGCCCCATTCCCATTTCCCTCCCTCACCTGCCCATCACCTCCCTCTGGTGCAACTCCCCCTTCCCTTTCTTCCATGGCCTTCTGGTCTCTCCTATCAGATTCCCCTTTCTCTCGCCCTTTAATTCTTTCACCAATCTACTTCCCAGCTCTTTACCTCACCCCTCCCTCCTCCCAGTTTTACCTATCATCTACTACCTTGCACTTTTTCCTCCCCTCCCCCCAACTCCTTACAATGACTTCTCATCTTTTCTCTACAGTCCTGATGAAAGGTCTCAGCCCAAAACTTCGACTGTTCTTTCTTTTCCATAGATGCTACATGGCCTGCTGAGTTCCTCTAGCACTTTGTGTGTCTTGCTGTGATTTCCAGCATCTGCAGATGTTCTCTTCTTTTTGCTTGAATAAAACTAGCCCAACCTGATGAAATCTTCTGAAATGACACAACGGTGGACATGTACATTGCTGTTCTGGCTTGCAACAAGGTTGATGGCTTGAATCTGGTTTTAAAATCAACCTTGAAGCAGAGTAAAAGCCTGTGGAAAGCAAGACTATGAGGGGTTTTATCTTGCCTATCACTTAAAGTATATCTTTTCATTGTGCTGATATAATCAATTTGAAATACCATGCTGCTATTCCATTGATTCTATGCTATAGGTGAGGGCTTTTTCCAATGATCTCCTCAATAACAATAAGGTTCATGAAATAAACATCTTTAAGCAATGGCCACTGATTCCAACAGTCTCATTGTGGTCTAACAGTACTAAAATTGTATAACACTTGAACATCAGTAAACTTCTTGTAGGGATTGATGCACTGCCAAAATTTTATTTTTATATTGTGTCACTGTTTTGTTATCCTCTATACCACTCACAGTATAAAGTCTGAAGAATGGGGTGGCTGGATGTCCTGTTTATGGCATTCTAAAGTTATTTGACATGATTTTGGTCACTCACAACACCAGTGCCCTGTGGGTCTGCGTTCTCAGACCCTGACTAAATTCGTTATACACATGACTGTGTGGCCAATTTCCACTCTAACTCCATTCACAAGTTTGTAGATAGTGGGCTGGATCTTAAAACACCAACGAGATGGAGTACAGAAGGAGACAGAGAGTCTCCTGGAACGGTGCCAAGGTAACAACATTTCCTTCAATGTTAACAAAAGAAAAAGAGCTGGTCACCAACTTCAGGAAGTAGAGTGGAGTATACGTTCTTGTCTGTATCAATGCTGCTAATGTGGAGATAGTTTAAAAACCTAGCTGCAAATATCAGCAACAACTTACCCTGGATGGTACAGCCAAGAAAGCCCAGCGAATGCACGTACTTCCTCAGAAGGCTAGGGGAATTTAGCATGTCCCCCAATCACTCTTACTAAATTTTGCAGATGCACCACAGAAAGTAGCCTATTCAGTTGTGATAATATTTGGTTTGATAATTACTCCGATCGAGATGGGAAGAAATTACAGAGATTTGTGGAAGCAGCCTATCACACAAGCCAACTTCCCCTCCAACGGCTTGGCCAACACTTCCTGCTGCCTCAGGAAAGCAGCTAATGTAATCAGACCCTCCTACCTTGGTCATTCTCTCTTCACCCCTCTCCAACTGAGCAAAGATACAAAGGCCTAAGAGCATGAGGCATCAGACTCAAGAACAGCTTCTATTCCTCTGTTAGCGGGCTCTTAAATGAACCCCTCATGCACTAGAAGACGAACTCTTGAATTCCTGATCACCAGTCCACCTTGTCAAGGTCCACATGCACTGTCTACCTGTACTGCACATATTTTTTATTTTGTTTTTTTTTTACTATTTCAGTGTAATTATTCACGTTACGATCTGTCTGGATAGTACTCAGAACAAAAGTCTTTCACTGTATCGTGGTACACGAAACAATAATGAATCAATATCACCTTTATTGAGTTTTTTCATGAGGTGACAAGGGTGATTGATGAAGGGAGAACCATGGATGTTGGCTGCATGGATCTTGGTAAAGTATTTGACAAGGTCCCTCATGGGAGGCTCATGCAGAAGATTAAGATGCATGGGGTCCATGATGAATTGGATGCTTGCCCATAGAAAACAGAGGGTTGTGATCGAAGGGAGTCATTCCAGGTGAAGGTCTATTATTAGTGGTGTTCCACAGGGATCTATACTGGGACCTTTGCTGGTGGTGATGTATATAAATGTCTGGATGAAAATGTAGATGAGTGTGTAAGTCTGCAGATGATACAAACATTGGTGGTATTGTGGATAGAGTAGAAGACTGGCAAGGAATACAGTGGAATATAGGTCAATTGCAGATATGGGTGGAGAAATGGCAGGTGGAGTTAGTCAAAGTATTGAATTCAAAAGTCAGGAAACTATGTTGCAGATTTATAAAACTCTAGATAGGCCTCATCTGGAGTACTGCATACAGTTCTGGTTGTCCCATTATAGGAAGGATGTTGCAGCTTTGGAGAGGGTTCAGAAGAGGTTTACTAAGATGCTGCCTGGATTAGAGGGCAGGTCCTATAGGGAGAGGTTGGACAAACTTGAGTTGTACAGTCATAGAACACTACAGCACAGAAACAGGCCCTTTGGCCCATCTAATCTGTACCAAGTCATTAATCTGCCTAGTCCCATCGACCTGCTTCCAGACCATAAACCTTCACACTACTCCCATCCATGTACTTTTCCAAATTTCTCTTAAGTGTGAAAATCAACCTCACATCCACCACTTGTGCTTGCAGCTTGTTCCAACTCTCTGTTCCCCTTAAACATTTCACCTTTCATCCTTAACCCAGGACCTCCAGTTGTAGTCTCACTCAACTTCACTGAGGGAAAAAACACTGCTTCTATTTACCCTAGGCAGATACGTTAGGGTCTTTAAAGAGACGTTTAGATAGGCAGATGAACTTGAGGAAAATGGAAGGTATGGTCATTGTGTAAACAGGAGAGATTAGTTTAATTGGCCATTTGATTACTAATTTAATTGGTTCACCACAACATTGTGAGGCTGAAGGGCCAGTTCCTGTGCTGTACTGTTCTATGTTCTATCAACTACTGTCAAATCCACATGCAACAGATAATATAGTATACTAATTCTGGAGCATTTCCAATATCAAGATTTAAACCCTGCAATATTATTCTTCAAAATATTTAATATTCGTAATATCATGGTACAATACCAAAGCAGTTAGTGATGAATTGTGTACATCTCTCTGTCTGATAACTTTAGATGGACTCTCAATTCAATTCAGAGAGTTTGTGAATTTTTTTAAGAAATGAAAGAAAATTTAAGGAACAAGTAAATTTCAAAATGGCTGCCAATCAAATACGCATGCTAGAGCCCATCCCAAAGGATATCGGCACTAGAACAATTTGGCCCTTTCCGGTTAAGTATGGCTCAAATAAACTTGCGGGGGGGGGGGGGGGACTGTTGCTTCACAAGCATGCCTAATGAACAAACTAAACGTCATTGCGCCTCGCAATATCCGAATGATTTTTGGTGCCCAGTGAGATCAAATCAACTTGAAGAAGAAACCAGCAAAGCAGTACTGGGAAAGGAATGGATTCAGTAGAGTTCATTTCAATGGAGAAATCTGAATAACGTGTCACCTTCTGCCCTGAAACAAAATTCTGTCACATACCAGTAGAGTTCACAAACTAATCCTCAGCTGGGACAATTCCCTTGTTTGCAAACAGGAAAAGTAGTTATTTGCATGTGTATAATGAAGACGTTTACAATTTCAGTTGACTGCACTGATTCTGCACTGCCACACAGGGGCATGATATGATCACAGTAAACAATTTTCAATGCACTCTTTCCTTTTCTTCTGTGTTTTGCAAGAAATGTTATGCTTTTTGAAAATATATTGTGAGATACATTTCAGCATCTGTCTGCTTCTCCAGCAGTGTTTTGATGTAGCCATTCTACAAGGAAATCTGTACCATCACCCACTAGAGTTTTGTCCAGGAAAAAACATTGCGTCACACTACACACAAATACTTCTCTCACCACAAAAATTTGGATGAAAATTAAAGTACAATAAATCTGCAGGCTTTTCATTAATGTTTTCAAATCCAAGGGACAAGAAATGGTATAAGAAATATTGAGCCAGAACATGCAGATTTCTAGCTGACAGATTGGCAGCTGCAGCATGAACATCAGTGCTCTTTAAACTTCTGCTCAGAATTACAGAACACTCGAGATTAGATATCACTGAGGCTGATCTCCACTTTACATCTGGTCCCTCAGCTTTGTGCCAACCATGGTCAATGCTTCCAATACAGTCACACACATCCGAGCTGTTTGGCTTGTTTTTTCATTCTTTCATTAATAATCATGCTTTAAATTCATTTATACTTGATAAGCATGTGTTTTACTGTTAAGATTTTTTTAAAAGTAGTTTGCATTTTGACAAGAGCTGCCAAAGGCCATTAGAGTATTTTGAATGGGATCTCAAATTCAGCTGCTGAGCCTAGTCATAATTTATGGCCCCATTCTGTGTTGAGGTAGTTGGGAACTGCAGAGGGCAAGTATAATAATAGAAATAGCATGGGATTGCACAGTCAATGTGTGCTCCATCACACCAATTGTCTTTGAGACTCCAACTTCTCTCTCCAATGAACGTTAAGTACTATGCAAAGAAGAATGGGAAGTTGCTGGTGGTGATTAACCTCCAACTGACATTACTGAAACAGGTTGTGAGGCATCTGGCCCATGGCCATTTGTATTAGCTTGTTAATTGTTAATCAGAAGCAAGTTGAGGCACTTGAATGCTCTAAGTTCATGAGAGGTAACTTTAAAAAAATGTCATTTCTACTTCTACTCCTTTTCAGCAATGAGAACGGAAGCAGTGTTTGGGTCATCTGGCCCCTTGAACCAATGTATTCACTGTTTTTTCCTCCACCTCTTTTAGATCACAAAGATGAGATTCATCAGTCCATTAGATGGCCCTGTATCCTTTTTTACTGTTGGATTTTCTAAATAATCCCTGAGCCAAACAAGGAGATAAAAGGAGTTAATATTCTGACCAAAGGAATTTACAGTATCTTAGAGTTTAGAAGGAACAGAGAAAGAAGCAGGTTTGGGGTAAGAACTTCAGACTGGGAGATCTAGATAGCTGTTTTCAGAGTAAATAGGGATGGAAAGTTGCAAACATAAGGACATTATTAATTTAATTGTGTAATTTGCAGTAGATGGTGCTGAAATCTCACAGCTTCAGTGACCCAAGTTTGAATGCTGTTGTATAGAGTTTGCATATTCTCCCTGAGACCTCGTGGGTCTCTTCTGGGATCTCCCGCATTACACAAAATACCCTTTTAAGATCTTAAGAATGCATCTCACAATGATCTGAACATCCCATCAGTGATGTAACCTAGGGTCATCGGGTATTTTGGGTGTTCCAGCATCAGACGCCCTCACCCAGGCAATTCAGCTGTGGTTGACCAAGCCACATCCTGTGTCCAGTGAAGCCCTGGCAGGCATGCACTTTGCCTTCCATCCCTGGCTCCGATAGTCATTGACCAGTTCCTCGTACCTGGCAAGCTTCCTCTCACGGGGCTCCACCAGATGCTCCTCCCACGGCACTGTCAGCTCCAGCAGGGTGGTGTATTTTGCTGCCTCTGAGACCAGCAGGATGTCTGGTCTCGCAGTGGTCTTGACGATGTGCTGTGGGGACTCCAGTTGTTTCTCCATGTCAGTCATGAGCTGCCAGTCGTGAGCGGGTGCCAGAACCCCTGTGGGTGGCTTTACTCTTGCTTCTGGCTACTCTCCAGCTCTCACAAAGGCGGCAAGTCGATTGCAGCATTGACGAGCTCATTTGCTGTTATAAATTCTTAAGAAGATTGCTTCCGCGAGGCTCTTCGATACCAGATCAGTGTACATAGGTAGCTAAACAATCAAACAGAAGTGGATGGGCATACAAGAGAAAGAATAGTTTGCAGTGTACAGTACAAGGAAATATGGAAAGCAGGAATGGAACTGGGAGCTGACATGAATACCAAAATGCAAGAGGCCTCCTTCTATGTTGTAATAAATAAATTGAAAAGATTCTTACCCTTGGGGAAAACAATATCTTTTGGCAATACAGGTGGCAGATAAGAATGCAAGCAAGGCAACAACCACCGCAGTTACAATGATCCCTGGGTGTGACTGGCCCTGCAAATTTAATAACAGGAAAAACTATATTAACAATCAAAGGCAAACAACAGGAATTCTGCAGATGCTGGAAATTCAAGCAACACACATCAAAGTTGCTGGTGAACGCAGCAGGCCAGGCAGCATCTTTAGGAAGAGGTGCAGTCGCCGTTTCAGGCCGAGACCCTTCGTCAGGACTAACTGAAGGAAGAGTGAGTAAGGGAATTTGAAAGTTGGAGGGGAGGGGGAGATCCAAAATGATAGGAGAAGACAGGAGGGGGAGGGATGGAGCCAAGAGCTGGACAGGTGATAGGCAAAAGGGGATATGAGAGGATCATGGGACAGGAGGTCCGGGAAGAAAGACAAGGGGGGGGGGAACCCAGAGGATGGGCAAGAGGTGTATTCAGAGGAACAGAGGGAGAAAAAGGAGAGTGAGAGAAAGAATGTGTGCATAAAAATAAGTAACACATGGGGTACAAGGGGGAGGTGGGGCCTAGCGGAAGTTAGAGAAGTCGATGTTCATGCCATCAGGTTGGAGGCTACCCAGACGGAATATAAGGTGTTCTTCCTCCAATCTGAGTGTGGCTTCATCTTTACAGTAGAGGAGACCGTGGATAGACATGTCAGAATGGGAATGGGATGTGGAATTAAAATGTGTGGCCACTGGGAGATCCTGCTTTCTCTGGCAGACAGAGCGTAGATGTTCAGCAAAGCGGTCTCCCAGTCTGCGTCGGGTCTCGCCAATATATAAAAGGCCACATCGGGAGCACCGGATGCAGTATATCACCCCAGTCGAGTCACAGGTGAAGTTTTGCCTCACCTGGAAGGACTGTTTGGGGCCCTGAATGGTGGTAAGGGAGGAAGTGTAAGGGCATGTGTAGCACTTGTTCCGCTTACACAGATAAGTGCCAGGAGGGAGATCAGTGGGGAGGGATGGGGGGGACGAATGGACAAGGGAGTTGTGTAGGGAGCTTAGTGGTGGGGGGGGGGAGGGAAAGATGTGCTTAGTGGTGGGATCCCGTTGGAGGTGGCGGAAGTTACGGAGAATAATATGTTGGACCCGGAGGCTGGTGGGGTGGTAGGTGAGGACCAGGGGAACCCTATTCCTAGTGGGGTGGCGGGAGGATGGAGTGAGAGCAGATGTATGTGAAATGGGGGAGATGCGTTTAAGAGCAGAGTTGATAGTGGAGGAAGGGAAGCCCCTTTCTTTAAAAAAGGAAGACATCTCCCTCATCCTAGAATGAAAAGCCTCATCCTGAGAGCAGATGCGGCGGAGACGGAGGAATTGCGAGAAGGGGATGGCGTTTTTGCAAGAGACAGGGTGAGAAGAGGAATAGTCCAGATAGCTGTGAGAGTCAGTAGGCTTATAGTAGACATCAGTGGATAAGCTGTCTCCAGAGACAGAAAGATCTAGAAAGGGGAGGGAGGTGTCGGAAATGAACCAGGTAAACTTGAGGGCAGGGTGAAAGTTGGAGGCAAAGTTAATAAAGTCAACGAGTTCTCCATGCGTGCAGGAAGCAGCACCAATGCAGTCGTTGATGTAGCAAAGGAAAAGTGGGGGACAGATACCAGAATAGGCACAGAACATAGATTGTTCCACAAACCCAACAAAAAGGCAGGCATAGCTAGGACCCATATGGGTGCCCATAGCTACACCTTTAGTTTGGAGGAAGTGGGAGGAGCCAAAGGAGAAATTATTAAGAGTAAGGACTAATTCTGCTAGACGGAGCAGAGGTGGTGGTAGAGGGGAACTGATTAGGTCTGGAATCCAAAAAGAAGCATAGAGCTTTGAGACCTTCCTGATGGGGGATGGAAGTATATTAGGACTGGACATCCATGGTGAAAATAAAGCGGTGGGGGCCAGGGAACTTAAAGTCATCGAAAAGTTTAAGAGCGTGAGAAGTGTCACGAACATAGGTCGGAAGGGATTGAACAAGGGGTGATAAAACAGTGTCGAGGTATGCAGAAATGAGTTCGGTGGGGCAGGTGCAAGCTGAGACAATAGGTCGGCCAGGACAGGCAGGTTTGTGGATCTCCCCCATTTCACGTACATCTGCTCTCACTCCATCCTCCCGCCACCCCACTAGGAATAGGGTTCCCCTGGTCCTCACCTACCACCCCACCAGCCTCCGGGTCCAACATATTATTCTCCGTAACTTCCGCCACCTCCAACGGGATCCCACCACTAAGCACATCTTTCCCTCCCCCCCCCCCCGCATTCCGCAGGGATCGCTCCCTACACAACTCCCTTGTCCATTCGTCCCCCCCGTCCCTCCCCACTGATCTCCCTCCTGGCACTTATCTGTGTAAGCGGAACAAGTGCTACACATGCCCTTACACTTCCTCCCTTACCACCATTCAGGGCCCCAAACAGTCCTTCCAGGTGAGGCAACACTTCACCTGTGAGTCGACTGGGGTGATATACTGCGTCTGGTGCTCCCAATGTGGCCTTTTATATATTGGCGAGACCTGACGCAGACTGGGAGACCGCTTTGCTGAACATCTACGCTCTGTCCGCCAGAGAAAGCAGGATCTCCCAGTGGCCACACATTTTAATTCCACATCCCATTCCCATTCTGACATGTCTATCCACGGTCTCCTCTACTGTAAAGATGAAGCCACACTCAGATTGGAGGAAGAACACCTTATATTCCGTCTGGGTAGCCTCCAACCTGATGGCATGAACATCGACTTCTCTAACTTCTGCTAGGCCCCACCTCCCCCTTGTACCCCATCTGTTACTTATTTTTATGCACACATTCTTTCTCTCACTCTCCTTTTTCTCCCTCTGTCCCTCTGAATATACCTCTTGCCCATCCTCTGGGTCCCCCTCCCGCCCCGCCCCCCCCGTCTTTCTTCCCGGACCTCCTGTCCCATGATCCTCTCGTATCCCTTTTGCCAATCACCTGCCCAGCTCCTGGCTCTATCCCTCCCCCTCCAACTTTCAAATCCCTTACTCACTCTTCCTTCAGTTAGTCCTGACGAAGGGTCTCGGCCTGAAACATCGACTGCACCTCTTCCTACAGATGCTGCTTGGCCTGCTGCGTTCACCAGCAACTTTGATGTGTGTTGCTTAACAATCAAAGTGTGTCAAAGGCTGTCCATTTATAAGTAAGATTGATTACTTATTCTCTTGTCTACCGCTTACAATTGAAGCGATCTTTATTACTCCTTTTGATCAGCAAATTCATCCACAAGTGCTAAATTTTAACAATACTTTGGAATAAAGTTTCAAACAGTGGAAACCCATTCTAAAGTACCCAGTAGCGCAAGGGTGGTGCTCATTAACCTGTTCTTGAGAAGACAGTATATTATCTACATACCTTAGTTGGACAAATATTGCACACCAGCAAGCAATAGCTTTACACAGCCCCAGTCACAGCATGGTAGCACAGCAGTCAGTGCAATGCCTTCCAGCACCACTGATCCACGTTCGATTCCTGCCACAGACTGTAAGCAGTCTGTATGTTCTCTTGTGGATTTTCTCCAAGTGCTCTGGTTTCCTCACACATTCAAAAGATGTGCAGGCTAGGGTTAGTAAGTTGCGGGCATGCTGAAGCACCAGATACAGTAAACGACCCTGACAGGATTGTAGAAGATTTGTCACCTCCTCTGGAAGGACTGTTTGGGGCCTGGAATGGAAGTGAGGGAGGAGTTGTGGAGCAGGTGTTCCACTTGTCGCATTTGCAGGGATAAGCGCCAGGACAGAGATCAGCGGGAAGGAACAAGTGGACAAGAGAGCATCAGTGGGGAAGGACACAATGATATCTTTCTACCAGTTGGAAAAGTGGTAGCAGAAAGCAGAATATGTGGCATCAGGTCAAACATGGGTAACGTTTTGTCCTCCCTGACTAAAAAAATCAATACTCTTTCAGTGACAGCAGACCCTAACATATACCAAACTGATGTTTCAGCATGCATTGTTCCCAATTAAAGAAACCATTTTGATTAATTCTTCCCATCAGGAGATTAAAAACGAGAGCACAAAGCTACAGAACAAAACATCCTGCACTGAAGACCCATACTCCAGAATTCTATGCACCCTGTGCAAGCTGGTCCAGTAAAATCACAACATTGGCATCCACCCAACAACATGAAAAATTGCCCAGGCATGCCCCATTCACTAAAGGAAGGACAATTTCAATCATAACAATTATTGTCCAGTGGACTCCAAAGCGATAGAAGATATTATTAGCAGTGTTACGAAGCTTCCCAGCCTTGGTCCAAATGGAATTAAAAGCAGAATTCTGGTCTAAGATGAGTGTGACTTCAAATCAGCACAGGGTTTGATATTACATAACTCTGGTTAAACTGAAGTCAACGGGCATCAATGTGACACTTCACACAAAGTTGATGTAGTTGTTGGATTATCTATCATTCAGGATATCCTGCAGGAATTTCTCAGGATAGTTTACTGGACCCACCTATCCACAGATGTGCTATTAACTATATTTCTTCCCAACCTGTGTACATAAGTGGGAAAGTTTCATTTACAATTCCTTAGTAAATAAAGCAGTCCATGCTTGCAGGGGTCAGAACATAGACAATATTCTGGCATTGGATGAAAAGTGACAAGCAGCGTTGGTACCACAAAAGTGCCAGGCATTTATCATCTCAAAACATCTAACCAATATTGTTCCCTATTATGAACATTCCAAGGATCACTATTAACCTGAAACTTAACTGGACCAACCATATAAAATACTGTGGCTACAACAGTAGGTCAGAGACTGGCTATGCTATTACAATTTACTCAGTATCTAACCATCCATAGTCTTTCCAGCATACACCAGGCACAACTAGATGTGATTGATAGAGTCTCTGTTTGTCTGGATCAATGCAGTCCAGACAATTCACAAGAAGCTAAGCACTATCCTATCAAATGCCTACGATGTGTATTCGTTCCATTAATTAATACTGTGCAGAAATTACTGTCTATGCAAGCTAAGAAAGTAGTTATTTGCCTTGGCTACACTGACACCGTCTTCAAAATGCATGATAACCACCTACTAGGACGATGACGGAAGGAGCACAGAGACACCACACACCTTTCAGGTTCTCATCCAAGACACATTCCATGTCATATTCCATTCTTCCATCGTTCCTAAATTCCTAGAACTACTAGAAAATCTCCACCAACGTAACTGGTGGCTCAAGAAGGCAGTTGACCAACACTTTATAAAGGACCATTTAGCACAGATAATAAATGACACACATAATGTATTTGAAGAAATTACTCAAAGGACATCTATCCCAGCTCTTGAGCAATACATAGCAAAACTGGATTTTAGATGTACCAGATATAAATCACAAATTAAGATTATGTACTGCTGAATTTGCTCTTTTTATTCTTAATCAATTTATCATGGTTAATATTTACCATGTTGTAGACAAGGTAGGCTAAGGCAGCGGTCCCCAACCACTGGGTCGAGGACCGGTACCAGGCCGCAAAGCATGTGCTACCGTTCCGTGAGGAAACGATACAAGTCAGCTGCACCTTTCCTCATTCCCTGTCACGCACTGTTGAACTTGAACATAGGGTTGCCAACTGTCCCATATTTGCCGGGACATCCTGTATCTTGGTCTAAATTGGTTTGTCCCATATGGGACCGCCCTTGTCCCGTATTTCCTCCGCTAAGGTAGAGCGTTCCTATGAAACCTTTCGTGGCGAAATGGCGTGAAGTGAAGAAGCAATTACCATTAATTTATATGGGTAAAATTTTTGAGTGTTCCCAGACCCAAAAAATAACCTAACAACTCATACCAAATAACACATAAAACCCAAAATAAATAGCACTAACATATAGTAAAAGCATGAATGATATGATAAATACACAGGCTATATATGGGAAAAAAAATCGGCATGTACGAGCATGTGCACACAGATGCCCGCGCGAGGCTTCATGGTCATGGTAGTCTTTCCCGGGGTAAAGTGTCCCAGGATTTGACTGCTACTTTTTCCCCTTATTTGGGAGTGAGAAAGTTGGCAACCCTAACTGTAAAAGACATGTTGAGGTGAGTTTTGTTTGTGGGCAGTATATACATTGGCTATGTGCTTCCTCTTTCATGGTTATCACCTTAGGTAGTATATACAATATAAATCTCAGTCTGGGAGCTTCACAAAGTATTTTCCCTATATTGATTTTGATTGGAATAAATGGAACAAACAGCACTGTCTAAAAGCTCTGGCAATCACAAACTACCAATTAATGGATAATACTTCATGGATAGAAGGGATCACCATCTCCTGAATGAACAGGAAAACTTGATTTACTGAGGTTCAATGAAAACAAACCCAAGAGTGTGACTATTAAGAAGTCAAGGCTATTATTAAGTTACATAATTAAATAGTCATAACTTTTGCTGTTTTAGGAAACTGAAGGCAATTTCAATGTCTTGAAAATAAGATCAGTTTAATTAAGGACATTTCTGCCAACCCAATATTTAGAAAACAACTCTTCAAAATTAGTGGGTTGTGGTAACTAAAATTAAAACACTTGAATTCTACTTTGCTTTGCCAATGTTTATTGCATCTTGATAAGCTTTTTCATCTAGCTTAAGGGTGCACTTACAAAGCGAGTCTCCAACATTACTGTGTTCTCTGGAAAAAATTATACACTAAATTAATCCATTAAACAGCAGCTAGCTTGGTGTTGAATCCATTTAAAACAACCATCATGTAGCCTAAAAGGCTTGAAAATACTGTTGAGCATGGACACGGTCATCATTCACATGCATAAAGCTGAAAATAATTCAAGGATTTAATCATCTATTGGTCAATTAGAAGCCTCCCAATGTATTTGCGTCATATACCCAGCAGCTTGATTTGTTGATTCATTGTAGATTATTTGATAATACAGTGATATTTTCATTATTAGGAAAGTATTTGTTGCAAATAAATTACAATCTATTTGTCCTTTTTTCTAGAGATATTTTAATGAATGGATTTGCATAGAAGCTTCCAATAATGCACTTGTGAGAGAATTAAGCTTGGGGATATTTAAATTAAAAACACAAACTGTTCAAATATTCAGTAGATCAGGCTGCGTCTGTGGGAAGAGAAACAGTTGATATTTTCGGTCA
This sequence comes from Mobula birostris, assembly GCF_030028105.1. NCBI lineage: Eukaryota > Metazoa > Chordata > Chondrichthyes > Myliobatiformes > Myliobatidae > Mobula > Mobula birostris. The sequence goes on from NC_092385.1 coordinate 26,264,279, forward strand.
TATATCCTTTGTCAGACTAAGAAAGATGATCAGAGGAACAGCTATGAACATAAAATCTGTCAGTCAAGTTCAAAACCATGTTCTTACTAACCTAGTCCCTCATGCTACTTAATGAAGGGCTAGGCTATCAAAGGTCAATAGTCACCTACTTGTGGACATACGCTTCCTCTTTAAACCATAGCCTTCATCATGATTTCTGGTACACATCCAACCTTTATAATTCTAAATTGTGTGTTGTGCACAACTTTTAAAAAGAAATTACCAAAAAATACACCATTCAAAGAAAAGTCAATATAATCAGTCAAATGAATTGATATTTCCTTGAATCACCTAAATATGACTCTGAATCAGGTTTAATTAGAATCTAAATCAGGTTTAATATCACCAGCATATGCAGCAATACAATAGAAAAAAAACTGAACTATGGTAAGTAGATTTGTATATTAAATAGTTAAACTAAATAAGTAGTGCTAAAATAGAAATAAAAAAAGTAGTGATGTATGGGTTTAATGTTCATTCAGTAATCGGACGGCAGAGGAGAAGAAGCTGTTCCTGAATCTGTGCCTTCAGGCTTCTGTACCTCCTTCTTGATGGTAGCAATGAGAACAAGGCAGGACTTGGGTGATGAGGGTCCTTAACAATGAATGCTACCCTTTTGAGGCATCACTCCTTGAAAGTATCCTGGATAGGGAAGCTAGTGCCCATGATGGAGCAGACTAAGTTTGCAACTCTCTGCAGCTTACTTCGATTCTGTCTAGTAGCCTTCCATGTACCAGAATTTGATGCGGCCAGTTAGAATGCTCTCCAAGGTACACCTGTAGAAATCCGTGAGTGTCTTTGGTGACATTACCAAATCACCTCAGACTCCTAATGAAATACAGCTGCTGTCATGTCTTCTTTGTGGCTGCATCGATGTGTTGGGTCCAGGTCAGATCCTCAGAGAGATTGCTACCCAGGAACTTGAAATTGTTCACTCTCTCCGCTTCTGATCCTTTAATGAGGGTCATGACCCTCAGTGCTTGCTGGTCCAGATTTTCTGGTGTACAATGGATGAATGGCAGCTGTTTTGACCTTTAAGAACTTTGTTTGCAAAGATTGGCATGAATTTCCCCTTTTCTGAGGTGATATATTGTCTGGCACATTTTGAATCGGATCTGTGGCATTCATCCCAGTGATGCAAGCAAGTAGTTTTACACAGCTTATAATCAAGTGCTTTTCCTTGACAACTTTTATATCAGTTCACAGATGGAGAAATAAAAACTGAGTACACATCAGGAAAGGTGCTAATAAACCACAACTTAGAATATCATTATTTCAGAATTATGGAATCTTACATGTAATATTGATGTAATAACAATTGCCAAATTAAAGGGAATTATAATTTCAAGTTCAAAATGTCATTATTAGTAGTCACATTATGTAGTACATCACCACAGAATTGGTTTCATGGTATATAAAGCAGAGCATTTTCAATGGTTTTTGCAGTGAAAATAGTGTAAAAATTATTTATGTTTGTTACAAGTCACTCACTAAATAACAAACAAATTACCTCCATCAGACCCACTCCAGTATTCAGCGAAATCATGGCCATGCCTGTACGTCAGGTCTGTTCTGCTACTCCACACTCTGATCTTTTGGCTTTGAGGGAAGTAAATAACTGTACATCTGCATCTTTCTGGAACGGAGAATTCCAAAGATTTCCTAGATCCTCCGATCCTTTCTGAGGCTCTGCACCAGTTCTCACATGGTGAAATATCCCCATGGCTCTCAATCCCTCTGAACTCCGCTGACTGGATCTACAAAATATTTGCAATAGTGCAGCTTATGGAGGAGCAGGGTGTGACTGATAGCTTCTAGATGAGCATCGACTTCAGAAAATACAAACTCTAAGATTGACAGCAGATACACGGAGGTGGTGGCAAGTGCTGACACTCTGCACATTATTACAAGTACAGCACGGCCACAGCAAATTGCCCAGGGAAAATAGTGAGAATTAGTAAATTTTAGCTCTACCCCAATTAACGTTCTCTTGGAACCGTGACACCTTTCATGTCACCTTGGATTGAAAAATGATTAATCAAGTAGCTTGGCATCTGAACAATTTGTTTTTCTATATTTAGGCTTAAATTTGCCTCCGTTAAAAATGCTGCAAAGATTAACCAACCAGAAAATGTCGTAAGTACAAGAGATGCTGCAGATGCTGGAAATCCAGAACAACACACTCAAAATGCTGGAGGGACTCAGCAGGGCAGGGGACATCTATGAGAAGGAATAAGCAGTCCATGTTTTGGGCCAAGACCCTTTATCAGGACTGGAAGGGCTTCTTACCTCTTCCTTTCCAATACCGATGAAAGGTCTTGGCCCGAAATACTAACGGTTTATTCCTTCCCATAGGTGCTGCCTGACCTGTTGAGTTCCTCTATCAGCATCAGTTTCACAGTTTTAACTGAAATTCCAATTTGCTAATCCATTTATTAAATTCAAAACAATCCTTTCTTAGATAGAGAGTCATTGAGAAGTACAGCACAGAAGCAGGCCCTTCAGCCCATTTAGTCCATGTTGAAACCATTTAAACTGCCTACCCCCATTGACTTGCACCGGGACCATAGCACGCCATACCCCTACCATCCACATACCTATTCAAACTTTGCTTAAACGTTGAAATCAAATTCACATGCGCCAATTATGCAGGCAGCTCGTTCCACATTCTCATGATCCTCTGAGTGAAGAAGTTTCCCCTCATTTTCCCCTTAAATCTCTCATAAGTTTGTACACCTCTATCAAATCTCCTCTCAACCTTTTACATTCTAAGGAATAAAGTCCTAACCTATTCAATCTTTCCACATAACTCAGATCCTCCAGACCCAACGACATCCTTGTAAATTTTCCCTGTACTCTTTCAACCTTGTTTACATCTTTCCTGGAGACAGGTGACCAAAACTACACACAATACTCCAAATTAGGCCTCACCAATGTCCTATACAACTTCAACATAACATTCCATCTCCTAAAGTCAATATTTTGCTTTATGAAGGCCAATGTGCCAAAAATCTTCTTTATGACCCTATCTTACCTGTGATGCCACTATCATTACTATGATCTTATAACATTTTACTTATTAATCATTGTTGTTTCTATTAAGGATGAATACGAGGATCATAAGACCTTAAGATAGGAGCAGAAGCAGGCCATTTGGCCCATCAAGTCTACTCCGCCATTCAACCATGGGCTGATCCAATTCTTCCAGTCATCCCCACTCCCCTGCCTTCACCCCATACCCTTTGATGCCCTGGCTAATCAACAACCTATCTATCTCTGCCTTAAATGACTTGGCCTCCACAGTTGCTTGTGGCAACAAATTCCACAGATTTACCACCCTCTGACTAAAGTAATTTCTCTGCATCTCTGTTCTAAATGGATGTCCTTCAATTCTAAAGTCAAGCCCCCTTGTCCTAGACTCCCCTACAATGGGAGATAACTTTGCCATATCCTTGCAGGTCCACCTGCATGGGAAGTCTTGCAATTATCAAACTTATTCAAACCAAGAACAAAAGTTCAAAATTCAGGGTTAATTTGTTGTTTTTCTTCATTTATTTCTACATACCCTATGCAAATACAAGTAAAAATTTCATTCCTAAATTATGAATAGCACAATTTGGAATCTTAATTGTTGATATGATCAATAAATGGGACATAGACAAAGGCTTCAGAAAGAAATGGCATACTTAAAATAATGACAAATTAATGTTGATTGAATTGCATTTATAACTTAAAACTATATTAACCAAACTTACTCTTTTGCTTTACTAAGTGAATCTGGTGTTGTAGCAGGTGGTCCATGAGCTGATTGCATTAAACTTTTATCTGGAACCTTTAGAGAACCAGAGCAACAGTTCAGCAAATGGAGGGATTGAAGGAAGGCAGAAGTTTGGTCAAGCAAGGCTGAAAGGAAGATCAGGCAAGGCCAGGTTAATGAACATGGTGGGGTTGATGGGTTGAACTGAATTTGTTTCAAAGCAAGGAGCATTACAGGGGAGAAACATTAACTTATAACCAGGATTACCACATGGAGTTATGATACAAGCAACATTACAGGCACTCGGTTGAGAGAAGGGCAGGACTAGCAGCTGTGTGCTATAGGATTCAGGTGTTACGGATGCGACAGAGGGGGATGTAAATGAGGTGAGGTTGTTACATTATTGATCGGGGGAATGTAATGCATTGGTGGTGACTGGACAGGACACCTGGAGGGGTTATCCAGAGCAGTAACTTGGTAGAGCCCAGGAATAAAAAAAGTGTAATCACTATGAAAGGGTTTTCACAATGTGGGAGGGAGAACATACTTTATATACCATCATATTATGGAAAGATGTAAAAGCAATAAGATCGTTTGGAGAGTGATTTTTAAAACCTAATAAAGACTGGGACTCTCTTACTGCCAAAGGCTTAGAGGGGGCAGTATTTGTTAGGTACATCAGTAAGGTTTCTTGATACAGTAGTATTTTGTTCAACCAGGGAATGGTCCATAGTAAACCTTATATTGGGAATTGAGTCTAGCTAGGTCTCACTGAAACCAGTCTTCTCTTGGTTTCAGCAGGAAAGCATTTTGGGAGCAATAATCACAACCAGTTTTTAGATAGTTATGGATATGATTTATCAGAGAAAAGTGCTAAATTGGGGAAAGGCTAATTACAACATATTAGGCAGGAGTTTGAGACCATAACACCATAAGATATAGGAGCAGAATTTGGCCCTTTGAGTTTCCTCCACCATGTCATCATGATTGATCCAATTTTCCACTCAGCCCCAGTTTCCTGCTTTCTCCCCTTACCCATTCATGCCCTAACCAATCGAGAATGTTGACTGGGAACAGTTGTTACTGGCCAAAGCCACATTTGTCATGTAGGGAGATATTTAAAGTACAGTTGATCAAAATTCAGGACCAACATGTTTCTATGAGGAGGAACAAAGATGGCAAGGTTCAGGAATCTTGTATGACAAGAGATGTTGCAAACTTAGGCAGAACAAGGAAGGAAGCTAGGTAGATGAAATTGGACAGATCTTTAGGAATATAAAGGAAGCAAAAAAGAACTTAAACAGGGAATATGTAGGGCTAAAATGAGCTTTGAAATGTCCTCGGTAAGTAGGATTAAAGAGAATCCCAAGGCATTTGATACATAAATTAAACACAAGAGGGTAAATAGAGTATAGGACTACTCAAGGTCAAAAGAAGGAATTTATGCCTGGAACCTGTGGAATTGGGCAAGTATTCACTAAAGAGAAGGACATGGAGAATAGCATGCTTTTGTAGGGGGTTTCTGACCCCTAGTGAAAGTGCTGGGCTTTTGAAGAACATAAAGGTGGATTTCCCTAGGACCTGATGGAATCTATCCCAAGTCATTATTAGTACGAGGGAGAAGATTGCCGGGATCTTGATGGAGATCTTTGTGTCCTCTCTAGTCACAGTCCGTGTTCCAGAGGACTGAAGCTAATGTTGTTGCTTTGTTTAAGAATGGCAGTGGAGAGAAACCAGGAAATCATAAGTCAGTGAGAGTTACAATCCTGGTAGGGTAATTATTTGAGAAGATTCTTAGCGATAGGACTTACTCACATTTCAAAAAGGACAGATATTAGGGAAAGTCAGCATGGCTTTGTGACAGGGAGGCCATGTCTTAAAACCTTGACTGAGCTTTTTGAGAGGGTGGCAAGATGATTCCTGAGGAACACACTCAAAATGCTGGAGGAACTCTGCAGGATAGACAGCATCTATAGAAAAGAGTAAACAGTCAACGTTTCGGGCTGAGAGCCTTCATCAGGACTGGAGAAAAAAGATGAGAAGTCAGAGTAGGAAGGATCCATGGAGACTTGGTACATTGGATTCAAATTTGGTTTGGCCACAGAAGATAGAGGGGTAGTGAAAGAGGTGTGTTACCTTGACTGGAGTATGTGACCTGTGGCATTCCTTAAGTATTTTTAGAGAGGCTGATAAGTTTACATCATTTACCAGTTTGTGACACAAAATAAAATGTCCAAGTGGTAAATAATGAGGAGGATTATCAAAGGATAAGGGACCTGTTGGAAATGTGAGCAGGGAAATATCAGATGGAGTTTAAACCAGACAAGTGTGAGGTGTTACCTTGGGAAGTCAATGTATGAGGTAAGTATAAAGTAAGTGACAGGACCTTTAAGAGTATTGATGTAAGAGTGTAAGTCCATACCTTCCTGAAAGTGATAACACGAGCAGATAGAGTGTAAAGAAGGCAGATGGTAAACTGATATACCCGGCCAGGTGGTGGGCATGAAAGTCAGGAAGTTATGTTGGAGCTGAATTAAACTTTGGTCAGGCTACATTTGGAGTGTGCATGCAGTGCTCAATTCCTCTTACAGGAAGGGAGCAGAGGCTTTGGAGAGGGTGCAGGGAAGCTCCACCAGAATGCTGCCTCAAATGAGAGTTTTAGCTATAAGCGATTGGACAAGCTTGGATGGTTTTCTCTGGAGCATCGGAGGCTGAAAGCGACTTGATTATGAGAGCAAAGTTAGTCAGGTTCTTTTACCAATGGTCGAAATGTCAAATACTAGATGCAAAACCTTTAAGGTGGGGTGTGGGGAAGTTGAAAGATTGATGAGGCAATTTTTTTTTTCAAATCAGGTAAATTTGTTTATTGTTGTGACATGTCACAGTGACAGGTTCCTGAAGGCAGACTGTGCTCGGAAGAAAGGCAGTATAGCTTCTCCTCCGTCTAGGAACCAATGCAGCTGATTAGACTGAAGTCCACAATTCTTGCCATGTGCTTCAGAAGCACAGTTCTGAGTCCAAAGTTGCAGCTCTTGAAGCAGTGTCTGCCATCCAACCCAATGCCCAGCCCAAAGAGACCTTGCAGCCAGGTGGAAGCCTGCTTCTGTTTAGTTGTCAGGCAGCATATGCATCAAGCATCAACAAAGAGGTGCAGTGGAACAGTGTGGCCAGCCCCATGACCTGTCGATCAGCTCGCACAATTTACCACAGATGGTCTGTCTTCTGGTTGGAGAAACGTTGGAAAGGATTCATGAAAATGATTTGGTTTTGCTTCATTCCTGCCCATAGCTTCAAAGAGGGTCAATACGTAAATGGGCCATATATAGATACTCTTTTTCACTATAAGATCAGTTTAAGTTATTGGAACAGGACAGAGATATTAAGGAGCTGGTACAAAACTTCAACTGTATTGAAGAGGAGGCAAAAGCTGTTCCAGAATGATGAAATCTATCATGAAAGAAATAGAACTTAATGTTAAGGTAGCCTCGAGTGAGTACAATAAAGATACAGGGGTGTGTAACATCATGTTAAGCATTTGGGAAAAACTTCTAATGGGGCAAACAGAAATCCTTTATGCCATCAAAAGAGAGCTCACAACTTAATATAATTTTTAAGGAAACTGGAAAACTAAACTCTATCAGCAAGTTTGGACTAGGAAAGTTACCTTGCCTTATCTGTATGAATCACTGAACCAATGAAAGCATTGACCTTTCTTTCCAGTGAAAAGGTAAACTTAGTACTTGTAGTCCCTCAGAAATACAGATTCAAGGAGGTGAGCACATAATCGTTGAAAAGACCAGGCTACCAGTAAACATTGCATTTTCATCAGCTTCACCAAGAAACCTCCACGATCACACACCATTCAGGAAGGCCATCGTTATAAGTTTGTTAATATTTAAATGAAAATTGCAATTGTGTGCTGTGTACTTCAGAACAACAAAATGATTTCAAAGCACTTTCTACTTCATTTAGTTTTGCCAAGAGTTACCTTGTCTGAAGGTTTCCTTAAGGGGGTAATGCGGTAGAGGGGTACAGTTCAGTATCCATTCAGTATTCATCAGGAGCAGGTTGACATTGAAGAATATTCACAAGCAGTTCAGGACCCGAAGATTGATTAGAGTGGTGATTGAAAAAGTCTATGGAACAACTACGTCAACTCTTCATTAGCATGACTAAGGATGTCGCTTAGTCAATCTTGTGAAGAACTGATGCAGTCATTCCATCGACCTTGAGCGTGTGTTTAAGGAAACAATTTCTATAGAAATAGTGAAGTTAATTAGCAGGTTGCAGAGATCCTAGCAATGACTGACTCTGTTTTTCCTGAAACCCTGCTATCACAAGATTCTGAAGAAAATGACAGTGATTACCTGCTGCCCGAAGTGACAACTGAATCTGGAATCCAGTCGAAGTCCGAACTTCCTTATGAAAAGCTCTGATCAGAACAGGGATCAGGGAAACAATATGGGCAAGATTCTTCTAACCACTCCAAATGTCCAATTTCTTCAGCTCCTTCTTCTCCACGTACTTTATCTACACCGGATTTAGCAAGGCCCTTGACAAGGTCCCTTTTGCTGGATGGAAAGTTAGATTGCATGCGATACAGTGGGATATTGTAGTTTGGCTCAGTATGGATGGCGGGGGGGGGGGGGGGAAGAGATAAGTCTCTGCCAAAGGAGGTGTAAGGCACTCTTTCCCTCTGTTAGCCTACAGGTTACCCTTGGGCAAGGTGTAACACCTGCTTAGCATCTCCAATCTAGGATCATGTGAAGCCATGGGAACGGGTAATTGATGGTTATATGAGCAGCCGGTGAATATCATGTCCTGATTGTGTGACCACCGATGCCAGACAATCTATGAAAACTATTGATGATGGCTGGGGTCACTTGTCTTGTAAAGACACTGCCCAGAAGGTGGCAATGGCAAACCACGTCTCTAGAAAAATTTGCCAAACAATGATGGTCATGGACAAAATGAAGACCATGACCGGCCACGTCATACGACATGGCATATAATAATAATGATGATGGTGATGACGAAGAGTGCTAGGAAGCAGAGGATGATGATTGAAAGTTGTTTCTCAGACTAGGGGGCTGCTGCTAGTGGCGTGCCACAGGGTTGGTGCTGGGACCTTTGCTGTTTTTATTTTATATAAGAATTCAGGTGTTAATGTACAATGTTAAGTTTGTACATGATACTAAGGTACAAAGTTTGCACATGATGCTAAGTTACAAAGTTTGTACGTGATACTAAGTTGTGTTGTGGATAGTATTGAAGACAATGAAAAAAAGGGTGGGGGTTTATCATGTGAGTATGTGGACTGAGGACTGGTAAATGAGCTTCTATCCAGATAAATGGAAAATATTGCATTTTGGAAGTTCTAGCCAGGGTAGGACTTGTACAGTGAATGGAAGGAGTGCAAGGAACAGAATGGGCTAGGACGGCAAACACAGTTCGCTGAAAGCAGTGTTACAGGATGAGAGAGCGATGAAGAAGGTGTTTGACATGCTAGGCTCCATCAGTCAGAGCTCTGAGTATAAGAGTTGGGAAATAATGTTGCTGTTATACATTGGTGAGGCCACACTTGTACTGTGTACAGTTTTTGTCACTATTAACCCGGAAAGAGCGCAGCAAGATTTATCAGGCTGTTGCATGGACTTGTGGGCGTGAGCTACAAGGAGAGGTTGTGTATACTGTACCAGAACTTTAATCCCTGGAACGTCGGAGATTGTAGGGTAACCTGATAGAGGTATATAATAAGACCATGGGAGGCACTGAAAGGGTGAACAAACATAATTTTTTTCCCCCGGGGAGGGACTTCAAAAAAGTGAATAGATTTAAGATTAGAGGCATGAGATTTAAAAGGTACAACAGGGAGAACTTCTTCATCCAAAGGGTGGTGAACATTGGGAGTTAGTTATCAGAAACTGAGGTTGAGGCGTGCATATTAAGAATTTTTAAAAAAATTTATCATTTTGATAAATCTTGCATAGGAGAGGTGTAGAGGGCTATTGGCCAAATGTGGGCAGATGGGATGAGCTCTGTGAGTAAAACAATTGGCAAGGTCAAGTTGGCTGAAGGGCTTGATTCTATGCTGTATAACTACACACAGAGGTACAGTGGCAGAACATTGTTTTGCATGCCAACCATACAGTTCATTTCATCGTGTCAGGTAGTACAAGGGAAAAATAATAACACAATGCAGAATGAAGTGTTACAGTTATGACAGGCAGACAATAAGGTGCAAGGCCCTAAAGAGATATATTGTGAGGTCAAGAGTCTGTGTTATCGTACTTGTTAACTGGAACGTGCTGCCAGGAAGTGGTGAATGCAGATACAATAGTAACATTTAACGGGAATTTGGACAGGCACATGAATAGGCAGGACTAGAGGGATGCCAACCTTGCACAGGCAGATGTGATTAATTAGACTGGCATGATTGGCACAGGCATTGTGGATGAAAGAGCCTATTCATAGTCTATGTGAAATTCCCTTATCTTACCCTGTAGCGTGACAGAATGGCAATCTGATGATAAAAGGCATGGCAAGGTCAACAATACATCTGGGATCTAGGTTAAAGTTAACAGTGGATCCCCATAAGTAATAAGATTTAAGGTTTGAATGAAAACAGAGGAATCATAAAAAGGCAAATTGTAGTTTACAATTAAAACTAAACAGAGACAGGAAGACATGAAGAATGGAAAATCAAAAAAAAGCATCAGAAAATAGTCACTTACAATATGCTTCTTTAAAACCTCAAAGGATCATTTATCCCATCTGAAAGAATGATATACAGTACCACTATCTAACAGTGCAGTATTTCAGCCAGAGGTTGACCAGGATGACATTAACTATTACATTGTTAAATACTCATGTTTTAATTAGCAGGCTCAACTTTCTGTGGCCTGTTTAATAGCAATTCATGTCCAGATCTAACAAGTTTTTAAAAAGCAAGGTGAAAGGTGAAATAATGTTTAAGCTGCATAAATCAGTAAGTTTCTTTTTTTGGAGATTTGCAACTCATCATATCTTCCTCAAGCTTTTGATCTTGCTGATCGATCTGTACTCTAATAAAGACTTACATCATTGAGATCCAATTATTTATACAGCAAGATCCAGGCTTTTATCTCGGTTCTAAAATAGCCGTCGTGTATCCAATTCGCTACTTTGCTTGCCACAGCATATTCTTATTGGTAAACCAGCAAAGTTTGGAGCAAGTTAATGCAGCGGGTTTAGTGCCTAGTATTTACCACTACAGAGAAATATATACTATTAAGTCAAATGTTCAGGGGTAAGCTATTTTGTGATTGTAATAACTACAAATTTTTATTTTAATATTTTATATGCCTCCCTAAGTTATAAAAATATTCAAACTGCAATTATAGTTGAAATATTCACAGCCAAGACAGATAAATCGGAAACTACCAAAGGGATTTCTTGAATTATTCATTCAACATGTGAGATTATTAAATTCTCCAAATACATGCTTTAGATGGTTAGGAGTCAAATAGATCAGGAAAGATATGAGCAGCTGGGCAAAGCATGTCCTGGCAAGGTTAGATGAAAGGAATTCCCAAGGACTGCAAGTGAAATAATGCCTGAAAGGTCACATTTATTTAGCCAGGAACAGGCTGTAGAATTTGACATATCAGCAAAGTGTCGCTTATTCTTCTGTGTGGAAGATTGACCACTTTTCAGACACTGGTTGTAAGTTACAATAGTGTTGTTCTGCTATTTATTTCCTTTGGTCTGTCTTCAATGCCTTGGTGTTCAGAATAATATCTCTGGCAGTAAATCAATAGAGACATTGTGAATGTACAATATTTCTTTGTAACACAATACATTATCTTTGTTGTAGTTCAGCATTCAAATGTGAGCGAATGCAAGTATCATCAGCAAACCACAGCCCAGAGATTGAAATTGGAGTGACCTTGGTTGTGGTGTGGAAGTGAGACAGGTTGAACAGTTTCCTCATTTGTCTTGTAGATTATCACCAAACCAGCAGGAGACTTGCTGGAGGCAAGGTGCAGAAGGCAGTGAGAAATATAAGAGAAGTGTTGGTTATACATAGACATAAACTCTGTTGGAGTTTAGAATGCACTATCTGAGTGTGGTGAAGGTAACAATTACATTTTAATAAGTACCTGGACAAACACTTGGATTGAAGGCATAGAAGGCTATGGACCAAGTGCAGGGAAATGGCATAGTGTTGTGTATTTAATATTCCAGTAATATTTGAGTAGTATTGTGAACACACTATATTTTTGATTAAGCATTCTTTGTTGTTTATATAATGCATTGCAGGCTATATGTAAAAGTACGTAAATGGCATACATCATCACGCCACCGCGTTATATGTGCATGCCTCAATTAAAGTAAAGCACAAACTAAGATTTGCATCTTTTGTATCTTGTTGTCCTTTCAATTAGTTTTTATGCTTTGGAGTTACAAAACATAACAGTGGCGATGAAGTATATTTAGAATGAACCCAAGATGACTACCTACAAGCTGAAGCGCTACAAGACATTAGATTCTTAAAAAGTGCATCAGCACATTTTTTTTTCTTCAGAGCATCATGTTTTCTTTGACAAAGGAAAGATGATGGAGTTAAAAAAGGGGCAGGAAATGGAAGAATCCCTGGGTTCATTAACAGTGAGTACCAATGATGATAATCATTAAAAAAAAAGAGCAGAAACGGCTGACTACATCAGAAAGACTGGCATTTTTGATTACACAACAGATAACTGGATATTGCATACCGAGCAGATTGAGCACTATTTTAAAGCAAATAACATAGCTGGAGAGAAGCAAGTGCCAATTTTGCTGACTGCATTGGATTTAAAGGCATACAAATTGCTTAGAAATTTGACTGCTCCAAGCCAATCAGCTGAAATGAGCTCTGTTGATATCCTGAGAGTAACGCAGGAACATTTAGAACCAGAACCATTGCTGACTGCAGAACGTTTTAGATTTCATAAGTGGAATTAAAAGCTAGGGGAGTCCGTTGTAGCAAATGTGGATGAATTGAAGAAGTTGTCTGTGGATTGTCAGTTCAGTGATTGGTTTAATGATGCACTAAGAGATCATTTAGTTTGTGGAACCTTACAAGTAAGCATTCTAAAATGGTTCCTACCCGAAGCATATCTTACATTTAAAAGAGTAGTTGAAATCACCATATCAATGGAAAGAGCAGACAGAGATACAACTGAGTTGTAGCCAGAATTGAAAGTGAAGGTGAACAAAACTGCAATGTCGAAACAGAAACCTGCCTTACCAAACAAATTGTGTTAGCATGTGTCAGCGGCTCACATTCACCAGACCAATGCAGATTTACATGCAAAGCTTCAGAAAATACAATTACTTTATACAGATTACAAAATAAATGGACTGCTCAGGGAAGAGATAAAGATAAAAAGTTAAGTTGCGGTTTCAAAAAGAGCACTATTCTCCATTCTGTTGATGAAAAATCTGATAATGAGAGTGACACAGGAGGGAGTAGCCCTGAGATTTACAAGGTGGAAACTGACAATCGCCAAGCAATATGGCTTACACCAGAAGAGAACGGCAAAATAATTAAAATGTAAAGCTGTTTCAGGCATTCCACAAAATGAGTTTGAACCGCATTTCAAAGATACCGAAGCCTGTAGATACCCAACGAAGAATTATACCTTGTTATTTAATGCGCTCATTATTTATTGCTACTTATTTGCATTTGCAGTTTGTTGGTCATTGATACTGTTTACAATTATTGTTCTATAGATTTGCTGAGTATGCCCACAGGAAAAAGAATCTCAGGGTGTTGTATGTGGTGACATGCATGTACTCTGCTAATAAATTCTATGAATTTTGAGAATTTTTGTGGGAGTGACATTCCTAACAGTGAAATACAGCAAAAGACAAGCCACATTGAGCTTGTAGGTGGTAAAAACAGGAAGGGCAGCATTGAGGGGGCATGACTGGCTGAGACAACTACAATTTGATTTGCATGCCACATCCCCCGCAATAGAGTCAACTGCAAGTGAATTAAGAAAGGTACTGGATGGTGCCACAGCAGTGTCCAAGGATGGGATTGGAAAACTCAAACATATCAAGGGTAAAATAGTGTTAAATGAATTTTCTCAGCACACTTGTATAATTCTTGACGGCGTGACCAGAGTAAGTGGTCACAAAGTTTTGCAAAGCATACCTGGTTCCTTATACCATCTGTGATAAAGTAGCCAGTGAGCTAGATCGCATGGGCTGGAGGAATTCATTCCAAGGTTGAGTGGAGCCCATGGGCAACGGCAGTGGTTACGGTAGCCAAGAAAAATGAGCCTGTCAGGATCTGTGGTGATTTTAAGGTCACTATCGACCCTATCCTGAAGGTAGATCACTACTGTCTGTCCAGGATAGAGAATATCTTTGAAAACTTCTCTTATGGAAAACTACTTCAGCAAAGCAGAGTTAGCTGAAACCTACCTACAGATGGAGATGACACAAGAGTCTAAAGTATTTCTCACCATGAACACTTATAAGGAGCCTTATCACTATAATAGACTTAGTTTTGGAGCAGCATCTGTTCCTGCACTCTGGCACAGAGCTATGACCAGCTGCTGCAAGGTGAGGCTGCCTAGGCACTCAGTGTTACCCGGATGATATCATTGTTACCAGTGAGAAGGGCAAGGGACATCTTTAAAATCTCAAGGAAGTTTTAAAACGATTAGAACAGCAAGACACAAGTGTGAATCTTTTAAACCAAGTATCACCTACTGTTGTCACACCACTGCCACACAGGAATTACACAAGTGTGCTGAGAAAATTCAAACAGTGGTAGATGCCACAAGGCCAGATGACTTATCACAGTTATGATCCTTTTTGGGATTAGGCAGTTACTACACCAGGCTCCTGCCAAACCTGGCTTCTGTGCTCCACCTCTTGAACTCATTACTACAGACTGGGAGGAAATGGCAATGGACAAAGCAGTGTGAGGTGTCTTTCCAAAAGGAGAAGGATATGGTGACGCTGGACACTGTACTCACACACTATGATCCACATTGACCAGTGAAGCTCACCCTGGACTGTTTGGGATACCAACACGTCCAGAAGAAAGGTGTCTAGAGCCAAGTCCAGAGCTGTCAGAACCACTTCCTGCAGTTGCAGAGTCAACTCCTACAACCACCACGGAGGAGACCCCAGAACCTGAGATTATTTCACAACCACCAGTTTCACCTGTCAAGCAAAGTGCCCCCCCACCCCCCTACTGCCAGACACGAACGACATTATTCTGCAAGAGTAAGAAATCCTCCACAGCGATTAAATCTTTAGGCCTGAATGGGACAATTTAAAATTTACAATGCTATAGATGTCTATATTGTAGTTGTATTGGGTACTGTGTATATAGTTGAGATACCTTTTATATTTGGTTGGATTTTATAGCTAAGCAGAAAGGAGTGCTGTGCATTTAATATTTCACTATTATTTGACTAATATTATAACTATATTATTTTATTAAGCATTCTTTGGTGTTTACATAATGCATTGTGGGTTATATGTAAAAGTATGTAAATGGCATACGTCATCACGCCACCATGTGACACGTGCACGCATTGCTTAAAGTAAGACATGAACTTAGATTCGCATTGGTCGGCTCTCTTGTTTTCCTTTCAATTAGTTTTTATGTTTTGGAGTTACGAAACATAACAGATAACTGAATAGTTGATGGTCAGCATGAACACGGGGGGGGGGGGGGAGGGGGGTAGCACCTGTTTCTGTGTCATATGAATATGACTGGAAGGAGAGTCATCCTGCAGGGAAACTCTATAGTATGAACCTCAGAAGATCAACTGCTACCTCTAAAACATTAATTTGCAAGGCCTGAATATTAGCAGCCATTAAGTAGCAGGAACATTCAGAGATGGAAAGATGAAAAAGAAATTCGAGTAATCAAGGGGGCAGTCCTGGAATATAGCATTGATGTAGAAGGCCAAACAGCCATGATATTAATGAACAATGGAACAGACACCAAAGGCCTACTCCTGCTTATATTTCTTAAGTAATCACCTATTAGATTTCCTGATTATCCTCATCAAGCCACTCTTGGTGCTTTATGACAAAGAAACTTGTGTCTCTACAAATACTAATTATGATGGAATTCATACTCTTCCAAACACTTTGGTATTTACTCTTGGTTGGAAATCTTCGGATTAGATGTTGCATGAGAAGATAGAAACATAGAAAACCCACAGCACAATACAGGCCCTTCAGCCAACAAATCTGTGCCGAACAAGTCCTTACCTTAGAACTACCTAGGCTTCACCCATAGCCTATTTTTCTAAGCTCCAGGTAGCCATCCAGGAGTCTCTTAAAAGACCCTATTGTTTCCGTCTCCACCACCACCACTGGCAGCCCATTCCACGCACTCACCATTCTCGGCGGAAAAACTTACCCCTGACATCTCCTCTGTACCTACTTTCAAGCACCTTAAAATATGCCCTCTCGTGCTAGCCATTTCAGCCCTGGTAAAAAGCCTCTGATTATCCACACAGTCAATGCCTCTCATTATCTTGTACACCTCTATCAGGTCACCTCTCATCCTCCGTCACTCCAAGGAGAAAAGGTCAAGTTCACTCAACCTATTCTCATAAGGCATACTCCCCAATCCAGGCAACATCCTTATAAATCTCCTCTGCACTCTTTCTATGGTTTCCACGTCCTTTCTGTAGTGAGGCAACCAGAACTGAGCACAGCATTCCAACTGGGGTCTGACCAGGGTCCTATATAGCTGCAACATTACCTCTTGGCTCTTAAGCTCAGTCCCATGATTGATGAAGGCCAAAGCATTGTATGCCTTCTTAACCACAGAGTCAACCTGCGTAGAAGCTTTGACTGTCCAATGGATTCGGACCTTAAGATCCCTCTGATCCTCCACACTGCCAAGAGTCCTGTTATTAATGTTTTTTTCTGCCATCATATTTGACCTACCAAAATGAGTCATCTCACTCTTATCTGGGTTGAACTCCATCTGCCACTTCTCAGCCCAGTTTTGCATCAATGTCCTGCTGTAACCTCTGACACCCCTCCACACTATCCACAACACCCCCAACCTTTGTGTCATCAGCACATTTTCTAACCCATCCCTACACTTCCTCATCCAGGTCATTTATAAAAATCACAAAGAGAAGGGGTCCCAGAACAGATCCCTGAGGCACACCACTGGTCACCAGCCTCCATGCAGAATATGACCTGTCTACAACCACCCTTTGCCTTCTGTCGGCAAGCTAGTTCTGGATCCATAAAGCAATGTCCCCTTGGATCCCATGCCTCCTTACTTTCTCAATAAGCACTCCATGGGGTACTTTATCAAATGCCTTGCTAAAATCCATATACACTACATCTATGGCTCAACCTTCATCAATGTGTTTAGTCACATCCTCAAAAAATTCAATCAGGGTTGTAAGGCACAACCTGCCTTTGACAAAACCATGATGACTATTCCTATTCATATTATGCATCTCCAAATGTTCATAAGCCCTGCCTCTCAGGATCTTCTCCATCAACTTACCAACCACTGAAGTAAGACTCACTGGTCTACAATTTCCTGGGCTATCCCTACTCCCTTTCTTGAATAAGGGAACAACATCTGCAACCTTCCAATCTCCGGAACCTCTCCCATCCTCAATGATGATGCAAAGATCATTGCCAGAGGCTCAGCAATCTCCTCCCTCGCTTCCCACAGTAGTTTGGGGTACATCCCGTCTGGTCCCGGTGACTTATCCAACTTGATGCTTTCCAAAAGCTCCAGCACATCCTCTTCCTTTATATCTACATGCTTAAGCTTTTCAGTCCACTGCAAGTCATCCCTACAATCGCCAAGATCCTTTTCCATAGTGAATACTGAAGCAAAGTATTCATTAAGTACCCCTGCTATCTCCTCCGGTTCCATACACACTTATCCACTGTCACATTTGATTGGTCGTATTCTCTCATGTCTTATCCTCTTGCTCTTCATATACTTGTAGAATGCCTTGGGGTTTTCCTTAATCCTGGCTGCCAAGGCCTTCTGAGATCTATAATTTTGTGGTCTTTGTAAATTTCAAATGTTTTTTTTATCTTTCTGCTGAATTTTGAGACCAAGCTGATGGAGATAATACAGAAGATCAGGCAGTGAGCAGTCGAATTGCCATTGGTACCACTCATGGTAAAGGTGATGCAACGTATGTGCATACTCAGTTTGATAATGGTACAATTTAATTGGCTAAGTGCTCTTGCCGTGAAGTCTTACATTTCTGCCAAGACAGGACTGTGCGCTAATCATTTTATGAGTAGGAGATCCAACTATCCTAATTCCATCATTGGTAGTTGCGCCTTGCAGGAAGTTTAGGCTGTTTTCAGTGCCTGTTACTGATGTTCTGCACTGTCCTTCCTCTGGCAGACATTCCTCAATTAAGGCAGACACTGGTGTTGAAATTCACCATCTCCTTCAATGCATTTAGTGCAGCCACCTACTATCAAGGCAAGTCGTTATTTGAAGAGGAGGTCCTCAAAACCTCGGACTATGCTCATCGTCCAGTAGATAACAGTGCTCCTGTTGTCCAAGACACTCTAAGTCACAGGCAACATGAGGCATATACACTGGAGAGATACCACCTTTGTAAAAATCCCAAAATCCAACTGCAGTCAGCTCCTACAGCAAGCTAAATCATTCACAAGTTCAGAACACATACTCGGCACCAAAATCTTTACCTACAAGAGATTAAAAAATGACAGAGAAAATAATTTAAGGATGCTCTTAAAGTATGGATATTGATGCTGTGAAAGATTAGGTGTATTTTCCACTTGACTGGACGCATGCAGCACAGACACATTCATGAAGTGAAACAACATTCATAATAAATCTTAATTGGCAACTCATCCACTAACCCAAGTGCTTATTCATCCCAACACTGTTGCACAACCGTTGCACTGTGCACCATACAAAACGTACAGTGTTACTCACCTCGCACTTCCTAGACCTGCAGCAACAAGGCAAAAGTCAGCAAGCCTGTGTGTACACCACCACATACAGCCTCCCATCCAAGCTACAAACTAAAGCGCTGTAGAAATGTCCTCCCAATCTTTCCATGTGTGGGATCTATTTACTGGACCTTCCTCTCTGACAATTTTGAGCTGCAGAAGTGATCGACTTTGTAAGGGCATTGCCATCACTTGCTCTCTCAGAGATAGTCCCTTCACCCAAAACTGTGAATAATATTAAAAAAGGGGCAGGTAGTAGAATTTGTAATATAGCTTACAAATGATGCAGCTGTCGACAGCAAAATGAAAGGTGCTTTAAAAACATAATTTCGGTGATGACAAATACATAAACCAGAATTTCAGTAGCAATAAAAATGAGCTACAGATGGGAAGGGAAAACAATACATTTCAAATATGAAAGTAGAGCTTTTAGTTTGATGTTTTGGTATGAATGTCAAACACCATGGAGTTGAGTACTCATTCAGAGAGACCTATGGTTCACCAGGGACTAAAAGGGGATTTTTTTTTTTTGGCAGACCAGTACAGCATTGCTTTGGTTCTTGCAGAAGAGTTGAAATGTGTTTTGGTCCAATGAGTTGCACAGTTGGCTCAAAAGTTCTGAGTGGAGAGTGGAGGATGGAGAGAAGTTTGAGCAGGGCCATTTAAAAAAAAAACCAAGACACTTTTATACATGAACGTAACTATTGAAGTTCAGCTCCGATTTTGCAAAGTCTACACTGCCGCCTACAAAGAATGGGATGCAAGTTGAACAATGCTTCCTTATTTTACAAAATATTTCTATTAATCTGGGCAGCATATAACCATGTAGCAAATCTAAAACAAGCAATATTAGTATAGATTATCACTGCACTCATCTTTATGACACCGACATAACTTCAAACTGGAATAAGTATCGACATAACCAAATAATTTTGCATAACGTTCCCACTAGTGCTTCACCATCAACATATCTGTTCTGCCGTTGAGCCCTTGCAATTGGTCTTTTCCTCATCCTCTTACACAATCTTAATTAGCTCCAATTCTGGTCAGGATTGGTGCAGTAGAACACAGTTTAACTCGCAGTTGTAATACAGACAGTGCAGTGGCGGCGCCGACACAGAGTGCCCAAACTATTCACCTGAGACGCTGATCCCACCGGAACGCCAGCGCTGTTCCCGGAACCTTCCCCTGCCCTGCGGCCAGCTCTTCCCAACACCTCGGGAACTCTGTCCAAAGAAGCATGTGCCTCCACCACAGTGGTGCCTGTTACAAAGAACCACGCTGCCGAGCAGACTAAACGGAGCGCCGCTGCCCTACATGCTCCCAGAGGCACCATCTCTTCTCCCATTTCTTCGTCCAGACCTGCATCAACTCAACAACAGCTTTCCTTCTGATTGGCCGGTGTCTCCGGACTCTGTGACGTCCCACCATAACCGATGACACTTGTGTTCATCAACTGACCGGTGAGCGACCTAACGGGCTGCGTTGATAGCACAAGCCCACTCTTTGCCGTTTGGAATGTTTCTGCTTAAATCCGAAATCGCTATGTTCAACCCTGGCGGCTTTCTGTACCCAGGATGGTTCTGTTGAATGGTCACAAATCTGAAGTCTTAACTCGACAGATACTGACTGATTTGCTGGATATCTGCAGTGTCGTACCTCAAATTTAAAAGTATTTTACTTTTAGAATATTTGTTTCTGTCCATTTAGGTCAGTCTGGGTAACCAATTTATATTTCTGGATTATGCTTTGTGGATCCAGAACTGGCTTGCCTACAGAAGGCAAAGAGTGGTTGTAGACGGGTCATATTCCGCATGGAGGTTGGTCACCAGTGGTGTGCCTCAGGGATCTGTTCTGGGACCCCGACTCTTTGTGATTTTTTATAAGTGACCTGGATAAGGAAATGGAGGGATGAGTTAGTAACTTTGCTGATGACACAAAGGATGGGGGTGTTGTGGATAGTGTGGAGGGCTGTTAGAGGTTACACCGGGACATTGATAGGATGCAAAACTGGGCTGAGAAGTGGCAGATGGAGTTCAACCCAGATAAGTGTGAGGTGGATCATTTTGTTAGGTCAAATATAATGGCAGAATATAGCATTAGTGGTAAGGCTCTTGGCAGTGTGGAGGATCAGAGGGATCTTGGGGTCCGAGTCCATAGGACACTCAAAGCTGCTATGCAGGTCGACTCTGTGGTTAAGAAAGCATATGGTGCATTGGCCTTCATTAATCATGAGATTGAGTTTAAGAGCCCAGAAGTAATGTTGCAGCTCTATAGGACCCTGGTCAGACCCCACTTGGAGTATTGTGCTCAATTCTAGTTGCCTCACTACAGGAAGGACGTGGAAACCATAGAAAGGGTGCAGAGGAGATTTACAAGGATGTTGCCTGGATTGGGGAGCATGACTTATGAGAATTGGTTGAGTGAACTCGGCCTTTTCTCCTTGGAGCGACAGAGGATGAGAGGTGACCTGATAGAGGTGTACAGGATAATGAGAGGCATTGATCGTGTGGATAGTCAGAGACTTTTCTCCAGGGCTGAAATGGCTGGCACGAGAGGGCATAGTTTTAAGGTGCTTGGAAGTAGGTAGAGAGGAGATGGCAGGGGTAAGTTTTTTCCACAGAGAGTGGTGAGTGTGTGGAATGGGCTGCCGGCGGCGGTGGTGGAGGTGGATACGATGGGTCCTTTTAAGAGACTCCTGGATGGCTACATGGAGCTTAGAAAAATAGAGGGCTATGGGTAAAGCCTACGTAGTTCTAAGGTAGGGACATGTTTGGCACAGCTTTGTTGGCTGAAGGGCCTGTATTGTGCTGTAGGTTTTCTATGTTTTTTCTAAACGTCAGAGAAGGTGGAGACATTGCAAAAGAAGACAAGATAGACAAAGGGTGTTCAGTGTAAAAAAAGGCAAACATTTAATCAACTCTACTTTAACAGCTCCATCTATGCACGACAAATGCAACACAAAATAAAAGCAA
Organism: Mobula birostris; assembly: GCF_030028105.1. Lineage (NCBI taxonomy): Eukaryota > Metazoa > Chordata > Chondrichthyes > Myliobatiformes > Myliobatidae > Mobula > Mobula birostris. The sequence continues at coordinate 26,286,038 of NC_092385.1, forward strand.
ATAACCTTCATCAGGTCACAGTGGATCTGCAGAAAGTTGATGTTGAGTTCTGTGATCTTTCAACATTACAGGTCATTGTGGGAAAAAAATATATATATTAGATCAGCTGCACTAAAGCAAAATCCTACCATGAGATGCATTATGTTTTTATCAACCTGTATCTTTTATGAATAGTGCCTGATGAGATTTTGCTATTGGGAATAATAAAATCCAAGCCAGATCTTCAGCACATTAATTCCTCCAAGGACTATCCTCAAAACTCTGGGGTTGTGGTACCTGAAACTACAGAGCTCAATCAAGGAAGACCACAGAATTACCTTGAGTTTGAGCAGCATGCCACAAAGCTAATACATTATCTCACTTGCCTGAGACAATTCAACATCATCTGTTGGCAGGTTAGCTATGTACACTCATGGGCAAGAATTCAAGTTCCATGGCTAATTTAGATATGATAAAAAGATGGGATTCCCTTGTAGATTGGGTATCGCCATGTGATTTAAGTCGCTATTCAATCAATCAATTTGCACCCTTCAAACAGGATCTAAAAAATAAGGAATAAAGATTTGTCCAAACACTTAGAATTGCACATTTTATTTTACCACACAAAATTCTCCAGTCCTGCTGAAGGGTCTTTGCCCAAAATGCCAACTGTACTCTTTTCCTGGCCTGCTGGGTTCCTCCAGCATTGTGTGTGTGTTGCTTGGATTTCTAGGATCTGCAGATTTTCTCTTGTTTGTGATATTCAAAGTAACAATATTTTTGTACTATATCACATTTAATACAAATTTCCACAAATCCCAGTGCACCTCAATATTTTTTGGGTATAAAACCAAATCTCAGATGGTGACAAGAGGGCATACAGAAGCAAGATATGCCAACTAGTTGAGTGGTGTCACAGCAACAACTTAGCACTCAACGTCAGTAATACCAAAGAGCTGATTGTGGACTTCAGAAAGATTAAGATGAGGGAACACATACCAATCCTCACAGAGGGATCAGAGGTGGAGAGTGAGCAATTTCAAGCTCCTGGGTGTCGACATCTCTGCTCCTAACATATTGATGCAGCTATAAAGAGAGCAAGAGAGTGGCTATATCTCATTAGGAGTTTGAGGAAATTTGGTTTGTCACCTAAAACACTCAAAAACTTCTACAGATTTACGGTGGAGATCATTTTGACTGGCTGCATCACTGACTGGTATGGGGGGAGCTACTGCACAGGACTGAAGTAAGAAGCAGAGAGTTATAAAATTAGTCAGCTCCATCGTGGGTACTAGCCTCCATAGTATCCTAGACATCCTCAAGGAGCGGTGCCTCAGAAAGGCAGCATCCATCAACAAGGACTCCCACCACCCAGGACATGCCCTCTTCTCATTTTTACTATCAGGAAGGAGGTACAGAAACCTGAAGGCACACACTCAGCAATTCAGAAACAGCTTCTTCCCCTCTGCTGTCTGATTTCTGAATGGACGTTGAACCCTGCCATTTGCTTAAATTTCTGCTTTTGCACTTCTTGTCTTAATTTAACTATTTAATATAAGTATATACTTAGAGTAATTCTGTATTTTTTCTATATTTATCATGTATTCCATTGTACTGCTGCCATTTCACAATACATGCCAGTGATATTAAACCTGATTCTGATATAGTTCAACTCTAGTACTCACAGCCTCCGTCAATTCTAAGTGAACAAAAAGCATAAATGTATCTTAATCTTATGCAGTTTATATATGAAGGTACATATGATACATATAGGTGTAACTTTCTCTGGCTATCAGACATGAAACACAGGTTAAGTATCAGGTCTGCTTTACTTCTTTGCTCATAGTCACTGAAATTGAAGCCCTTTGGGGAAAAATATTGGGATAGTTAAAATATTGGGAACTCCATTGTAAAGTTAGTATAAGATAAAATACATCAATAAATACATATTGAGATTCTGACCAAAGTGGGTCATTGAGAAGCATGGGAAACACATGTTAAAAGATCTGCAAAGTTCTCTGGAATGCCGATATTTTTGAAAATTAATTATGCTGAGCATGTATTTGCATAGCAATTCTCTGCAATGATATTCCAGTGTGTTTACTTCTTGCTGGAAACTATGTGAACTGTGCAGCTGATCCAGTAGGCAATAGTGTTAAAGGTGTTTTTTCAACCTGAGGTTAAGAGTCCACACATCAAAGACCTTGTATGAATGCCCTTTCTCCACCTACTCTACCTTTGCCGAGTTAGTAGAGGAAGGCAGACTGGCTGCAGAATCTGTGTGGTGGGGTGGATGTGGTCAGGACAACAACAAGAGGAGAAGAAGAAAAGGATTCAAATAGCTTCTTCTGCAATATGTGGTTTTCATCCCATGTCAGGCATTTTAAGGCTATTCCTCAAGAGGGACTAACACATAACAGGATTTATCTGAAGGGGAAGGACCTGAAGTTTTCTCATCCCATCTACAAGTGTTGAAACCATTTAGGTGCAGAATGAACAAGTGTGCTATCACCTAGTACAAGCACTACCATTGACTCACAGAAAACATGAATAGTATTTGTACTAAATGTCCTAAATTATAGAGAAATTAATTCAATTAAAAGTGTGAATTTTAAACTGAGCACCATGTGAGATTAAAGTACTTTAATCATTGTCACATTCTAACAAAGGAATTCAAAACTGCCCATTCCATTATTAGATATGATAAATACTCCGATGTGTTTTATGCCTGAAAATGAACTCTTGAGGTGATTAAAGCATTTAGCTACAACTTACTTTTAATCATTTCCCTGCGTCTTTTTCCTGCATAAAATATGCTGCAACATTCATTATAAAATGATTCCCACTTAGCAATCCATTTTTATTCCGCACTTCACCATAATTTGCATCTAGATCTTCAAAATCAATTAATTTGCACAGGCATTATGCTTTTGAAGGTACATAACCTACTTACATAACTCAACATTTTGCATTCCTTTTTCCATTTGTATAAATTCTCTAAGTCATACAGAATGATTACAATTCATTTGCTTCTGAGATACATGGCAAACATTTTTGGAAAACAACAGAGGGCATTTCAGATTGTTCAAAGTTCTTGTTAATTCATGAAACCTTGATCTGTTTAATCAAAACCCGGGGCTAGTTACAATAATCTTTCATTTTCCATACTGCAGTATTATGTTGACCTTTTGAATACATAATTATGTAACAAATCCCATTTAATTGACTATCTGATAAATGAATATGAACGTAAATGAATGAAAGCATAGTTTTGAAATCTTTATGTCTAGTTTTCTCAGAGATGGAAGTTAACTTTGGTGCAGTTGAAAACTGAGTGGAAGTTGATGGCTTGTCTGTTATTCAATCTGACTGCACTAGTGCTAGGCCAAGAGTAATCAAAGATGGATTCGAGGACGTGTGCTATAACAAGAGGCTGGACAAACCTGGGTTGTTTTCTCTGGAGTGTGGAGGCTGAGGGAGATTTGGTAGAGGTTTATAAGGTTATGAGAGGCATAGACAGAGCGGATAGGCGGTATATTTTTCCACGGCCATGCACTTAAGGTGCGAGGGGGTAATTTCAAAGGTGATGTGAGGGTCAAGTTTTTTTATACAGCGTGGTGGATGCCTGGAATATGCTGCCTGGGATGGTGCTGGAGGCAGATACATTAGGTACTTTTAAGAGACATTTAGAGAGGCAGATGGAGTGTGAGGTGGTACACTTTGGAAGGACAAACTCCAAGGCAGAGTACAAAGTAAATGGCAGGATACTTGATAGTGTGGAGGAGCAGAGGGATCTGGGGGTACATGTCCACAGATCCCTGAAAGTTGCCTCACAGGTAGATAGGGTAGTTAAGAAAGCTTATGGGGTGTTGGCTTTCATAAGTCGAGGGATAGAGTTTAAGAGTCGCGATGTAATGATGCAGCTCTATAAAACTCTGGTTAGGCCACACTTGGAGTACTATGTCCAGTTCTGGTCACCTTACTATAGGAAGGATGTGGAAGCATTGGAAAGGGTACAGGGGAGATTTACCAGGATGCTGCCTGGTTTAGAGATTATGAATTATGATCAGAGATTAAGGGAGCTAGGGCTTTACTCTTTGGAGAGAAGGAGAATGAGAGGAGACATGATAGAGGTGTACAAGATATTAAGAGGAATAGATAGAGTGGATAGCCAGCGCCTCTTCCCCAGGGCACCACTGCTCAATACAAGAGGACATGACTTTAAGGTAAGGGGTGGGAAGTTGAAGGGGGATATTAGGGGAAGGTTTTTTACTCAGAGAGTGGTTGGTGCGTGGCATGCACTGCCTGAGTCAGTGGTGGAGGCAGATACACTAGTGAAGTTTAAGAGATTACTAGACAGGTATATGGAGGAATTTAAGGTGGGGGGTTACATGGGAGGCCAGGTTTGAGGGTCGGCACAACATTGTAGGCCGAAAGGCCTTTACTGTGCTGTACTATTCTATGTTTTATGTGTTCTATGAATGCGTGGGAAATGGAAAGATACAGTATCGGCATTTTGTAGGCAGAAGGGATTAGTTTAGTTGGCTATTTGATTACTAATTTGATTGGTTTGGCTCAACATTGTGGGCTGAAGGGCCTGTTACTTTGTTGTGCTATTCTATGTTCTAGGGGAAGACTAGAATGAGGTACACCTCTGAAGCTGTTGAGGAATGCTTTGACAGAGAACAAATCTGTGTCAAAGATGTGTCAAATTTTCCAAATGCTTCTGAATGCTCCAGACATTCAAAAACAATTAGACATGTAAATAGTAAACACAAAATAATCTGCAGATGCTGTTGTCAAAGGAACACTCACAATGCTCTGGAGGAACTCAGCAGGTCAGTCAGCATCAGTTGAAAAGATTAGTCGACATTTCGGGCCGAAACCCTTCTTCAGGACTGAAGGAAGAACTTTGGGGAGGGTTTGAAGAATGCTGGTAGTTGAAAAAAACAGTAATTTTTAAGACAAAAAATTTTTAAATCACCTTCAAACCTATTCTGGTACTGCTCTCCAACTTTTCCTTCTATACATTGATGACTACATTGGTGCTGCTTCCTGCACCCATGCTGAGCTCGTCAATTTCATCGACTTTACTTCAAACTTCCACCCAGCCCTCAAATTCACCTGGTCTATCTCTGACACTTCCCTCCTCTTTCTTGATGTCTCGGTCTCCATCTCCGGAGACAGACTGTCCACTGACATCTTCTACAAGCCCACTGACTCTCATAACTACCCCAACTATACCTCTTTCCACCCCGCCACATGCAAAAATGCCATTCCCTATTCCCAGTTCCTCCGTCTCCACCACATCTGCTCCCAGGATGAGGCTTTCCGTTCCAGGACATCTCAAATGTCCTCTTTCTTTAAGGATCGTGGTTTCCCTTCTACGGTGATCAATGATGCCCTCACCCGCATCTCCTCCATTTCCCGCACTTCGGCCCTCACCCCATCTTCCCGCCACCACACCAGGGACAGAGTTCCCCTTGTCCTCACCTACCACCCCACCAGCCTCCGGATCCAGCACATTATCCTCCGCAACTTCCGCCACCTTCAACAGGACCCCACCATTAAACACATCTTTCCCTCTCCACCCCTCTCTGCTTTCCGCAGGGATCGATCCCTCTGCAACTAACTTCTCCGCACGTCCATCCCCACGGACCTCCCACCCGGCACTTATCCCTGTAAGCGTAAGTGCTACACCTGTCCCTACACCTCCTCTCTTGCCACCATTCAGGGCCCCAAACAATCCTTCCAGGTGAGGCAACACTTCACTTGCGAATCTGTTGGGGTCATCTATTGCATCCGGTGCTCCCAGTGCGGCCTCCTCTACATCGGTGAAACCCGACGCAGATTGGGAGACCGCTTTGTCGAGCACCTCCACTCCGTCCGCCACAACAGACAGGATCTCCCGGTAGCCACCCACTTCAACTCTGCTTCCCACTCCCATTCAGATATGTCCATACATGGCCTCCTCTACTGCCATGATGAGGCTAAACTCAGGTTGGAGGAGCAACACCTCATATACCATCTAGGTAGTCTCCAGCCCCTTGGTATGAACATTGAATTCTCCAACTTTCGGTAATTCCCTCCCCCTCCCTTCCTCTATCCCTATTTTGCATCACCTCCCTCATAGTTCCGCCTCCTTCTACTACTATTCTGCCAATCACCTCTCTGCTTCCCCTCCCCCACCCCTTTGTCTTAAAAATTACTGTTTTTTTCAACTACCAGCATTCTTCAAACCCTCCCCAAAGTTCTCCCTTCAGTCCTGACGAAGGGTTTTGGCCCGAAACGTCGACTAATCTTTTCAACTGATGCTGACTGACCCGCTGAGTTCCTCCAGCGCATTGTTCCTTAGACATGTAAATAATTGGATTTTAAAAATGTCTTAACACTTAAAAGTAATGAAATCAACTAAAACACTTGTAACTCTCATAACCAAGAAACATTTCTGGCCCAATTGTACAAGGAAAGGGAAGGAGGAAGTGTAGAGAAGAGAAGGGGTGAGAGGGTAACCGGAATAATTTCTTCCATAATCCATTTTTTCTCTTCTATTATATTCTTTCTTCTTCAGCCCTTTATCTTTCCCACCTCCCAGTTTCTTACTTTATCCCCATTCCCCCACCGTGCCACCTTCCCTCTCAGCTGGTCTCACCTATAACCTCCTAGCTAGTCCTCTTTCCCCCTTCTCCCACCTTTTTATTCTGGCATCTTCCCATTTCCTTTCCAGTCCAGACGAAGGGCCTTGGCCCAAAACATTGAGTCTTTAGTCCACTCCATAAATTCACCGTAACTTATTGAATTCCTCCAGCATTTTGTGTGCTTACTTAAAATAGCATTTTGTTTGCTTACTTAAAACAGCAATTTGATGTGTTGGGCCCACAGAAATTTGAAAAAAAGGTCTTCAGTGCAATTAACTAAAAAATGGGGAATTTTGGCAAAGCAACCCCCTCAAGAAACTTGAAACCATTCTATGTTACTTAATGCAAGGAGGAATGATAACGGAGGGAAGGACCAATGTGGAGTAGCGTGTCTTTTCCATGAAGACATATTGAATGTGTGTTCAGGTTCCAAAGGCAGACTGTGATATTTAGAGATGGTGAACACACTCTAGTGAGGCTACACGGGTTCATGTTGGAATGAGAACCAGTCACATTTTGTTTTTGAAATCTGGGCCATGGTTTACTGCCCATTCCTAAATGCCCTTAAAGGTGATGGTGAACGACCTTCCTCAACGTAGGAGTTTTCCTGGTGAAGGTTCTTCCATAGTGCCAAGAGGTCAGGAGAAGCAGGACTCAGATCTCATAACAAAGAAGAAATGGCAATGTATTCAGAAGAAAAATTGAATATCAGAGAAAAATTGCAGTGATGGTATTCCCAATCATCACCTTCCCGGCACATGTTCTATTGCATGAAGGTCCTCATTAAGTGACCAACTTTAAAACATAATCAACTTTTTTTTTATTCTATTCTTTATACTGAAAATATACAAATAAGGCTAATGGCCATGACTGGTAGAGATTGGGGACGAAAGTACCTTCATGATTTCACTATAAATCTGCACTTCATTCCATGTTAATGTGTATTTATGAATGTAATCTTAAAGGGAAAATGCAGAAGAAATCAAGATACGGTGTCAGTTTTCACTTGAAACTCACTAGGTGCTTGGAACCCAACATGACCTCATTTTCCTCAATTTTTTAAAATGAACCAGGCTGACTATTTAATATGGTACTGTAAAACATCTTAAAATGTATTAAAAGTCTGTTAGTGTCTTCATGGGAACAACATCTGATAATCTCATTATAGTAAAATGCTGATAATCAAACACATTCAGGAATTTGGTGGACCTGGATTATCAGCACTTCACTGTAATGAGATAGTTGAGAACCATGTCCCAGGCTAGAATCTGGATACACTGGCATTGATTTTCCACATTGACTATTTCTGCCTATTCAAAATTGAAATAAATACTTGCTATACTACTGGCATCCAACACTTACCTGAAACAATATTTAGAGAGGCTTGTAAATAGGCAAGCAGCATCTCACTTGTTTCTGACAGGAGCCTGCCTAAATGTGAAAAATCAGTGGCCAATCTGTTTGCAGGAACTGACTGCAGTTTTTAGATACTTACCACAACCACATCATGCACGTCATCCATTTGTACTATGCTATGAGTGACCCATAATGAAATTTGGGTGGCAGGGTGGAGATATGAACCTACCAAAGGAGATGTAAGGAGCTCTTCCGCTCCACTAGCCTGTAGGTCACACTTAGGCAAGGTGTATCACCTGCTTAGCCTCTCAATCAGGGTCTCATGAAGCCAAGGAAGAAGATGGTATGAGCAGCTGGTGCACATCAAAGTCCTGCTTATGTGACGAATGACACCAGGCAGACAATCTCTGAAGAGTACTGATAATGTCTGGGGTCAACCATCTTGGAAAGACGCTGCCCAGAAGAAGGCAATGGCAAACCATTTCTGTAGAAAAATTTGCCACGAACAATCATGATCATGGAAAGACCACGTCATACCCATGTTACCCATATCATACAATATGGCATGTAACAAATGAATGAACAAATGAATGAACAAATGATAAAGGAATTAGAGCAAACACTCAGAAACCTACTTTTGTGTTTCTAGATGGCGTATTCAGTCCCTTAGAAAATGCCTGCAATTCAATGACCACAGCAGAAGCTTTGTGTATTGATAATCCACCAAGGCTGAACCTGGTGGATGAGTTATGCATTGGAGTCACCTAATTATTCCACCTCTCCCAGATTCCTGGCTGCAGTGGTCCTCACAGTTGCTATCTAAGGTCCACTTTGCTTTTATTTACTTAATTAAGCTCATCACCTCATTTGGGGAATAGGCTGCCGACAGCAGCTGCCAGAGTTCTTTTATCCTGGCGAAGATCCTTCTTCTTCCAAGGATATGGCCTCTGGAGCTTCTGTAGCACTGTGTTTTTATGGGATGGAGTTGCTAGCCCCATGCCCAACCTTCCTCCCTTCACAGCCAGGCTCGGGTTCATCCATGGTGGAATTCACTTTGCCTTTGGTTAGTAATAAATAATTCAGATGGATAGAAAACTCCAAGCCAAATAATAAATGTGCTTATCTAATAAATTCAAAAAAAAGGTTTCACTCTCTTCTTGAACAATGGAAATTAGAGCTATAAGCCCGGAATCTATTTATTTGACAAACCCTTCAGCCAAGGTCATCTCTCTGCTGGAAAGCTGAATGTACTATTATTTCAGAGAAGATTATATTCTTTCATTCTTACTTCATTTATCTTGCTGTGATTTAGTCATACTGAATAAAAAGGGAAGGAATGGTATAATTTTGGCTTTGTCAATAATGCATTAAATAGGATCAGGATTAGCATCTTATTTGTCTTATTTTATTGCAATGTAAAGTAAAAAGATAGAGATTGTGCCTCCTGATCTGTCCTGGAAGTTTATCGGAGTCCTTTTCAATTATTTCAACATGATGTTATTGTCCAATATGTCTGATGACTTAAAATTCATTTGAGTATGACAGTTTTTACATCTAATCTGATACATAAATAGTTCAGAACCAATGCTTCATTTTTAGACACGCTAGCTGACCTTGACCACTCCACCAAGTTTTTTAATAAACTGGATCGAGAGTAAGTGGCTTATTAGCTCTGCAGGAAGCAATCAAAGTGTTGCTCGAGGTCAGAACAGTAAAGCTCTGTAAGAGGAGCCCCACACTGGAATATGTCAACTTAACCTTCAGCTCATATCTAATTTACATTTTAGTGGTTTTCTGATATAGGAACCATCAAATAACAGACAATCAAAATGAAATATCATCTTTAAGTTACTATATAAAATATATACTATTTTTCAGCTTCTCCTCTTTGCAATGTGAAACTTGCAACATTTATATCTGATCCATTGCTACTGATTACATTGATATTCTGAAAAGTCAAAGCAAATATTCAAAGCAGGAGAATAATTTAATTGTATGTCAATCTGAAACAATAAATCTGGTTTTTGCTTTAACAGATTTATGTGAGATAACCAAAATGCAGAACAAATGAATGTATGTAAATAACTGAGATCTGTATGAAATTATTTGATCCTTCAAAAATTTAATTTCAAATAACAACTCAGCTATAGATTGATTAAGCAAGATTTCCGAATGTAATTAGATGGATTTACTTCAATATAGTTTGCTTCACATTGAATTTGAAAATACTGTACTCTCCAAATTCATATCAACTAATTTAGAAACATTTTCTTCAACAGTCAAAGGAATAATGAATAATGGGATCAAAGCAGACTGAGTTGTAAATAGAAAACAGAAAATGCTGTAAATGCAGGTCAGACAATCTGTAGAAAGAAAATCAGAAACAACCAGTTGTGCTGAAAAGAATAACTTATTTTACTTCCATCCATGGATGCAGTTTGATCAATTGAATATTCTCAACATTTTCAAATTTCTATTATTTTCCTGCATCTGCAGTTCTCTCTATAATTTGTATTATCAGCCTGGAGATGTTCTATTAAATTGTTTCTTGTTGCTTCGGATAATATCTGAAAAGGGAGGTGGCTGAAATCATTCAACCACAATAACAGACTCTAGTCTACCTGTAATTTTTCTAGGGTTCTTTCCAAAAACCAGGATTGGCAAGAATTTCAACAGTGTTTCCATTTATCTGAGGAAATGCAGTATCTCAGTGGGAGAGCGGAGTTCATCATCATATTATTGGTGCTATTCAACAACTGAAGAAACCTGAGTTCTTTAATGGTGTCAATTAACTTATTCTGAAAGTTATTACTTAACTAGCATTTAGTAGAGGATTTTCAATTTTGTTGCCAGTGTTATTGAAAGTGGAATAATTTCCTCATGGAAGAATTTTCAAATACTTCTGGATACACCAAAAATCAATTAAAAAAATTCTTAAGTATTACAAATGCAAATCACTGGGCACCGATCTACAGGTACAACTAAAAATGGACCTTGGAATTCATTGCCATTGAACTGGAAAACAGGCATCAGTAGGCAGCTCTATATCTGATAGGGCAAACAGATCAATTGCCGTATAATTGGTATGGAAATCTGCCTATTGGGCACAAGAATGGAATTGGTGCTACTTCATTTCTAGAGTGTTTATAGTTAGCAGTTAATTACAGAGGAATGTAGACAAAACAGAAAAAAATCTGGTGACAAACATTTTCAAAGCAGATCAAGTAAGGCAAAGGAGAAACTAGCCTTCATTTTAATAATCTGTTGGTTTATGCCAAATGATCTTCCAGCAACATTATGCTGACCATTGTTCCTTCTACAACAGCGCAGGTGTGAGACGGCACAGTAACTGAAATGCTCCTATGCACATAGCCTTTGGCTGAGCTAGTCTTCTACCTAGCCCCACCTATCTGAACCCAGACCAGAGCACTCCATACCCCCCTTTTCCATGTACCTATCCAAAACTGTATTTACATCTGCTATTTCCACTGGCAGCTCACTCCATACTTGCACCACCTTCTGTGTGAAGATGTTTCCCCCTCAGGCCCCCCTTAAATATTTCAGCTTTCACCCTAAACCTATGACCTCTAGTTCTAGTCTCACCCAGACTAAGGGGAGAAAGCCTATGTACATTCACCCTATCTATACTCCTCATAATCTTGTATACTACTATATGATCTCTCTTCTTTCTCCTCCGGAAATTAAGTCCAAACCTATCCAAACTTTGCCTTTAACTCACATCGTCAATTGCCAGCGACATTCTTGTAAATGTTTTTGATTCTCTTTTAGATTTGTTGATATCTTTCCTAGAGGAGGTGACCAGAACTACACATAATATAAATTTAGTTTCACCAATGTCTTGTACAATTTCAATATCCCAACTCTTGTACTCAATGTCCCGATTTATGAATTCCAAAATGAACTTTGATGTCTTTTTCAAAGAATAGTGGATCTGTATTCCTAGATCTCTTTGTTCTACAGCATACCTCATGCCCTGCCATTGAAAGTGTAAATTTTACCCTGGTTTATCTTCCCAAAGGGCAACACCTCACTCTTACCCACATTAAACTCTATTTGCCATTTTTTAGCTCATTTCTGAGTTGTGAAGCTTCAGGATTCTTTACCTGAGGATTCCAGATTTTTGGCTGTCAAAGGAATATGGGGTTAGAGCCTGAAGGTGCCATTGTGGGGTCAAAATCAGCCGGGGATTTATTGGAGCAGGCACAAGGAGCTGAGTGGCCTCCTACTATTTCTACTTCTTATGTTTTGAGGTGGTTGACCACATCTCTGCCACAGGTGGGGCAGCTGGTGCTGGATAGGTGGGAAGTTGATTAATCTGTGCTTTGGTAGAGTCCCTCTGATATTTATTCAGGGTCCCTGTAGGCTGCTGATGAAGGGGCTTTATGCGCTCAGAGTCATCCTGAAGGCTTCTCCATTTAGAACTGCCATGGAGCAGGAACTCCCATAAGGCACTGGGGCTCTTACACTTTGGGAACATTCCTGAATAGTTTCTTCTATCCACATGGTGATCTCCTGCCATGACGGAGCTTGGAGTAAAGTGACTTGGTAATCTAGGGTCAGGCATGTGAACAAAGTGACTGCCACTTGGAATTGACTGAGGATAATTAGGGTCTCAGTTGGAGATGTTGGCTTGAGAGAGGATACTGATATGAATTTATTTACTTTGCTAGCGGATTTGAGGATTTTACAGAGATGGCATGGGGTATATCTCTCAGGTGCCTTGAGGCGGCTGCTGGACGTTCTATGCCCAGAGCGATTCACCATGGCGGAGCTCAGGTCCTAGTGCAAGGTATGATCCACTGTTTGGACAATTTAAACACTGGCCCAAGTGGACTGCGGTCTCCTCTCTCTGCGACAGTGAGGCTGTGAGTCTACCTCTGGCTGCTGTGCTTCGTGTCTGCAACTTTGCGGCGATTTGCCCCGCTAACATGATGAACTGAATACCGAGGCTTTGGGCCTGCTCCAGAGATTTGGATCTGAGGGCTGAGCTCGGTTCAGAATTGTTGTTGCTGTTTGTTTCTATTGTTGCATGATTTGTGTTTTTTTCTCTTTTTCTGTGCATTGGGGGTTGGTCTTGTTTTTATCAGGGTTCTTTTGGATTTCATGCTTTGCAGCTGCCTGTAAGCAAACAAAACTCAAGGTTGCATGATTTATACATTCTTTGATAAAAAACTGTACTTTGAATCTTTGAAGTGTACAAATTGGTTATGGATTAGCACCAGCTAAACAAAGAGCTTTCTGATGTGTTTGAGATATTAAGTTTAATACTCTTTTCCTCAGACAGTGAAGGGCTGTGTTGGTTGACAGAAAGCAAAAGATGAATTTCATCTTCAGTGACTTTCTTTGAGAGGTGGCTTGTGACTTTTCAGTGCCCTGTTGGTCAGGGATGATGGTGAGGCTGGTAAGATATAGAAGATCTTGCCAGTGGTGGAGAATCTGTCTTGACCATGTCTTGGTAATTAGTGGCTCTGGTCAAAATGGCGCTGGGCTGAGATCTCCATCGAGGTTGCAGTACGTTTTTTTTTTGATTTATAGGAATGTTCTTGGGACAGAGATGGGAGTTAGGGGTCAGGTTAGGATTTAGGAACTAGGATGTGGGGGAATTAGAGGGCAGGATGGAGTCCAAGCCTCTGCTCCACTTTTGAAGACTAGCAAAGTGGACATGGTCAGATGTCATGCTGACAGACCAGCAAGGACAAGGTGTGGTAATGAGTCTCAAGGTTGAGGTTCCATCATCAGTGAGTCCAGGGTTTGAGGTCTAGAGTTCAGGTCATCATCCAGGGTGCTCATTTGTCATTATGATGAGCCCTAGGTCGATGCCAAAGATTGAAGCCCGGACATCAATCGTAATGCCAGATTGAAGCCCAAAGGCCTACCAGAGGTTCAGAGTGAAGCCTGAAAGTCAATTGGAAGTCCAGAAGTTGAGGCCAGATGGTTGGACCCCCCCAAATCTGTGAATCTCTGTGAGTCCACTGAGGAAGTCTGTGAATCCATGAGTCTACTGGAGGTTGGAGGTTGGAGGTTGGAGCCCAGTGATGGCCTGTCTTGGGATGAGTGGACTCTGTACTGTATATGTATTGGGAAGGAGGAACGGGGATGGTTTTCTGTTGTTACTTTGTCGGTTGGCATGTTCTATTTGTTGTGTTCTGTGTTGATCTGCCGAGCATTGTGGACATGCTATGTAGGTGCTGGAGTGTGAAGCAACATCTGCGAGCTGCCCCCAGCACACCTTTGGGTGTGTTGGTTTCTAAGCAAATGAAGCATTTCACTATGTGTTTCGATGTACGTCTGATCAATAAATCTGAATCTGTGATATATTACTGGAGCTGCTCTTCTCCTTCCATTCCTCATCTGTCACTTCCACATTAAAGTGCAGCAACTGAACCACAATAACGAGGAACTAATGTAAGATTTGCAGTTTCCGTGTAGTTTGTGTCTGAATGGTGAGTTTTAGGCAGACTGAAATGAAGTGTGCTACTGCACGAAACTGTGTCACATTAGCTTATTGTTAAGGTGCAGATACAGCTGGGAAACATAAAAGGAAGACACTAGATTTTTAGTAAGAAGAGTTGAGTTCAGAAAATTAAACATTAAAAGGAAACTAAAAGAAAGGGAGAAGATTATTTAATTATGATTCTAAGTAATCTTAGCAGCTCAAAAGAGAGTGTCTCTCATTAGACCAGAACAGAAAGGAGCCGAATTAAGCCATTTGGTCCATCGTGTCTAATCTGCCGTTTGATCATGGCTGTCTACTTTTCCTCTCAATCCCATTCTCCTGCTTTCTCCACATAAGCTTTGATCCCCTTACTAATCAAGCATCTATCAACCTCTACTTTAAAGATATCCAATGACTTGGCCTCCACAGCCCAACGTGGCAATGAAGTCCACAATTTCACCACACTCTGGCTAAAGAAAATCCTTCTCATCTCTGTTCTAAAGGGATGCCCTTCTATGCTGAGGCCGTGTCCTCTGGTCCAAGACTCTCTCTCACTATTTGAAACATCCTCTCCATGTGTACTCTATCTAGGTTTCAATGAGAATCCCTCTCATTCTTCCAAATTCCATTGAGTACTGGTCCAGAGCTATCAAATCCTCTCATGTATTAAACTTCACATTCCCAGGATCATTCTCATAAACCTACTCTGTATCCTTTCCAATGCCAGCAAATTCATTCTTTGCTATGCAGCCAAAAGCTGCTCATAATACTCCAAAGTGGTCTGACCAATTCCTTACAACACACTTCAAAGTTGCTGGTGAACGCAGCAGGCCAGGCAGCATCTCTAGGAAGAGGTACAGTCGACGTTTCGGGCCGAGACCCTTCGTCAGGACTAACTGAAGGAAGAGCTAGTAAGAGATTTGAAAGTGGGAGGGGGAGGGGGAGATCCAAAGTGATAGGAGAAGACAGGAGGGGGAGGGATGGAACCAAGAGCTGGACAGGTGATTGGCAAAGGGGATACGAGAGGATCATGGGACAGGAGGCCCAGGGTGAAGGAAAAGGAGGAGGCGGGGGGAAACCCAGAGGATGGGCAAGGGGTATAGTGAGAGGGACAGAGGGAGAAAAAGGAGAGAGAGAGAAAGAGTGTGTGTATATAAATAAATGACGGATGGGGTACGAGGGGGAGGTGGGGCGTTAGCAGAAGTTAGAGAAGTCAAAGTTCATGCCATCAGGTTGGAGGCTACCCAGACGGAATATAAGGTGTTGTTCCTCCAACCTGAGTGTGGCTTCATCTTTACAGTAGAGGAGGCCGTGGGTAGACATATCAGAATGGGAATGGGATGTGGAATTAAAATGTGCTTTCTCTGGCGGACAGAGCGTAGGTGTTCAGCAAAACGATCTCCCAGTCTGCATCAAGTCTCGCCAATATATAGAAGGCCACATCGGGAGCACCGGACACAGTATACACCGGACTTCCCATTTTGAAAATAGTCTATGCTCTAATTCACCCTACTCTGTATTCTATCAGCCACTTTGCATGTTCTCCTAATTTGTCCAAGTCCTTCTGCAGACTCCCTGCTTTCTCAACACTACCTGCTCCCACACTTATCTTTGTATCATCTGCAAAGTTTGCCACAAAGCCATCAATTCTGATTTCCAAATCATTGCCATATAATGTGAAAAGAAACATTCCCAACACCCATGCCTGTAGAACATCACTAAGTCACCAGCAGCCAACCAGAAAGGGAACCATTTATTCCACCTCTTTACTTCTGCCAGTCAACCGACCTTTTATCCATGCTGATATCTTCCCTGTAATAATATGGATTCTTGTTTAGCAGCCTCACATGAGGCAACTTGTCAAAGACCTTCTGAAAATCCAAGTAGTGACTCTCCTTTATCTATCTTGCCGCCTTTCCTCTAAGAATTCTAACTGATTTGTAGGGCAAGATTTCTCCCTAAGAAAATGATGCTAACTTTTGCCTATTTTATCATGTGCCTCCAAGTGCCCCAAAACCACATCCTTAGTAATGGACTCTAACATCTTGGCAACCACTGCCCTATAATTTCCTGCCTTGTGCATCCCTCCCTTTTTCAGGAATGGAATGGCATTTGTGATTTTCCAGTCCTGCAGAACTATTTCATAATTTAGTGATTCTTGAAAGATCTCTACTAATGCCTCCACAATCTCTTCAGCTACTTCTTTCAGAAGCCTGGTGTGTGGTCCTTCTGATCCAGATGATTCATTTACTTTCAGACCTTTCAGCTTCCCAAGGAACTTTTCCTTACACTCACTTCTGCCCCGTGATACTCTCGAATTTCTGGCATGCTGCTGGTGTTTGCTTCTTTGTTCCACATTACTACCTTTCCAGGGGTCCAATGTCACTCTTGCCTCACTTTTATTCTTTATATATCTGAAAAATCTTTTGATATTCTCTATTGGCTAGCTTACCTTCATATTTCATTCTTTTTCACTCCTTATTGCTTTTTTAGTTGGCCTGTTAGTTTTTAAGTTTCCCAATATTCCAGCTTCCATTATAACACCAAAGGAATAGAGGACCATGAAATCACAAACCAGCATAGATAAGTACTTGCCTGCACGTGAAACACAACACCAAATATGATGGCCACTTGATGCCACAATGGCTGTTGCATAGTGTCTTCATGATGGAATAACAACATGGATAAGTTTCAGGAAATATTTGGCTACTACCAACTCGAAATATTGTGCTACAAGTGTACAGGTTTGGAAGATGGACAATGCTAACCTGGGCAAATATGAAAAAGACAAAGAAATGTCAAAAAGTCACACTGAAACTATCAGTAAGACTAATCAAAAATAATGAGGTGGAATAGATAATTGGTTGAAAAACACTTACAGCTTTTTATTCCCACTTTCACGAGCTTGCAGATTTCTAGATAATTATCTTTAAGCGTTGATGCCCATTTTCCATGACCTTAATTCTCACCCCACAATCAATTTGCTTGTATGAATTGAAATAATGCACAGAATGGATATGGGCCAGAATTAATTTTTGACACAAGCTACCTGTTTAACGTGGTCACTTGCAGCGCCACTGGTCTTTTGCAGAAACTATATTGAAGATAGAAAATTGCAAATGGCAAGAGGGTCCTTGTGGGTTGGGACCTCTTGTCATTCATGTCACTTGCAACCCAATTTAGACTGCACAAGTGTGCTATTAGAAAGACTGGTGAATATGAACTATGAGAACTGGGAATCAACCTGAATAGTTAAATCTCTTGTGGTAAAAATTTATCTTTGTTCATTAGTGGAAGGCAGCAGCTGTCTGCTGTGGTCCCCTCCCTACATTCAGCTTCAGTGACTTCACTGGGATGTAATGATCAGAACAGTCATTGTTGTCATACTTATTTACTCTCTGTGACCAAAGATTAATTTCTACTCAGGATCTTCAAGATAGCATGCGAATATTAGATTATAAATCATCCAAAATGCAGCATGCAATCTGAACCTCAACAATGACAAAACATTAATTAATATAATTTAAAAAATTAAAAATATTTCACAAGGATGAGGAAGGGGATTGGCCAGAGGCCAGTTCATTGACTGGACAAGGTGGCAGACTGAATGTATTGTGGGGAAATGTGAAATTATTCACTTTGCCAAGTAGAGAAACATTTTTTTGTTGCTTAAACAATGGGAGACAGATAAATGTTAGCATTCAGAAAATTTGGGTACTTTGTGTACATATTACAGAACATTAAGATGAAAGGATAGCAGGCAATTCTAAAGGTAAATAATTTGATCTTCTTTACTTGAGAATTGGTGAATCACAGATTTCCTCATTGACAGGAGGCAGTATGTGAGACATCTCCACATCCTGCACTCATGCACCACAGGAGTGTAGTCTCTCCCCTCTCGTATTTTCTCCACACCAGTGATTGCATTCCCGGTTGTCCATCAGTTAAAATGATAAGGTTTGAAGATGACATCACCGTCACTGGTCTAATCACAAGAAGCAACAAGCTAGTGTCCTGGTGCAATCATAACAATTTGGATCTGACTGCCCTCTAAACCATGGAGATCCAGATCGACTTCAGGTGAAAGGTAACTCCTCTCCACCCACTCATCATCAACGACTCTACTGTTAGCATCATTTCAACATTCAAGATTCAAGTTTATTTATCACGTGTACTTCAAAACATACAGTGAAAATCATCATTTGCATTAACAACCAACACACCCGAGAATGTGCTGGGAGGCAGCTTGCAAGTGTTATCACATGTTCTGCCATCAACATTCAGATTCCTGGACTTCCTGTGGGAGAACCATATCTCCTTCATTAACAAAAAGGCTCTGCAGAGGATGCACTTCTTGCGGCAGCTGGTAAAAGTTCATCTTCCCCGGAACATAGTGGTACAATTCTACCCTGCCATCATAGAGAGCATCCTCACATCAACCATTACTCTCTGGTTTGGTGCAGCATCCTCTCACAGTATATGAAAACTACAGTGAACTGTCAGGTCAGCAGAAAAAGTCATTGGCTGCAGTCTACCATCTGCAGGACTTGTATGTGTCCAGGTCAAAGAAGCAGACAGGAACAAATCATTGTGGACTCTATCCCCCTGGAAAACTGCCCTGTCTAAAAGCTCCCTTCTGGAAAGTGTGGTAAGGCTAACAAAATTTAAAAAACTCACACCATCCCCTGGTTAATCTCATCAACCATTCCAGTTAGCACCCCATCTCCCCTCTATCTATTACCCCTATCACTGAACTGCACTGAAGACACTTTAAACTACTTTTTTTAAATAATGCTTTTTACATTGTAAATACACACTGGCATTTATTTATGCACATTTTATTCCATATCCATCCTTTAATCTCTAACTATATTAGCTTTTTTGACTTATTGTTTTATCTTCATATTTATATGTAATACTTTATTTTTTATATAATTCCTTATTCTTTATAATTGTTGGACGTTATTTTTATTGCACGTGGCATCCTCACCAACGCACCACAACAAATTCCTGATATATGCAAATGTATGATCCTTGATTCATTAAGGGTAAGGAGACTTGCTACAATTACAGTGGTTAATTGGGACGTAGCAGGACATGTCTTGGCCCAGTTAAGTAGCTGTCCCAATTAGCCAACCTCCAGCACCCAGGGATGCCCTTCTCTCACTGTTACCATCAGGTAGGAGATACAGAAGCCTGAAGGCACACACTCAGTGATTCAGGAACAGCTTCTTCCCCTCTGCCATCCGATTCCTAAATGGACGTTGAAGCTTTGGACACTACCTTACTTTTTAAATATACACTATTTCTGTTTTTGCACATTTAAAAAATTCTATTCAATATACTGTAATTGATTTACTTGTTTATTTATTATGTTTATTTTATTTATTATTATTTTTCTCTCTCTGCTAGATTATGTATTGCATTGAACTGCTGCTGCTAAGTTAACAAATTTCATGTCACATAGGGAACCTTGGTTTTCAAGGGATATTGGAGATCTGGTTACGAAAAGGAGAGAGGTGTATAGCAGGTATAGGCAACAAAGAACAAATGAGGTACTTGAAGAGTATAGAAAATGTAAGAAAATACTAAAGAAGAAAATCAGGAAGGCAAAAAAAAGACATGAGTTTGTTTGGCAGATAATGTGAAGGTAAACCCGAAGGGTTTCTACAAGTATATTAAGAGTAAAAGGATAGTAAGGGACAAAATTAGTCCCTTAGAAGATCAGAGTGGTCGTCTATGTGTGGAGCCTCACGAGATGGGGGAGATCTTAAACAGTTTTTTTGGAACAGTATTTACTCAGGAAACTGGCATAGCGTAAATGGAAGGAAGGGAAACAAGCAGAAGAGTCATGGAACATATAGAGATTAAAGAGGAGGAGGTGCTTGCTGCCTTACAGTGAATAAAGGTAGATAAATCCCCCGGGCCTGACATGATATTTCCTCGGACCTTGAGAGAGACTAGTGTAGAAATTGTAGGGGCCCTGGCAGAAATATTTAAAATGTCCTTAGCCACGGGTGCGGCGCCGGAGGATTGGCGGGTAGCTCATGTTGTTCTGTTGTTTAAAAAAGGCTCCAAAAGTAAACCAAGTAATTACAGGCTGGTGAGCCTGACGTCAGTAGTAGGTAAAGTATTGGATCCGAGAGATCAGATATTCAAGTATTTGGACAGCCAAGGGCTGATTAAGGATAGTCAGCATGGCTTTGTGCGTGGTAGATCATTCTTTAATGAATCTTGTAGAGTCTTTGGAGGAGGTTACCAAGAAAGTAGATGAAGGAAAGGCTGTGGATGTTGTCTGCATGGACTTTAGTAAGGCTTTTGACAAGGTCCCACATGGGAGGTTAGTTCAGAAGGTTCAGACACTAGGTATCCATGGAGAGTTTGTAAACTGGATTTGAAATTGGCTGTGTGGGGGAAGACAGAGAGTGGTCGTGGATGATTGCTATATAGCACCCTGGTCAGACCCCACTTGGAGTACTGTGCTCAGTTCTGGTCACCTCACTACAGGAAGGTTGTGGAAGCCATAGAAAGGGTGCAGAGGAGATTTACAAGGATGTTGCCTGGATTAGGGAGTATGCCTGATGAGAATAGGTTGAGTGAGCTCGGCCTTTTCTCCTTGGAGTGATGGAGGATGAGACGTGACCTGATAGAGGTGTATAAGATGATGAAAGGCATTGATCCTGTGGATAGTCAGAGGTGTTTTCTCAGGGCTGAAATGGTTGCCCCAAGAGGACACAGGTTTAAGGTGCTGGGGAGCAGGTACAGAGGAGATGTCAGAGGCAAGTTTTTTTACTCAGAGGGTGGTAAGTGCGTGGAATGGGCTGCCGGCAATGGTGGTGGAGGCAGATACAATAGGGTCTTTGAAGAGACTTTTAGATAGGTACATGGAGCTTAGAAAAATAGAGGATGATGGGTAAGCCTAGTAATTCCTAAGGTAGGGACAAGTTCGGCACAACTTTGTGGGCTGAAGAGCCTGTATTGTGCTGTAGGTTTTCCATCTTTCTGTGATTGTTTCTCAGACTGGAGGTCTGTGACTAGTGGTGTGCCTCAGGGATCTGTGCTGGGACTATTGTCGTTTGTTGTCTATATCAGTGATCTAGATGATAATGTGGTAAATTGGATCAGCAAGTTTGCTGATGACACTAAGATTGGAGGCGTTGTGGACAGGGAGGAAGGCTTTCAAAGCTTGCAGAGGGATCTGGACCAACTGTGAAAATGGGCCAGAAAATGGCAGATGGAATTTAATGCAGACAAGTGTGAGGTGTTGCATTTTGGAAGGACAAATCAAGGTAGGACATACACAGTAAATGGTAGGGCACTGAGGAGTGCGGAGGAATAAAGGGATCTGGGAGTTCAGATACATAATTCCCTGAAAGTGGCGTCACAGGTAGACAAGGTTGTAAAGAAGGCTTTTGGCATCCTGGCGTTCATAAATCAAGGTATTGAGTTTAGGAGTTGGGATGTTATGGTGAATTTGTGTAAGACATTGGTGAGGTCAAATTTGGAATATTGTGTGCAGTTCTGGTCACCTAACTATAGGAAGGATATCAGTAAGATTGAAAGAGTGCAGAGAAGATTTACTAGGATGTTGCCAGGTCTTCAGGAGCTGAGTTACAGGGAAAGATTGAACAGGTTAGGACTTTATTCCTTGGAGCATAGAAGAATGAAGGGGGATTTGATAGAGGTTTACAAAATTATGAGGGGTATAGACAGAGTAAATGCGAGTAGGCTCTTTCCACTTAGATTAGGAGAGATAAATACGAGAGGCCATGGCTGTAGGGTGAAAGGGAAAAGGTTTAGGGGGAACATTAGGGGGAACCTCTTCACTCAGAGAGTGGTGGGAGTGTGGAACGAGCTGCCATCTGATGTGGTAAGTGCCGGCTGACTCTTAAGTTTTAAGAATAAATTGGATAGATACATGAATGGGAGAGGTATGGAGGGTAATGGACTGGGTGCAGGTCAATGGGACTAGCGGAATAAAGTTTCGGCACAGACTAGAAGGGCCGAATGGCCTGTTTTCTGTGCTGTAGTGTTCTGTGGTTCTGTGGTTCTATGCCGGTGATAATAAACCTGATTCTGATTCTGATTATGTCAGACCACTGTATGCTTCAGATCCGTGGAGTTGAGATTTGCAGTACCTTAAAGAATCTTCCATTTTTAGTGGTCATAAAACAGGAATTCTCAAGAGTCAGGAGGGATGTTGCATTATTTTCAGGGACATTGAGCACATCCTCAAATCTTTTCTTCTTTCCATAGTTAATCCCTTGTATGGCATAGCGTGAAATAGAACGTCTAATACAGACTGTTGACATTGGGCACATGACCTGACTGAGTGTAACTAGCATGGAAGAGGGCACTACACTTGTTCACTTAACCATATACCAATTACAGCATGAAAACAGGCCATCTCGGCCCTTCTAGTCCGTGCCGTACCCATTGAGTAGATAGGAGGATTTAATTGAGTGACCATTGAAGGTGCTGCTCCAGTGATTTGAGGTGGTTATTTAAGGTAGTCCAGGTATGACAGATAATTGCAATTCCACAATATGAATCTCAGAAACTATAATGGTAAGACCTTCATGGGCAATCCCAATAGTGAAAAAATCAGAATCAGAATTAAATTTATTATCACCGCCATGTGTTGTGAGATTTGTTAACTTAGCAGCAGCAGTTCAATGCAATACATAATATAGAATAAAAAAAAATTATAAATAAATAAGTAAATAAATTACAGTATACGTACATTGAATAGATTAAAAATCGTGCAAAAATATATATATTAAAAAAGTGAGGTAGTGTTCATGGGTTTAGTGTTCATTTAGGAATTGGATGGCAGAGGGGAAGAAACTGTTCCTGAATCGCTGAGGCTTCTGTACTCCTGCCTGATGGTGACAGTGAGAAAAGGGCATGCCCTGGGTGCTGGAGGTCCTTAATAATGGACACTGCCTTTCCGAGACACCACTCCTTCTGGGTACTGTGTAGGCTCGTACCCAGGATGGAGCCAACTAAATTTACAACCCTCTGCAGCTTCTTTAGGTCCTGTGCGGTAGCCCCTTCCATACCAGACAGTGATGCAGACTGTCAGAATGCTCTCCATGATATATATAAAGAAGTTTTTGAGTGTATTTGTTGACATACCAAATCTTTTCAAACTTCGAATGAAGTACAGTCACTACCTTGCCTTCTTTATAACTGTATCGATATGTTGAGACCAGGTTAGGTCCTGAAGATCTTGACACCCAGGAACTTGAAACTGCTCACTTTCTCAACTTCTGATCCCTCTATGAGGATTGGTATGCGTTCTTTCATCTTACCCTTCCTGAAGTCCACAATCAGGTCTTTCATCTTACTGACACTGAGTGCAAGGTTGTCGCTGCGATACCACTCCACTAGTTGGCATATCTCGCTCCTGTACGCCTTCTCGTCTGACCCAAGTGTTACTCTGTTGCCATAAGTCAGGAACACAGATCTTTGATATTGCTGGCACTTCCTTGAGTGTAACATGATGTGCAAGTTCGACCACTTCGAAGCCCAGGATGGTGCATCCATCTTCTTCTAGAGAGCAAACCAAAAGAGGAACATAATCTTCACAGAGAGGGTTTCACCATCTGGAAAGAAATTGTCTCATAGAATTTGTGAACTCATCATGACATGTCCATGATCCATCAGCTTTTTGTAACAATAAACCAACATGCAGAAGATAAGGCCAAGGAGAACATTCATTCCAAATTTGAAAAAAATCCTTCATCCACATGGGAGTTAAACTGATCATTACCAGGATGAAAAGCATTAAAACTATTTGGTGGGAAAGCATGGTCAGCAAGGTAGGAGTAGAGAAGACTAACTCCAGTGGTGTCCCTCTCCTGAAAAAATACTTTGAATGTACTTTTGTTGTAGACAACACCATTTCATCAGAGAGGCAAGCAGAAGATGTAATGGTAATAACCTTAGCCAAGCATTGATACCTGTAAATCTGGGGGACCACAAAGATGTCAGCATCATGTGAGCCATGATAGGTAGTGACTGCTGCTGGACTGACCTCTGGTTAATCCTCTCAACCTGTCACCAAAAAAAAAAAATCAGCATCAACAGAAGCAAGAAGATAAATATTGAAGCTCCTAATGACCCCACAAAGATAGCACTTCTCATATAGTCCCACATGGACAACCTGTTGATTCCTAGCCGACGAAAACTGTAGTGGCCACAATTATGGGCTGCCTTGAAGTCTTCTCTAATTGACAGCTGTGAAGAGACTTCTGGCTTCTATGTCATGAAGAATTTGGACAGATTTGATGAGAATGAACAGATGCTTGAGGAAATAACTGATCATAAATGTAAGGAACTTATGGATTGCAATGCAGAGGACTTTATTTTAAGACTTTATTTATACAGTTTTGTGTTCTAGATCTAGAAAATATTTACGTAGAGTTCAGGGTGGGCTCTACTGAGTGGAGAGAGTGGATAGAGTGTGCATATCTATTGAAATCTTTAACATACTCAGAGGGGTTTAGAGACCCTTTCCCATCATTAGTAAGTCTAGAAGAAGGAGTAATGCTCTCATGATAAGTGGCTTTCACTCAGAACTAAGATACGCAGAACTTCCTTTGCTCAGAGTTTGTAAACTTTTTAAAGTCGTATTTAAAAGTTGAGATAGAAGTCCTGAAAACAACAAGATGAAGATAATAGTGCACAGGAGGATGCTGGCCTATTAGTGGAAATGCTAGAGCGGATTCAAGGCAGTTTGTATGACGACTTTAATCTCCAAAATATTGGAACATAAAGCTCCAATAACATTATGCTGCAATTTTGCTAAATATATGAGCTTGCATATGCTCAAGCCACCCAATATATACAGACCGACCTAAAAGTGCGATTAACTCATCAATGATACTTAAAATTAAATGAAATTTTAGTTGTCCGAGTCATGCTACTGATGATGAACAAGGTTCACTTTTTTGTACTTGATAACAGCCATTTGTTAATTTAAGAGGAATTGAGAAAGGAGCACATGGGAACACAGTTCATATGACCATAAGTCTATTAAGCATAGGAGGATAATTAATGCATTTGGCCTACTGAGTCTGCTGATTTATTTTCCCTCTCATACCCATTCTCCTGCCTTCTCCCCATAACCTTTGATGCCCTGACTAATTAATAAACTATCAAGCTTCACCAATATAACCAATGACTTCATGTCCACAACCGAATGTTGCAATAAATTCCAAAGATTCACCACCCTCTGGCTAAACACACTCCTCCTCATTTCTGTTCTAAAATGATGTCCTTAAATTCTGAGACTGTGCCCTCTGGTCTCCCATTAATGGCAATATCCTTTCTATCTAGGCCTTTCAATATTCAGTAGGCTTCAATGAGATCCCCCTTCAGCCAGGCTTAGAGCCATCAAATGTTTTTCATATCCTTTCATTCCTGAGATCATTATCGTAAACCTCGCTGAGACACCAACCAATACCAATACATCCTTCCTTATTAGATATAGAGCCTAAAACTGCTCACAATGCTGCAAATTGTCCTATCAAGTCTCAGCATGTGATATTAATGATCTGATCGTACATCATTTGGAGGACAAATATGGACTGCAGATAACTCATGTGTGAGAGGTCATATAGGATAGTTAATGGGGGAAACAAAAGTCTTATAAGGACCATGCCTTTGTGTTTCTATCACAATAAATTGTTCTCTTTAATACAAGGTAGGATATTCCAACAATAAAAAAGCAATAAAAAAAACGTCATGCTTTTCACTTAATTTTGTTCAAGAATAGATTATATATTGTGGTGAGTCTAGTGGCATTTTCCGTGTATTTGTACACTCCTGTGTCACTCCACAAATCTGTCAGAGACTGGGTAATCTACAAAGAGTGGCTTAGCTCTTGGTCGCCAAAGCTTTTCCATCCTTTACAGTTTATGCCTTCAGTATAATTAAATGCCTTTGATTAACCAGGATATGTGCAGCTTGAATAACATTTGAAAAGTTCTACATTATCCAGGACTCTGAAGTCCACTTAATTGGTACAACTTACATCACACTGAATATTCTCTTTCTTCATCATGTTATGCAGTCTGGACAATGTACAGGATGTAAATCGATGACTCACCTAAGTTCCTAACCTATGACCTACACTCGTGAAAAGGACAGGGGCTGGAGGCACATGCACTGAATTCTCCAGTCTCACTCATCATTCCTATCCAGCCAACCACATATAAGTTCACTTTCAAGTCATACAGTACATAATCCTGTTTTGGAGATATTTTGCAGAAATATCATCATTGCTGGGTCAAAATCCTGTAACTCGTTACCACTGGCAAGGACTGCTGTGGCTCAAAGTAGTGCTGCAGCAATAACGTCTTGAGGATAATTAGCTAACTTTACTAACAATGCATATATCTCATAAATAATAACAAAAACTATAGTTGCTGACTGACAGCAGATACTGTTAGTCACTATGCATTATGTTTCATTGTATAAATCTGCCACAAGTTCTAGTTTGAAGCAACTACTGAAAGGGAACAATAAATGTGATTTACTAATTTCTGGTTTAGAGTTATTTAAAGATTTGAGTAGAAGCTACTAGATGATAATAGAGTGCAGATTTTCTCTTGTTTGTGGTTAAAATTGTTTGGTGAGCTTCTTTGCTGGTTCCTGCTCCTGATTCAGCGGCTAACATTTTTAGTAGATTGCAGTGATGTAAATCTGAAAACAACATGTGCTCCACTCTCACTCCCACCCACAGTCTCTCAAAAGCACACCACTGATGATCAGCTTGCCTCCTTCCTGGGCTGCAGTTGGCTGGAATGATCTCAGGCGGTCCATGACATTACGGCCCAGTGGCCTGGTTTTTAAAATGCACTCAAATTTATGTCAGCTAGACTCCAATAAATAGCTGCTCTAACTTTACGCCACTGACCACCTTACCAAAATCTGACATAAACCATAAACTGTCGCATATTAAATATCAGAGGATATCTGATTGATATTATAATACATCCTCAGGTCATAATTCTTATTCGGCTCAGAATAAGATGAGAAGATTTTTCTGAGCAGAGAAACTGAAACAGAATGGCTACATCTTGTGGATCTGGATACCCTTCTTGGGTATTCCTAGTGTATGCTCAGTTGATTAAATTGCAGTCAGTTTATATATGAACACTTTTACTTATGTTGCATTCTTTTGTAAAAATGCAATTGTTTTGTGAGAATTCTTCTTTGAATTTTAATTTTGATGTCAACATATATCGAGATAGTGTTGCTCAAAAAGAAAGGAATTAGCATTTTACCAGAAATAGAGAAAATAACAAACCTTCAATTCTGCTTGCGATGAGGATATACATTAATCAAAATCAGAATACTCGGCAAGAGGACATTGCATAACAAAATCAATTGACTTTCAGACTAAAAGGAATAACACTCTAATACTGGATCAAAAATCCCATATTGCCCAAAGCATTCAGAGCTGCAGGGTGGAGAGGGTTTCATTTCTTTTCTTCAGAATAATAACCAGAAGGTAACTTACAGCATCAAAATCCATGGCTTCATATAAGAAAGACAGTGCAAAATTGGAAGACAAAAGCCACTGAGAATTATACTGATCTTCTACACTATATACACACTTTCAATATGTTAGAACCATGGAAATTAGCATGAGAATTTATTGCATTTCTTTGACATATATTTGGAAATTTATGCCTTGGTGTTGCCAGCAGCAGATAGATCATAATCCATATCAATGAAGAGCACTCTAAAACCTTCTCACAGATGGTATAATGTCAGGCTACATGTGGGTATCAAAACGTTGTTGGATTTGTCCTTGACCAGGTTATGAGGCAATCTAATATCTTCTGCCAGCTGAAACATAAAAGCATTTCTTTTCAGAGCCACTTTGTCATTTTCTCCCTTGCTATAAAGTTTGTCAATCACTTAACTGAATATATGTATATTTTAAAAATTTATGCTATAGATAAATAGAGACTCTTCTTAAAGCATTTTACTAAATTATAATACACAGAGCAAGTGCAATTAAATTAATTTGAGATTAGTAGCAATGGATCTCTGCATTCTCAAATGAATACATATAAATTTCTGCTCTCTGGGCAGTTAAGGGAATAAGCAACAAGCATGCTTGCCTTGTATTATATTTTAAACATTTAAAGTTCTCTGAGGGCACAATGATTTTTTTTAATAGATTTAACTATCCTGGAATCATACTAGATTCTGCACAAGCACTTTATAAAAAGAAACTATTTAATTGCAATGACTTCATATTTTCCCTCTTGTACAGTATGCTGAGGAATCATTATAGTCAATAACACTACAGATACACTGTGCATCCAAATCCATTTCACATCAGCGCTAGACCTATAGGATAACTGGTTTCTTATATTTGGCCAGATCATGCTGACAACTAGTGAACAGTTCAATAGAGAAACACAGATTCTCTTATGATGCACGTCTGTATGTTCCAGACATAACAGCTTCACATAGTAACATGGAAGCATCAAACAGGAATTGAGGTCACCTGTAGGTACATTTAGCCTCCAGCTGAATGGAGTTACTATCCTCCCTTGGAAAGTGAAAAGTTTATTTCATATTGTATTTTAATTAATACTTTTATTTAATTTACTTTTATTTGATTTAGTTTTTATGTAAATTAAATGTGAATAAGTGAATATATTATTTTAAGCCTTCAGTTATTTATTAATATTTATTTTATGAATTACTTAAAATTTATTTGTAGTTTCTCAAAGTCTCTGACCAAAATGGAGATTTTGAAACTATGGCAAGGATCTTCTGAGATCTGTAGGCCACCAAGATGGTTTGCGGCATATGGCCTTTGTTTTTGCTGCCTGGTCACTGTTCACAAACCATTCCACTTTGCAGCATGGCTCAAGTAGCCAGGCTCTGGCTACGTCCACACTACACTGGATAATTTTGAAAACAAAGCTTTTTCTCTTCGTTTTGACCTTCCGTCCACACTGAAACGGCGTTTTCAGCCCCCGAAAATGGAGATTTTCAGAAACGGTCTCCAGAGTGAATAAATCTGAAAATGCTTAATATCCGTTGCAGTGTGTACGGGGTAACTGGAACTTTTTCAAACCGCTGTCATGACGTGCCGGAACAGATGGCGACAGTGCGGCATTTCATTGTTTTCTTCTTAATATTCTTCTTCTTATTATTACTACTTTACTGTCGCCAGACAATTGATACTAGAGTGTACAATCATCACAGCGATGTTTGATTCTGCGCTTCTCAGAACCTAACAATTTCAGAACAGACGGCAACGAGACTGAAGCCAGTAGAGTTAGAAATGTACTCACCAAATACTTTGACCCACAGCTTACTGAATAAATAAGTATACTCACTTTGCCCTGCTTTCTGTCCTTGCTTGTATGAAGGTGGTTTACCTATTTACGCAAGTACTTCTCTGACAATAGATGTGTAACAGCCTAATGTAACATTGTATGGAAATACAAGATAACACTGATGCAGACATGTTTTATACATTTAACAAGGTGCTTTATTAATGCAACAGAGTTAGTCAGTTTTTCAATGTTCGTCATCAGCCGGGTCATACTGCCCGTGAACTCCCTGTCGGTTGCCTCCATACGCTCCAGTATTTGTTTTTGTTTTAGTTTTAAGTCCTCCTGCGCGAGAGCCAAGAGCAATTCCTTTTAAGTTTTTCTACTCTGTAACTGGACAAACGCTCACTAAGTATACCGTTTCCTCTTTGCTTGTTTTCTGTGTGTCCTGCGCGTGCCCAGTCGAGGAGATTTGCCCAAATATCCATCTAATATGGACAGAGATATTTTGAAAAACGCTTAGTGTGTATGCCTGTTGTTTTTACTCGAAACTGACGTTTTCAAAATTATCCGGCGTAGTGTGGACGTACCCTCAGAGTACCTTGGGAGCTTAATGGTCACAAAAGATCATTGTGACTGTAGACATCTAAACACTATTCGGGTCCAGCGTAATATGATACTATTAACAAATGATCACTGCTCATTTGAATTATATTTCATACAGCAAAGTTAACTGTAATGTGCTTACATTAGGATACTTTGCATCTTATTTCCTTCAAAAACAATTTCATCAATTTTAATAAGGTGCAAATTGGACACTTGCCAGGTGAAGCGTGATTATCACCTCAGTCTAAGACCTAAGCTCAGTTGAATGGATCCAATAAGCTTTACATAATAAAACACGAGGGATGAATATTTGACTGGCAGCTCCTATGTAACTGTCCCTGACAGCTCAAATTAGTGCAAATGTGTTTAAATCTTCTTCCTGCTCTTCCTAACCATACAAAAAAAATAGAACATAATGTCTCTGATGAATGGTTTGGCCATTTGTATCTAAAAACTGCAACTGGAGGACAATAAATTGCATTTAAAAGTGACTGTCTGTCAGAAACACTCACTTCATGGAAGATCCACTGAATTCCAGAGAAACAGTTAAAAAGGCCTTTTGTGTAGCTTCTAACAATCTCTTATTGGCGATCTCCCTCAGAAATTTCAAGTACACATTGGCAGCAAGACAACAAGCCTTAACTATGTATGAACTATGAACTGCTTTTGGAAGAAGAAAAAGACTGCATAAAATTTCTGCAGAGATAACCAACAGTAAACCTGGAACAACATGTCCATACTCTGGATGTATTCTTGAAGCTGTGGCATTTATACTAAGTATTGAAGAATTAGCTTCCTCAATTGGGGTTACTGGAGTAGACATTAGACTACATACTTCTTTGACTCACCCCCCCCCCCCCGCCCACCAAATGACAGGAACTTTTAGAGTTAACATCACATTATCTCTGTCCTCACTTCTGTCAACTATCCCGCATCCAATTGTGCCTTTTTGTTCAAAATGCATTCCCATTTATTCCCAGTGGCAGACCAAAAAAGGTAACAAATATGATTTTATTATTTACATAAATCAGTGCTAAAATTTTGTGATCATTTATCAATAGTTAGATGCTGCATCATTGAAGTACACCCATGTATTTATACACGGTCATACTTGAATCCAACAATGTCATGACCTAGCCATCGAATCAATTTTTTATATCAGAATTTGACCTCACTTTTTTTAAAGAATTAAACAAAGCTTTTATTGGAAGTTTCTATTTGTCATCTGAGATAATTTGATTAATCTCTAACTTGCTAAATTTACGCAAAAAACAAATTTTGACATTTAGTTTGGTTGGAAACATGTATATATTGCAATGATTGCTATATTCCAACCAAGTTCATGTTGCAACAAAAATTATTATCAGACAATTCAGCACTTTCAATTACATATAACAAAAAATGATTAGCTTCTCAGCAATACAGAACACAATTCATGTGATTACCACTGTGTTTGGAAATTGAAGTTTTATTGCTGCTCCCAGGTTGACCATCACCAATTTTTAGAAATAGTTCATAACATATTGAAGAAAAACACTGGGTTGGCTGAACTACTCTACAGATGAACTGTCAACATAACTGCTGTGACTGAATTGCCTGCTGAAATTGGACACATATTGGCAATTTACAGAGTTAGTTTGCTAAGAGTTTTGTTTTTACTTAGAATTAAAAAAGGGGTATGTCATCAAATTAGCAGAAAGAATGGATGAGTTGGCCAGTTGGCTGTCATTTAACACCCATCAAATTCTAAGCAGTATTAACTACTGTATCCTAACATAAGAGTAAACTTTAAGAAATTTAACAAAGAAATCAAACTTTACTGAATATTATTATTACATTTTGCCTTTCCTAGGCTACTCAAAAAACACTCTGCAATGGTAAAACTTTCATTTCATATCTTTCATATCTGACCATATAGGGGTCCTTGTTATTGATTTTAAATTTTCTTCTATAAATGACAAAGCATTTTAATCCAGCTGTCTTTATTTCTTGCACCAATACTAACCTGCTGCTGGAAGCAACTTGAGAAATACTTTAATTTTTGGCACATCTGCACGATACATGTAGAGCACTACAAGGAATAAGTTTAAATAGTAAGAAAAATGACGTCTTCCAGATCTACATTTTTTGCATAATTCAGTTTTAAGAGACACTCCTCTGTAACATGATTGCTTTGCCTTACATAGAACATAGAATAGTACAGCACAGTACAGGCCCTTCGGCCCACAATGTTGTGCCAACCCTCAAACCCTGCCTCCCATATAACCCCCCACCTTAAATTCCTCCATATACCTGTCTAGTAGTCTCTTAAACTTCACTAGTGTATCTGCCTCCACCACTGACTCAGGCAGTGCATTCCACGCATCAACTACTCTCTAAGTAAAAAACCTTCCTTTAATATCCCCCTTGAACTTCCCACCCCTTACCTTAAAGCCATGTCCTCTTGTATTGAGCAGTGGTGCCCTGGGGAAGAGGCACTGTCTATCCACTCTATCTATTCCTCTTATTATCTTGTACACCTCTATCATGTCTCCTCTCATCCTGCTCCTCTCCAAAGAGTAAAGCCCTAGTTCCCTTAATCTCTGATCATAATTCATAATCTCTAAACCAGGCAGCATCCTGGTAAATCTCCTCTGTACCCTTTCCAATGCTTCCACATCCTTCCTATAGTGAGGTGACCAGAACTGGACATAGTACTCCAAGTGTGGCCTAACCAGAGTTTTATAGAGCTGCATCATTACATCGCGACTCTTAAACTCTATCCCTCGACTTATGAAAGCCAACACCCCATAAGCTTTCTTAACTACCCTATCTACTTGTGAGGCAACTTTCAGGGATCTGTGGACATGTACCCCCAGATCCCTCTGCTCCTCCACACTATCAAGTATCCTGCCATTTACTTTGTACTCTGCCTTGGAGTTTGTCCTTCCAAAGTGTACCACCTCACACTTCTCCGGGTTGAACTCCATCTGCCACTTCTCAGCCCACTTCTGCATCCTATCAATGTCTCTCTACAATCTTAGACAATCCTCTACACTGTCTACAACACCACCAACCTTTGTGTCGTCTGCAAACTTGCCAGCCCACCCCTCTACCCCCACATCTAGGTCGTTAATAAAAATCACGAAAAGTAGAGGTCCCAGAACATATCGTTGTGGGACACCACTAGTCACAACCCTCCAATCTGAATGTACTCCCTCTACCACGACCCTCTGCCTTCTGCCAATTCTGAATCCACCTGGCCAAACTTCCCTGGATCCCATACCTTCTGACTTTCTGAATAAGCCTACCGTGTGGAACCTTGTCAAATGCCTTACTAAAATCCATGTAGATCACATCCACTGCACTACCCTTTTCTATATGCCTGGTCACCTCCTCAAAGAACTCTATCAGGCTTGTTAAACATGATTTGCCCTTCACACAGCCATGCTGACTGTCCCTGATCAGACCATGATTCTCTAAATGCCCAGAGATCCTATCTCTAAGAATCTTTTCCAACAGCTTTCCCACCACAGATAGAAGGCTCACTGGTCTATAATTACCCTGACTATCCCTACTACCTTTTTTGAACAAGGGGACAACATTCACCTCCCTCCAATCCTCCGGTACTATTCCCGTGGACAACGAGGACATAAAGATCCTAGCCAGAGGGTCAGCAATCTCTTCCCTCGCCTTGTGGTGCAGCCTGGGGAATATTCCGTCAGGCCCCGGGGACTTATCCGTCCTAATGTATTTTAACAACTCCAACACCTCCTCTCCCTTAATATCAACATGCTCCAGAACATCAACCTCACTCATATTGTCCTCCCCGTCATCAAGTTCCCTCTCATTGGTGAATACCGAAGAGAAGTATTCATTGTGGACCTTGCTCACTTCCACAGCCTCCAGGCGCATCTTCCCACCTTTATCTCTAATTGGTCCTACCTTCACTCCTGTCATCCTTTTGTTCTTCACATAATTGAAGAATGCCTTGGGGTTTTCCTTTACCCTACTTGCCAAGGCCTTCTCATGCCCCCTTATTGCTCTTCTCAGCCCTTTCTTAAGCTTCTTTCTTGCTTCCCTATATTCCTCAAAAGACCCATTTGATCCTGGCTTCCTAAACCTCATGTATGCTGCCTTCTTCCACCTGACTAGATTTTCCACCTCACTTGTTCCTTCACCCTACCATTCTTTATCTTCCTCACCAGGACAAACTTATCCCTAACACCCTGCAAGATATTTCTAAATATCGACCACATGTCCATAGTAAATGTCCCTCCAAAAACATCATCCCAATTTACACCCGCAAGCTCTAGCCTTATAATTTGCCCTTCCCCAATTAAAAATTTTCCTGTCCTCTCTGATTCTATCCTTTTCCATGATAATGCTAAAGACCAGGGAGCGGTGGTCACTGTCCCCCAGATGCTCACCCTCTGTGACCTGACCTGGTTCGTTACCTAGTACTAGATCTAGTATGGCATTCCTCCTAGTTGGCCTGTCAACATACTGTGACAGGAATCTGTCCTGGACACACTTAACAAACTCTGCCCCATCTAAACCCTTGGAACTAATCAGGTGCCAATCGATATTAGGGAAGTTAAAGTCACCCATGATAACAACCCTGTTATTTCTGCACCTTTCCAAAATCTGCCTCCCAATCTGCTCCTCTGTATCTCTGCTGCTACCAGGGGGCCTATAGAATACCCCCAGTAGAGTAACTGCTCCCTTCCTGTTCCTGACTTCCATCCATACTGACTCAAAAGAGGATCCTGCTACATTACCCACCCTTTCTGTAGCTGTAATAGTATCCCTGACCAGTAATACCACCCCTCCTCCCCTCCCCCCCCATCCCTTTTAAAGCACTGAAATCCAGGAATATTGAGAATCTATTCCTGCCCTGGTGCCAGCCAAGTCTCTGTCATGGCCACTACATCATATTTCCATGTCTGTATCCAAGCTCTCAGTTCATCACCTTTGTTCCTGATGTTTCTTGCATTCAGGTACACACACTTTAGCCCTTCTACCTTACTACCTTTACTCCCTTTATTCTGCTTTGAATTAAAATTTTAATTAATTTTAATTAATTTTTAATTAACCTTCTACGGGTTAATTTTATATTAAAGGAATAAAGGTGAACCTATGCACAGAAGCAAATTAAGATGAGGCACAATGTAAAACACACATTGAGGAAGACATTGGTTTTACAACAACAACAAAAGGATATTATATTTATTGGGACATGGAGGACAGCGAGATCAAGGTATGATCTAATCTTCTAGGACATTGATATCAAGGTAGTATTGTGTCTCTTGAATAACATTAAGGTTGGCAAGTCCTTGGGCATGATAGGATCTATCCCAGAGGGAGATGCAACAGAGGGCACTGCTGGGGGGGGGGGGGGGGGGAGGCGGAGAGAGAGAGAGAGAGAGAGAGAGAGAGAGAGAGAGACAGAGAGAGAGACAGAGCTAGAGACAGAGACAGAGACAGACAGACAGACAAGGGAGGGCATTGCTGGGGCCTGGACAGGGATGTTTGTATCATCTCTATTCACAAATGAGGCCCAGATGACAGGGTTAGCCAATAGTTACTCTTTAAGAAGGGCAATAGGGATAATCCAGGAAATTATAGGCTAGTGAGCCTTACACCAGTGACAGGGAAGCTATTGAAGAGGATTCCTGGGGAAAGGATATGCATTTAAAAAGTGTGGGCCTATGCGGGATAGTCAGCCTGGCTTTGTGCAGGGCTTGCCTTCTGAACTTGATGTGTGTTTTTTGAGGAGGTAATGAAGATGATTGATAAGGGTAGGGCAATTAATGTTGTCTACACTGACCTTAGTATGATATTTGAGTAGATCCCTCATAATAGGCTGATGTAGAAGATAAGGCCATATACAGTCTACTGTGACTTGGTAAACTGGATTCAAAATTGGCTTGGCCATAGATGATAGAGAGTAACGATGGAGTGATTTATCTTATTGGAGGTCTGTGACTGCTAGTCTTACACAGGGATCACTGCTGGGACCTCTGTTTGTGATATTATACAAAGGATTTGGACAAATATGTACAGGGGATTAGTAGGTTTGCAGATGATACAGGCTGGGATTATGGACCGTGAGAAACATTGTTAAAGGATGCAGTATATTATAGATTAGCTGGAGATATGGCCAGAAAATAGCAGATGTAAGGGGAAACTTTACAGTAAGTTGCAGGACCCTCAGGAGTATTTGTATGCTGAGAAATTTTGGGGCAAAAATCGATAGCTCATGGAAAGTGGCAACATAAGCAAATAGAGAGGAAAAGAAGGTGTACAGCTTGCTAGCGTTCATCATCAAGATACAGTGTAAAAGTCATGTTGGAGCTGGATAAAACTCTAGCTTGTCCACAATTGAAGCATTCTGTGCAGTTCTGGTCACTCTTTTAGAGTGGGAGCTTGGAGAGGGTGCAGAAGAGGTTCGTCAGGAAGTTTCTTTGATTTGAGAATTTCACCTATCAGGAGAGGTTGGAAAAATTTGAATTCTTTTCTCTGAGGTAGTGGAGGCTGAGGGGAGTCATCATAGAAGTTCATAAAATTATGAGAGGCATAAATAGACAGTCATAGGCTGCTTTCCAGGGTGGAAATGTCACATATTAGAGGCGATAGGTTTAAGATAAGAGGGGGACGGTTTTAAGGAGATGTGGGAGGCAAGTTTTATTACATAGTGTTAGGTGCCTGGAATGTGTTGCCGGGGTTATAGTGGAAATAGATATGAGAGAGACATTTACTCAGGCATATGACATAAAGGAATGGAGGGATATGGATTATGTACAGGCAGATGGTATTAGATTAATTTAGCATCCAGGTTGGCAAAGGCATTGCAGGCGTAAGGACCCATTTCTGTGATATGCTGTTCTGTTTTAGGCTAAGGAAGTTGAGTGAGCTCAAATATATGAAGCCGAAAGGTAATAACAGCAAAAAAGACTTGTATAGAAATGCTCATAAACTCTTTTATGAAAGAAGTATAACACTCCGTTATGAAGAGCAAGTCATTCCATGAAATCAAAAAGCTAAAAACCCCCAGGTGCAGATGCTCATAATTTGGTAGAAGACCTGTTCTGACGAAAGGCCATCACCTTGAAGCATGTACATTGTTTAGGCTGATTTATACTTGTGTGTCAACTCGACGCTGTAACCTACACAAGTGGCCTACGTGCGTTGTAAGCACTTATACTTGTACGTTGGTGTGTCTGCGTCGCTCTGCAATTCGGGCACATCGTGCATGCACACAGACCTGCCCGTGCAAGGCTTCATGGTCATGGTAGTCCTTCTTGGGGTAAACAATTTTAAAGCAAGCATCTTTTTTCATAAAAGCGAAATGTGTCCTCCATAATTTCAGAGGTCTGTAAAGCTTTATGGAAAGCATTGCAGCCAGAGTTCCTTCCCTGCCCTTCAGTCGCCCAATGGGAAGCTATTGCAGCGTAGGAGGAAATACGATGCTCCCAGGCGGACCAATCACAGTTGTTGTGTTCTGCGTTGCTGCGATGCGTAGTTACATTTTGGGAGAGGTGTGCGTCAGCCTACGGCGTAGGGATCCGCGTAGGCTCTGTGTAGGGTTCGCGGCGACGGCGTCGTGTTGACGCAGAAGTATAAATCAGCCTTCTGGCTCTCCTGGCTGGCTTTATCCAGCATTTTCTGTTTTCTTTCCTTTGAATTCCTGATTACCTGCTATTGGCTGGTAAGTGAAGGGCACAGTCTATGCCAGACCAGCATTATAGTCGAACCTTGATCATTCTGTGGATTAGATTTTCTGACATGGACAAAAAGCCCTAATTTTTCGTATTATTGTGCAGTTTTTTCAAGCTACATTATTTGGAGATCAGTCCTTGGGCAAATAATTTACTACCAGGCCTCTGTCTGAGACATGAGAAATTTCTGTTTGTTACCATAAACTGGTCTAAGCAGATGTAAGCTTAGATTGATTGAAAAAAAAGTATCTGTTGTCTGACCTTTAAAATTGTCAAGTCACCTGTTGATATTAGGCATTAGTGACAATTAGAATTGTGCATTAAATTATAACTTGCACTCTTCCTTCACACAATTTTTGGTGTAGCTTTGGGCAGTGTATCAGAAACATTTTGCTGCATAATCTGACTTACATGACATCCAGTATTCAGTGTTCTAGAATACGTACCTGATGATCTTTGTGTCTCTTAAAGGATCTTCTCTGCACCTTCATATTAAACTATGTCCTCAATGGCCTAGACAGGAATCTTTAAAAGCAACTTGAGAGAATATTTCCAAATAGGAAAGTAGACATTTTACAGTCCTTCTCTTGTGGAACTAGGAAAAAGTCACTTTAGGTTTACATAGTCTGGTTCTCTTCTCTCTCCAAGATGTGTTTGAGGATTTGGTTTTGCATCACTGACTGCCAAATTTCTAAATGGGCTGATCTGGTACTTGGGCACTTAATTGGTTTCTGCAGCTCATTGGTTTTATGCAGATGAAGTTGAAGTGATGGGGCTTGGAAAATATCCTCGCAGCACTGCCAGTTTCTTACAGACCTTACCTTCACACTTAACGAATCAAGGACGGAACATCAGCAGAATTTATTTTTCAAATGTACTCACTCATCAGAGATGAAGAGGAGAACTAGTGCTACTTTGCATTTTAAACATCCTATCTTATCCTTCTTGGCTACTTCTAATAAAGGAATTATGAAAATCAAGTAATTTTGCATTTTGTGATCTGGAAGATAATCCTCTTTATTCAGTTGTAGATTCTGTATCTAAACGATTCCTTTTAAAGTGATGTCACACACACACCAAAGAGTTACGTGTTTAAATTGAAAATAATTTTTTTCTGAAATATTTATGATCAGATGTCTATCAGCTTACTAATATTAACAGAAACCAGCATTATACTGTATCAATGTAGGTACGAAAAAACGCAAACCAAAATTGCCAAGAAATTCAACCCTACTTAGTACTTCTTAATACATTACAGTCAAATCAACACATTCTACTCTGCCTCTGAAATATATTCCTTGGATTATTAGGCCAAATACACCAGGCTGAGATGATTTATGTGTCAACTACTGGTGAATTTCAAGGCAACTATTAATTTATTTCTATTAATAATGTCTGCAAAGTTCATTTCTTCAATTTGACTATTTAACAATGGCCATAAAGTATTATTTTGTTAATAATAATTTTGTTTTGTAAAATTCAATGTAAGGCATGGGTCACGCCAACCACACACACGAGAAAATACAAATGTGTACATGACATCGCAGAGAGAAACATGAAAATGTAGAACTCTGGAATGTGCGCAGACACCTGACTAAAGGAAGGCAAAGTGCTTTCTTTCATGTCGAAGAGCTGCTGCAGTTCTCAGATGGCTACCTCTATGTCTGTATCACTCAGCCTTCTTCTGATTGGAGTATTCCCATTTTACAATGGTTGCCAGGATTTACTTTGAAACAAAAATCCTCTTGCAGCTTAAGCCGTTGCTATGCAACAGTGATACTTCAAAGTCCTCAATTTTTAAATTCATGCCAGTTCGTAGTATTTTCCCGTTTTTGGATCGAAGTAACAATTCAAACAGGGATCATATAACAAATCCAGTACTTCATCCTGATCTTCTGTAACACTGGCTGTGTCATCTGTCAAATATAACAGAATTCTATGATGAAGCATGTGAAAACATTATACTCTCTTGATGAAATATCTGCCTCGATACTATATGGAGTTGTTCTTTTACTCTTTTTGGCAAAGCACATAATAATCTTTAGGAATCAAAACAAATAAATGCTCCTTCACGTGAAAAACATCAAATAGTTTGCACATTGTGTTGAATACCACTTATATTGATAATTTAGCAAAAGCAAATATTGCTTCTTTTAGAGACACAGAACAAGGTCCTTCAGTCCATATGTGTTCATACCAAACAACATGTACATTCAGGCTAATCTCATTTCCCGGCATTTGGCTAATTTTTAAAGTTATGATCTGGAAGATAATTCTCTTTATTCGGTTATAGTTTTGCTATCTAAATGCTTCATTTTAAAAGTGTTGTCACATACACACCGAAGAGTTATGTGTTTGAATAAAAATGTTATTGTTTTTCTGAAATACTTATGATCAAATGCCAAACACTCAATGTTTGACAACATTCCCTCTTTTGTCATCCATACACCTGGTCACATACATCTTAAATATATCAAATGTACCTGACTCAACCACTTTCTCGGGCAGCTGGTTCCATATATCTATTACTGTGTAAAAATGTTGTCTCTCAGGTTCTTATTAAACCCTTTACCCCCCAACTCTAAAACTATGTTGTCTAGTTTTTAGTTCCCCAACCCTGGAAAAAAGACTATTCACCCTGTCTTTTCATTGCTACCATCAAGGAGGTGGTACAGGAGCTTGAAGACGCACACTCAATGTTTCAGGAGCAGCTTCTACCCCTCCACCATCAGATTTCGGAATAGATAATGAATTCAGGTTCACTACCTCTTTACTTTTTTTTACTTTTTGTTTTGTACTCATTTAATTTAATTATACATGCATTTTTCTTATTGTAATAATATAATAAATATATCAATTGTAATGAACTGCTATGGCAAGACATCAAGTTTCACAACATATGCTAGTGATATGAAACCTAATTTTGATTCTGATTCTTTGCCCAGATGAGTTTTGCAGGATACCACCATGGAATTTCCTATGGAAATTTGAAGGAACGAAGGCCTACCCTGTTTAATGTCTCCTACAAGTTAGTCTGTCAAATCCTGGTAAATCTTTTTTCCACACTTTCCAGTTTAAAAGGCACCTTCTTCCTTTCTAAAACTGAGCACGGCGCTCCAAATGTGGCCTCACCAATGTGTTGCACTATTACAACATAACCTCTTAATTTGTATATTCATTGCCCTGACTGATAAAGGCCAGCATGCCAAAAGCCTTCTTCCCTGCCCTGTCTCCCTGTGGCTCCACTCTGAGTAGTCCCGTTGTCCAAGGGTGCCCTTTTCCACAAATGTACCCAGGTCCTTCAATTCAATATAAAATTCATACTTGGATTTGTCCTTATCAGAATTAAATTCCATTTGTCCACAGCCCACCTACCTAGCTGCTCACGATCCTGCTGTCGTTCTTGATACGCCTCTCCAGTCCATGTCACCATCTATTTTAGTGTTATTTGCAAATCTACAAACTATTCCTCAAAATATCCCCATTCAGGTCATTAACACAGATGACAAATAACAATGGGCCCAGCACTGATTCCTTGTCACAAACCCCCAGTCTGAGAAAAATCCCTGTTTCCAATTATCTAGCCCATTTTGTATCCTGTTTACTAGCTCTCTTTGGATGCCAAGTGATCTAACCTTCTGGGCTGCCTACCATGAGGAACCTTAACAAAAACCTTCCTGAAATCCACACATATTACCTCTACCACAACATCCCCCCTCACCTCATCACATTATTCAAAAAACTCAATCAAATTTGTAAGACAATATTTCCCATGCACAAATTCATGTTGGCTATCCCTAATCAATCCCTATATTTCTAACTGTAAGCATATATTATCAGAATGCTTTCCAGCAACTTACCTGCCATGGATAATGGGAAAAAGGGTCTATAATTAGCAGATCAGTCTTTACAGCCCTTCTTAAAGAAAGGTACAACATTGGCTATCCACTATCTCTGCACCTCAGCATTGTATAGTGGTTGCAAATATTTCAGCGAAGACTCTCCAATTTCTTCTTAAAGCTTCCTATAGTGTTCTTGGATATGCCTTGTGTAGAAGGTTGTCATTGGTTACAATGGGACATTGATAGGATGCAGAGCTGGCTGAGAAGAAAGGTGTGAAGTGGCTCACTTTGGAAGGTTGAACTTGAAGGCAGAAAACAAGGTTAATGGCAGGATTCTTAACAGTAGGGAGATATTACAACACAGGGTTTTCTGGAGTTCGGAGATCAATGCCGGCACTGTTCTGTAAGGAGTGTCTCTACATTCTCCCCATAGGTTTTCCCCTGGGTGCTTCAGTTTCTTTCCACAGTCCAAAGATGTACCAGGTAGGTTAATTGGTTATTGTAAATTGTCCTGTGATTAGCTTAGGGTTAATCGGGTTTGTCTGGGATTGCTGGAGTGGCAAGGCTCGAAGGGCTGGAAGGGCCCACACCTCGTTGTATCACTAAAATTAAAATAAATTCTAAAGTAGGGAGGAAGAGAGGGACCTCAAGGTTCATGTCCATAGATCTCTCAAAGTTGCAGCACAAGTAAGATAGGCTGGTTAAGAAGGTGTGTGGTGTGTTAGCTTTCATTTGTTAGGGGACTGAGTTCAAGAACTGTGAGATAATGTTGCAGCTCTTTAAAACTCTGGTTAAACCATTCCTGGAGTATTGTGTTAATTTCTGGTCGCCTCATTATAGGAAGGGTGGTAAAGTTTCAGAGAGGGCAGAAACCAGAATGCTGCCTGAATTAGAGAGCATGTCCTATGGGGACAGGTTGAGCGAACAAGAGCTTTTTTCTTTAGAGGGAAGGAAGATGAGAGGAGACTTGACAGGGGTGCACCAGATGATAAAGAGGCATAGATAGAGTGGGCAGCCAGGGACTAATACAAGGGGGCATAGCATTAAGGTGTTTGTCAGAAAGTTTAGGGGGATCTCAGTAGTTTTCTTTTTAAGCAGAGTGGTAGGTATGTGGAATGCACTGCCAGGGGTGATGGTAGAGGCAGATTCATTAGGCCCATTTAAAAGACTCAAATAGGCACATGAATGAAAGAAACATGGGAAGCTATGTGGGAGGGAAGGGTTAGATTGATCTTGGAGAGGTTAAAGGGTTGGTAATAACATGGTAGGGCGAAGGGCCTGTACTGTGCTGTATAGTCCCTATGTTCTATTTACCTCTCCACTGTAATACTGCTTCTAAACCATCTACATTAATGTTACCAGGTTCAAGATCTTCACATATTTCTTTATATTAAAAACAACTTTGACAACTCTGCCCATCGCCACACACCGTGGTCCGTAAGGGGTCTTGTTCTCCCCTAACTCATTCTTCCTCCCTTAGTGTACTTTAAAAAAATCTCAGGATTGTCCTTAATTTTTTCATGGCTCCCCTACTTTCCTTCTTGAATGTAGCAGCTTTCTCTTTTACTTTGACTGGAATATGTAGTCCTTGAACTCTTACTATCTCTTTTAAAGACCTCCTACTTGCCTGAGGTCCCTTTGCCTGCAAACAACCTAGCCTAATCAGCATTTGCAAGCACTCATCTAATATCATCAAATTCCTTCTTCCCAATTCAGAAGTAGAGACTGTGGACCCATTCTGTCCATTTCCATAAATATTTTAAAGCTAATGGAATATGGTCAATGGTCCCAAAGTGCCCCTTTACCATGTCCTCACTCATTTGCCCTTCCTTATTTCCCAGGAGTAGATGAAGCTTTGCCGTAATAATTTTCCAAATATCTTTGAGATCCAAAATTCAACATTCACGTGTGCAATATTTTCAGGTGGAGGACATCCTGCAGGGCCGGCTCAGAATTTCAATTCAAGTAGGGCTGGTAAAATCATTGCAAGAGAACATGAAGTTCAAATAACAATTATATAACAGATTATAAACCATACTACAAGACAGGACACAGAGATATGGGCAGTTTAAGTAAACTGAACAAATTAAAAGTAGCTATTGCTAATCCATTCAGGCAACTGAGGTATATTATATTTTTGAAACATTTGTAATTGTTATTTGTGTAAGAATTCTACACTTACTATAAAACTGATGATACTTCTTTGAGAAATATTTATTGCTCACTGAATAATTCCTACACTTCCAATTTAAACAAATCGATGCAGGATGTCATATCGTTGAGATGATATTATAAGGCAGTTGAAAGTAAAATTTTGCAATGACGTGTATCTCATCAGCACAGAGATTGAAATCATTTGATTTATACTGCAAGTTTTGAAGTCTTTGTACAAACTGGAGCGCTTCAGTAATGAAAATGAAGGAGGCATTTACATTGCACCTACTGATCTGAAGCTAATCCATGCAGCTCAATTTTAAGCCAGCTAGAACCTTGTATAAGTCATCATACTCACCCTGTCTGGTTAGAATTTTGATTATTCTGTTTAGCTCTATGAGTACCCAGACTTAAGCATGGATAGGATTAATTCCCAAAATCTAAATAAATTAATGTGCAGCATGCAGGGAGGATAAAAACTCCCAATTCTGAAACAGATAAACTGAAATCAGGTGGTTTATGGACTGGGCAGGGTTTCAATTGGGTTTTAGAATTCAGTGCGTATACAGTATATGCAAAACCAAACTGCAGGTTCTTTTAAGAAACCATCATTCACAAGGCCTAATGTTAATTTGAATTTATTTTGCTTATTTAACTTGCTTTTTAAATGAAAATTCAACCACAGCCAAATATGCTGTGTGGTGAAATCTTAAGAAAATCACTTCAATTTTA
This sequence comes from Mobula birostris, assembly GCF_030028105.1. NCBI lineage: Eukaryota > Metazoa > Chordata > Chondrichthyes > Myliobatiformes > Myliobatidae > Mobula > Mobula birostris. Next base: position 26,330,816 of record NC_092385.1, read on the forward strand.
AGATGAATATTTAGTTGTTATTTATCTCAGTACAAGTCAAAAGTACTCCAATTAACCATTTCTAATCTGCAGAATTTTGGTGATATTTTCAAATTAAATACTGAGCATTAAAATAAATGGTAAACAATTAATAGAAAAGGTGAAGAATTAAAAAAGATGCTCCTTTAAAGAAAAAAAAATTATAATAATTCTGAATATATTTCATCCTATTCACAAATTTCTGGACTTTACATTCTGAATGTGAAGCCCAGCTTCAAGATATGCCCAGATTTACAGTGGTTTACAATAGATAGAAGCTAAAATGTGAAGATTAAGATTGCTGATTTGGATTCTCTCCCAATATGTGACATTCGAAATAAAATCTGCTGCCAATAGCTTGGGAAAGCTCAGGTAAACATCCTTCAATTACTTCATCTCAGAAGTTCTAAAAGAAAGTTAGGGTCAGCCAATTACAGAAAGCCCAGACTTCACCAGGAATGAGTACAATGATTACTAAAGATTGTGTATAAATACACTTAAAGTTATAGTATAATTTGAAGAAGGATTGAAAAAGGATCTAGTGCATTTCCGGTTTATATAACGAATAAACTCTCCTCAGGCTTCCAGCTGGGTACAGATATCAGAATTACAAAGTTTTATACTTCCGATATTTAGTGTGAAATTACTTAAAATTAAAAATTGGCGATTGTAGGGATGACTTGCAGTGGACTGAAGCTTGAGCATGTAGATATTAAGGAAGAGGATGTGCTGGAGCTTTTGGAAAATATCAAGTTGGATAAGTCACCGGGACCAGACAGGATGTAACCCAGGCTACTGTGGGAAGCGAGGGAGGAGATTGCTGAGCCTCTGCCAATAATCTTTGCATCATCAATGAGGACGGAAGAGATTCTAAGGATGGGAGGGTTGTGGATGTTGTTCCCTTATTCAAGAAATGGAGTAGAAATAGCCCAGGAAATTATAGACCAGTGAATCTTACTTCAGTAAGTTGATGGAGAAGATCCTGAGAGGCAGGATTTATGAACATTTGGAGAGGCATAATATGATTAGGAATAGTCAGCACGGCTTTGTCAAAGGCAGGTCGTGTCTTATGAACCTGATTGAATGTTTTGAGGATGTGACGAAGGTAGAGCCGTAGATGTAGTGTATATGAATTTCAGCAAGGCCTTTGATAAGGTACCCCATGCAAGGCTTATTGAGAAAGTAAGGAGGTATGGGATCCAAGGGAACATTGCTTTGTAGATCCAGAATTGGCTTGCCCACAGAAGGCAAAGAGTGGTTGTAGACAGGTCATATTCTGCATGGAGGTTGGTGACCAGTGGTGTGCCTTAGGGATCTGTTCTGGGACCCCTCCTCTTCGTGATTTTTATAAATGACCTGGATGAGGAAGTGGAGGGATAGGTTAGTAAATTTGCTGATGACACAAATGTTGGGGGTGTTGTGGATAGTGTAGAGGGCTACCAGAGGTTACAACGGGACATTGATAGGATGCAAAACTGGGCTGAGAAGTGGCAGATGGAGTTCAACCCAGATAAGTGTGAGGTGGTTCATTTTGGTAGGTCAAATATGATGGCAGAATATAACATTAATGGTAAGACTCTTGGCAGTGTGGAGGATCAGAGGGATCTTGGGGTCCGAGTCCACAGGACACTCAAAGCTGCTGCGCAGGTTGACTCTGTGGTTAAGAAGGCATACGGTGCATTGGCCTTCATCAATCATGGGATTGAGTTTAAGAGTGAAGAGGTAATGTTGCAGCTATATAGAACCCTGGTCAGACCCCACTTGGAGTACTGTGCTCATTTCTGGTCACCTCACTATAGGAAGGACATGGAAACCATAGAAAGGGTGCAGAGGAGATTTACAAGGATATTGCCTGGTTTGGGGAGCATGCCTTGTGAGAATAGGTTGAGTGAACTCAGCCTTTTCTCCTTGAAGCGACAGAGGGTGAGAGGTGACTTGATAGAGGTGTACAAGATAATGAGAGGCATTGATCGTGTGGATAATCAGAGGCTTTTTCCCAGGACTGAAATGGCTAGCACGAGAGGACATAGTTTTAAGGTGCTTGGAAGAAGGTACAGAGGAGATGTCAGGGGTAAGTTTTTTATGCAGAGAGTGGTGAGTGTGTGGAATGGGCTGCTGGTGCTGGTGGCGGTGGTGGAGACGGAAACGATAGTGTCCTTTAAGAGACTCCTGGATGGCTACATGGAGCTTAGAAAAATAGAGGGCTATGTGTAAAGTCCAGATAGTTCTAAGGTAGGGACATGTTTAGCACAGCTTTGTGGGACGAAGGGCCTGTATGGTGCTGTAGGTTTTCTTTTTTTCTATGTTTAATAATAGTTCCTATATTTTCCTGAATAAATCTCTCAGAGTATATAGATATCATGTTTTATGTAGAAAGTGTTTAATAACTATAACCAATGCTTGTATCTATATGGTCAGGTAAAGGTTTACATAATTGCAGTCATCTGTTGGAGATTATATGCATCCTGGTGTACTCTGTTTCATTGATGTAAGTTTGGTAAACTTTTGCTCTATTAAATCACTGAGCACAACAAATAAGAAACAATCTTACTGTTTAAGTCTTGAAGAGGAAATGGTTGTCTGGGTGAAATATTTTTCTGGTCCTTCATCTGTTCACTGGGCAGAATGATGGGAGGACTGAAAATATTACCCCAGTCACTGAAATCAAGCAGAAATAATAATTAAATTTTAATTATGATTAGTATGGTGCAAAAGATAAACTACTAGAAGAACTCAGCAGGTCAAGCAGTATCTGTGGAGGCAAAAAAATTCAAGTTGAGACCCTGCATCAGGACTGAGCGTTTGGAGATAAGAAAAGTGTAGGATCTCTAGGTTCTTTTAGGATCTCTAAATTCTTTTAGGAATCCAAGAATGAGTGAAAACCTGTTGCTTCAATGACTGTTTTTTTAAAGTTTAAACAAAGGAACAGATAGAGAACAAGGAGCAAAGAAAACAAAAAAAGTAAGATTAACCACATTCCTAAGATAGAAGAATCCAATCAAAAGTCACAGTCAGAGCACATGTGTTAAATGCTAATACTTAGCCAATGAAAAATGAAAAGGTGGCAAACAATTATGTAATTGCTATACCATGTTTTCCACCAGTAGGAGGAGACAAAACACCACATATTGTGAAAATACACGCGTTTGTTAAAAATACAGATCATGTATCAGTAAAAACTACGATTTTAATCTTAAATTAATTCAACTAATATCTTATCCAAAACATAAAAAACAACTGATTCTAACAACAAGTATATAGAGAAAAGGGAAGGGTGAAACAGAGGCTGATAAGTGGATAGGTGGATTGGAGAAAGTAAGGATGATGGGCAAATGGGAAAAAATTGTAGAGGGGATAGGAAGGATGAACCAAGGGAGAATAAACCCATGTAGAACGATATGTGGGTGACTAGCAGCTGAAACCACATTGGGGGAGAGTGATGAGTCTTAGTATGCTGGGGATGGGGAAGAGGATTGAAATAGTGAACAAAGGGACAGACACCATGGGTGAATGTGAGGGAATAGGAAAAGAACACAGAGTTGGGTTAGCTGAAACCGGAAAATTCAATGTTGATACATTCACGCAGTGGGGTAGCCAAGGGAAATATGAGGTGCTATTCTCCTAGTTTGTGTTTGACCTCATGGTGGCTGTGGAGAAGGCTGAGGGTAGAGAGGTCAGTGTGGATATGAGAAGGAGCATTGAATTGACAAGCAACCAGAAACTCAAGACAGCCATTGCAGACAGAGCACATGTACTCTACAAAATGGCTGCCAAAGTCATATCACAGGCACAAGTACTATAGACCAGGTTGGAGGAGGTGTACGTGAATCTCCACTTCACTCAGAAGAATTTTTTAGGATGGTGGTGAGATAGAAGGTGTCAGAATAAGTGTTGCACCTCCTATGGGGGTTGAAGGGAGAAGTGCCAAAGACAGGGAGGGGTGGGTGTGGAGGGATGACTAGAGCTGGGAGTCACAGAGGGAATGTACATCAGAAAGGGTGAGGAGAGGGAAAAATGGGACTGGCGGTGGGATCTTGTTGGAGCCGGCAGAAGTGAAAGAAGAATAATATGCTGCATGCAGAGACTAGTGTGGTGAAAGGTGGGGATCAGGAGAACTCTGTCTTTGTGTTGTCTGGAGGCAGGGAGGGTCTGAGAGCAGAAATGTAGGAAATGGAGGAAGTGAAGCTATGCTTTCTGAAGGAAGTCATTTGAGAAGTTCAAGTAAGGTGGCTGGGGCCGGGTAATTGGAAGATGTCAAAATGATGGAGGGTATGCAACATGTCTTGGATGAAGGTGGGAAGATTCTTGATAAGGGGAGATGGGATAATGTCAGGGCACAATGAGATAAATTTGGTGGAACAATAGCAGGCAGAAGCAATAGGTCTACCAGAGAAGTCCTGTTTCTGGATATTAGTGTCTTCATGATTAGTAAACTTGTGTTGTGGAACTGTGTTTCTGCAATGTGATAATTCTTGTATTTTTCAAGGATGAGAAATTACACTTTAAATAGGAAGTAATCCTTCTGCCAATGATCCTTGAGCTTCTATATCTGAGATCTCCTATTAGCACTCTCATTGGATGAACTTAATTATTTATTAGTTAGGCTGTTTACAGCATGGACTGCCCTTAGAATCCTGACAATAGAAGTGGAGTTAAATCCAACAACCTATAATGACATTAAAATATATTCTACCACAATATTATACTAATAAAGTAATTCATTGAAAATGTGCAAATTGTCAGAAAATAAATAAATGGATTTACAGTTTCGTGATGAATTAAACCCAATGCAACCACTTTAATGCTTCTTTTCTTAAGGACAAGCTGGTAAATTCAAAGGTTATAAAAGATCAATGCAAGAAATTAACACCCTGTGGCAGATGGGGTAAAGAAACAGGTATATTACTCCATTTTAATTTTATTAGCTGTAAGGAGAGGATTGTAATACGAAGTTAGTATAAATAACTTAGACTAAATAATAAATCACAGAATTTTTAATAAAAATTCTAATAAAAGTAGTGATATAAAAAATTCCAAGATATTCAGAAACAGAAGAGATTCTGCAATGCTGGAAATCTTGAGTAACACACAGATAATGCTGGAGGAACTCAGTAAGTCAGGCATCTATGAAGGGGTATAAAGAGTAAACACTAAGACCCTTAATCAGGACTGTTGTGTCTTTGCAACTACATATCAATTAAATAAAAATATGCATGCATTAACTGGTGTATTTACATTGCAGCGGGAGAGAAAGAAAAAGAGAGAGGGGGGAGAGAAAACAATGTGCATGGCATGCGTGGACAACAGATCAATATGCAGTGCTAAGGGAGGGGAGTGTTATTGCTCCTCCTTTAGATTAACGCAACATAAAACTGTATATCTACAAAACATTCAATTTCCCTTTCATAAACCCATATTCCAGATAAACAGACTTTCACAATAACAGCCCATAACGAACTTCACTATACTGAAGATTCAGTCTTTTGGGTGGTGCTCTATTTCTTTCTGGATTGTGCCTCTGGACCTGTGGAGTGACATCAGGTTTGGCAGGTGTCTTGTCTAAGACAATGTTCTCGGTTGCTGGTGTCACATTGCTGCCAGTGACATGATCATCACTGAGAGATAAGTCCAATCACTGCAATGTGTCCATGTTGTTGGATGCATTCAGCTCAGGTGTGTTCTTTAGTTCATTTAGTTGATTTTGTAGAACTGTAACTATTTTGTTGAATGTCTTGCTTGCTGGCTTTGCAGGAGTTACTAGGTTGTGTAAGAGGCTCTACGTTCTAGCACCCATTAAGCTGAGAAGCGTGAAGGCTTTCCTTTCTTCTCCACATCGTTCGCAATACAATAGAGTTCAATTCTCTCACTGCACGACTCCCAGCCTCCATTAGCACTATCGAATTCGTCAACTTTCCCGTCTGAAGCCATCATCTTCTTATTTTCACTTTAACTTTACTAGAGGATTGGAAACTTTTAAAGAGCAACAGAAGATAACTAAAAAGGCAATACGGGGAGAAAAGATGAGGTACGAAGGTAAGCTAGCCAAGAATATAAAGGAGGATAGTAAAAGCTTCTTTAAGTATGTGAAGAGGAAAAAATTAGTTAAGACCAAAGTTGGGCCCTTGAAAACAGAAACAGGTGAATTTATTATGGGGAACAAAGAAATGGCAGACGAGTTGAACAGGTACTTTAGATCTGTCTTCACTAGGGAAGACACAAACAATCTCCCAGATGTAATCAACAGGAATTCTGCAGATGCTGAAAATTCAAGCAACACACATCAAAGTTGCCGGTGAACGCAGCAGGCCAGGCAGCATCTCTAGGAAGAGGTACAGTCGACGTTTCAGGCCGAGACCCTTCGTCAGGACTAACTGAAGGAAGAGTTAGTAAGAGATTTGAAAGTGGGAGGGGGAGGGGGAGATCCAAAATGATAGGAGAAGACAGGAGGGGGAGGGATGGAGCCAAGAGCTGGACAATTGATTGGCAAAGGGGATACGAGAGGATCATGGGACAGGAGGTCTGGGAAGAAAAACGGGGGGGGGGAACCCAGAGGATGGGCAAGGGGTATAGTCAGAGGGACAGAGGGAGAAAAAGGAGAGTGAGAGAAAGAATGTGTGTATAAAAATAAATAACAGATGGGGTACGACGGGGAGGTGGGGCATTAGCGGAAGTTAGAGAAGTCGATGTTCATGCCATCAGGTTGGAGGCTACCCAGACAGAATATAAGGTGTTGTTCCTCCAACCTGAGTGTGGCTTCATCTTTACAGTAGAGGAGGCCGTGGATAGACATCTCAGAATGGGAATGGGATGTGGAATTAAAATGTGTGGCCACTGGGAGATCCTGCTTTCTCTGGCGGACAGAGTGTAGGTGTTCAGCAAAGCGGTCTCCCAGTCTGCGTCGGGTCTCGCCAGTATATAGAAGGCCACATCGGGAGCACCGGCATATTCTTTCTCTCACTCTCCTTTTTCTCCCTCTGTCCCTCTGACTATACCCCTTGCCCATCCTCCCCCCACCCCCTGTCTTTCTTCCCGGACCTCCTGTCCCATGATCCTCTCGTATCCCTTTTGCCAATCACCTCCAGCTCTTGGCTCCATCCCTCCCCCTCCTGTCTTCTCCCATCATTTTGGATCTCCCCCTCCCCCTCCAACTTTCAAATCCCTTACTCACTCTTCCTTCAGTTAGTCCTGACGAAGGGTCTCGGCCTGAAATGTCGACTGTACCTCTTCCTAGAGATGCTGCCTGACCTGCTGCGTTCACCAGCAATTTTGGTGTATGTTCCCAGATGTAATGGTGGCCAGAGAACCTAGGGTAAAGGAGGAACTGAAGGAAATTCGCATTAGGCAGAAAATGGTGTTGGATAGACTGATGGGACTGAAGGCTGATAAATCCCCAGGGCCTGATGGTCTGCACCCCAGGGTACTTAAGGAAGTGGCTCTAGAAATCGTGGATGCATTGGTAATCATTTTCTAGTGTTTTACAGATTCAGGATCAGTTCCTGTCGATTGGAGGGTAGCTAATTTTATCCCACTTTTTAAGAAAGGAGCGAGAGAGAAAACAGGCAATTATAGACCAGTTAGCCTTACATCAGTGGTGGGGAAGATGCTGGAGTCAATTATAGAAGATGTAATAGCGGCACATTTGGATAGCAGTAACAGGATTGGTCCGAGTCAGCAAGGATTTACGAAGGGGAAATCGTGCTTGACTAATCTTCTGGAATTTTTTGAGTATGTAACTATGAAAATGGACAAGGGAGAGCCAGTGAATGTAGTGTACCTGGACTTTCAGAAAGCCTTTGATAAGGGCCCACATAGGAGATTAGTGGGCAAAATTGGAGGACATGGTATTGGGAGTAGGGTACTGAGATGGATAGAAAATTGGTTGGCAGACAGGAAACAAAGAGTAGGGATTAACGGGTCCTTTTCAGAATGGCAGGCAGTGACTAATGGGGTACCGCAAGATTCAGTGCTGGGACCGCAGCTGTTTACAATATACATTAATGATTTAGATGAAGGGATTAACAGTAACATTAGCAAATTTGCAGATGACACAAAGCTGGGTGGCAGTGTGAAATGTGAGGAGGATGTTATGAGAATGCAGGGTGACTTGGACAGGTTGGTTGAGTGGGCAGATGCATGGCAGATGCAGTTTAATGTGGATAAATGTGAGGTTATCCACTTTGGTGGCAAGAACTGGAAGGCAGATTACTATCTGAATGGTGTCAAGTTAGGAAAAGGGGAAGTACAACGAGATCTAGGTGTCCTTGTTCATCAGTCACTGAAAGTAAGCATGCAGGTACAGCAGGCAGTGAAGAAAGCTAATGGCATGTTAGCCTTCATAACAAGGGGAGTTGAGTATAGGAGCAAAGAGGTCCTTCTGCAGTTGTACAGGCCCCCGGTGAGAACACACCTGGAGTATTGTGTGCAGTTTTGGTCTCCAAATTTGAGGAAGGACATTCTGAGTATTGAGGGAGTGCAGCATAGGTTCATGAGGTTAATTCCTGGCAGGACTGTCATATGTTGAAAGATTGGAGCGAGTGGGCTTGTATACACTGGAATTTAGAAGGATGAGAGGGGATCTGCTTGAAACATGTAAGATTATTAAGTGACACCCATCAAAGTTGCTGGTGAACGCAGCAGGCCAGGCAGCATCTCTAGGAAGAGGTACAGTCTCTTCCTAGAGATGACTGTACCTCTTCCTAGAGATGCTGCCTGGCCTGCTGCGTTCACCAGCAACTTTGATGTGTGTTGCTTGAATTTCCTGCATCTGCAGAATTCCTGTTGTTTAGATTATTAAGTGATTGGACACGCTAGAGGCAGGAAACATGTTCCACATGTTCCTGATGTTGGGGGAGTCCAGAACCAGAGGCCACAGTTTAAGAATAAGGGGTAGGCCATTTAGAACGGAGTTGAGGAAAAACTTTTTCACCCAGAGAGTTGTGGATCTGTGGAATGTTCTGCCTCAGAAGGCAGTGGAGGCCAATTCTCTGGATGCTTTCAAGAAAGAGTTAGATAGAGCTCTTAAAGATAGTGGAGTCAAGGGATACGGGGAGAAGGCAGGAACGGGGTACTGATTGTGGATGATCAGCCATGATCACAGTGAATGGTGGTGCTGGCTCGAAGGACTGAATGGCCTACTCCTGCACCTATTGTCTATTGTCTATAACTACTAGTTGTGCGTCTTTCACTGTGTACTGTGCACTGTTACTCACGCGTCCCTTTGTTAACATCCGTGATGACTTTCCCGTACTGATTTCCTCTCACTGTCTCGTCCCGTAACTGTCAGTGCAGTTGGTGATATTCTCTGACATTCAGATTCATACTCGTCGTCGATTTGTTGTATCCTTGCTACTACATATCAATTAAATAAAAGCACACATGCGGGAGCTGGCTTTACTGGTGTATTCACATTGCAGTGAGAGAGACAGAGAGAGAGAGAGAGATCGATCAATACGCATGTGAAGACAACAAATCGATATGCAGTGCTAAGGGGAGACATTGCTTGAAAAGAAATGAATACATTACAAGGATGGACAGCTGTGTATTCCCCTCCATAGATGCTGCCTGACTTGCTCAGCTCCTCCAGCACTTTGTGTGTGCTTCCCAAGTATCCAGTTGGAAATTGCATCATTATTCATTAAAATTGGAGAGTTGTATTTTAAAGTAGAAAACCTGAACGAATTTCTTATACATTCATATCCATCAAACATTGCAATTAAAGCAAACATGCTTACTCGCATACAAAATGTATTGTTCCTCAAAGACTACAAAATCCTGCTCAACTTTTACAGATCAAAATGGGTCACAAGATACCAAATGGATTATGTCATTTAAGAGGCTTCACATCTAACCACTTTGCATTTTAGCGTTGATTTCACCTATTTTCTTTTCATTCTTGACGTGATTGTTTTAAACTGCCAACATGTTTTTCAATGGAGGTACATTTGCTACTCCATCACATTTGTCTGAAAAAGTGTATTAACTAATACCCTTACTTTCCAGAAATAGAAATGGAGTAGAGTAGAGTGTTAAAATTATTATGGATCTCTTTTTCAATAGGTATGAAACATTTCACAAGCTATTCTATAATGGAGCCTACTCTGCCACATCGGAAAAATAACGTTTACAGCTGAAGATGGGCTGCAATTTATACATTGTACTTATATTTCATCAGGTAGCTGAAGATTTTTTTGAAACTTCAGTTGTCAAATTGGATAGGTTTCTTTTAGCAAATAACATTCTTAGATATAATGTGTTAAAGCAATTGTTGAGTAGCTGGACATGAGGCATGCAATAAGTTTAGCATGCTGGGGAGAAACAGAAACATTAAACTATCATTCCCAATACAGTGACCATTGATAATTGTCTTGTGTGAGTTGTGCACTAATTATAGACCAAATTATAATCCACCATATCTATTCCCTATATCCATACTTATTGCAGCATATGACTATTCAGAAGATAAGTGGTAAGTGAATAGAACTCAGTAGCAGTTCTTATGGTGGGGAAGTGCTCATATGAAAAAAATAATCTTTCAATTCCTTACAGTAACAATCAGAATTAAAACACAAAGTATCCACACTACAGACTATGTGAGATCAGATTTTCTCTAGAATGTAATTGCAGAGAAATCCAATATCATGAGGACAGACGTAGAGTGTGTCATATCAAGCGGTGACATACCTGCAAGTTCAAGTCTAATTACAGTACTGTGCACATGTAAAAAAAATCTATAAAGAAAGATGTTTTCAAAAATAATAAAAAGTTTCTGAATATCAATAAATTACTGTAAAGAGCAGTAAACAGTAAAAATTTAAATCAACAATATTTGGTGTGACTAAAAACTGCATTAATTCTCTTAGCTACAACTGTTGTACAGTGTAATGCCACAACCGAGGCAACACAGTTCTCCCACTGTTGGTCTCACCAATGAACTGGTGAACCAGACATGCAGTATACTACATTACCATATCCAAAATGGTCTTGCAATTACAATAAAAATGTCCAAGACAATCACTCACACTGTGCATTGTCATAGCACAATGGTATGCAACAGGTCCAGGTGACAACACAACAACACTATGCAGTAAGTCCAGCTCCATCGTTATTAAGCAACTCGCTGATGGGATACAGTACTTGATGTTCCTAATATCCAGAAGTGACCTGCGATCGTAACAAAGACGTACAGGACAAACAAATACACCTTTGATTAGACCCAATTGAGAGTGTCGCCATCTCACTCTCCTTCCAATTTACAAGGCTGACTTGAAAAACGCGTGGTGCCTGTTAGATTTAGAGGACATATGTTCTGCCTGTGGCTGTTAAAGTCATGACAGTTTTCAACTTCCATGCTTCTAGGCCTATTTAGTTGGAAACCACAGAATTTTAAAAAAATGGCAGAGAACGAGGTACATCATTTCATCATGGATGTTGCCAGCCAGAAGAACAGGGTGCTTGGGTTTGTTACTCATCCTGGATTCTTTTAAGTACAAGAGGTGATAAGCTGTATTCAGGTAGTACACATGACACCTCAAACAGCCTGTAGTTTGTATTATAGGTTGAAATCCTCTAGTCTGTTAACCTTGGGACCAGATTGAAACCAAACCATAGAAAATACAAACCACAGAAAATACAGATCATGGAAATTATCCACTTATTACCTTCCTATTCTTTTCAAGCAGGCCACACAGAAGATTTTGTAAGTTGGAGATGCTGTCAACTGAGATTACAGAAGTTGCATTGGTAGGTTAATTAGCTACAGATTAGCACAGATCGTAGTGAGATTTAGATATTAGTTAGAATTAGTTAAGTAGTAACAATCTAACTACAGGTTCAAAATATGCTGGGCTGTGGGAGCTGCCTGACCATAGAACTCTGACTAGAGAATTTCAACTCATGACATAAAATATTACAATATATTAATCTGCCATTTAGAAACCATAGAAACATTACAGCAGAGAAACAGGCCTTTCGGCCCTTCTTGGCTGTGCCGAACCATTTTTCTGCCTAGTCCCACTGACCTGCACCTGGACCTTATCCCTCCATTCACCTCTCATCCATGTACCTATCCAATATTTCCTTAAATGTTAAAAGTGAGCCCGCATTTACCACTTTATCTGGCAGCTCATTCCACACTCCCACCACTCTCTGTGTGAAGAAGCACCCCCTAATGTTCCCTTTAAACTTTTCCCCCTTCACCCTTAACCCATGTCCTCTGGTTTTTTTCTCCCCTTGCCTCAGTGGAAAAAGCCTGCTTGCATTCACTCTATCTATACCCATCATAATTTTATATACCTCTATCAAATCTCCCCTCATTCTTCTACGCTGCAGGGAATAAAGTCCTAACCTATTCAAACTTTCTCTGTAACTCAGTTTCTCAAGTCCCGGCAACATCCTTGTAAACCTTTTCTGCACTCTTTCAACTTTATTAGTATCCTTCCTGTAATTAGGTGACCAAAACTGCACACAATATTCCAAATTCGGCTTCACCAATGTCTTATACAACCTCACCATAACATTCCAGCTCCAAGACTCAATACTTTGATTAATAAAGGCCAACGTACCAAAAGCTCTCTTTATGACCCTATCTACCTGTGATGCCACTTTTAGGGAATTTTGTATCTGTATTCCCAGATCCCTTTGTTCTACTGCACTCCTCAGTGCCCTACCATTTACCTTGTATGTTCTACCTTGGTTTGTCCTTCCAAAGTGCAATACCTCACACTTGTCTGTATTAAACTCCATCTGCCATTTTTCAGCCCATTTTTCCAGCTGGTCCAAATTCCTCTGCAAGCTTTGAAAACCTTCCTCACTGTCCATTATACCTCCAATCGTTGCATCATCAGCAAATTTGCTGATCCAACTTACCACTTTATCATCCAGATCATTGATATAGATGACAAATAACAATGGACCCAGCACTGATCCCTGTGGCACACCACTAATCACAGGCCTCCACTCAGAGAAGCAATCCTCCACCACCACACTTTGGCTTCTTCCATTGAGCCAATGTCTAACCCAATTTACTACCTCACCATGTGTACCTCGCGACTGGATCTTCCTAACTAACCTCCCATGTGGGACCTTGTCAAAGGCCTTACTGAAGTCCAGATAGACAATATCCACTGCCTTCCCTACATCCACTTTCCTGGTAACCTCCTCAAAAAACTCTAATAGATTTGTTAAACATGACCTACCACACACAAAGCGATGTTGACTCTCCCTAATAAGCCCCTGTCTATCCAAATACTTGTAGATCTTATCTCTTAGTACTCCTTCCAATAATTTACCTACTACCAATGTCAAACTTACCAGCCTATAATTTCCCGGATTACTTTTTGAGCCTTTTTTACACAAGGGAACAACATGAGCTATCCTCCAATCCTCCAACACTTCACCTGTGGATACCAACATTTTAAATATTTCTGCCAGGGCCCCCTGCAATTTCAACACTAGTCTCCTTCAAGGTCCAAGGAAATACCTTGGCAGGTCCTGGGGATTTATCTACTCTGATTTGCCTCAAGATAGCAAGCACCCTCCTTCCCTTCAATTTGTATAGGTTCCACGACCTCACTACTTGTTTGCCTAATTTCTATTGACTTCATTCCAATTTCCTTAGTAAATACAGACGCAGAAAATCTATTTAAGATCTCCCCCATTTCTTTTGGTTCCATACATAGCCAACCACTCTGATCTCCAAGAGGACCAATTTTATCCCTTACTATTCTTTTGCTCTTAATATACCTGTAGAAGTTCTTTGGATCATCCTTCACCTTGACTGCCAAAGCAACCTTATGTCTTCTTTAAGCCCTCCTGATTTCTTTCTTAAGTATTTTTTTGCACTTTTTATATTCCTCAAGCAACTTATTTGCTCCCTGTTTCCTATACATGTTATATATCACTCTCTTCTTCTTTATCAGAGTTCCAATATCCCTCGAGAACCAAGGTTCCTGATTCTTACTCACTTTGCCTTTAATCCTGACAGGGACATACAAACTCTGCACTCTCAAAATTTCACTTTTGAAGGCTTCCCACTTACCAATCACATCCTTGCCAGAGAACAACCTGTCCCAATGCACGCTTTTTAGATCCTTTCTCATTTCTTCAAACTTGGCCTTTTTCCAGTTTAGGACCTCAATGTGAAGACCAGATCTATCTTTATCCATGATCAAGTTGAAACTAATGGTGTTACAATCACTGGAACCAAAGTGTTCCCCTACATACACTTCTGTCACCTGTCCTAACTCGTTTCCTAATAGGAGATCTAATATTGCATCCTCTCTAGTTGGTACTTCTACTTGTTTGCAATTACAGGAAGATCGTTTATCCTCTGAAGATTTGCGCTCATATGTCCATTCAAATCCCCCTGAGCAGACTTGGTAAAAGGAAGAAAAAGCTTCCTACTGATAACAATGACACAAGTGGTCAAACCAACCAATGAAGCACAGCAATCGAATGCTTAAAGCCATTCCAAAATGTCATTGACTCAAGTAGACAATTAATTTTGGGTTCCTCCGCCTTGACAGAGGAGAAGTACAGTACGCATCTGCCAGTGCATCCACATCAGCACAAGGGTTAGAAACAGATGCACAGTGAGAAAATATTCCATACAGGTTGTAGGTGAAGCGAGGATAGTGAAAGGAGAAGAAAAGTGCAATAAGCTTTGAGGGGACGACACAAGTTGCTATGTGAAAGATCATGGATGCAATGGTAAAGACCATGATTTTTATACCTCTCCTGCATTTTGATTTAATAAGCTGCTGCACACTTCATTGTATGTCAGTGTGACATTCAATGGTCAAAGCTAAAATATCTCCATCATCATATTAACAGAGTGCAACCCTCAGCAAGAGCTGAATAGATGATCATTTCTCTATACTGGTTGCTCCAAGTAGCTGGCTAATTATTCTGTGGATGCAGACATTATTGCAAAGGTCACTGATGTCATGCCCCCTATGCAGACTCGTTCACAGTGTCTGCAAGAGTATAGGGTATGACTGGGTTATCTGTCAGTATCACACATTTCTTCACTTCTGTTTGAGGAGTATTCTGTTGATCAGGGTGCACCATGGCTTCCAACTGTGCACAACTTAGAACAGCCAGTTGTGCAGCATCGACTTTTCATTGCACTTCCTCCAATCAGTACTTGCTCCTCCTAACTTTTGATGATTCAAACATCATATTCATAGGCATCACCTTAATGGCCTCACTAAAGTCTTGCTTAAAAATTCAATAACTATTCTGTTATGTTTCTTGTTCCTCTGGAAATCTGATCATCCATCTTCAAGCATGAGCATTGATGCAATTTGTAGATCGGGGTGTACAGAGTAATAACATCACTGCATGGAACATAGATTGACTTTCTCAGGAACAACATTTGTTGGCCTCTCCTAGGGAAAGCAGTTCTTCCTGATGCAGAGCAGGACAGGGACCCGTGTAAACTCAGTCCTACATTATAATCATTTTGCTTTTCTATTCAACACAGTACAAGGCTCACACTACCCAAACTCTCAACACTCCATTCTCCCGAGGACCCAAAATGAAGTCTAGATATCTAATCATCACTGGCAAATCAACTACTCACACTGCCTCTGACCAGTGTCCCAATACTCTATTGTAAATTTGGGCTATTATCTTGGGGTTTGCTTTCTCCCACTCCCAATCCAAGACATATCCTCCAATTGGTCCTGAAACCCTCAACTCAAGGTATAGTTTGTGATCCTTCACCAGTCTTTTCTATACTCAGTAGAGGCTCTGAACCCTCCTCTCTATCTCAACAACACAATCACTGCATAGGCCCAGTTTGGTCTTTGATCTGAGTTGCAAACCCAGCATGGACACATGCAATCAAAGACTGTGGTATCAAATCATTTCAAGTTTAATTATCACTCAACCATACATGAATACAACCCGAAAGAAACAGCATTCCTCTGGGGGCTGAGGTGCAAAACATACAAAGCACATTCAAAATAACGAGCAAAAAACATAGTTACACAAAAAACACATATATAGTCCAAGACCCTGAGCAACATATCCCGCAAATTTTTTGTACAGATTTGCAGTAGTGATCAGCCACTGCAGTCCAGCCTATCATTCCACCGATTGAACACAGGAGTAGCACCGTTGGGAGAGGTCAGCCCCCAGCCGAGCATGGTTACCACGCTACACTGCTTCTGGCATCTCTCTTCTGGACAGCAGCAGTAGGCAAGTCTACAGCTTGGGGCCTAGTCCTCACTACAACCGATGCCACTGAGCTCCCACACCACCTGTTGTGCCATCAAACAAGGGAAACAGACCCGTGATCTTATATTATCAGTGTTCAACAGAGCCTTACCATTGCAAGAGAAACATCCAAGACGATCACTCATGGTTACACTATATGTTGCCTTCGCACACCAATTCAAATGCCTTTGAGTAGCAGGTAGCAACACGGTGTGTACCCAGATCCAATCCTCCAAACTTAGTCCAGCTCCTGTGACACATCGGCTGACTCCTCTGACACACCAGAGGAGCAGGCTCCGACATCTGAAGCTTAGAGCCCAGCACCACCTTGCAATCTTAAAAAAATATATTTAACAAAGGAAAAAGCACCTTTGGTTGACTTCTACATCTGAACATGCCACCATCTTACTGGAAGCCCCATAGGATCAATTCCCAAAGTGGTGCCTTGCTGCAGTACCCACCAGTTGACTAATATTTCAGGCCCTTGAACATCTATTTTGGTGTACTGACGGCATGAACAGCATGACTGGTGTCCCTCAGAGTGAAACACTACCTCTTTTATCAACGTTATTCTGAAATATTTCTTCCTGGAATATGTGAAATTCCTGTAGGAGATGGAAGATACATTTTAGAAGTTTGAAGGTAAGAATGATTAAAGGTTTAATTATACACATGATCAATTTTCACTCACTGCAATGGTTTTGCAAAATGTCCTTTTGAGATAGAATTCTATCATCACACCCCTGTAAGGCAGTCATCTCTCTGTCTCTAGTGACCATGCTTTCTGAAGTACTCTTAGCTTCAAAGTCCCTGCTCAGCCACCATTATCTTACTGGTAGTCCCAGCCTGAATCTTGCGATCTTCATGTCCCTGGTGTTCAATATTCTCTTCAGCAAGGACAGAAAGAAGAAATCACCAGCAGTAATGCACAGACTGCATGGATGGATGGAAGTGTAGCACATTGTTAATGGTAATGATGAGGGAGAACTATCACCTTGCATGTAAATGAGATACATCGTGGTTGAATAGAATAGAGTGGGACAAGGTAGATTGATGTTAAGGAATGGTGCATTGAAATAGAGCTAAGAAGAATAACTGAAGGTACTGGGAGATTTTGCACGTTAAAAAATACATATACTTAGTGGCCACTTTGTTATGTAGTTTGTTAATGCAATTATCTAATCTGCCAATCAATGCATAAAAGCTTGCAGTCATGGTGAAGAGGTTTAGTTGTTGTTCAGAATAAGCATCAGAATGGGGAAGAAATATGATGCACTATAAGTGAATTTGACTGTGGGATGATTGTTGGTACCAGGCAGGGTGGTTTGAGTATCTCAGAAACTGCTGATCCTTTGGAATTTTCACGCACAACAGTCTCTAGAACAATGGAGTAAAAAAACAAAAAAAAAGCAAACAACAGGAATTCTGCAGATGCTGGAAATTCAAGCAACACACATAAAAGTTGCTGGTGAACGCAGCAGGCCAGGCAGCATCTCTAGGAAGAGGTGCAGTCGACGTTTCAGGCTGAGATCCTGAGTCCTGACGAAGGGTCTCGGCCTGAAACGTCGACTGCACCTCTTCCTAGAGATGCTGCCTGGCCTGCTGCGTTCACCAGCAACTTAAAAAAAAAGCATCCGGCAAGCAGCAGTTCCGTGGGGGAAAATGCTTTGTTAACGAGGGACATCAGAGGAGAATGGACAGACTGGTTCAAGCTGATAGGAAGGCGACAATAACTTAAATATCCACATGTTACAACAGTGGTATTCAGAGGAGCATCTCTGCATGCACAACACTTCAAGCCTTGAAGTGGATGAGCTACAACATCAGACCATGGACTAATACCCACTAAATAAAGTGGTCACTGAGAGAATTTTCAGATTATGAGCATCACTGTTAAGGGCAGGATTTATTACCCAATCCAAGATGGTGGTGGTGATCTGCCTTCTTGATTTGAGGATGAGTTGTGACTTGGAAGGGAACCGCATGTTTCTGAAGCGCTTGTTCTTCTTGGCGGCAGAGGTGTGCGTTTTGAGAGATGCTGTCACTGTAGCCTGGATAAATAATTAGTGTGCTTTGTAGATGGTACACACTGTAGTCACTGTGTGCCAGTGGTGGAAGGAATGAAAGTATGGTGGTGGGGACAAATTGCCCTCTCCTGGATTACGTCAAGCTTCCTGATATTATTATTGAAGTTGGACTCATGTAAACAAGAGATAAGTATTCAATGATGCTTCTGACTTTAGCATAATAGATGGTGACAAGACTTTGGGGTATCAGGAGGTGAGTTACTTGCCACAGGATATACAACTTCTAACTTGCTCTTGCAACCACCTTATTTATTCTGCTGTTTCAGTTGAACTTCTGATCAATGGTTAGGGAACTTGGTGGTGGTAATATCATTGAATATCAAGAATGGATGGTTTGACTCTTACTGGAATTGGCCAATGCCTGGCACTTCTGTGGCACAGACACTACTTGCCTTTATGAGCCCAGCACAATGCAGTTACTCACCCAGGATACTCCAACCAAAGTCCAGAATGCCACCATATAGAAGACAAGGGTAGCAGGTGCACAGAACCACTGTCAAGTGATTCCATCCTGATTTGGAAATTTATCGATCAGATTTGTTTCATCACTGGCTCTATCTTCACCAAAATGACTGCAGTGATTCAAAAAAGAGGCTCTCTACCATCTTTTCAAAGACATTTAGGGATGGGAAATAAAGTCGGGCCTTGGTAATAATGCCTGGATCCTCAGTAGAATACAAAACAAAGCTCCATCTGGAAGGTAATTCCATATTTCACATTCTTTGGTGAGTAACTAAGTTCTGAACTTGCTTTTGGATTTCTTGGTGTGCCCACTGAGTTTCTGCTCCATTCAATTTCTGTCTTGTTGCAGCATGTTACCCTGTTTAAGCATTGTTTCAGTGTAATGACTGCCAGAGTGTCTGTCTCTGTAGAAGCTTCCTGCAGAACAGGTACACACAATTTGAAGTTTATTTATGGATAAAACACTACTCCATTACCCAAAGGAGAGGCACCCTGAGGCAGGATGTATAATTGATGGTCCATGCAATACTGTCAATATTGTGTTACTGCTCAAGACAAATTCCTTCTCCAAGTCTCCCTGTTTTAAGCTTTGATCAACTACTCCTCAACTACATGCTTGCAAACAGAAAGGTCCATTACTTGGAATTATGCTCTAAACTTATCCCAATCGACAATGGTAAGTGCCCAAAGTGAAACAGTAATCAATCACATAAATATTAATTTTGCTTTCTTAACTATCAGCTTATTTAATGACTTAATAGCCTAATTTCCATAGTGTGAAAATGTAAAATGCCATTTTCAGTCATATTTTAAGACGCATCTGGGACATGTCAATCATTCCACACATTACATTAACTAGAGATGAAATCCATTAAATATAGTGATTCTAAGAGGTCTGTGTGTGCCATAATATTATTAAGAAAATAACCATATTTGCTTGACATAGAGAAAATGACAGCCCAGTCAGTCAAGTTGTTAGACTGTGGCAGGTATTTCACAGTGTTTATTTCCCTCCAATCTATTTACTTGTACTCAATTCAATTTAATAGTACACTATTTTAAATATTGTACTGGAGAAAACAGTCATCTGTCTCATGCTCTTTTGAGGTGAGATTAGTTATATCAATACAAAAAGTTCAAAAGCCAAGATCTTCTGCCAGTAACTAATACGTTTTACCTGATTATTATTATATGACAATAGTTCATTAGCAAGGTATGCTGTATTTTTAAAAAATTATCCTCTAACCAATCACTATCAACCAAAGATTGCATCTTGACTTCCCCCAATGGGGTACTAGGGAAGGGGAAGAGAAGATGGCGGCGTGATGCAGCGCGTGCAGCCGCTCCGAAAAGATATTGTATTTGTAAGTAGGATGCCGTGCACAATCCTGATTTGATGGAGACAGACGTGAGAAGCACAGAGGAACATCTGGAGAAACTTCTGAAATGCCCACTTCGCTGCCGCTGCTACTGTGCGATCGAGAATCTCCGGAGGGGAAGGCCCCAGATCCTCGGCTTTGCCTATTGTCTGCTGCCGGGGCCGGGGTCGAAGCGCTCGGCAGAGATGGTGCTTGGTGTTGGAGGTCTGGTCGAAGGCTCGAAATTTTCGGACAGACTCAAGAATCGGCTGTGGTCGGGTGCTTCCAGGGTGCTGCATCGGCAAGTTTGCAGCGTTGGAGGCTCATGGCAGGAAGAGAGCTTCTCTTCCTTCTACCGTCTGCGTGAGATGATGGGTCTTTCAAGAGACTTTGAGACTTCTTTTTACCATGCCCATGGTCTGTTCTTTATTAAATTACAGTATTGCTTTGCACTGTTGTAACTATGTTATAATTATGTGGTTTTTGTCAGTTTTTTTAGTCTTGGTTTGTCTTGTGTTTCTGTGATGTCATTCTGGAGGAACATTGTATCATTTCTTAATGCATGCATTATTAAATAACAATAAAAGAGGACTGCGTGTCCTCATAATCTAATCTAATCTAAATGTCATAAGAATTCCATATTTTTGGCCCAAAATATTGAGTTAGCATATTCTCAAACTGGCCAGCTGGTGACATAGTGGCATCAGCGCCGGACTTCAGAGTGAAGGCCCCAGAGTTCAAATCCAGCCGGCTCCCTTGCACGCTTTCCATTCGTGCTGGGTCGAGCGTTGAGCTAGCAACTCAGCCTCGTAAAAATAAGGAAGCCTGCGAAAAAAACGCTGTCATGACGGCATCCCGATGACTCCACTCGGAGTTAAGGGCTTTCTTCTTCATATTCTCAAACTGATACCCATTTTCCAATTTTTCAAGCAGTTAATCGGATGCTTAGTCACTGGTAGTAAGAGACTATAAACAGTGTAATGAAGAAATTAAAATTAATTCAGTAGCTGCACAACATCAGGGTAAGGTCTTATACAGTGAATAGCAGGGCATTGACGAGAGTTGTGGAACAGCTTGACCTGGGAGGACAAGTGCACAGTTTGCTGAAAGTGGCCATGGGAGTAGACAAGGTGGAAAAGAAGGTATCTATCACACTGACCTTCATCTATCAGGATATCTAGTTCAGGAGTAGGTATGTTATACTTCAGTTATATAAGTCATTGCTGAGGCTGAACTTAAGAGTATCATGTACAATTGTAGTCGTCCTTTTATAGGAAAGATATTGTCAAGCTAGAGAGAGTGCAAAAGAGATTTACGAGGAATTTCCCCTGGACTAGAGGGCCTGAGTTATAAAGAGAGGTTGGCTCTACTGGAACACATTACTGCTTGTGGATCTTTGTAGCTTTTATGTTTCCAATATTACTGCAATTAATATATTACGAACATATTTTGTGGCTATAAAATGCATGGGGCCCTCTGGAGCTTCTAACAAGCCTGAAGTGTCAATTTTAAATTTCAGACCCTCAACTTGTTAGTAACAATAAAATGCTGAACAGAAAAATGGAAAAAATACTGTCTTAAACAATAAAGAGAAAATGTATTTTGTTCAGCTATTTGCGAAAACAGTATTATTTTTAAGTTCAGACATTTCACATTCTAATTGTTTTTTTAAAAATTTTGTATAGAAATATGAAGCTTTATTCAGAATTGTCATTTTAAAATGGATGGTTTTGTGCTATATCTTGGCAGGGAGAAATGCTTCGGTTTTGGTACTGCACAGCCAGTTGATAATTATTTTATTGTTGTCTTTATCTTAAGTGTTTTAGCTTTGTTTTTCTTTTCCAGATACATCTTCTCCTTTCTTCTTCATGTTAACTTGATCTCACAGATAAAGGACTAGGGGTTAAGGTAGCTGTTGATTGAAATTCAGAATCTACATGCTGCTGAAAATTGAAATGTTTGATTCCGTGATTCATTTTCGTAGCACTATGTTTTTTTCTGGTTTAAACGACTTTGCCTTTGATCTTTCCTATTCTTCACAAAATAATTACTTGTGCTATTATTTTTTTTCTTTCTCCCTGCCTATATTTGTTTTTAATACCTATCAGATCTAACTTTGAGTCTGTGGATATTGATTTAAATTGTAGTAGTCCTGAAGAATTTGGATTCTGTACAACGCTGTAGAAGGAGTGTAGAGCCAGAAAAAAGTACAGCACATAAATAGGACGTTCAGCCCATCTCCCTCCATACTTCAACAATCCATGTACCTATCCAAACTTCTTTTAAAACGTTGGGATCAAGCTTGCGTGCACCACTTGGTCTAGCAGCTTGTCCAAACCCCCACGATCCCGAGTGAAGAAATTTCCCTTCATATTCCCCTTAAAATGTTCATTTATCACCTTTATCCCATGACCCAACCTAAGTGGAAAAAGCCTGCTTGCATTTACCCTCCTCATAATTTTGCATACCTCTATCAAATCTCCCCTCAATCTCCTGCATTCCAAGGAATAAAGTCCGAAACTATTCTATCTTCCCTTATAACTCAGGTCCTCCTGACCCAGCAACTTCCTTGTAAATTTTTTCTGTATTCTTTCAACCTTATTTACATCTTTCTTGTAGGAAGGTGACCAAAACTGCACAAAATACTCCAAATTAGGCCTCACCAATGTATAAACAACTTTAACGTAATATCCCATCTCCTGTACTCAGTACATTGATTTATGAAGACCAATGTGCCAAAAACTTTCTTTAGGACTCTATCTACCTGTGACTCCACTTACAATGAATCATGACCTGTATTCCCAGATCCCTTTGTTCTGCCACACTCATCAGTGATCTACCGTTAACTGTGTAAGACCTACCTCGGTTGGTCCTAATGGAGTGCAACACCTCACACTTGTCTGCATTTAATTCCATCTAACAACACACATCAAAGTTGCTGGTGAACGCAGCAGGCCAGGCAGCATCTCTAGGAAGAGGTACAGTCGATGTCTCGGGCCGAGACCCTTCGTCAGGACTAATTGAAGGAAGAGTGAGTAAGGAATTTGAAAGTGGGAGGGGGAGGGGGAGGGGGAGATTCAGAATGATAGGAGAAGACAGGAGGGGGAGGGATGGAGCCAAGAGCTGGACAGGTGATTGGCAAAAGGGATATGAGAGGATCATGGGACAGGAGGCCCAGGGAGAAGGAAAAGGGGGAGGGGGGGAAACCCAGAGGATGGGCAAGGGGTATAGTCAGAGGGACAGAGGGAGAAAAAGGAGAGAGAGAGAAAGAATGTGTGTATATAAATAAATAATGGATGGGGTACAAGGGGGAGGTGGGGCATTAGCAGAAGTTAGAGAAGTCAATGTTCATGCCATCAGGTTGGAGGCTACCCAGACGGAATATAAGGTGTTGTTCCTCCAACCTGAGTGTGGCTTCATCTTTACAGTAGAGGAGGCCGTGGATGGACATGTCAGAATGGGAATGGGATGTGGAATTAAAATGTGTGGCACTGGGAGATCCTGCTTTCTCTGGCAGACAGAGTGTAGGCGTTCAGCAAAACGATCTCCCAGACTGCGTCAGGTCTTGCCAATATATAGAAGGCCACATTGGGAGCACTGGACGCAGTATATCACCCCAGCCGACTCACAGGTGAAGTGTCGCCTCACCTGGAAGGACTGTCTGGGGCCCTGAATGGTGGTAAGGGAGGAGGTGTAAGGGCATGTGTAGCACTTGTTCCGCTTACAAGGATAAGTGCCAGGAGGGAGATCAGTGGGGAGGGATGGGGGGGACGAATGGACAAGGGAGTCGCGTAGGGAGCGATCCCTGCGGAAAGCGGGGGGGGGGGGGAGGGAAAGGTGTGCTTAGTGGTGGGATCCCGTTGGAGCTGGCGGAAGTTACGGAGAATAATGTGTTGGCCCCGGAGGCTGGTGGGGTGGTAGGTGAGGACCAAGGGAACCCTATTCCTAGTGGGGTGACGGGAGGATGGAGTGAGACAGATGTGCGTGAAATGGGGGAGATGCGTTTGAGAGTAGAGTCGATGGTGGAGGAAGGGAAGCCCCTTTCTTTAAAAAAGGAGGACATCTCCCTCGTCCTGGAATGAAAAGCCTCATCCTGAGAGCAGATGCAGCGGAGACAGAGGAATTGCATCTGTCCATCTGTCATTTTTCAGCCCATTCTTCCAGCTGGTCCAGATCACTCTGCAAGCCATGATAATGTTCCTTGCTGTTCACAACACCCCAAATCTTGGTGGCATCCACAAATTTGCTGATCCAGTTAACCACATTATCATCTAGATAGTTGATACAGATAACAAACAACAACAGACCGAGCACTATGCCCTACAGCACTCTTCTAGTCACAGGCCTCCAGTTAGAGAGGTAATCATCTACTATCACTCTCTGGCTTCTCTCACAAAGGCAATGTCTAATCCAGTTTATCACCTCATCTTGAATGCCAAACGATTGAACTGTCTTGACTAACCTCCCTTGTGGGACCTTGTCAATTGACTTGCTCAAGTCTACTTAGATAATATCTACTGCCTTGCTTTAATCAGCTTTCCTGGTAACTTCCTCAAAAAACTCCATAAGATTGGTTAGACATGACCTACCATGCACAAAGCAAAGATGACTATCCTTTATCGGTCTATGTCTATCCAGGTATTTATATATTCGATCTCTCAGAATACTTCCTAAAAATTTTCCCACTACTGGTGTCAAGCTTACCGGCCTATTATTTCCTGGTTTCTGTTTAGAGCCTTTCTTGAACAGCAGAAAAACATTAGCTATCCTCCAATTTTTTGGTACCACATGTCGTTAAGGGTGATTTAAATATTTCTGCTAGGGCCACAGCAATTTCTGCACTTGCATTCTGCAGGGTCCGAGGGAACACCCAATCAGATTCTAGAGATTTATCCATCCTAATTTGCCTCAGGACAACAAATACCTTCTCCTCTGTAATCTGTATTGGGTCCATGAAGTTGATTCTGCTTTGTCTCACTTTCATAGACTTTGTGTCCATCTCCTGAGTAAATACAGATACAAGACATTTATTTATGATCTCCTCCATCTCTTTTGGCATTCCAAACTTCCAAAGGAGCAAATTTAGCCCTTGCAATCTTTTTGCTCTTAACATACCGATAGAATCCTTTTGGATTCTCCTTCATTTTGTCTGCTAGGGCAACCTCATGCCTTCTTTTAGCCCTCCTGATTTCTTTCTCAAGTGTTCTCGGGCATTTCTTATACTCCATAAGCTTCATTTATTCCTACCTGCCACACCTGCTATACATCTGCTGACAGGCACATACAAGATATATACTCTCAAAATTTCACCTTTGAAGGCCTCCCATTAAAATTGGGCTTTCTCCAATTTAGAATCTCAACTTGTGGACCACATCTATTTTTTGCATATTTACTTTGAAACTAATGGCCTAGTGATCACTAGATGCAAATTGTTCCTCTACACAAACCTGTCACCTGCCCTGGCTAATTCCCTAATAGCAAACCAAGTATCACACACTCTCTCATTGGGGCTTTTACGTACTGATTAAGGAGTTTTCTTGAACACATTTGACAAACTCAGTTCCATCTAGACCTTTTACAGTATGGGAGTCCCAGTCAGCGTGTGGAAAGTTAAAACCACCTTCTATAATAACCTACATACACAAATGCTGGAGGAACTCAGCAGGCCAGGCAGCATCCATGGAAAAGAGTACATTCGAAGTTTTGGGCCTAATGGAGGGTCTCGGCCTGAAATGTCGACTGTACTCTTTTCCATGGATGCCTGTATGTTGCTTGGATTTCCAGCATCTGCAGATTTTCTCTTGTTTGTGTTTACTATAACAGCCTTGTGTTTCTTCCACTATCTGCAATCTTTCTGCAAATTTGTTCCTCTAAATCCCTCGGACTGTTTGGTGGTCTGTAATATAGCCCCATTAATGTGGTCATACCTTTCTTATTTCTCAGTTCCACCTATAATAGATAGATAGATAGGTACACTTTATTGATCCCGAGGGCTCACTAGATAATGCCTCATTAGATGAGTTCTCCAGTCTGATCTGACTGAGCACTAACATCACATTTTCCCTGACTAGTAACACCACCCCTCCTACTCTGTCACCTCTAAAACAACAGAACCCCAGAATACTGAGCTGCCAGTCTTCTCCCCCCCACAATCAAGTCTCACTAATGGCTACAATATCATAATTCCATGTGTTGATCCATGTCCTATGATACTTCTTGCATTGGAATATACGCAACTCAGGACATTAGACGTGCCATGCTCAACCTTTTGGTTCCTAACTTTGTCTGTCTTAACAACATCTGTCTCCAAAACCTCTCCACTAACTGTTCTAGCATTCTGGTTCCCATCCCCCAGCAAATCAAGTTTAAGCTCCACTGTGCAGCAGTAACAAACCTTTTTCCTAGGGTATTAATCCCCTTCCACATCTGGCGCAAATTGTCTCTCCTGTACAGGTCCCACCTTTCCTGGAAGAGAGCCCAGTGATCCAAAAATCCTATGCTCTCCCTCCTACACCAATTCCATAGCCATGTGTTAAACTACATAATCTTCCTATTTCTGGCCTCACTAGCATGTGGCATAGGCAGCAATCCTGACATCACAATTCTGCAGGTCTTGCCCTTTAGCTTAGCATCTAACTCCCTGAACTCCTTTTGCAGAACCTTGTCACTCTTCCTCCCTAAGGCATTGGTACCTACATGAACCACGACCTCTGACTGTTCATCCTCCCATGTTGAGGACTCAATCTGAGATGTCCCAGACCCTGGCACCCAGTGGCCAAAATGTATACACAATAGCGGTAACCTTTGAATCTGTGGGAATACTTTTTATTAATTCACATAATTTGGGCATTACTAGTGAAGTTAGTAATTTGTATCAATACCTGCCTGCAATTGAACTAAATGACTTGTTATTCAGGATTTAATTGCATTGCTGTGCATTAAGAGGTTACTTATGGACCAGAATATATATCTGCTTCCCTTAAGAATGTTACTGAAACATTAAGTTTTTAGAGCAATCTCATAGTTTCTTGGTAACTATTTAATTGACTCAATAAATAGAATTAATCTTATATTTCCAAGGGAGAACTGCGAATAAGAGAGGCATTCTGTAATGTTTCAAATGCCCTCTGAATATAGTAATATTAACCATAGTCAGGAAGCCGATCACGTTTTTATAACGCTCACAGTAATTTTGCAAGAGGTAGATCATATAAAATATAATGTCCAAACAATTAAAGGTCTACCTCCTAAACTTTAATCTGTTCATTTTTGTACCATAGTAGTCCTCCATGTAGTAGCTGTTCACACCTTCAGGTAACACAGGCGCGATTCTGACCTCTAGTGCCGTCTGTGCAGTTTACAGGTCATGAGAACACATCCAAGTAATCTTTAAGGCTGGTGAGGGTTTCTGTCACTACCTTTCTTTGAGGCAGTAAGCTTCAGACTCTTCTCATGCTGCAGATGAAAATGTATTTCTTTATCACCCCTCTATTTCTTCTCCTAAGTAATTTAAATCTATGTCAACGCACGCAAGGTGCTGGAGGAATCAACAGGTCAGGCAGCATCAATGAAGATGAATAAACTGTTAACATTTTGGGGCGAGACCCTTCATCAGCACCCCGATGAATCTCGATGAAGGATCTCGGCTTGAGATGGTGACTTTTGTGTTTGCTACTCCGGATTTCCAGTATCTTCACAATCTCTTTGCTTAAATCTGTCTCCCCTGGATAAAGTCCTCTTTGCTTAGAGAACTGGGTTCTTCTTATATATTATATCATGGAACCACATAATTTCAAGCATATTTCCCCTCAGTCTTCTCTGTTTCCAAGAAAACAACCCTAGATTTCAAATCTTCTCTCATATCTACGATTTTCCCAGCAAAATCTTTATAAATCTTGTGGTGCAATGCTGACTCCCATAACGTGGTACCCTGAACTCCACATGGTACTCAGGCTAAGAGCCTAACTGCTGTTGTGTTGCATCATTGCAGATAGAGCTAAGGAACTGCAAGTGTAAAAAGACCCTAATGGGAGTTGGATACAGACCCCCAAACAGTAGTAAGGATGTGGTCTAAAAATTACAATGGGAGATAGAAATTGCATGCCAAAAGGGCAATGTTACTATAGCCATGGGGATTTCAATATGCAGGTAGATTGGGAAAATCAGGTTGGTGCTGGATTCCAAAAAGGGGGAGTTCTAGAATTCCTACGAGATGGCTTTTAGTGCAGCTCGTGGTTGAGCCCACATGGGGATCAGCAATTCTGGATTGGGTGTTGTGCAGAGAACTGGAATTGATTAGTAAACTTAAGGTAAAAGAGTCCTTAGGGGAAAGTGATCATAATATGATTGAATTCACCCTGAATTTTGAGAAAGAGAAGCTAAAGTCAGATGTTTCAGTATTATAGTGGAATAAAAGGAATTATAGAAGCATGAGAGAGGAATTGGCCAGAACTGATTGGAAAAGAACACTGGCAGGGATGACGGCGGACCAGCAATGACATGAATATCTGGAAGCAATTCAGAAGGCACAGGATATATACATCCCAAAGAGGAAGAAGTATTCTAAAGGCAAGATGACACAACTATGTCTAACAGGAGACATCAAAGCCAACATAAAAGCCAAAGAGAGGGCAGATAACAGAGCAAAAATTAGTGGGAAGCTAGAGAACAGGGAAGCTTTCAAATACCAACAGAAGGCAACTAAGAAAGCTATTTAGAAGGTAAAGATGGAATACAAAAGTAAGTTAACCAATAATATTAAAGAGGATACCAAAAGTTTCTTCAGATACATAAAGTGTGAAAGAGAGGCGAGACTGCTGGAAAATGATGTTGGAAAGGTAGTAATGGGGGATAAAGAAATGGCAGACAAACTGAATAATTATTTTGCATCAGTCTTCACTGTGAAAGACACTAGCAGTATGGTGGAAGTTCCAGGTGTCAGGGGTCATGAAATATGTGAAGTTACCATTACTAGGGAGGAGGTTCTTGAGAAACTGAAAGATCTGAAGGTAGATAAGTCACTTGGACCAGATGGTGTTGTGAGGGGATCTTGGAGTATCCCTACTAACTGTGCTTTTGTAAAGAGAGAGAGAGTTACTCACCACCGATCTGTTGCTTTTGAAAAGAGACAGAGAGACAAAGATTAACGGTTGGACTGTCACTTTAAGGCACTGGAAGTAACTTTGGATTTCTGCTGAGTTGGGTTTGGAGACAGCACCGGGCAGCTCGAAAGTTGCTATGGTGACTGAAGGCAGGTTGTTGGTATTACTTGTTCAAGGACAGGTTGCCTGCTTGCATTTCTTCACAGACAAAGGAAGGAGGGATTATTTGAATGACAGTTGATGCTCAGTACGGTGAGATAAATAGGAGGTCAGACGATACAGACCTCAGACACATGATCCGGACACTGAATGAGCATTGTTATGCCTGCAGAAAAAGTGGGT
Organism: Mobula birostris; assembly: GCF_030028105.1. Classification (NCBI taxonomy): domain Eukaryota; kingdom Metazoa; phylum Chordata; class Chondrichthyes; order Myliobatiformes; family Myliobatidae; genus Mobula; species Mobula birostris. Next base: position 26,360,402 of record NC_092385.1, read on the forward strand.
TTTGGAGGATCAATCAGGTGGATCAATCCATCGCTCTTGCAGTGGAAGGAGGAAAAAGGGTTGACTGGTGGGGAGTTGTCCATGTATCCACCCTCGCCTGGGTGATGGCTCCACCACAGAAAACTGGTCCCCTTTGTCAAAGTCAGTCGGTGACTTTTAAAGGATTTTGGAGGACGACGAGAAGATTGACGGCATCAGCTCACCTGAAGACTCAAGTCTCTCCCTCTCTCTCTCTCCATCACTACTCAACTAAATACCACGAACTGAACTGAACTGAACTTTACTCATCATCGTAAGACTGTATATTTTTACCCCTAGACTTAAAGAAGCTTGGTTTTTTTTCATACATATATTTCCACACTTACTGATTTACTTACATATATATAAAATAATTGCTAACTTGTTTGATTTATCTACATTTATATTACTGTATTGTGTAGTTACTAATAAATATTATTAGTTTATAGCAACACTGGACTTCAAAGTGTTTTCCATCTCTGCTGGTTCTTTATTCCCGTCACGGGGTTCGTGACAGTGTATACCCCAGGGTTATGAAAGAAGTGGCTGAAGAAATTGTGGAGGCATTAGTAATGATCTTTCAAGAACCACTAGATTCTGGAATAGTTCCGGAAATCTGGAAAATTGCAAATGTCACATCTACTCTTCAATAGGGGATAAAGGCAGAAGAAAGGTCTGTTGATCTGACCTCAGCGGGTGGGAAGATATTGGATTCAATTGTTAAGGATGGGGTTTCAGGGTACTTGGAGGCACATGATAAAATAGGTCGCAATCACCATGGTTTCCTCAAGGGAAAATCTTGCCAGACAAAACTGTTGGAAATCTTTGAAGCAATATCATGCAGGATAGAAAAAGGATGATTGGTTAATGTTGTGTACTTGGATTTTCAGAAGGACTTTGACAAAGGCCACACACGAGACTTCTTAACAAGCTATGGGCCCATGATATTACATGGAAGATTCTAGCATGGATAAAGCAGTGGCTGACTGGCAGGAGGCAAAGAGTGGGAATAAAGGGAGCCTTTTCTGGTTGGCTGCCAGTGACTAGTGACTCATGACTCATGGTGTTCCACAGGGGTCTATGTTGGGACCAATTACTTTTACCTTATATATTAATGATTCGGATGATGGAATTGATGACTTTGTTGCAAAGGTTGCAGACAATATGAAGGTAGGTGGAAGGGAAGGTAGTTTTGAGGAAGTAGAGGGGCTACAGAAGGACCTAGATAGATTAGGAGAATGGGCAAAGAAATGGCAGATGGAATACAGTGTCAGAAAGTTATATGGTCATGCACTTTGGTAGAAGAAATGAAAGGGTTGACTATTTTCTAAATAGAGAGAAAGTACAAAAAACTGAGGCACAAATAGACTTGCAATTGCTTGTGCAGGATTCCCCAAAGGTTAATTTGCAGGTTGAGTCTGTGCTGAGGAAGGCGAATGCAATCTTAGCATTCATTTCAAGAGAACTAGAATATAAAAGCAAGGATGTAATTTTGAAACTTTATAAAGCACTGGTGAGACCTCATATGGAATATTGTGAGCAGTTTTGGGCCCATTATCTTAAAAAGGATGTGCTGAAACTGGACAGGTTTCAAAGGAGGTTCATGAAAACGATTTTAAACTGCTTCTCATATGAAGAGCCTTTGATGGCTCTGGGCCTGTATTCACTGGAATTCAGAAGAATGAGAGGTGACTTCATTGAAACCTATCAAATGGTGAAAGGCTTTGATAGAATGGATGTGGAGAAGATGTTTCCTATGGTGGGAAACTAAGCCTCAGAATAGAGCGGTGTCCTTTTAGAACAGAGATGAGGAGGAATTTCTTTAGCCAGAGAATGCTGAACCTGTGGAATTCGTTGCCACAGGCAGCTGCGGAGGCTAAGTCTGTATGTATATTTAAAGCAGAGGTTGATAGATTCTTGATTGGTCTCTGTGTGAGGGGATATGGGAGAAGGCAGGAGATTGAGGCTGAGAGGAAAAATGGATCAGCCATGATGAAATGGCAGAGAAGACTTAATGGGCCAAATGGCCTAATCCTGCTCCTATGTCTTAAGGTAAACAGTTTTAGCACTATCTGATGTTCAAATACACTGCCTTAACGTCGTTGGCTTCTTACAGAGGACTCTATATATTCCTCCAAAGTCAGGTGGAAATGTCACTGATGCCTCTTGTGTCAAGACCTTGGCATAAATATATCTAACATGTGTTCCTTCCACAGAAGTGACTTCATTCAACATCAGCCACATTGTATTCAACTGAAACTCTGAATCTGACTCAGCTTCTGTCCCAACACGATTCACCTCTTCCAAAACATGGACTTTGATGACTTTTTTTCAGCATAAAATGTTGGAATGATTTTCTGATCCACACTGCACATAGTTTTTCTACATACAATACACTTCTTGCTTGGCTTCTCAAGTTGCCACGTAGAATGCTTGCTACAACTAAACGACAGGACTGTTTCTGACTTTTATCCTAGGTTTTATGGAAGTACTTCCTACTGTCGGCCATTCAATATTTTTAGTCTGGATTTGGACAGCTCTGCAGGTTTGCATATCTGTATGCAGTTTTCTCAAATTAACTCACCTTCACATAATTGTTTAATTCTATAGCGATTTCTATTCTAAGTATTTGAGGAAGATCAATGCTCATCACAGACAATCAACATTTTCAAAATGCGAATACTTCACTCGCAAAAATAAGCTAAGGAACCTTCAGCGTGATTCTGTCTTTCTCGCCTATCAAGCTTTAATAGGCTTTAAATACTCAGGTGCAAATTTAAGCACCTGTGGGTTACATAGTTAATTACCTTCAGCTGCATGCAATATTCATAGATATTTGCTGAGATGGCTTGTTCTGATTGTGTTGTTTTCCATTAACACCAATATATTCAAGATGATTAGATTACCTGTCCTCTGCATGAACTACAACTAGACCCCTGGTAGATTTACCTCAGCAGCTAAACCTTGATTAAAGACCCACATTTATCCAAAGAAATATAGGTTCGAGCAGGGATTCCTAACTTTTTTTAATGCCATGGACCCTGGGATAGAGTCATAAAAGCAGGCCCTTCAGCCCAAGCTGACCATCATGCCTATCTATACCAATCCTATTTACACATACTGTAGTAACTTCATATTCCTTTATGTTTTGGTCATACAAGTACCTGTCTAGATGTCTTGAATGTTGTTATTATTCTCCCTCCACAGTCTCCTCTGGGAGCTCATTCCAGATACCAGCTACTTTTTCTGTGAAACACTTATCCCTCAGATCCCCGCTAAATCTCCTCCCTCTCACTCTACACCTATGCCTTCTAATTTTAGACACCACTACCATGGGAAACAAACTCAGGCGATCAACCCTATCTATACCTCATAATTTTACAAACTTCTATCATCTTACCTCTGCCTCCTTTGCTCAAGGAAAACAGACCTAATCTATCCATTTTATAACTCAAACATTTCAATTAGACAATACCCGGTAAATCTTTTTTCATCATCTCTCTCTTGAAGTGCGGTGAACAGAACTGCACACAACACCACACGTGCACGCCAACTTCTGATTTGTACTGTATATAACATAGTCATAGAGAAGTACTGGCCTTTCAGCCCATCTAGTCCATGCTGAAACCATTTAACCTGCCCACTCCCATTGACCTGCACCGGGACCATAGCCCTCCATACCCTGACCATCCATGTACCTATCCAAACTTCTCTTAAACATTGAAATCGAGTTCACACAGACCACTTGCCAGCTCATTCCACACTCATGACCATCTGAGTGAAGAAGTTTCCCCTCATGTTCCCCTTAAACTTCTCACCTTTTGCCATTAAGCCATGACAGTCCCACCCAACCTCTGTGGAAAAAGCCTGCTTGCATTTACTGTATCTATATCCCTCATAATTTTGTATACCTCTATCAAATCTCCTCTCAGGCCTCTACGTTTTAAAGAATAGAATTCTAACCTATTCAATCTTGCATTATAACTCAGGTCCTCCAGACCAGCAACAACCTTGTAAATTTTCTCTGCACTCTTTTAACTATGACATCACAATTTTTGTACTCAATCCCTCAGCCAAAGAAGGTGAATACACTATGACTCCTATACCATCTTTTCTACCTGTGTCCCCTCTTTCTCTGAACTATGTACTTGTACACCTAAGATTTTGTGCTCAACCACATTCTCAGAGCCTTGCATTCACTATATATGCCTTGTCTTGTTTTAACTTCCTAAAATGCATCACTTTGCACTTGCCTGAATTAATTTCCATCTACCACTCCCTTGCCCAGTTCCCAGTTGATCTGTATCTAAAGGATTCAAAAGGATTGAAAGTACATTTATTATCAAAGTATGCATACAGCCTACAACCCTGAGATTCGTCCTCTACACAGACAGCCATGAAACAAAGAAAAGCATAGAATCTGTTCAAAGAGAGACATCAAACACCAACGTGCAAATAAAAACAAGTTGCACAAACAGCAACAAGAACATCAACACGCACCCCCCCTTGCAAACCTTGGAATCTTGGACAACCTCCTTCACTGTCCACTCTAGCACCAATATTGGTGTAATCTATAAACATACTAATCATGCCACCTACATTCTCATCAAAATGTGAAAATATGTTTACACTAGTCAAACATTTGATTTTTTTTTTGCTTAATTCTAAAGCATTTCCGATCAGTCCACTACATTTTATGTGCTCAGCATGGGAGGATGAAGTGGGAGAGTGAGCCTGTGAGACTAAGATAGAAGAAATTGTTGGCAAGTGAGTGAGGTGAGGGTTTGTGGAGGAAAATCTTGCAGATTATGCTTTCCCGTGTTTTACCATTATTCAGTGTTTCCCAGATCATTGATGCCTGGCTCTCAGACTCAATACTTTCCCCCTAATTGTGCAGGCTGGTTTTAAGTCATACAAACTAGCTCTAAATGTTGAGCTACTCACAATTGTAATCATCTTCTGAGGTATGCAAAGTATTGAGCAGCTGGCACCATGGAACAACATTATAAGATTTAACAGTAGAATCAAGTTGGCTTGGTGCCTGCATGAAGAGAATAGCTGTGGATTTTTGTTTTTGTATCGTAAGCCCCACATCTACTTTGGGAGCTATTCAATTTAAACCCTTTTTTTTTATCTAGCATGCATGCCAAGCATCACTTACCTAGGAAGAGGCATCAGATTTGCATAGTTTTTAGAAACAGCGTCCTCAAATGGAACTATCAGCAAAAAAGGGGAAACTTGAAAATATTAGAATAAGTTTAACTCTTAAAAATTCTTGAAACTGTTAACAATCAGACGGAAAACACAATGAACAAACATCTGAGAATAATCACACTATCTTCAATGCCTACATCTTAGTGAAAATGATAAAAGTTAAAGTGCCCATGAGAAATCCTCTTTTGAAGTATCTTTGACTAAAATGATAATAGATATTTTGTATGCATCTGCAAGTCATTACTTTGGTTATTTTTAATTTATCTTTGACAGACTGATTCTATGAACATCTCAAAACTAAGGATCTAAGCTGTTTTAGATTTCATATTTGAATTCCTGACCCATCCTCTGGGTCCCCCTCCCCCCCTTGTCTTTCTTCCCGGACCTCCTGTCCCATGATCCTCTCGTATCCCCTTTTGCCTATCACCAGTCCAGCTCTTGGCTCCATCCCTCCCCCTCCTGTCTTCTCCTATCATTTTGGATCTCCCCCTCCCCCTCCAACTTTCAAATCCCTTACTCACTCTTCCTTCAGTTAGTCCTGACGAAGGGTCTCGGCCTGAAACGTCGACTGCACCTCTTCCTACAGATGCTGCTTGGCCTGCTGCGTTCACCAGCAACTTTGATGTGTGTTGCTAAAAGATATTACTGCATCTCTGAAATCCCAGCTTTACACGTTAAGAACCAAAGGACTTCTTTTCATATTTTGTTTGAATCTCCCTCTTAAGTGAAACAGTTGAAAGTAATGTCCAAATCACTTGCTTAGTTTGATAATTTGCAAATGTTCGATTATTATGGAAAAATACTTTGTGTAAAACTGTAAAATTTTTATAAAAAGGTCCACAATTTTACATATAATAAATGCCACTTTATATTTTATATAGGAGTACCTAAGGAAAAGAATAATCACAGCATTTTTCATTTGTAAAGAAAATATAAGCTGAATCTAAATCTGACACAGTAGGCAAACCTACTATGTCTTTTCATTGATATTGTGTAACAAGTAGGTCTAGCACTTAGAATTACTGCTGCCCGTCTTTCTTTTAATGTATAACCAGCTATCAACTACCAGAAGCACTGATGAAGCAGTAGTTTACATTTATATTCACCTTTATCTACATTTTCAGTGACTTGATTTTTTCTTATATTTGTTCAACACAAATGTAAACTTCTATAAGAAACATAATGAAAAGAAGGCCATTCAGCCCCTTGTGCTTACTCTGTTCAATAAATTTGTGGCTGATCTTTATCTCACTGCTACTTTGTGAGGATGAAGTGTTTGGCGGGAGCAGGAGCAGCACAACGCGCAGGTGTCCAACATGGTGAGACGAAGGAGGGGCCAGGCCCGGAGTCACCCCATAGTGTCCGGAACCTCCAAGTGTTGCAAACTAATCCCTCGAACATGAAGTCTAACAGGAGGCGGATCAAATGGCCTGCAACTAACATGACTTCACTGTGGAAGCAGTTTGATGAAGATGTTAACCAGATTCTGGAGGCAACGACGAAGGGAGGGGTTGATAGGAAGCTGCAAGCCATGACAACAATTATTGTCAGTATCACAGCTGAACGGTTTGGAGAAGAGGAGAAGGAAGGCTCCAAAACATCTTACTCGAAGAACCAAAGAGCATTGAGGATCCACAACATCAGGCAGGAGATGAAAGCGCTGAAGTCCCAATACAAGGAGGCAGGAGAAGAGGAGCGCATTGGCTTGGCCCAGCTGATGTGCATACTACGAAAGAAGATCAGGGTCCTCTGCCGGGCAGAGTGGCATTGGAGGCGTCGTCGTGAAAGGGCCCGAAAACGTGCTGCCTTTATCGCCAACCCCTTCAAGTTCACCAAGGAGTTGCTGGGGGAGAAGCGCAGTGGGAAACTGGCCTGTTCGCAGGAAGACATAGACCAACATCTGAAGAAGATATATAATGATCCTGAAAGACAGCAGGAGTTGGGAGAGTGCGACATCCTAATAGACCCACCTGAACCGGATGTGCAGTTTGACATGTCAGAGCTGCAACTAAAGGAAGTCAGAGAGGTCGTCCGCAAAGCAAGGGCAAGCTCGGCTCCAGGACCAAGCAACACCTTGTACAAGAACTGCCCCAAACTCCTGCTGCGTCTGTGGAAGATCCTGAGAATCTTCTGGAAGAAGGGGGAAAATCCCAGAACAGTGGAGAGTGGCTGAAGGGGTGTGGATCCCGAAGGAGGAAGATGCCACCCAGATAGATCAGTTTCGCATCATCTCCCTGCTGTGTGTCGAGGCGAAGATCTTCTTCAGTGCTGTTTCTAACCGGCTGTGCACCTTCCTAGCAAAGAACACCTATATTGATACATCAGTCCAGAAGGGTGGCATTTCAGGGATGCCGGGCTGTCTGGAGCACATCGGTGTGGTGACACAGCTCATGAGGAAGGCCAGAGAGAACAAGGACAACCTGTCAGTGTTCTGGCTCAACCTGGCAAATGCATATGGCTCCATTCCGCACAAGCTGGTGCAGCTCACACTGACCAAATATCACGTCCCCAGCAGAATCAGAGACCTTATCGCTGATTATTACAGCAACTTCAGGATGAGGGTTTCTTCAGGAGCAATTACAGCAACCTGGCACAAGGTGGAGATCGGCAACATGACAGGGTGCACTATTTCAGTGACACTGTTCTCTCTAGCCATGAACATGCTCATTAAGTCTGCTGAACCAGAGTGCAGAGGGCCCAGAATGAATTCTGCTCAACGGCAACCACCTATCAGGGCATTTATGGATGACCTCACAGTCACCAGAGAATCAGTCCCAGGCTGCCGGAGGATTCTGCAAGGGCTCGAAAAGCTGGTGGAGTGGGCCCGGATGCGTTTCAAACCTGCCAAATCAAGATGGTGATGCTGAGGAAAGGGAAGGTGAAGAACAAGTTCCGGTTCAGCATCGCAGGCACAGCCATCCCAACCATCACAGAAAAGCCAGTAAAGAGCTTAGGCAAAGTTTTTGACAGCTCTTTAAGGGACACAGCATCCATTCAGGCAACCTGCACCGAGTTGGATGGCTGGCTGAAATCTATGGACAAGTCTGGCCTACCTGGGAAGTTTAAAGCCTGGGTGTATCAGCATAGCATTCTTCCCAGAATCCTGTGGCCCCTCCTCATCTATGCAGTTCCCATCTTGACAGTCCAAACCTTAGAGAGGAGGGTTAGCAACCACCTCAGGAGATGGCTGGGGCTGCCAAAGAGCCTGAGCAGCATCGCACTCTATGGACACCACAACAAACTGCAACTGCCCTTCGAATCCTTGGAGGAAGAATTCAAGGTAACAAGAGCCAGAGAAGTGCTAAAGTATAGGGACTCAAGTGACCCGAAGGTGGCTAGAGCAGGGATCTGGCAGGAAGTGGAGGGCAGAGGAAGCTGTTCAGGAGGCAGAGGCGAGGCTGCGTTACAGGAGGCTGATGGGAGTGGTCACACAAGGCCGAGCTGGGCTAGGATCCTTTCCAACTCCCCAAATGGACACCAGAGGGAAGGAAAGGTGTTGTCTAGTTCAGGAGGAGGTGAGAGCAGTAGTGGAGGAGATGAGAGCCTGCAAGGCGGTGGGAATGAAGCAACAGGGAGCTTGGACAAGATGGGAGAATGCGGTTGAGAGGAAAGTGACCTGGGCTGATCTTTGGAAAGCCGAACCACACCGCATCCAATTTCTCATCCAAGCAGTGTACGATGTGCTTCCAAGCCCATCAAACCTGCACACACGGGGCAAGGCAGAGTTATCTGTGTGCCCACTGTGCTCCAAGCGAGGAACCCTGGAGCACATCCTCAGTGGCTGTGCAAGGGCACTTGGTGAGGGACGGTACAGGTGGAGGCATGATCAGGTCCTGAAGACCATCGCTGAAGCCGTCAGCACAGGAGTTGAGTGGGTGAAGCGGTCCCGATCCTCCAAGCAGACCATTGCCTTTGTCAGAGCTGGGGAGCAGCCAATACCTGCCAAAAGAACATCTGCAGGCATTCTGACCTCTGCAAGGGACTGGCAGCTGTTGGTGGACCTCGAAGGGCAGCTGAAGTTCCCCAACCATATCGCAGCCACCACCCTGCGACCAGACATTGTCCTAGTGTCTGAGTCTACTAAGCAAGTGGTGCTGCTGGAGCTGACAGTCCCATGGGAAGATAGCTTGGAGGAGGCCTTTGAAAGGAAGCTCTCCAAGTACGCAGGACTGGTCAGCAGCTGTCAGCAGGCTGGATGGAGAGCGAGGTGTCTCCCAGTGGAGGTTGGTTGTAGGGGATTCATAGCCTGTTCTTTAGTTAGGGCCTTCAGCATTTTGGGCATCAAGGGAGAGAGGAAGAGGAGAGCCATCCGCAGTACCACTGATGCGGCAGGGAGGGCCTCAAGATGGCTGTGGCTCAAAAGAGGGCAGCCATGGAGTCATAAGTAGCTAGCCATCTGGACACAAGCTGGGGTCTGATCAGCCCCGGCTGGGTCACCTGGAGGAGGTTGTATGATGTTGAAAGACCCGAAACACCCGATGATTCCAGGAACATCACTGAAGATGTGTCCAGAAGCACCAATAGATGTATGTACACAGCTACTGTGCTGACCCCATGGGCCTTGCTTTCCTCATTATTCCAAGAAACTACTTATGTCTGCCTGGAATATACTTCATGACTGATGATTTACAGTTTTCTCGGATAGAATTCTGAATTTTTTTCTCATTTCAACCTTCAGTGTTTCATTCCTTGCTTTAAAGCTGTAGCCCCCTTGTTGTAGAAATCTAACAGTGAATAGGCTAGGATTAAAGTGGTGGTTGCTGGGAGGTGTGTCTCGAAGGGCCATAAGCGCCCATTCCGCGCTGCATCTCAATAAAATAAAATTAAAAAGTCATTATTGCACCTAATTGTGCTACATAAACATAGGTTATTGGTATTTATGTACAGTATCATTTGGGATAGTTATGCAACTATCAAGAAACTCCACCAAGAAACTGTGTCAACTCCTGGACAATGGGAGAATCAGCCCACTCCAATCCTGCTTGAGAAACTGATTGAATATCCGGACTGCTACCACGGAGGCCATGGATTATAGTTTGGAATACGCTACTCTTTTTGTCTGGATGAAATTTGAGATTGATTACCATGCAGCTTCAGGTCACCGTTGATACTACCATAAATACCAACAGATAAATCACTTTTTAGACAAAGAAAGAAACAATTTGGAAACTGTGTGCTTTTAGAGTTTTCCTGAATTATCAGAAAGCACTTGCTAAGGAAATGTTTGGATCAGAGTGTGTTTCAGAAGTATTCAAAGCTAATAATAACATTTCACTGAAATACTGATGTTCCACATGCCTCCAATATCTTACACTTCAGGAACAGTAAAACCAACGAGATCCACAAGAATTCTAATTCACATTTCTTCCTGCTTTCATCAAACTCTTTCCTAAAGGGTAGGGAAACTCTATTTCCATTATTGCTGCTAGACTATTCAATCACTGATAGCTCCAGGGTATTTGATTCAGACAACATCCCATACAGATGAAACCTACTAAATTTATTTGCTTTGTATCTGCAACATTATGAGCTCATTACTACACTTTTTTTGCTGAAGCTGTCATTATATTTTAACATTAGCCTGAGAAGCATAATTTTCTTATATAATTTCATAAATTGGAAACACTTCCTGTACACAATGTAACGGAACAGGCCAGCAAAGTTCTCATAAGCTGCCTAAACAATAGGGGATGTTTTACTGAATGCAGAACTTCAGATACCGAGCAATTCTATTGCAAATTACAACACTGCAACACATCCTAAAGATGATTCACAATAGGTAGCTTGTCACACAAAAAGATTTCCATCGCTTCTTTTAGGCTTGCAGTTATAAGAATAAAAATTAACAAATATACTAACATTAATTTGAAGAAAACCTAATGGATTCGGATTTAACCAGGCAAGACTGCTCAGTTGCTCTGTTAACCACAGGAAATTTGAAGGAAATAACTTGAGCAGTTATCAGATGAAGCAAAGCATAAAGACTTTGAAAATCCTCAAAAAAATGAAGTGATCCACTGCAGATATGAAATTAAATCTGTTTAGCTAAAGTTAAAGAAAAAAATAGAAATGCTGTAGCACTTTTGAACAATTCCCAGTTAACAGAAGATCTGTTTATTTCCTATCTGTAATGTTTTCAGGGCCTTGAGCAATAATCAATAACTTCTGTGTACAAATTCAGTGCTGATAATGCACTCCAGGACCACATGAACAAACACCTGGTACCTTCAATTTTGTTTGAATTGCAGGAAAATTTCAACAAACAATTGGAGTTTGAACATTGTTTCACATGTTAATACTCATTTCAAAAGGGCAGCTCAAAGAAGCCTCTGCAGTAACATTTTGTGTTCAAGTAGGTAAAAGTGAAGCCATGTCTTGTTGATTATTTCATAGTAGAATCTAGTTCATGATACTGTATTAGTTATTGGCAAAAAGATATAAGCTGTCCATTCTACAAGCTCAATTTGTGTATCTGGATCATAACAAAATAAAAACATTTAGCAGGTCATAGAAAGAGGAACAATTAATCAATTAATTAATCATAAGGCACAAGACCCTTCTTTAGAACAATATTGCTTATTACTTTACACAAATTCAACTTGTCTGGTTTAGCTAGGTCTTTAAAGTATCAATTTAACTGGCATTTTATTTAGGATATGTTGCTTCTCACTCTATACATGGTAGACAGTCATTTCTGAAGATGAATGAAATTACTTCAATAACAGACTATGATTTCTTCGTGAATATTCTGATGGATTTTTGCTCCCTTTAACCAAAAAGTGAAAACCATCTTGAGCTACTTACAATCACCTTCTCCATTACATCCATTTGGAGTCCCAAACCATCCTTCCAGGTGAGGTAAGACTTCACCTGCAAATCTGTTGGGGCCACCTATTGTATATGGTGCTCCTGATGACACTCAAAATAAATTGGGGGAACCACTTTGTTGAGCAGCTTCACTCTATCTGCCAAAAGAGAATTTCTTGATGGCCAACCATTTTAACTCCTATCCCACTCCCATTCTGATATGTCGAGTCAATGGCCTCCTCATTTGCCATGAACAGTCCACTCTCAGGGTGGAGGAGCAACACCTTATGTTTCGTCCAGGTAGCCTCCAACCTGATGGCATGAACACTGATTTCTCCTTCCAGTAATTTTGCCTTCTGTCTGCTTTCTCTCTTCTTCTATTCCCCACTTTGTCCTCTTACCTGTTCTCCTCAACTGCCTATCACCTCCCCTGGTGCCCCTACCTCTTCCCTTTTCCCATAGCCCACTCTTTTCTCCTATCAGATTGCTTCCTCTCCAACCCATCACCTTTCTCATCCACCTGGCTTCACTTATGATCTTCCAGCTTGCCCTCCTTCCTATCACACCATATTTTGCCAGATGGAGTGCTCAACGAAGTGGTCCCCAAATTTACCTTGGGTCTCATCATGTAGCGGAGGCTACACTGGGAGGACTGGGTATAATATTCCACCCCAGCAGATTCATGGGTGAAGAGTTGCTTCACCTGGAATACATGGAAGGTCTGTTGGGGCCTTGAATGGAGATAAGGGAGGAGGTGAGTGAGCGGGTGCAGCAGTTTTGTCGCTAGCAGGGTTATGTGCCAGGAAGGAGATTAGAGGGGAAGGACAAATGGATAAGGGAATCATGGAGGGAGCAATCCCTGCAGAAAGCAAAGTGTTTGGTGGTAGGATCCCATTGAAGGTGGTGGAAGTTGCTGAGAATGATGCATTAGTTGCAGGGTCTTGTATGGTGGTAGGTGAGCATAAGAGGAACTCTATTCCTGTTAAGATGGTGGGAAGTTGGGGTGAGCGTAAATGTTTGGGACATGGAGGAGATGCAGGTGAGGGCAGCCTCAATGGTGGAGGAAGGGAAACCCTGTTCTTTGAAGAAGAAGGACACCTCTGATCTTCTGGAAAGGCAAGTCTCATCCTGGGTGCTGTTGCATGAATGAAGTCACCAGAGAAAAGTAGTGGTGGATATGAAGCAGCCCCTTTATTCAACAAAACAAGATACAGCAGGCATTCTATGGAGACACTTTCGGAGGAAATGTCTTCCTGTGTCCAGCACTGTAAGTATTTTATATGCGAAAAATCAAAGAAAATTCAGGACAATTTAAACAAATCCATATTAACAATCTTCCCACCAACACAACCAAAGCAAGTATCAATTGCTGTCGCATCCATACAATGAGATATTGATTGGACTCGTGCACATGCAGATAATCGGCTAAGTGCCTGTTTCCTGGTCTGCTTGGTCTGTGAACCTATTGTTCAGAGCTGCATTAAAATCAAATCCACAATCCATATTCAGATGTGGAATCCGGTGACCAAAGTTTTCTGCCAAGTATGTGTAATGCCCTGGTTAAGGTTTCTACTGCTAATCTGTGAGATGGTTTATATTAGCAATTTTCTGTAAAAGCAGTATGCCATGCTGAAAAATGTGTTTGGCTTTGGCCAAGGTAAGAACCTATGTTGTCCAACTTAGGAATGTGAGTCAGACAGTCAGGATCGTGGGATATGAGAAAAAGTTCTAGAGAGCTGTGGGGAAGAGTTTTCTGAAGAACAGTAGTCTGGTTCATGGTCTTTTGGTGGGAGATGTGGTAAAGAGAAGATCAGGAAAGACGCCCCTGGAATTCGACCTGACAGAAAGATGCAATTGTAAGGAGTGCTTCACAAGATGAAAAGGTCCAAGGTGGGAATCTCTACGGGTGATTGGTGATGAGAATTCAGTGCCGTGGGTAACAGTTACACCCAGCTTTAGGACGAGACGAGTTCCAACGGTAATGTGCACATTAAGACTGGTTTAATTGTAATAGGCCCTTTTATCGTTTTTCTTTTCTTTCTTTTCTTTCTCTTAATAATTGTTTGAGGAAGCTGAAATTAGTAAATATACTTTCTTTATAATTGTATGTGGTGTACGTTCTGTTATTTCTTGCCAACTGATAATTGTGTATGGCAGTATTTACACAGCATTCACTCAGTCGAGGTTCCATTAATTAGAACACCCCAACTTTCCTGTATGGTTGAACCCCAAATCACACCAACCTTAGACATATATTGTTTATGAAAGTTGGCCTTCTCACTGCTGAGTCTTGAAGTTCTTAGCAGACTTAGCTATCAAGTCATGTTTGCATAAGAATCCAGTGAAATGGTTACATGAACTAAGCCCAAAAATCACTCTAACACTGGGAACAGATATGGTGGAGACGAAGGAACTGAGAAAATGGAACAGCAGTTTTACAGGAGACAGGCTGTAAAATGATATAGTTAAGATAGTTGTGGAATTCAGTGGGGTATAAAAGATGTCAATAGACAGTTTGTCTCCAGTGATGGAGACAGAGGGATCGAGAAAGGGGGACAAGTGTCAGAAATGGACCAAGGGAATTTAAGAGCAGGATGGAAGTCGGAGGGACCAGTAGTTCTTTAGTTGTGTATATACTTCCATATCCATTCATTGCTACAAAATTAAGCTATCCATGCTCAGATACTATTAGATTCTTGAACCAGGACAGTTTTAAGTGTACCATTTTTAAGAAACTTGTATTCTTGCCACTGATATGCTTTGTCCATGGCATACAGTATATTCTAGTAAATTGTATTATGTATTCAAACCTTGCAATATTTGTACATGTACTATCAGAAGTATTTCTGAGGAGTGAACAAAAACAATGAAATCAGTTTTATAAAGCTTAGGCAAATAAAGAAACGGCCTCAGACTTGCAACAAAAAAAGGATCATAATTTGGGAAAAAAGATACAATCAGTGCATATAACAGCTAACTTTAACTTCCAGGAAATATACTTATTCTGCAAAATGACATTTACAGATCATCCTAAAAAACTGATTCTCAGATTTTAAGTGCGGGTTAATTGCTCCATTAAAGTTTATGAAAAAATTACAAGAGCACAGGATTAACTAAAATATGGTTCACCAATATTTATAAGTGGTTTTGCCTGTTGTTTAAACAGGCTGTTGGGTGGAATTTCACTACTGCAAACTGTCTCCCCTTATGCGTAGACAGAGTTTTAGTAAATTATTTCCAGTGATAAAGCTCATGAATATTTCATCCTTTCAGAATGCCAACAGTACCATCTTCATAAGTCAATTTGGTTGTACCGTAAATTCATTTAGTGGCTTATGAACCTGTCCTTCCTGACATATCATTCCATCAATTAATCATCCTCTTTAGAAATAATTTCATCCCTTATGGCTTTCCTTTGAGATAATTCTTTCTGAGATTCAAGAACCATAGCTCATTAAGCAATCTTAATCATGCTCCTCCCTTATAGAGAGGTATAGGGTTATGCTCTCTGCTCTGCTGCCTCTGAGGCCTGGATGTTCACCATGACTTGGTGATCAGCAGCTTAATCAAGTTGCTGGACAGCTGCAGCATATCTTCTGGGAATACATATTCAGCAGATATGAATTCCAAATTCATACACAGGTTAAATGATATTTATGCATTCCTGTTGACAGCAGCACTTTAATCTGACCTCTCTCACACCAACTATAGTAGTTCACTGTCACTGTATCCCAGCACTGCAATTATAAAATTTACGACAAATACATTCATCCTCTGTTACCTGACGTGTCATAATTCACATAATAGCCTGCTCAGCTCAAGACTGAACTCATCATTATCTGGAAAAGGGTGTATCAAAGAACGTGTAATATTCTTCTACAATGGTAACTTCCCTCATAACCTGAATGTCCCAATTTTATGAACCATCTTAGATGAATTACTAAATTGATTAAGTGTGGGTTGTAAATAACGTATCCAGTCCTGCCATTTAATATTCTCTGTTATTCATTGCTCTCAGTCTTTACACACTAAACTTAATTAAGATATTTTCCTTCGGCTACTGTAGACTAGATACATAATACTAACTGTAGATATTACACTAATCTTAAATGGGAACATCCAAGTTAGATAGAAATGGTTACAAATTTAATTTCCAGTTTGACTGATTCTGACAATAATTTCATCAATTTTGTGAAATAAACTATTTTAAACATTCAGTGGTTATGTATAATTGAAAAGTCTAGCAAGGGCAAATACAGGTTCAGGTCCCTTATTGACAACGATGGGAGAATTTATGATGGGGAATATGGAAATAGCAGTAGAATTAAACTAAAACTTTGCATCTGTCTTCACGGAGGAAGACACACACCAGTCAGACACACACCATTATTAATCCAGGAATATAGCCTAAGGGAGGAACTAAAGGGAATATATTAGTCAAAATAGTAGAGTATTATTCTGAAAATCTGACCTACTTGGGACTATCCGGGTACTAAGCTAGCAGATTTTCAAGATGTTGTTTCAGTAAATTTAAATACATAATTGGAAATAAGACCTTGGAGAGTGGGAAAGGAACACAAGACCCAGGGCCTTGGTAAATGGAAGACAGCACAAAAACTGGGGACCTTGTGCATCAGAAGAGTGTGTGGGAAATGGGCCCCAGTAAAATGATTCGGAGTGTGAGAATCAGGACCCATTTGAGTAGGAAGGCAGCATGGGAAGTGAGGAACATGGGAATTGGGGTGCCATTAAGTGGGAAGGGAAGGGACTGCAGCAACATGCGCACCAATGAGTGGGAATAATTGTGGGCACTGGTGCTCTGGTAAGTGGAAAGGATTGTGGAATTGGGGATCTGGTGAGTGTGAGTAGATCAGGTGAATCAGAGCCCAGATGACTCAGAAAGGAGAGGGAATTGGGACTCTGATGAATGGCAAGGAAATACAGTAAGTGTTACCAGGTGAGCCAGAAGTAAGCCATCAGGGGTTTCCAATAGCTATCGAAGCTTTACTGCACTAGACAAGTTGGTGAATTTGGGAGCTGATAAATCTTAAAGACCTATGTCTCAGAGTTTTGAAACAGATGGCTCTGGAGACATTTTTTTTTTGATTATCACTTACCAGAATAGTTTGGATTCTGCAATTATTTTTGTGTATTTTGGGTGGTAAATGTGACCTCAAGGTTTAAGAAAGAAGAAACAGAGAAAATAGGAAATTATTGACCTGTTTGCCTAATGTGAGTGGATGGGAAAATTTAGGAATCAATGAAGGATGAAGTGAAAGATCACCTTGAAAAGAATAAGAGGATTGAAGAGGGTCAGCATAGAATTATGAAAGGAAAACCATGTTTTACAAGTCTAAAGGAGTTCTTTGAAAATGTAACTGTTTAAATAACAAAGGGAAACCAGTGGATATGTTGCTATTTCATTTTTCAGAAAACTTTCAATAAAGGCTTATAAAGATTGGTCAGCCGGGTTTCAAGGGATATGAGAAAGTTTAGGAAAATGGTACTGTGATAGATCCATTTGCTGAATGGAAGGGAAGGCTTGAAGGACTGTATGAACTACTCCTGGTTCTATTTCCTTTGACCTTATCTGAACCTAGCTTTACTGTCACACTTGACATTTGTTACACAGTGGCTTAATAATTCAACAATTGTAGTTACATTGATAAATAATTTATTAAATATATGCATACCTCAATGGAATCCAATGTATAAATAATGAAATAATCATAATTATATAAAATATTATCATAAATGCTAAACCAACATCTCGTATCTCAAGTACATTTTTTCAATGATTTTATTTAGATAATAAGCAATTAACTAAACCACTCCAAGCTTTGCAATCTATTACAAAGGAACATATGTTTCATAAATAATACAAATTCCTTGGTTTAAAATGTAAATAGCATTTCCTTTTAAGTGGCGCCAAAACATTCTTCTTTAATTTTTCTCCTGAAATTTAGTTAAATATCCTGAAATATAGCCATATTTCTTACACACAAATTTCTTTTGAATAATAGATATTAATATTCTATGCTGAATCAAATTACTTACTTTAAACTGTATATTTTAAACTTATTTGTCAATTTAGTATTGTAATGCTATGGATTTCATTTCCAAGTGAAAATAATAACTTTGTGGCTTTAGAATGCAGTTCATGTGACTACACTTCATTCAAAAATTTGATCAGTTTTGGTTAAATCATTGGATTAAATCATTTAATAAATCGTTGGATGAAATAGCACCTTCGCAAGGAAAAATTGTCAGACAATGTTATCAGTTGCTAGTAATAAATCCAAGTACATGGACTACTTAATATGATTGGAAAAGAAAAAAATAGTGGAAAGGCAATGATGGGAAGATGAAACCGTGTTTTAAAATATCAAATACTCTATATTGGATATTTCTCTTAGTTATGCTAAAATTTTCCAATTCATCTCAAAACGCTGAAACTGGTACCAAGGATCATGTAACTTAAATCATAATTGAAGTTCAGTCAAACTGAACGTCCACAATCTTTTCAGCTAGATAAAAAATACATGCTTAAAGCTGGCTCTGCCTGCAAAATTGACAATCAACCTAGATAAATTAATAACCATACAATATTTCTATTAATTGCCATTTTCTTGTGATTACTTTAATAATTATGATTAATAAGCATACAATATTTCATTTTCAAGGAAGGAGATGTAAGTAAACAAGTTTCTTTGGACTTAGGATAGAAACAGACATTTATGTTGATGCTTCTGAGTTAATATTGAGTTAATATCTGTATATTATCCATGAACAATATACGAATAAACTCTTCTCAGGCTTCAAACTGGGTAGATCTTCTTAAGATGGCAGAGTTTGTCATCGAAATGTCAGTTATAATTGATACCTGTAACCAGCTTGAAGCCCGAGAAGCGTTTATTCACCATATACGCCAGGAAAGCACTAGATCCTTTTTTTTTAACAAACAACCTAATCAACAAATGTCAAATAAAATCAGTGAATGCTCAAAATACTCAGATCATCAGGTTACATCTGTGAAGTGAGAAACAGAGTTCTACTTCCAGCTTAATGATCTTTCAAAAGAACCAAGTTCAGGAGGAAAACAGACAATGTTTAATGTCACAGGGAAGGGGAAGAGGTGGAGACAGAAAGGGAAAATCTGTTATAGGGTAGTGACTAAGAGAGACTGAAGGACACCAGAACAACTGTGAAAATTCCCAGCATCTTCATTTCTTCTCCAGATATTGATTGACTTGCACAGTATTTTCAGTATTTTTATATCAGAAATTCAGCAACCCTAACTTTCTTAAAAACCTTGCTTCCTGTGATGAACTTAATTATTTCATCAAATTAACACTCTCAAATGTATCAAGACTTATCTTTAATTACTTCAAGAAAATAAGTGTTGTTTCAAATTGCTGCCTGATTTTGTTAGTTCATAGTAGATAGACACTTAAATAATAAGAAAATTCAACCACTCTCATTACAAAATTAGCACAGTTAACATGCAACAAGTTGGTCATTTCCAAAGCCCAAAATTCTGTTGGGTATTTTAGGCCAAAGGTTTAGTACAGGTATGGGTACGATGCTAACAATAGTGACCTTTTTGAAAGTCCAGATTTAGCATACAATTTTGATCCTAATTGAAAATTATGATTCCCTGCAGACTCTAAACATACCAAAAGCACAGAAGATCCTTTTTGACTGTTTTGGTTTCAGCTGCTTGTTGGTTGCATTGAAGTCAACTGAAGCCACACTATGGCCATTATACAACCATGTAGTGATATTTAATAATAATAATAGTAAGTACTTTTTTGATCCTGAGTGGGAAATTATTTCATTACAGCAGCAACATTTAAAAACACACTTAGCAATAATAAATAATAATAATAATAATAAATATAATAATATTAACTAATAATAAAGTACAGAATATACACAATAAAAATTTACACATGTGCAATAATGAGTAATGCTGTGCCATAATAATGTATGAAATAATAAAACAGTGACTGTTGTACTATAACGTGTGTTCTCCTGTCACACAGAGATGAACTGCTGTATATGCTTATTGCGTTTAGTAGGAAAGATTTTCTGTAACGATCCTTGTGACAGCAGAGCTGAATGAGCCTGTTCCAACGGGGTCTCTGCTGCTTATTCAGTAGGTCACAGAGGATGTACCTGATTGTCCATAATGGATAACTGTTTGTTCAGTGACCTGCTTTCCACCACTAATTCAAAAGAGTTCAGGATGTAGCCAAGGACAAATTCAGCCTTTTTGATGAGTTCATTTAGTCTTTTTGCATCACCAGCGCCGATGCTGCTCCCCCAACATAGAGCCGTAAAGAAGACTGCACTTGCTACAACAGGCTGGTAAAAGATCTCCAACATCCTTCTGTACACATTGAAGGATCTCAGCTTCCTTAGAAAATACAGTCTGCTCATCCCCTTCTTGTAAACAGCCTTGGTGTTGGTTTTCCAGTCAAGTCTGTTGGCCAGGTGAACCCCCAAGTATTTGTACTCCTTCACCCCCGTAACTTCTTCTCCCTTAATGTATACAGGACTCGTCACAGTCCTCTTCCTACTAAAATCAATCACCATCTCCCTAGCTTTGGCCATGTTCAGGAGAAAGTGATTCCTCCCTTACCACTCCACAAGCTTGTCCAGCAGTCCTCTGTACTCTGACTCCGCCCATCTCTGATACACCTGACCACCACAGAGTCATCAGAGAACTTCTGCAAGTGACAAGACTCAGATGTGTACTGAAAGTCTGAGGTGTGCAGTGTGAACAGAAGTGGAGACAGGACAGTCCCTTGTGGCGCTCCAGTGCCACTCACCACCATCTCAGACAGAGACATACCCAGCCATACAAACTGGAGTCTATCTGTCAGGTAGTCAGTAATCCAAGAGATAGTGGATTTGTCTATACCCATCCTTTGCAGCTTCTCACTCAGAAGAAGTGGTGGAATTGTATTGAAAGCACTAGAGAAATTAAAAAAATGTGATTCTCACTGTGCCACCAGCATCATTCAGGTGGGAGTGAGCTCTCTGCAACAGGTAGATGATGGCATCAACCACTCCCATATGAGGTCGGTCAGCAAACTGTAGAGGTTCGAATCAAGATCTCACCTGCGGTCCAAGGCAAGTCAGGACCAGACGCTCAAGCAACTTCATTATATGAGAAGTGAGGGCAATTCGTTTGTAGTCATTAAGTTCAGATGAAGTCACCTTCTTGGGTATAGGAACCAAGCAGGAAGTCTTCCATAGCACTAGTGTCTTTTCCTGACTCGGATTCAGATTGTGAAGGTGCTGCAAAATACCAGACAGCTGGCTCACACAGGCCTTCAGTACCTTGAAGCAGATACCGTCTGGTCCAGCAGCCTTGCATGGTGTAGTTTGTCCAGCTGTCTCTTAACCTGACCTGCAGTCATAGTCAGGCAGGGGAGGGTGGTCATCCCCATGGAGACAGGATACTCCAAAGTTGGGGATGGGTTTGGAACACAAGCACCCACCAGAGGGGAGGGAGAATGCTTTGGGGGCAGGGAGGGTGTGTGGTTTGGGCAAGTACGGGAAAGTACAGCAGAAGGCCCATGCTGAACCTGTTGAAAAACAAGTTCAATTCATTGGCCCTATCCAGGCAGCCCTCCATCTTCCCTTCCTTAAAACTGAAGCCAGTGATCTGCTTCATGTCCAACCACACGTCCCTTATGGTATTCTGCTGGAACTTGTACTCCAGCTTCCTCTTGCAGGATCCTTTGCACTCCCTCAGCTTTACCCTCAGTTCACTCTGTACCCACCTCGGTACTTGTCTGTCTCCAGACCTGAAGGCTTTCTTCTTTATATTCAAAAGTTCTTTCAGGTCTCTGGTGATTCAAGGCTTGTTGTTGAGGAAGCAGTGTACAGTCCTATTTAATCAGGTGAGGTAGGGGGTGGTGTACATGATGTGAGTGTTACTTGGGTCAGTGTGTTCTAGGGAGGCAGTCACTCTAAGTTACCAAGTAGCCTAAATCAGATGGACGATCAAAAGGATGACAGCGTGTCAGATGAGACTGATGTTGATAAAGGAAAAGCAAAAGATTAAAATGAAAAGGTCAAGGTCAAAGAACAAAGAACTAATAAGATGCTGTAGATACAGGAAGAACAACAAAAAAGTGTAAAAATACAAGAAAAAAACGTGCAAAATGTGTTAATTGCATCTGCATGAGCCTACCAAAGCAACCAAAATAATGCCTCAAATAGAGGCAAACAAGTTTGATCAAATAGACAATATAGGGAGTTGTTTCCTGGTGACTAGATTTGGGGAATAAACCTTTCAGTCCATTTGACACATAGAAAAGTAAGACAAGTTGGGAAAGGAGGAAGTTGAATTTGGGTTGGGTCCATTATAGTGGATGATATAATCAATGAGGTATGTCCTTGACCCGGAAGAATTATACAAATTAATAAGTGATAACAAGGAATACAAATCACTGGATGGAATAATTAAGTGTTTTCTCCATCCCATCCTCTTAATCTGAGAACCAACCACAAAAATGAAGAGTTGTTGAGTTTATTCAAAACCAAGACTGAAAGACTTTTGGAACTATGGGAGCAGTTGATATGAGTATCATACAGTGGTACTAGGGTCACTGATGATCACAATAAATGGCAAAGCAATGTTGTGGGGTTATATGGCCTACTTCTGCTTATCTTATATTCTAATGGTATAGAAAGGACTGACTCCATTAATTGCTTCATTGTTACATTAAACATTGGACCAGAAGACCATAAGATATAGGAGTAGAATTAGGCTATTTGGCTCAGCGAGTCTGTTCCACCACTTCATCATGGCTGATCCAATTTTCCTCTCACCCCAATGTCCTGCCTTCTCCCCGCACCCTGACCAAACAAGTGTCTATCAAACTCTATCTTAAATATACATGAAGACTTGGTCTCCACAGGTGCATGTGGCAAAGAATTCCATATTAATTAAGGATTCCAAAACAATTATTAGTTAAATCTATTCTGACAACACATTTTTATTTCAAAAATGGAGCTGTTCTGATGTACATAGAGAGGATAAATAAACAAGAACATCATCACCATCATCATCGTTATGTGCCGTGTCATATGACCAAAGCAATTTTTCTACAGATATGGTTTGCCATTGTCTTCTTCTGGGCAGTGTCTTTACAAGATGGGAAACTCCAACCATTATCAATACTCTTCAGTGACTGTCTGCCTAGTGTCAGTGGTTGCATAACCAGAACTTGTGATATGAACCAGATGCTCTTAACTTCCCCCCTACCTGCTTCCATCGCTTCACGTGACCCTGATCAGGGGAGCTAAGCAGGTGCTACAC
This sequence comes from Mobula birostris, assembly GCF_030028105.1. NCBI lineage: Eukaryota > Metazoa > Chordata > Chondrichthyes > Myliobatiformes > Myliobatidae > Mobula > Mobula birostris. The sequence continues at coordinate 26,383,779 of NC_092385.1, forward strand.
CTTGCCCAAGGGTTACCTGCAGGCTAGCAAAGAGAAGGAGTGCCTTACACCTCCTGTGGTAGAGACGTATCTCCACCCCACCACTCATAAACAAGAACAATTATTTGAAAGCAAACCTAGTATTCCTACCATTTAGTTATGGTTGAGTTAAAAATGTCATTTGTCTTCTGTAATGTGAGTAGCTACAAGCCATAACTCTGTTTTATTTTCTTTTGAGTTACATTGGTAACACATTTATAATAGATAACTAACAACTTTAGATGCATCTTGTCCAATATGGATCATTTAAAATGTTAGTACAATGTATATAGCAACATTGGTACATCCGAATCAATATTTAATTTACATATATTTTCTACTAGTTATATTCAGAGTGAAAAAGATCTATATTAGGCACTTGGGTAAGATGAATAAGTCTTGGCCTATGCACAGAGGTCTTTGTTGCAAGAAAAATGTAGTGTAAGAATTGACACAAAGCTTGAATTGCACAGCAATATAATACAAACCCCATTTCCAGAAAAGTTGGGATATTTTCCAAAATGCAATAAAAACAAAAATCTGTGATATGTTAATTCACGAGAACCTTTATTTAACTGACAAAAGTACAAAGAAAAGATTTTCAATAGTTTTACTGACCAACTTAATTGTATTTTGTAAATATACACAAATTTAGAATTTGATGGCTGCAACACACTCAACAAAAGTTGGGACAGAGTTAAAATAAGATAGAAAAGTGCATGGAATATTCAAGTAACACCGGTTTGGAAGACTCCACATTAAGCAGGCTAATTGGTAGCAGGTAAGGTATCATGACTGGGTATAAAAGTAGCGTCCATCAAAGGCTCAGTCTTTGCAAGCAAGGATGGGTCGCGGCTCACCCCTTTGTGCCAAAATTCGTGAGAGAATTGTTAGTCAGTTCAAAAGGAACATTTCTCAACGCAAGATTACAGACAATTTAGGTCTTTCAACATCTGCAGTACATAATATTGTGAAAAGATTCAGAGAATTCAGAGACATCTCAGTGCATAAAGGGCAAGGTTGGAAACCGCTGTTGAATGCGCGTGATCTTCGAGCCCTCAGGCGGCACTGCCTAAGAAACCGTCATTCTACTGTGACAATTATAGCCACCTGGGCTCGGGAGTACTTCGGAAAACCATTGCCACTCAACACAGTTCGTCGCTGCATCCAGAAATGCAACTTGAAACTGTATTACGCAAGGAGGAAGCCATACATCAACTCCATGCAGAAACGCCGGCGAGTTCTCTGGGCCCGAGCTCATCTCAGATGGACCGAAAGACTGTGGAACCCTGTGCTGTGGTCAGATGAGTCCACATTTCAGCTAGTTTTCGGAAAAAAACTGGCATCGAGTTCTCCGTGCCAAAGATGAAAACGACCATCAAGATTGTTATCAGCGAAAGGTGCAAAAGCCAGCATCTGTGATGGTATGGGGGTGCATCAGTGTCCACAGCATGGGTGAGTTGCATGTATGTGAAGGTACCATTGACTCTGAGGTGTATATTAGGTCTGAGGTGTATATTAGGATATTAGAGAGACATATGTTGCCATCAAGGCGACGTCTCTTCCCAGGACGTCCATGCTTATTTCAGCAGGACAATGCCAGATCACATTCTGCACGGGCTACAACAGCGTAGCTTTGTAGACACAGAGTACGTGTGCTTGACTGGACTGCTGCCAGTCCAGATCTATCTCCCACTGAAAATGTATGGCGCATCATGAAGAGGAGAATCAGACAACAGGGACCACGGACTGTTGAGCAGCTGAAGTCTTATATCAAGCAAGAATGGACAAAATTTCCAGTTGCAAATCTACTACAATTAGTATCCTCAGTTCCAAAACGATTAAGAAGTGTTATTAAAAGGAAAGGTGATGTAACACAATGGTAAACATGCCTCTGTCCCAACTTTTGTTGAGTGTGTTGCAGCCATCAAATTCTAAATTTGTGTATGTTTACAAAATACAATTAAGTTGGTCAGTAAAACTATTGAAAATCTTTTCTTTGTACTTTTGTCAGTTAAATAAAGGTTCACGTGAATTAACATATCACAGATTTTTGTTTTTATTGCATTTTGGAAAATATCCCAACTTTTCTGGAAATGGGGTTTGTAGTACAAAGATAAACATAAGAGATTCTGCAGATGCTGGAAGTCGAGTGAAACACACACAAGATGCTGGAGAAACTCAGCAGGTCAAGCAGCATCAATGGCAATGAATGACAGAGGAAGTACAGAATACAGTGAGACAGAGGAACTGAGAAAAGGGAATTGCATTGAATCCTGAGACAGGGTGGAAAGAGGTGCAGTCAAGATAGTCCAGGGAAGTGGTAGGTTTATAAAAGATGATGATAGACAGCTTGTCTCCAAAGATGGAGACAGAAATCGAGAAAAAGGAGAGGTGTCAGAAATGGACCAAGTGAATTTAAGAGTAGGGTGGAAGTTGGTGGCAAAGTTGATGAAATTGACAAGCTCAGTATGGGTACATGAAGCAATACCAATGCAGCTGTTAATGTAGTGCCAAAAGAATTTGGGAGCATTGCCAAAGAATATTGACTGTTGAAGGCTTGAGTATGGAGAAAAATGGAGGAGCCAAAGGAGAAATTGTTGAGGTTGAGGACCAGTTCCACCAGATGGAGAAGGGTGGTTGTGGAGGGAAACTTGTCGAGTCTCTGGTCAAGAAAGAAGTGGAGAGCTATAAGGCCTTCTTGATGGAAGATAGAAGTATATAGGGACTAGACATCCATGGTGAAAATGAAGTGATAAGGTCCATGAAACTGAAGGTTGTTGAGGAGATTGAGAGCAACATGAAGAGTCACAGATGTTGATGGGAAGGGACTACACCAAGGAGGATAAAATGGAGTCGAGGTATGTAGGTATGAGCTCAGTGGGACGGGAGCAGGCAGAAACAATAGGCCTACCTGGTTAGTCAGTTTTGTGGATCTTGGGTAGGAGGTGGAAACAAGCAGTGTGGGGTAAGGGAGTTATGAGGTTGGTGGCTGTGAATGAGAGATCTCCAGAGTTGATGTGATGATGCCAGCGACAATGTTCTGATGGTCCTGAGTGGAGTTCATTTGGACCATATCTGACACCTCTCTCCCCTTTCTTAATCTCTCTATCTCCATCTCTGGAGATAAACTGTCTACTGAAATATTTTATACCCTACCGATTCCCATAGCTACCTTTTTTTCTGGTGTGTGCCTGCGAGTCTGTGCATATGCGTCTGCGTGTGCATGCGTGTGCATCTGTGTGTGTGTGCGTGCGTCCATGATGATGTCTTTTTCACGACTTTTTACAAGGCGCGGCACGAGAGAGAGAGAGACCGTGTGGCGCACCACTCCTCACATAGACATTTTTGCGGTATTTTCCCTTTATTTTTCAAGGTCAAGTTGTGATCTCGAGACTCAACCCGGCATGGATGGAAAGTGTACTCGGGAGTGGACCCGACTGGTTTTGAACCCGGGAACCTCCGCTCCCAGGTCTGGCGCCGATGTCATTGCGCCACCACCCGGCCCTCCCACAGCTATCTTGACTTTCCACCCTGTCTCCTGTAAAAATGTTATTCACTTTTCTTAGTTCCCTTCTCTCTGTTGCATCTGTTTCAAAGATTAGGCTTTTCTTTTCAGGACATCAGAGATGTCCTCTTTTTTCCCAGGAACCAAGTTTCCCTTTCTCTACCACTGATGTGCCCTCACCTGCATCTCCTCCATTTCCTGAACATCAGCACTCATCCTATCCTCCTGCTGCCTTAAATAGGGATAGAGTTCCTCTTGTCCTCACCTATCAACCCATGAGCCTCTGCATCCAACAATTCAATCTCTGCAACTTTCACCATCTTCAATGGGCCACTACCAACGAACAAATCTTTACTTTCCCCCACCCCAACTCTCTGTCTTCCGCAGGGACCGCTCCCTCCATGATTCCCTTGTCCATTCATCCATACCTACTAATCTCCCTCATGACATTTATCCCTGCAAGCAGAAGTACTACAATTGCCCATTCACCTCCTCATTCTCCTCCATTCAGGGCCCCAAGCAGTCCTTCCAGGAGAGGTAACATTTCACCCGTGAATCTGTTGGGTTGTCTGCTGTTATCTGGTGCTTCTGAAGTGGCCATCTCTACATTTGTAAGACCTGATATAAGAGTGGAAGACTGCTTTGTTGAGCATCTTGCTCTATCGATAAAAACAGCATTTCCCAGTGGCCAAACATTTTAATTCTAAGCCCTATTCCCACTCTGAAATATTGGTCCATGGCCTCCTCTCCTGCCATGATGACGCCACACTCAGACTGAAGGAGCAAGATCTCATATTCCGTCACCATCCTGATGGCATGCATATCAGTTTCCCTAATTTCTGATAATTTTTCCCTCCTCCTTCCCACTTCTTCAATTCCCCATTCCCTGCCCCCCCCTTACCTCTTTTCTTCACCTGCCTATCACCTCCCTCTGGTGCTCCTCCTACTTCCCTTTTTCCCATGGTCCACTCTCCTCTCCTATCAGATTCCTCCTTTTGCAGTCCAATACCTTTTCCACCTATCACTTTCAAACTTCTTACTTCATCCCCCTTCCCCTATCACCTGACTTCATCTACTACCTTCTAGTTTGTACTCCTTCCCCTCCGCCGCCTCCTCTTTCTGGCATCTTTCCCCTTCCTTTCCAACCACGATGTACAAAAATAGCTGTGCCAACCTTGTAAATAGCTCAGCAGATGCCTGGTACTTTCTCATATAGTGGCTATATTTCATTAAGAGTTTGAGGAGTAATGTATGTCTCCAAATACATTTGCAAACTTCAAATGTGTCTTAGATGTACCACGGAGAACATTCCAACTAGGTGCATCACCTTCTGGTACGGAGAGGCTACGGCACAGGATTGTTAAAAGCTGCAGCAAGTTGTAAACTCAGCCAACTCCATCACAGGCACTAGCCTTCCCAGCATCCAAGACACCATCAAAAGATGACACCTCAAAAAGGCGACATCCATTAGGGAGGACTCCCATCACCCAGGACATGCCCCTTTCTTATTACTACCATCAAGGAAGAGGTACAGGAGCCTGAAGAAACACACATACACATTTCATGAATAGCTTCTTCTCCTCCACCATCAGATTTCTGTATGGACAATGAATCCATCAATACTACATCAGCATATTCTTTGCCTCTCTTTTGCACTGCTAAAAAGTTACGACTTGAAATTTCATTTTCTATTTTTATTAGTTTTTTATTATTTTCTATTTATTGTAATTTATAGTTCTTATTATCATATATTACATGTAAAACAACAAATTTCATGACAAATGCCAATGATATTAAACCTGATTCTGATTCTAATTAACACACACAAAGCTGGAGGAACTCAGAAGGCCAGGTAGCATCTATGGAAAAAAGTAGAGTCGACGTTTTGGGCCGGAACCCTTCAGCAGGACTGAAGCAGGACTTCTGATTCTGATACATTAAGGGTTCAAAGTTTACTTGGGCAAGGCCATTTATGATTATAACCTCTGCCTGTATCACACAATTATGGGTGCTGCTGTGTAATTAGAAAAAGGATAAATTGACTACTAGAGTTTGTGAATTAATATTGAGATCATTAGATTAGACCTCTGTGATTTAGACGATAAGACCTAGGAACAGAATTAGGCCATTTGGACTATCACATCTGCTTTGCCATTAGATCATGGCTGATTTATGTTCCCTCTCAAACCCCATTCTTTGCCCTCATCCCATAATCTCTGATGCCATATTAATCAAATATCTATCAGCCTCTGCTTTAAATACACCCAATGACTTGGCCTCCACAACCATTTGTAGCAATGAATTCCACAGATTCACCACAATCTGGCTTAAGAAATTCCCTCTTATCTCTGTCTTAGAGGGATGTCGTTCTATTCTGAGTCTGTGCTCTCTGGTCCTAGACTCTCCCATTATTGGAAACATCCTCTCCATGTCCACCTTTTCTAGGTCTTTCAATGTTCGGTAGGTTTCAATGACACTTCCCTCATTCTTCTAAAATCCAGCAGTACAGTCCCAGAGACATCAAGCACCCTTTCATACCTGGGATCATTCTCGTAAACCTCCTCTGGACCCTCTCTAATGTCAACACCCCCTTTCTAGATATGGAGCCCAAAACTGCTCATGATACCCCAAGTGTGGTTTGACCAGTGCCTTATAAAGCCTTAGCATTACATCTTGGCTTTTATATTCTAATCCTTTTGAAATGAATGCTAACATTGCATTTGCCTTCCTTATTACTGACCCCTATGTATACACTTAATGCAAATTTAGGGTAAATAGTAGCTGAAAATGGCAGCAATTATGTTTATGAGCTCTCTGCGGTGAATTTTAAATGAAGTTTAATGTGGCTCCTGTTTGTTTGTTTGTTCTACCCACACTGAGATTTCAGCTTTTGGAACTACCATGAGATGTTAAACAGTGCATCTAGATGCTGAGATTTTTCAAAGTGATCAGTGAGACCATAGTTCTTTTGCCACAGAGATTCAGCACATCCCCATGTGTATTCATTCCATGAATACATTTTAATTAAATACAAATTTCATTACCCTAAATTTGCATTCAATGAATAGACACACATTGTGTAGCTAATGCCAATATATTGTCTGAGTCAAGTGTATGCATCTAGAAATCTCATGTGATCCTTTCATCCAAAGGCATGAAATCACATTTTGATCCTAAACTAAATGATCTTAAAATAATAAAGACTTTCCTTCAAACTACTTGTCATATTCTAGCTAGATACTGCAAATGTTATGAGATGTATCAAAAGGCCATGATCAGGAATAGACATATAAATAAAATTTTGAAGGTAATATTTTAGATTTCAATACAATAATGATTTGTTTTAATTACTATACATTAAAGGCTAATAAAGAGCTACCAATGCGATAAATTCATGATTGAACTTTAAAGGACAACATGTTCCTTTGTCCCTTTTCAGCACTTGGCAATTATTAAGCCATGCAATTTGGTTCTCACATCACAATTTTTTCCTCAATTACTCATTTATTTTAGAAGTTTGAGATTCTGTTAAAGAGTTGATCATTATAACAGAAAGAAGGAAATGGTTCAGTTTTTTTTTAACTGAGACTTACCAAAGATTCAGCACTTCTTTCTACTATAGCGAGATAATTATTTACCTATCAAACCATCCCAAATGATGAATTGTAAACTGCAAGCATACTCTAAAACCAAAAAGTATTCATCATGCCAGATAGGACAGGCAGCTGGCTGGTGCATTGATCATCCTCTTGGCTCTTCACAAGACCAACCAGAGTGTTAAACTGGAACTGGCACTGCTCCATTCAGAACGTCTTTCCTCTCACCATCTGAGCTCTTTAGGTTTCCCCTATTATTTTAGGCCAAACAAAACACCTGTACTTGTTAATTTTGTCTCACTGATCTCAGCACTGAATAACTTTCTGGATTCAATACTAACTTGAATAATTTCAGATAATTTATTTTTCTAGCAATCTTATTTTTTTCTCATATACACCTCCCCCAGACTAATTTTAATTCCCTTCTTTCTCTTATTTTCACTGTTCCTTAACAAAATCAGTCCAATCTTCATCAGAGGAAATTCTGATTATAAGTTTCATTAATTTAATACAAGGTTTACCCACAGAAGTGCTGGAAAATCTTAGACGGCTAGCTAAGGGATGACAAAAAATACTGGATTTCTTTTCAGAGACATTCAAACACTTAATAATTACATCTACCTATGTAATGTAAAAATAAATTTAGATATATTCAATTATTTTAAGAAGTTAACATTACCAAAAACTTACCTTGAGCCCTCACAGTTCTTTATTTTTATTGAAGTAAATAGTGCTATTGTTCTTGCCCAAGTCCAGGGCTGGCTTGGATTCATCAACCAAAACACACAGAGTAACTACTGAGAAATTACAGGAAGCTGTCATCCTGCCATGGTGGCAGGGCACAATAACAAAAACATGGGCAATCAGGTTTTACATGTGTAGAAATCCTCAACTTGTTTTCATTTTTCATAGGGAAATGCAAAACAGATCTACTGTAACTTTTCAGGAAAAGTTAAACTGATATGTTCCTGCAAGTTTTTTTGAACTTTGGAAAACCCTTTGAAAATAAAAAATATATATTTTAAATTCCTTCCTTCAACGTCACAGCAAAACTGAACGGCTCCTAAAATGCGCCATGACCACTTATGGAACAGCTCTAAACTAAAAGTAAAACAAATCCTTTATTTTTACATGAAGTTTAGCTTTTATTTAAAGTTCATCCTTCAGTCACAAAAGATTCTCAAAGTTTTTATCTTTTAAATCCAATATCATCTGCAGAATTATTTATATATATGTTGATCTCTCATAATTTCATCTCATGCCATCATGGATTAAGTTAATATTTAATGTAGATAAGATACAATATAAACATTTGAAGATGCCCATGTTTCCACCTTTATCAGAACTAATAAGAGTAACTGGGATTTAACAGTTTTTAATGTGGAACTGCCACATTCATCATGGGCTTTTCTGAATGAATGCAAAATATATTATGAATACTTTTTAATTTGTAATATTAATATTCTGATGTAGAGATCATTGGAGATTGTTGTGATTTGAATACCCTGACTCTATCATACAATGTAAAGATTTTCATTTGTAGTAGCAGTTCTAAGACTCAAAGGTTCAAAGTATATTTATTATCAAAGTATGTATGCAGTATACAACTCTGAGATTCGTCTTCCCACAGGCAGCCACAAGACAAAGGAACACCATGGAACCCATTGAAGAAAACATTAAACACCCAACGCACGAAAAAAGAACAAATTGTGCAAACGGTAAAAAGTGAACGACTAACGCTTAGAATATCAAATGTCAAACCAGGAAACCAGGAGTATTCAGTTTAGTTCAGTTCAGTGCCGCATTGCTAGTTCACTGCGGGCCGGAGAGCCATTCTTCACCAGAGTACCCCAGTCTGCATGTATCACCCTGATGAAACCGCACAAAAAAACAGCAAAAAATGAGTAACCAGAATCCAGGAACACATGCAACAAAATCCTCCAAAACAAGTCTACAGCTTCGCCAATCAATCTATGCAACGTGGATTCCAAGACTCCTGCACCTTCCTTCGACAGCAGCTAGCGAAAGGGAGAGGAAGACCAGTTAAACACAGGTAGATGGTGCTGAACACTCGCCTGTCCTCTGCTCTCATCTTCATCGACTTTAACCTTGCTCAATGCCTTAATCAGAGAGAAGCAATAGAGTCAATTATGGGCCTGTGCTCCGTCTCCAGGCTTCCAGGCAGCACACTCCTCTCCAAATCTCCAAAATTCCCTCGGACACAGCAAAGTGCTAGATTGCTCCTTAGGCCCATAAACACAACATCACAATGTAAATCACAGGATCCAATTGCACACAGCTTAGTAGTAGAATCATATTTGAAAGCGGAAGTAAAAGAAGTAGTTTCATGAACGGTCTGCAGGATGTCACCATTAGTTGTGTTGTAACCTGGCGCCATCTTGAAATTAGCTTTAATATAGAATTTACCATATTCCCTTTAAAAAAGATCTCCAACAAAACTAACCCTCACTTGGAATGAATGACAATTATTTATGCAATGAAACAAGAAAAATGAATAGGGTGAAAATCAAGCCACAATAGGTGCAGACACAATCTCAATGGCTCTTCACATGGCATTAGACCACCTGGAAAATACAAACACCTATGTCAGGATGCTGTTCATTGACCATAGCTCAGCATTCAATGCCATCATTCCCACAATCCTGATCGAGCAGTTACAGAACCTGGGCCTCTGTACCTCCCTCTGCAACTGGATCCTCGACTTCCTAACCGGAAGACCACAATCTGTGTGGATTGGTGATAATATCTCCTCCTCATTGACGATCAACACAGGTACACCTCAGGGGTGCATGCTTAGCCCACTGCTCTACTCTCTCTATACCCATGACTGTGTGGCTAGGCATAGCTCAAATACCATCTATAAATATGCTGATGATACAACCACTGTTGGTAGAATCTCAGGTGGTGACAAGAGGGAGTACGGGAGTGAGGTATGGCAACTAGTGGAGTGGTGCTGCAGCAACAACCTGGCACTCAACGTCAGTAAGACGAAAGAGCTGATTGTTGACTTCAGGAAGGTAAGACGAAGGAACACATACCAATCCTCATAGAGGGACCAGAAGTGGAGAGAGTGAGCAGTTTCAAGTTCCTGGCTGTCAAGAACTCTGAGGATCTAATCTGGTCTCAATATATCGATGCAGTTATAAAGAAGGCAAGACAGCGACTGTACTTCATTAGGAGTTTGAAGAGATTTGGTATGTCAATAAATACACTCAAAAACTTCTATAGATGTACTGCGGAGAGCATTCTGACAGGCTGCATCACTGTCTGGTTTGGGGGGGGGGGGGTGCGGTTCCTACTGTACAGGACCGAAGGAAGCTGCAGAGGGATGTAAATTTAGTCGGTTCCATCTTGGGGACTAGCCTACAAAGTACCCAGGACATCTTCAAGGAGTGGTATCTCAGAAAGGCAGTGTCCATTATTAAGGACCTCCAGCACCCAGGGCATGCCCTTTTCTCACTGTTACTATCAGGTAGGACGTACAGAAGCCTGAAAGTACACACTCAGCAATTCAGGAACAACTTCGTCCCCTCTGCCATCTGATTTCTAAATGGACATTGAACCTGTGAACACTACCTCACCTTGTTAATATATATTATTTCTGGTTTTTTTTGCTGATTTTTAATCTATTCAAACTACATATACTGTAATTTATTTATTTATTTATTATTATTATTTTATTTTTTCCCTCTTCTTCTACATTATATATTGCATTGAACTGCTGCTAAGTTAACAAATTTCATGAGACATGCTGGTGATAATAAACCTGATTCTGATTCTGATTCTGATTCTGATTCTGAATTCAAGAAATTATAGCATGTAAAAGTGGTCTCTACTTAGTCAGCAGTCCTGCGATGGAGGGTTGGGATCAGTTGTCATGTATCACTTGTCAAACTCAGTGCTTTGTGAATAATTACTGAAAAATAAACTATGACTTGGACAAAACAGGGATTGACTAATATTTCAGAGACATAATATACACAACCGAATCTGCATCAGATATCTTGTATAAGAGATCTCTGAAGACAGTGGTCTGACATATGAGGGTTCCAAGAATGAGAGTCAGTGATCCCTGAGATGGTTGAGTGCTGGGATTGGAGGCCTGAGGTTGGCAGACCAGAGCTCGATGGCCCGAAGTCAGAAAATCTGGAGCTTGAAGTCCAAAGGCCAAAGCCCCTTGATCAGCAAGTCTAGAGGTCAGAGGCCTGGAAGCAGCCTGTCCTAGGGTTGGAAACTCATCTATGCATGTGTGTTGGGGTAGGAAGGGGTTTGTTTTGCTGTTGCTGCTTGTTGTATGCTGTCTATTGTTTTGATGAACATTGTGGGCATACTCTGTTGGCATTGAATATGTATTGAAATTTGCGGGCTGCCCCCAGAACATCCTCAGATTATGTTGGTTGCTAACACAAACAATGTATTTCACCAAATGTTTTGATGTATATGTAATTAATAAAGGAATCTAATCTAATATACAATGTCACTGACAGGCTTGTAAGGTTGCATAGCGTTGCAAGTTTGCTTTGGAAGTGTCTTGGGCTGGATCTTCTGCTAATCTGCAAACTGCCCAAACCCACCAATTGCCTGCAATTGCACCCTGCTGTTTCTTTCAGGGTGCTTTTTCCATTGGAAGGCTGGCTGCCTGCTGACAGGCAAAACCCAACATAACATAGATTCTAAAAAACACACAGCTGCCTCCACCTTTAGAATGGCTTTTTCTGTCAGTGAGGCCCATCCCCAGTCTCTAACAGTTATAAACTATTCAATCAGCACAGTTAAAATTAAAAAATAAAAACAAAATAACTTACACACTTCATTTACATAATAACTCGAACACTTAAAACAAATAAACACATTGAAATTAGCAGGATTAATTAAAATTACAACAACCTGCTTGCTGTTCCGTAGGCAGCTATTTCTATTTTAGCTTGGCACAGGTCAGCACACAGCTGGAAAAAAAAGGACATACCTCATAAGAAGTCCACATGTACAACACAGATGGCCCAGAGCTGACAGTTCACCATAATGGAAGACTGCACTGCAGCAAGCAATAGAGAATTTCAAGCTTTGGCCAGTTCAAAACTTAAAAGTGCTTGTAAGCAGAAATTGCGCCCCAGTATATTGTATGTCCATCAATATTACATTATAAATCAAATCCTCAAAGATTTCTATGTATTCAAAAATGGATTATAAGAATAATTCATCCTAGCTAGAGGAAATAATTTTTATGCTCTGTACCAATGAGAAAAGTGCACATTTATCTTATGGAGTTGGAGAACATGAGTTGCATACCCAAGGCTACCAATTCTCCAAGAATTGTGTGGTGATAGGCCTTGCATGGCATAAAGTGGGGGAGGAGGTGGTGGGCTGTGCTGTTTAATGATCTCCAGTGCACGAAACAATAAAATAAACATTAGGCAGTTGGTCCATCTGGGCACCCAGGTTATGATAAATTATTATTTTTTAAAATGTGTTTGACATTCAAAAACATTTTAAAACATTCTGAGGAGATACAAATTAGGTGCATTCAGGGCCTTAGCATGTCTCCAAATTATCCTGATTACAAACGAAACTCATAGGCGTCAAATCCCAGTATAAGAATGGACTGCTATTGGACAAGAAACACCGGAGTTGATTTTCAGCCAGTTCTTTTTTGTCAACATGCAAGAATTGTGAATCTGTGTTGTGAAAACAGAAGAGGTCAGAATCAAGGGGAAATTGGAGTACATAGATCAATGCAATCATAGGAGTAATGCCTCCTCCTTTGAAAGTGTCCTTAACAAATGATGAGGGATCATGAAACAATTGTAGATAACAGAATTAACAGAAAATAGGGAGCAACTTTAGGGTCAGTTGATAAAGTTAATTGAAAAAGAGTGAGTTGCTGTTTAGAAAAATAAGTTTCCTACCAGCTATTACTTCTGTTTGATTCAGTTATGATTTTAAATTATTATATGCGATATGCCTAAACTAAGCTATTTCAATTACTGTATTTGATTAATTGGATTTTCAAAGTTTTGAGATAACAATACAGGGTAATATTACTGTAATGCAGATATTTGTTTGTTAAAATATAAAATGTAAAGTAAAAACTATTTTTACCACTGACTAATCATCAACCTGAAATGCGTCTGATGTATCAATAACCAATTTTAGCAAGTAATACTTTAAATATGGTCCAGTAGTGTTAAGTATACAATCACTGAAAATAGAAAAAGTAAGAAAGTCAGAGAAAGACAATAGAAAGAATGTTATTCAGTCATGCACTGTAGTGCATTTTTGGATTTCAATGAAGTGTGCATAGAGCATTTCTTTCATTTTTAAATGTTTCACTATGCTGGTTAACAATGTGGTCCACTCTTGAGTAACTTTATGGATAAAGGAATTAGCATTCAAAGTGAGATTAGTTTGCTGCTTCCACGCCTGTAAACCTGCTACCTATTTGCTCACTACTCTATACGTCTACACATCATGAATACGTCCCATGCTTCTAGGTGCATACACCCTGTCAGACAACACGTTGTCCTGGTCAACAATATATAGTGATATAATGTTGTTCAGAAGTTAGCCACTATTTACACTTACAAAACCTCAAGTGGCAAATGACCAGTTTCAGACAAACACCGGGGCAGAATATTGAGAAAAATTATGTTCGCCCAACCACCTGCCCCTAAAAATAAAATAATATTGGCACAAAGCTCAGAAGAACATTGTAAGTAATTTATATTTAATTTATCATATATTCTGATTTTTAGAAGGTTTTTGATTTAGGTGGCTAAAGATATCAGTAGGGAGAACAAATGTTACTAATAGTTTGAAATGTTGAATGACCTCAGAATCAAAATCAGGTTTAATATCACAGGCATATGATGTGAAATTTGTTGTTTTGCAGCAGTATTACAGTGCAATAAATAAAAATACTATAAACTATAAAAAATTAAATAGAATAAGTTGTGCAAAAAGAGAGCCAACAATAGTGAGGTGGTGTTTATAGGTTATTTCATTGTCCATTCAGAACTTTAATAGTGGAGGGGAAGAAGCTGTTCCTAAAATGTTGAGTGTGTGTCTTTAGGTTCCTGTACCTCTGCTATAATGGTAGCAGGGAGAAGGGAGCATGTTATGGGTGATGGGGATCCTTAATCATGGATGCTGCCTTTTTGAGGCTTCACCTTTTGAAGATGTCCTCGATGCTCGTGAGGTTGGAGCCCATGATTGAACTGGCTGAGTTTGCAACACTCTGCAGTGGCCCCTCCATCCCAGACGGTAATGCAACCAGTTAGAATGTTCTCCACAGTACATCTGTAGAAATTTGTGAGACGTTGGAGACATTCCAAATCTCCTCAAACTCCTAATGAAATATAGCCACTATTAATAAGAACATACATGGCACAATAATCTCTGCTTTATTATTTTGTACATCATTATTGTACATTGTTGCACATTAGTATGCTATTGTATATTATTACTATTTTTACACTATTATTATTCTGATTAGGAATAGTCAGCATGGCTTTTTCAAAGGCAGGTAGTGCCTTATGAGCCTGATTGAATTTTTTGAGGATGTGACTAAACACATTGATGAAGGAAGAGCAGAAGATGTAGTGTATATGGATTTCAGCAAGGCATTTGATAAGGTACCCCATGCAAGGCTTATTGAGAAAGTAAGGAGGCATGGGATCCAGGGGGACATTGCTTTGTGGATCCAGAACTGGCTTGCCCACAGAAGGCAAAGAGTGGTTGCAGACGGGTCATATTCTGCATGGAGGTCGGTGACCAGTGGTGTGCCTCAGCGATCTGTTCTGGGACCCTTACTCTTCATGATTTTCATAAGTGACCTGGATGAGGAAGTGGAAGGATGGGTTAGTAAGTTTGCTGATGACACAAAGGTTGGGGGTGTTGTGGATAGTGTAGAGGACTGTCAGAGGTTGCAGCAGGACATTGATAGGATGCAAAACTGGGCTGAGAAGTGGCAGATGGAGTTCAACCCAGATAAGTGTGAGATGGTTCATTTTGGTAGGTCAAATATGATGGCAGAATACAGCATTAATGGTAAGACTCCCGGCAGTGTGGAGGATTAGAGGGATCTTGGGGTCTGAGTCCATAGGACACTCAAAGCTGCTGCGCAGGTTGACTGTGTGGTTAAGAAGGCATATGGTGCATTGGCCTTCATCAATTGTGAGATTGAGTTTAAGAGCTGAGAGGTAATGTTGTAGCTATATAGGACCCTGGTCAGACCCCCTTAGAATACTGTGCTCAATTCTGGTCACCTCACTATAGGAAGGATGTGGAAATGATAGAAAGGGTGCAGAGGAGATTTACAAGGATGTTGCCTGGATTGGGGAGCATGCCTTATGAAAACAGGTTGAGTGAACTTGGCCTTTTCTCCTCGGAGCGACGGAGGATGAGAGGTGACCTGATAGAGGTGTATAAGATAATGAGAGGAATTGATCGTGTGGATAGTCAGAGGCTTTTTCCCAGGGCTGCAATGGCTGCCACAGAAGAGCACAGGTTTAAGGTGCTTGGGAGTAGGTACAGAGGAGATGTCAGGGGTAAATTTTTTTGTACAGAGAGTGGTGAGTGCGTGGAATGGGCTGCCGGCAACGGTGGTGGAGGCAGATACGATAGGGTCTTTTAAGAGACTTTTGGATAGGTACATGGAGCTTAGAAAAATAGAGGGCTATGGGTAACCCTATAATTTCTAAGGTAGGGACATGTTCGGTACAACTTTGTGGGTCAAAGGGCCTGTATTGTGCTGCAGGTTTTCTTTGTTTTTATGTTTCTACTGTTAGTTAAGCACACTGGTGAGTGTAATTTTAAATGTTGCTGCTCTAACAAAAGTGTTTCGTGCTCGGGATCAATAAAGTATTATTATTATATCTTTGTAATTGCATCAATATGTTGTGCCCAGGTTAGTTCATCAGAGATGTTGACACCCAGGAACTGAAACTAGTAACTCTGCCCACTGCTGTTTTCTCGATGAGGACTGGTACAGGACTGATGAGTTCCCTCGACTTCCCCTTTCAGAAGACACAATGAATTCCTTGATTTTGCTAACTAGTGCAAGATGTTGTTGTGACACCAGATGATCTATCTTACTCCTGTAAACCTCCCCGTCTGAGCCTTGACAAACATTTGTGTTATTGACAAATTTAAGGATGGTGTCTGAGTTGTGCGCAGCCACATAGTCATGGGTGCAGAGACAGTAGAGTACTGGGTTAAGTAAGCATCCTTGAAGTGTGGTGGCATTGAGTGTTGGCGAGGAGATGTTATTTCCCATCCACACTAACTGTGGTTTCCTGATGAGGATGTTAGGGATCCAGTTGCAGTCCTTGTTCAAACACCATCTTTTTTGCCTTGGTCACAATGTAGCTCTGCCCACAAAGAAAGGTCAAACCAGAAGACATAAGAAATAGGAACAGAATTAGGCCACATGGCCCATCGAGTCTGTTCTGCTCTTCCATCATGGCTGATTTATTATCCCTCTTAACTCTGTTCTCCTGCATTCTCCTCATAACCTTAAATGCTTGTACTAACCAAGAACCGATCGACCTCTACTTTAAATATACTTAATGACTTGGCCTCCACATTCATCTGTGGCAATGAATTCCACAGGTTCAGCATCCCCTGGCTAAAGAAATTCCTTCTTATCTTTGTTCTAAATGGATGTCCCTTTATTCTGAGGCTGTCCCTCTGATCCTAAACTAACCTACTGCAGGAAACAATCTCTCCACATGTACTCTCTCACGGCCTTTCCATATTTGATAGGTTTCAATGAGATCCCACCTCATTCTTTTAAATTCCACTAAGTACAGGCCCAGAGCCATCAAGCACTTCACATACATTAACCTTTTCATTTCCCCGTATAATTCTTTTGAACCTCCTCTGGACCCTCTCCAATGCACCACATCTTTTCTCAGATAAGGGGCCCAAAGCTGCTCACAATATTCCAAGTTCAATCTGATCAATGCCTTATAAAGCCTCAGTATCTCATTCTTGCTCTTATATTATAGTCCTCTTGAAAGGAAGGCTAACATTGTCTTCCTTACCACTGACTTAACTTGCAAGTTAACCTTTGGGGGATCCTGCACGAGGAGTCCCAAGTGCCTCAGTACCTCAGATTTTTGAATTTTCTCTCCATTTAGAAAATAGTCTACACCCTTATTCCTTCTAACAAAGTGCAGAACCATATACTTCCCTACAGTATATTCCATCTGACACTTCTTTGCCCATTCTCCTCATCTTCCAAGTTCTTCTTCAGCCTCCTTGCTGTCTCAACACCACCTGCCCCTCCACCTATTTTTGTATCATCCACAAATTGGCCACAAAACCATCAATTCTGTTCTTCAGATCTTTGACATATAATGTAAAAGGGAATGGACCTAATACCGAGCCCTGCAGAACACCACTTGTCACGAGCATCAAACCATAATAGGCCCTTTTTATTCTGACTCTTTGCCTCCTGCCAGTCAGCCAATCTTTTATCTGTGCTAGTATCTTTCCTGTTATACCATGGGCTCTTATCTTGTTAAGCTGCCTCATGTGTGGCATCTATTCAAAGGCCTTTTGAAAATACAAGTAAACAATGTCCTTTGCACATGTCTGTTATTTCCTCAAAGAATTCCAACAGATTTGTCAGGGAGGTTTTCCCCTTAAGGAAACCATGCCTAATTTGGCCTACTTTATCATGCGCCTTCAAGTAACCCGAAACCTTATCCTTAATAATAGACTTTTTCCAACCACTGAAGTCAGGTTAACTGGCCCATATTTCCTTTCTTCTGCCTCTCTCCCTTCTTAAAGAGTGGAGAGACATTTGCAATTTTCCATTCCTTCAAAACCATTCCAGAATCTAGTGATTCTTGAAATCATTAATGCCTCCACAACCTTTTCAGCCACTTTTATCAGTACCTTGTGGTGTAGCCCATCTGGTCCAGGTGGCTTATCTACCTTCTGACCCTTTAGCTTCCCAAGCACTTTCTACTTAGTAATAGCAACTACACTCATTTCTTTCCCCTGACACTCTTGAAAATTTCTGACATACTGCTAGAGTCTTCACAGTGAAGACTGATGCAAAAAACTTGCTAAGTTTGTTTGCCATTTCTTTGTCCCCCATTACTACCATTTTTCCAGTGGTCCAATATTCACTCTCACTTCACTTTCACTCTTACAATATCTTTTGGTATCCTCTTTGATATTACTGGCGAACTTCATATTTTACCTTTAATTTCCTTACAGTTTTTTTTAGTTGCCTTCTGTTGATTTTTAATAGCTTCCCAATCTTCTAACTTCCCACTAATTTTTGCTATATAATATGCCCTCTCTTTTGCTTTTATACTGTCTTTGATTTCCTTTGTCAACCATGGTTGCCTTATCCTCCCTTTAAAATATTTCTTCATCTTTGGGATGTGTTTATCCTGTGCCTTCTGAATTGTCCCCAGAAACTCCAGCCATTGCTGTTCTGCCATCATCCCCAATAATGTCCCCTTCCAATCAACTTTGGCAAGCTCCTCTCTCGTACCTCTATAATTTCTTTACTCCACTGTAATATTGATATATCTGACTTTAGTTTCTCCCTCTAAAATTGCAGGATGAATTATGTCATATTATGATCACTGCCTCCTTAGGATTCCTTTATCTTAACTCCCTAATAACATCTGGTACATTACACAACACCAATCCCAAAATTGCCCTTTCCCTTGTGGGCTCAGTCACAAGCTGCTCTAAAAAGCTATCTTGTAGGCCTTCAAAAAATTCTCTCTCTTGGGATCCTGCACCAACCTGATTTTCCCAATTTACCTGCATATTGAAATTCTCCATGACTATTGTAACATTGCCCTTTTTACATGCCTTTTATATTTGCCACTGAAATTTATACCCCCATCTTGGCTACTCCCTGCCACTAAAAGGGATCTATATATAATTCCCATCAGGGCCTCTTTAACCTTGCAGTTTCTTTAACTCTACCCACAAGGATCCTACATCTTCCGAGCCTATGTCACCTTCTAAGGATTTTATTAAATATTTTTTACCAATAAAACCACACCATCCCTTCTGCCTACCTGCTAGTCCTTTCTATGTTAGGTGTATCCTTGGATGTTAAACTCCCAACTATGATCTCCTTTCACTCCTTTCAGACATGTCTTAGTGATGCCCAGAATGTCATACCTGCCAGTTGCTAACTGCACTTCAAGGTCATTGACCTTTTTTCCCTATACTGCATACATTCAAATATAACACCTTCAGTCCTGCATTCATCACCCTTTTTGATTTTGCCCCTATGTTACATTTCACCACATCCACTGAATGCAACCCTGTCCTATATTCTGCCTGTCCTTCCTCACAGTCTCACAGTGAAGCTAGATGGTAGAGAATGGAAAAGGGCTGGAGAGGAAGAGGACTGGACCATAGGAGACAGGGAAGAAGGAGGGACACCAGGGGGCGGTGATAGGCAGGTGAGAAGATTCCTTCCTCTCCAATCCTTTACCTTTCCCACCCACCTGGCTTCACCTATCACTTTCTAGCTATCCTCCTTCTCCACCTCCAACACCCCCCCCACCAAGCCACATCATCTTTATTCTGGTGTATTCCCCCTTCTTTTCTGGTCCTGAGCAAGGGCTTGGCTTGAGACATTAACTGCTTGCTCATTTCCATCCATAGATGATGCCTGACCTGCTGAGTTCTTCCAACAGTTTATATGTGTCTTTTAAAGAAAGCTGGTGTTACTACTAATGATCACTTCTAGAATTTTAATACACTTCTAATAATGGTTAACAATGATAGTATAAAGTGAAACAATACTTGCTAACAAAACCAAATCTCAATCGTTGTGCAAGATTATAGCCTGAAAAACATGGAGACAGCGCAAAGCTGTGTAAACACAATACCAGTCAAATTCTAAAAAGGTGAAGCAGGCAAGTTGATGACACTAGAGAGAATTACAGCTTGCACGGTGCTGGAACAACAGCTCAGTTGGGCTGACTATTTTCTGAATATGCCTGGCTCATTTTAAGAATAAGGGAGACACAGTGCTGCTATCTGATAGTTTTGGCACATAGATTAAATCTTGATCTAAGGTGCATTTAAGTGGAGTTTGCACATGGGTTTTTGCCATCTTCCAGCTTCCTCCCACAACCCACAGATATTAACCAGTTACCTTTCAATCTAGATTAAGTGGCAAGAGAAACAAAATGATCCTGATGAACATCTGAGAGCACAAAAATGGTGGCGAGAACTATGAAGAGCTGGATTAGTGCAGGGAGAGGAGTGAATACAGGACTGCTTCCATGTTCAAGGATTTGTCAGTGGTCCCATATGGATATGTCACAGTTATCACCAACTTAAACCAAATAACTTTTATGAAGAACTGCATGACAAGTGTGCACCTACAAAAAAATTCCGAGGCTTCCCCAGCCAGAAGCCCTGGCTGAACCAGGAGATTTGTAATCTGCTGAAGGCTAAATCTGTGGTTTTATGACTGGTGAACAAGAGTCATCCAAGAAATCCAGATACAACCTTCAGACTGCCACTGTGACTGGAAAGAAACAATTCTGGACTCCAGTGGAGTTACAAATGGATGTTGGGCAGCTGTGGTGGAGATTGCACATTATCACTACCTTCAAGGTAAAACCAGGGAGGATACAGTAAGTGGCAATGATGTATCATCTCCAAATGAGCTCATTGCCTTTCATGCATGCTTGGAAGGGAGAACAATGACACATCTACATGAACGCCCCTATAGCTCCTGATGACCCTGTAATCTCAGCCTTCGAGGCCAATGTCAGAGTAACCTTCAAGAGGATAAACCCATGAAAAGCAAACAGCCCAGACAGCATACCTGGTCAAGCGCTGACCTACAGTATGCAGGCCAAATGGTTGGTGTATTGAACGACATCTTCAACCACTTGCATCTGTGGTCTGCGGTTCCCACCTGCTTCAAAAGGGCAGCGATAGCCCTTGGAGATTTGACATTTCACCATCTACTCCAATAAATTTCTACAGATGCAATATTGAAAATATCCTGGCCAGTTGCACTGTGCCCTGGTACAGAAATTCCAATGAAGAGGAACAGAAGGGGATGAAAAGATTGATGGACATAGCCCAGACCATGATGGCACAGTCTTTCCCGTCACTGACCATGTTTAGATGAGGCTCTATTCTAAAAAGCTGGTATCTGTTATCAAGGATCCTCACTATTTGGGTCATGGCTACTTCCATCTCTTACCGTCAGGCAGGGGGTATAGAAGCCTGAAGTCCCACATATCCAGGTTCAGGAATAGCTGTTTTTCATACAACAATCAGGACTTTTAAACAATTTGAATGACTCTAATCCTATTTCAGCATTGGAATATGACAGTCCAGCTCTTGCTACACAATGCCTTTGCTTCTTTTTTTTTTGCATTAATGTCTTGCATTGCACAGTACTTTTGTTCTCTTCACTGTCTTGTTCATTTGTCGCATAAATTATATACACTCAGTAGCCACTTCATTGGGTACAGGAGTGGAATCCAGTGTGGGCTTCCGCTGCTGTAGCCCATCCACTTCAAAGTTTGACGTGTTATAAATTGAGAGATGCTCTTCTGTACACCACTATTATGACTGTTGCCTTCCTGTCAGCTTAAACCAGTCTGGCCATCCCCTTCTAACCTCACTCATTAATGAGGCTTTCTCCTCCATAGAAATACTGCTCACTGGATTTTTTTTAATATTATGCACCATTGTCTATAAACTCTAGAGACTGTTGTGCATGAAAATCCTGGGAGATCAGCAGTTTCTGAGATACTCAAACCACCCTGTCTGGCACCAACAATCATTCCACAGTCAAAGTTACTTTTATCACATTTCTTCCCCATTCTGATGTTTGGTCTGGACAACAACTGAAGCTCTTGACCATGTCTGCATGTTTTTATGTATTGTGTTGTTGCCATATGATTGGCTGATTAGATAAGTGCATTAATGAGCAAGTGTAGAGGTACACCTAATAAAGTGGTCACTGCTTATTTTGTCTGTTATCTGAATTGATGTGACTGTGTTAAAGCAGTAATCAAATATGTCATTGTACTAGTACTTCACAGTGCCAATGACAATAAACTTGACTTGACTTGAGATAAACATATTCCTGAGTTGCATGTGTTTACACCAACTATATCTGAGTTAATGCCAGGTTCACTGAAATCATCCACTTTTAAGCCCCAATTGTTTTACACATGTTAGGCACCTGATTACAAATTTATTTTTCTATCTCTCTTAGACTTATTAGAGTCTAGAGTACACTCCCAATAGCGTGATTGCTGCTCTTTTATTCTTTAGTTCAACCCATGTGAACTTCTTTGATGATCCTTCTAGTATACTCTTTTGCAAAGCTGTGATTGTTTCTTTAACCAATATTGCCACCAAATTCTTTTATTTATCCCCCTCTCTACCTTGTCTGAAATTTTGTAACCAGGAATGTTAAGCTTTTGGCCTTGTTCCTCTAAGTCACATTTCCACGTACATCTATGTCCCTAACTCACTTTTATTATTCACTGCATTTAAGAATATACCACTCAGCAAGGTCAACCTTCTATTTTGTCTGGTTCTAACTTTTAATTTCTCTGCCATCATGTTCCCTCATGCCTCTACTCTTATTTTCTGTCAGCCTATAATCATTAATTTTTTTCATTTAGTGTACTCTTTAGAGATGTAGGGTGGTCATATCATGAAATGCACTTTGCCTTGCAGATTGACAGCAATGACATCATCCATTGCCAGAGCGCAGCTGCCTCTGGCTGCTGACACTTCTTGCCCTGTGGTTGTCCAGAACTTGGTAAGTGCTGGGAATCTCACATGGCAGAAGATCCGATAGGCGTGAAGTGCTTTGCCATGCCTCTTCCTACATCAGCTCATTTACTGGTAATCGGTAAACAGGATGGTGCCTCTTTAAACTTAGTTCTTCAAAAATGCAGCTTCACTGTTGTCCATAATTTATTAGAGGCCTTTGTTCATCAAAGTTTACTTTTTATAGAGACTACACTGAGTGGTACTGCATGCTGTGGTACAATACAAGATATGTTATCATGATCTAAATGGATAGTAGTTAAATCCCTCCAGCTAAAATTCAATCAAATCTTGTAAATGAAACAGTTCAACAACTTGAAAAGCCTCATAAGTTCTTTGTTAATGAGTGTGATTTGCTGCACAGTAGTAACACTGCCAGTTAAATTACATACTCATACATGGGGACTCAATGATTCGTTTGGTGAAAAAAAAGCCAAGGGAAGTTGGTTGAATTAAATGATAGTCTTAACAAAAATATTCAATAAAGTTGGCAGTGCGGCTCCCTGACCAACTGTCAGAGATGTGCTTTTTCTAAGGCATAGAAATATCCCTTAACTCACCACTAATTGAGAACCTTCCTTGGAGACATCATCATTGTTGGGAAAGGAAGTACTGTAACAGGAAGTATCCTAAGGAGGTTAAGTTTGTAACTGCTTATTGCAACAGTGCAAAAAATGGCTAATTTTACATTTACTGTGGTGGAATTAATCTGGAGGTGGTTGATGCTGACACTGACAAGCTCTTCATCACTCAGCATATCCATACATCAAACACCATGTTAAATTTTAAACCAAAAAATATAAATAGCAATTTGCTAGGTTTGAATGGGGGGTGAGCTAGAAATACCATAGAATATAAAATATGAGTAGAAAAGCACTTTGTTGGACCATGAACAGTTTTGCATAAGGATCCCTGGCAGTAAAATTCTATTCTGTCTGAGGGCTGAGACATTTACTGAGACATCACAGGTATGATTCAGAGTTAAACAAGGCAGGTGATTTTGAAAGAATGGAAATCTGAAATGGAATTATAAACTTTATTGGGCTGGAACTTGCTACAAACAGCAAGCTGCCAATGCACTTAGTAGCAAGCTGACATACATAGATTGATGTTGGCATACATAGATTCACATACTTGCTATTGACCAATGAGAACCTGCCAATGTCACCTTGCTCATATGTGCTATTACATTCCCAAATGGAGAGGTCTGTGCTGTCGCAGAATCTTGTGTATAATGCTGTAGTGAGGGAGTGGGGGAGAGCAAAACAAGTTCCACTCTCAAAACAGCTAAAAGAAACACTGACAACTGACTTAACTATGACCTTAAGCTTAGGAAGTTAAGAAATAAAGGCAGATATAAGCTATTTATCCTCTTGTATCTACTCTGTCATTCAAATAATATCATAGCTGATCTTGAATAAACTCTAACCTGGGCTTCCAGCCAAGTACAGATATTGATTATAACCGATGTTCTGATGACAAACTCTGCCACCTTCATCAGGGAAATCATGTGCAGATCCTTCCCCACCATTGAGTACATTGACATGGAGTGCTGGCACAAGAAAGCAGCATCCATCATCAAGGACCTTCACCATGCAGGTCATGCTCTCTTCTCACTGCTGTCATTGGGCAGAAGATACAGAAGCCTTGGGTCATTCGGCCTTGGGTCTCATACCACCAGATTCACGAACAGTTATTAGACTGATGAAGAGGGTGGAATTTGTCACTGAAATGTCAGCTATACAGTAATGGATACCAGTACCTGGCTGGAAGCCTGAGAAGAGTTTATTTGTCATCTTGTTTTTACCAGAATGTCACCTTCCTGTAGAGGGTCTATAATTCTCGATTCCATTTACATCCAAAAACCAAAAACTATCTTCTCTTGAAACTCCATCACTAAGGTCTAGGACCTGGGCCTTGAAACCCCCTTGTACAATTACAGCCTTGATTTCCTTACTGGCATATTCAGCATCGGCACAGGTGCACCACAAGGCTGTGTGCTCAGCCCCCTGCTCTACTCAAGTTATACCTATGGTTGTGTGGCTGTATTTGAGTTTGCTGATGACACTACTGGCAATCAAAGGTGGTAACAAATCAGCATATAGGAGGGAGATTGGAAATCTGGTTGAGTGGTGCCTCAATAACAACCTCTCACTCAATGTCAGCAAGATCAGGGAGCTGATTATCAACTACAGGAGGAAGAAGCCAGAGGTCCATAAGCCAATCCTCATCAGGGGAACAGAAGTGAAGAGGGTCAGTGGGTTTAATTTCCTTGATGTTAACATATCAGAGGTTCTTTCCTGAGACCAACCTGTAAGCGTCATCACAAATAAGGTACAACAATGCTCCACTTTCTTATTAGTTTGAGTAGATTCAGCAGATCACCAAAACATTTGACAAATGTCTAAAACTGCATGCAGCATGGCCTGGTATGGAAACATCAATGTCCAGGAATGGAAATGTCTACAGAAAGTGGTGGATATCACACACAAATCCCTCCCCACCATTGAGTACATTGACATGGAGTGCTGGCACAAGAAAGCAGCATCCATAATCAAAGACCTCCACCATGCAGGCCATGCTCTCTTCTTGCTGCTGGCCACTGGACAGGATGTACAGAAGCCTTAGGTCTCATACCACTAGTTATTAGACTACAATCACCAGGCTTTTGAACCTGTATGGGTGACTTCATTTACAACGATTCTGAACTGATTCTGCAACCTACTCACTTTCAATGACTATTTACAATCACATTCTCAGTATTACTTCCATTTGCACGTTGGTTGTTTGCATGTCTTTGTATGGCTTTTCATAAAATTCTACTGTATTTCTTTTTATTTGCTGAATTGCCTGCAAGAAAATTAATCTCAAGGTTGTATATGGTAACATATGCATACTTTGATAATAAATTTACTTAGAACTTTGAAAAAGCTATCAGCTCCTGCCTTGAATATACCCTGCAACCGATCCCGCACCTTCCTCTTGGTTGAAGAATTCATTAAACTCTAGGCAAAAAAAAATCCCATCTGTCTTTTGTGGCCTCAGTTCTAGCCAACTTAGCCAAGGGAGGTATCATCCCTCCATCTACTCCATCACAACCTGTAAGAGTTCTGAATTTATCAGTGAAATAACCTCTCATTCTTTGAAACTGCAGACCCAGTCTTCTTGGACAAAAGCCCCCTTTCAGCAATCAATCTGATAAAACTTGTGTACACCCTCTTTTATAATACATCTTTCCTCAAACAGAGAGACCATTTTTAAATATAATCTTTCAGGTGTTACTTCAACAGGCCCCTGCATAATTTCAGCAAAACTTTTTAATTTGAGACTTGTAATGAAGGACATGATATTATTTGCATCCCAAATTGTTTGCTTTGTCTGCATAGTAATGTGAATGATTTGTACACAAGAGCATTTGAACATCAACACTTAAATTTTACCGTCTGTGTGAGATGATGCGACTTTCGAGAGACTTTGAGACTTTTACTGTGCCATGTCCGTTCTTATCAAATTACGGTATTGCTTTGCACTGTTGTAACTATATGTTATAGTTATCTGGTTTTTGTAAGTTTTTAAGTCGGTTTGTCATGTGTTTTCGTGATATCACTCCGGAAAAACAATTTATCATGCATTACTAAATGAGAATATAAGGGGGCTGCCTGTCCTCATAATCATAATAATACAGCATACTGAAGGTCCAATGTGTTGCTGTCAAGGCTGATCATGCAGATTTAATGATCCAGATCCTGAGCTTGATATTGAGTAGAAGGGCGCATGCATGCGTGCATGTGTGTGTATGTGTGAATTATTTTAACATGAATCAGTTGTTGCAAATCATCTAATGCATTCATTTGATCTAGTGCCAAGAAATATCAAGATTTTCTCACCTAAATAATTAATATTCACAAATAGATTGGTGCTTGTGTGGGAGCTTTTAAACATGCACGTGCAAATAGGTACTTAAGGTGGACACAGGCACAAACATCTTGGTGCAATGCCTTCTCCCCATTCCTTCCCCAATCCATCCACTCTTCCTCTTAATTTTTTTTGTCCCTGATTTTTTTTCTCTTTATCATCCACCATCATTCTGCTTTTTGACCTCCTTCCACCCTCCCTCAGTGCCCCACCCATCAACCATTATACCCTGCCTTTTCCCTACGTACACTCAAGTCTGGTTCCAGTTGCATACCCTGACCAAACTGTTTACTGCATACACGTCAACACTAACAGGCACATACCCAACAGCACAACTATCCACGCTCACAGCCATCCTCTTAATCCTGGTGCTCCAGGAGTATTATCCCCAGTAATTTACATAGATAATGCAGAAACACTCTGTCGCTATTAATTGCAACCACCTTCTATATAATCAAGTCAATTAAATAGTGTAATTGGCTAACCGTGATATTTTCCAAATCACTTGGTTTGCAAAAGAGCATTGTGTATGGCACTTTTAAATCAATACAGATCTCCAATATACTGGTTATACAACACTATAAATATATCAAAGTATAAAATGATTCTACTTACTGTTTCATTCTGTACTATTAAATAGTCCCAAATGCACAAAAATACATGTTATTTTAATCAACATCTACTCTAATATTTAACTTAATTGGCATTTTAGCCATAGTGGCCTAATTCATTGCAGCTGGATGTAACAGCAGGTGGAATATTTGGAGCTGCAGTAATTATCATAAACTTTACATACGCATCACCACAAGCATGTAATGAGGTTAGTGAACACAGGATGATTTCAGTAACAGAGATCAAAGTTCCAAACACTTCATACCTTACCAGTTATATTATAGACTCTGTTACAGAGATTTCTCACAATGGTGTTGGAACGAAAAAGTATTAAATATTAAACAAACATTTGCAAAAAGACCAAGGCATTTCCCCCAGGCAAGCCATTATTATGATTGTTACCAACCAGGTCTATAAAGACCAGCTCCTCTTCATGCCAAATATTTGAACATTTTTTCATTCCTCAGTATTAAGTTAAGAATGAGCAAATTCTTTGTGATATTAATAGATAATGCTAATGTCAATTGCAGATTTAGAATCACTTCGCTGAAAATCCGTGCAACTAATAATAATCTTGATTTGGTAAAGCCTGCTTCACCTGATGTTGTGGACATAGGATATGTGAATTAGGTGCAGAAGTATAACACTCAGCACCTTGAGCTTGCTCCCACACTTAATGAGATCATGGCTTATCTAACTGAAACCTTAACTCTGCATTCCTACAACTCCACCATAACATCTCACCCTATTGCTGATCAAAAGTCTATTTCCAACTTAAAAATATTCAAGGATCTTTTTCCTCTACTCTTGGTGGTGTTCCGAAGACTTGCAACCTAAAAGAAAAATGTTGCTCTTTCTCTGCCTCCTTTCAGACTGTGATCTTCAGCTCAAGGTATACTTCAGAATTTTCCCTGCAATGTCCCTATCTTATCTATGAATGTATTTATTTAGCGATACAGCACAGAGTAGGCCTTTCCAGCCCTTTGAGCTGTACTGCCCCAGCAACCCCTGACAACCCTGATTTAACCTTAGCCTAATCACGGGACAATACACAATGACAATTAAACTACTCCGTGTGTCTTGTACTGTGGGAGAAAACTGGAGCATCTGGGGGGGAAACCCACACATTTCACAAGGAGGACGTACAGACTCCATACAGATGACGGAGGAATTAAACTCCTAACTCTGACGCCCCGAGCTGTAATAGTATCACAGTAATCACTAGGCTACTGTGGTGCTCTTTACGTTTCACCATCTTTAGATCCTTCAGGAGTAACCTCTGGCTCTGTTGCTCACCTCTGGTGGTTGTTGCAATCACAAACTATTTATGCTTCTCAGTAACATCAACAAATCAAAATGGCTGGACTGGGGATGGGGTAATGCGGAGGAGGGGGAGGGGTAGAGAAGGAAGGATTTACTTCATATTTTAGGAAGTCACAAATTTCACCATGACTCCATTCTTAAATAATATTTTCAACAATAATTTCCAGCACATGGAGATATTTAATGAAGTGCTTATTTACGAGGGGTAATTGATAAGTTCATGGCCTAAGGTAGAAGGAGTCAATTTTAGAAAACCTAGCACATTTATTTTTCAACATAGTCCCCTCCTACATCTACACACTTAGTCCAGTGGTCGTGGAGCATACGGATCTTGGACCTCCAGAAAGTGCCCACAGCAGGGGTGGTTGATAAGTTTGTGGCCTAAGGTAGAAGGAGATGAGTTATACAGCTCTCGTTACATGCACATGCAGTTCAACTCTTTGAGTGATTATGCAGAAAGTTTGGTTAATAACTCATCTCCTTCTACCTTAGGTCACGAACTTATCAATCACCCCTGCTGTGGACACTTTCTGGAGGTCCAAATTCATATGCTCCATGATCGCTGGACTAAGTGTGTAGATGTAGGAGGGGACTATGTTGAAAAATAAATGTGCTAGGTTTTCTAAAATTGACTTCTTCTACCTTAGGCCATGAACTTATCAATCACCTCTCGTATCTTTTCTCTGAGAGTGTCCTAAACTTATAGAACTCCAATATAAGTGTTAGCTTCAGTAAAGGTGCAGTGCATAAATGCAAACAAAAGATCAAACTACATATTTTTGTACATTTGCTGTGTGATTAAAAACGTGAAGGCGACAAGATGTTGGAAGAAAAATTGATAAATAAAAAATTTGTAGCCAATCCTAAAGTTAAAAGCACAATGAAAATAACTGTAAATAGTAAGATCCTCACAAAGGACAGAAAAGGAATAACACAATTTTCAATTCTGATAAAAGGTCATCACTCCAAGACATTAACTCAGATTCTCTCTCTACAGATGCTGTAGAATCTGCTGAATATCTCCAACATTATCTGTTTTGACTTCAGATTTAAAGTATCTGCAGCAATTTGCTTTTCAATATGAGCAAATAATTAGCAAAAGCAAAGAGGAATTTCAAGGGAGCAATTTAACAAAGTGAAAAAGAAATGTTACATGGCTGAAACTGCAATGTCATGACATCAGAAACACACTTAACGAACCTGATGTTTTGTAGATTTCCTCAGGGATAAATTGCACATTCATGAAGTGGATGTAGAATACTAACTGAAGGATACCAATGTACATTGTGGTAGCAGTGTAGGAATAATTGACACATCAGCATGAATGCAGCAACACATTAAGATGAAGCTTTGAAGTACTAATGAAAATTTGAAATGTACAGTCATTATCTGAACGTACCGTGGATTTGAAAGAAGAAGAGGATTCATTTTTTTCTGAGACAGGGTCAAAAGCATTTCATTCTGGTAGTGATGGCCTTGATTGACAGGCTGTAAAAGACAGGAACATTTGTGAGGTAATGACATGTAAAGATTCTTTTAAACTGATACTTTTTTTAATCAAGCAAGGAAAGTCTGGAGACAGATACTCCTAAAGGACTTATGAAATATAAAAGAATGAATATAAAATTCTAGCCTTTGTCCTGGGCTGAGTTATAGCGAGATGAGTTTATTCAATTTCTAATTGCATGATCTCTCTGGTGACTGGAAGTGGGAAGCTCATTATCTTTCAAATGAAATTAGTTACTGGAGTTGCTTCACAGGCATTTAGAGCAACAAAATTCTGCAATGGTTTATTAAAAGGGAATAAAAACATTGTTATCAATTACAATAGAAAAATAAGGGAATGAGAAGACAAAAACTTACCACAACTACATATCGCAAAATTGAGCGTGTTTCCTTTTACAAAGACTCTCAGCTAAAGACATGATGATCAAATGAAAAAGGCAAATCCTTCTGTCCAGAAAACTTGAAACAAGATATTTGTCTAGTTTTCAGCTAAGTGAATATTAATTATCACACAAGAAATGTGTTATATTAGATTTTGTAAAACACTGGATGAATGTCTGTAAGGCCAAAATGACAATTTACCTCTTTCTGAACTCTCAGAATGTGGGTTCTGTATGTATGTCAAGAGTTTTGATAGTTGACAATATGATTTTGTAAGTCCAAAGGATTGTTGTGTCCAAAATATTGGTAGACTAATGGATGAGGAGTGACCTTTACAATGTCTAAATGATTTATGAGGATATGCTGAACACTGTGTTAATGGACACAGGATGTGTTCGAAAAAAAGACAGGCTGTGATGAGACAAAATATCAAAGAGTTTATCTGTCTCTGCCTTGTGAAGCCTGTGAATATATTGGGGTATCTTTTCTGATTTTGTTGGGCCAGAAATCATGATCTAGGACTCAGGAGTGGTTTCACAAGTGAGTCAGAATTTGGAGTTCCCCTGACAACAGCAATGATCAACTGGTGAATAAGAACCACAAGCCTTGAAATTTTTGTGTGTTGCAGAAACCTTTGTTGAAATTTTTGTGACTTGCTGCATAGTATTTGGTGTGGTTTACTTGTTGTGCTTGTACGCTTATAACCACATCTCCTGGACACTCGAATAGTCTTGGTCTGATTAATCCAGCCTATTATAGGAAGGTACTTGTTCACTGTATTTATTGGCAAATCAATAATCCAATATAAATGTTGTGATTGCTAGATCATGTCAGACATAGTATTCTTTGATGACTGGCTCCCTTTAACTCATCAAAAATTTCCCAATATCAATGTGACACAAGTCAGTACTACAAGGGGATATACGAGGGGTGATTGATAAGTGCGTGGTCTAAGGTAGAAGGAGTCAATTTTAGAAAACCTAGCATATTTATTTTTCAACATAGTCCCCTCCTACATTTACACACTTAGTCCAGCGCTCGTGGAGCATACAGATCCTTTCTTTGTAGAAGTCGGCATCTTGGACCTTCAGAAGTGGTCCACAGCAGGGGTGATTGATAAGTTCGTGGCCTAAGGTAGAAGGAGATTTGTTATTAACTTCAAACCTTCTGCATAACCACTCAAAGAGTTGAACTGCATGTGCATGTAACGAGAGCTGTATAACTCTTCTCCTTCTACCTTAGGCCACGAACCACCCCTGCTGTAGACCACCTCTGGAGGTTCAAGATGCCGACTTCTACAAAGAAGGGATCCATATGCTCCACAACCGCTGGACTAAGCGTGTAAATGTAGGAGGGGACTATGCTGAAAAATAAATATGCTAGGTTTTCTAAAATTGACTCCTTCTACCCTAGGCCATGAACTTATCAATCACCCCTCTTATTGATGCACATTTCTGGTGAAGTATCGAAATAACATTTGCTACCTATACATTGTAAAGTGGCAAATCACAACTGTGTCTATCACAATGCTTTCCTAAACTTACAATTTCCACCACACAGGACAAGCGCAAAAAGGACATTGCAAAGCAATAACCTCAAAGTTACTCTGAGTCATACAATAAACTCACTTGAACATTTTTCACTGTTTCTTCAATGTCAATGGGTCAGGAGACTGGAATTACATGTCTGACACAGTTGCGAGAGTACTTTCATCACACGAACAGCAGTGATTTAAGAAGGAACTAAATGGAAATGCACAGTAAAAGGTAACATTGCCAATGAAGCCCACAGTGCAAGAGAGAAATGTATGTCTGTATCCTAAAATGAAAAGGGCAGCTTACATTATATTTCCATGTATAGAACATACATGAACATTTCTTCACACAAATGAAAATATTAACATCTCAGACTTAGTAAATCCTTCAACAACTATATTATTTGTAACAAAATATCCATGGTCTCTTCCCTATCAATGTTTAATATTTCAATTCAATTACAGTTCCAATTCACCTATTTAATCAATTCTTTTTGGATAACAATCAGAAATGTAGAATTCATCACTAAAATTTATGACAAAATAGAATCATATGGACAGTCCATTATTGCATTGTTAAATCACAGATTTTAAAAGAAATGCTGCAGTTACTTTATAATTGATGTGCAGTTCATTTGCACATATGAAAGGTCTCTACTAGACTCTAGGAGGAGCTGTAACCTTATTTTTACATTCAGAGTGCTACCATAGTTATATTATTGAATCTTTCTGAAATCTTAAATTTCTGATCATGCATGAAATGACTGCGGTCAGATAAGCCACAAATTACATGACTGGCCATTACAAAAGCTCTATTCCTCATACAGAAGTTAATAAGTGACATTTATCCTGTAATTCACTACTACAAAAATATCTGAAAGGAACAAAAGAGAGGTCACCTTGTTAAATTTCAAAACATTTGCTTTGTCATTGATAATACAGCATCTCAATATAATATCAGATGCTTACACTTAAACAAAATAAAATTGGTTTGTTCTACTGTATCAGGTAATGCCCACTTGTTCTTGGTATGAAACTAAACCAAAAGAATTTTTATCAACATGCAGAAATAACTAAGAGAATATCTGTTGTACAGCACCTTACACCTCCTTTGGTAGAGAGGTATTACAGTAAAATTTAAGAGGCATGATAAACAGATAGAGAATGGAAGGATTTAAACCATTAGCAAAGCCAAATGCCATTGTTGCAAATCGGCATCATAGTCGGCACAGACATCTTGGACAGAAGTGCCTGTTCCTGTGCTCTACCCTTCTATGCTCTAACATCACAGAAAGGGGTTACAACCCGAGTCAATTATGCACTGATTGAGTTTCCTAGGCACAGTACACAGTGTACATGAGTTACTAACTTGGTGAAGTTAAAATGCAGGATTTCACCTTGCTAGGAATAAGAGAAAGGTGGAATATAATTTTAATGGCAACAGATTGGGAAATTTAATTGTCGAAAGAACTGCTTGTCCTGGAGCGCCTGTCATTGACAGTAAACATGCAGGTGCACCAACTGTTAAGAAGGAAAATGGCTTGTTGCCCTTTAGTGCAAGATGTTTTGAGAACAGGAGGAAAAAAAATTAAAAGCCCATGATGATACCGTACCAAGGTACAGTGTGTCATTTTTGGAAAGGATATAATTGCCATGGGAGCATGCAGCGAAGCTTCACTAGACTAATTGCTGAGATGATGGGATGATAGAACTGTGGTAGGAGAAGAGACTGGGTCAACTAATCTGCATTAGGTGAAGTTTAGAAGAATGAGGATGATATGATATGCAATTCTGACAAGGGTAGACAGACTCAGGCAGGCTGTTTTCTCTGACTGAAGTATGGAGAACCAGCCTCAGGAAATTGAGTAAAACACTGAGAACTGAGATGAAGAATTCTCTATCAGTGAAGATTGCAGAGGCCAATTCAATATTTAAGTAGGTTTCCGGACACAAAAGACATCAGGACTTATGGGGAGAGAACAGGAATATGGTGGATTGGTCATGATTGCTATGACTCATGGGGCATGCTCAAAGGGCCAAATGGGTTATTCCTGCTTTTATTTCTTGTGTTTCTAAGTCTGTATTAACCTCAGGCAATAGATTAAAGGAAAGTGACTTTTTGCAAAATATTGACAATCAGATTTTCTGATCAGATTGATAATTATTAAGCCAACTGATGAACTCTTTGTAAAGTAAGTTGACAATTTGCAGTAAATACTGGACTGAATCACATTATAGCTTGCCACAGTTCTAAAGAGAACCACTGGTCACTATACTGAATACATCCACATATCCATGCTTGCATACTGTTGTGTTGCTACCACATCAATATTGAGCAGAGTCTAGACCAGTATTTCCTTTGGAATTTTGAGATGTTCTCAAATGATGCTTCAAGGTCACCCAACATCTCAGACAAATGGATGGAGCAGAGAAAAGAAATATCAATGCATATGTCCCTGAAAACTGCCACGTGTAGGAAAATAACTTGCACATTAAAACTGTCTCCTTCCATTCAAGTCAACATTGACAAGTTTAACATTCTCACCAAGCCTGTCTTATGCATCTGTGGGATGGCAAGGCAATCTCCGCAGCCTTTTAAATTTTCTGCTGACAGCTACATATTTTTCAGTTGCAATGAAGAGTAATTATTCAATCCTACTCAATAAAATCACTGGACTAAAACAAAATAGTATCCTGCTTTGAAAGGAATAATTTGAAAAAGAATAATAATATTTAGTTTTGAAATCATATTTATCAAACCAGACTAAAGATTCTATTATATGGAAAATTTAACAGGTATAATGGCAAGCTAGCCATAACTTGAATTTAACTCGGTAATTTTTCTCTTTATGTGACTTATTATAATCATTATCACTTCAGAACAATTGTGCAGTAAATCCAGTTCATCCAAAATATATCCGTTCCTTGTGTGCTTTAAATGTGCTCTTTAATCTCATTTTTTATCCTACATTTTCCTTTAAAATTTCTAAAGACTTTGCCAATAGCATTCATATGAATGTAAAAACTGTCAACGGGACAAACTTGACTGTGCTTTATTGAGTTCTATTCAAACCACTGTCTGTAAGGAGTTTTTACGTTCTTCCGTTGACCATGTGAGTTCCTCCAGGTGCTCTGGTTTCCTCCCATAGTCCAAAGACATGCTGGTTAGTAGGTTAATTGGTCATTGTAAATTGTTCCATGATTAGGCCAGTGTTTGGTCGGGGATGATAGGCGGCATGACACAAAGGGCTGGGAGGGCCTGTCTTACGCTGAATCTCAATAAATAAATTTATTTACTTTTTGTGGCCATGCTACTTTTTCAATGGAAAAACAAATAGCAACAAGGAGGCCTACAGAATTGAGAATGATGGGCTGATGAGTGGTCTGCAAAAATAACCTCACACTCAATGTCAGCAAGACCAAAGAATTGATTTTGGACTTCAGGAAGGGGTGCTCAGGAGACATGCACCAGTCCTCATTTGAGAGTCAGCAGTGGAAAAGGTGACAACATCTCAGAGGATTATCTGGGCCCAATACACTGATGCAACTGTGATGAAAGCATTCCAGCGACTTCACTTCATTAGGAGTTTGTGGAAATTTGGTCTGTCATCAAAGACTCTTGCAAATTTCTATAGTTGTATGGTGGAGACCATTCTAACTGCCTACATCACAACCTGGTATGAAGCCTCCAATGTACAGTATTGCAAGAGGCTGTAGAGAGTTTTAGACTCAGCCATCTACTTCATGGGCACAACCTTCCCCACCATCAAGGACATCTTCAAGAGGTGGTGCCTCATCACTTAAGGCTGATTTATGCTTGTGTGTCAAATGGACGCCATAGCCTACGCACGTTGTGAGCACTTATACTCGCGCGCTGGTGTGTCTGCGTTGCTCCACAATTCGCGCACGTCACGCATGCGCACACACCTGCCCATGCAAGGCTTCATGGTCATGGTAGTCTTTCTCGGAGTAAACAAGTTTAAAGCGAGTGTCTTTTTTCATAAAAGCGAAACGTATCCTCCATAATTTCGGAGGTCTGTAAAGCTTTATGGAAAGCATTGCAGCCAGAGTTCCTTCCCTGCCCTTCAGTTGCCCAATGTGAAGCTATTGCAGCGTAGGAGGAAGTGCAATACTACCAAGTGGACCAATCACAGTTGTTGCGGTCTGTGTTGCCGCGACGTGTAGTTGCATTTTGGGAGAGGTGTGCGGCTGGCTACGGCGTAGGGATCCACGTAGGCTCTGCGTAGGGTTCGTGGTGACGCTGTACCTACGGCATCGATTTGACGCAGAAGTATAAATCAGCCTTAAGGATCAGCATTAGCATCCAGAACATATCCTCTTTTCATTACTACCATCGGGGAGGAGGTACAGGAGCCTGAAGGCCCACACTCAATAATTTAGGAACAGCTTCTTCCCCTTCACTATCAGATTTCTGAATAGTCCATAAATCCATGAACATTACCTCATTATTCCTTTTTTTGTCTCTTTATTTGCACTGTACTGTGGCTGCAAAACAACAAATTTCATGTCATTTAAGACGGTGATTTAAGATGTTTAAGACCTGATTCTGAATAGCTATCACTCTGCATCTGTATCTCGACAAATTTCAGTTTGGAATTTTTTGGAATTAATGTGCATCTGTCAGTTTACAAATTGCATATGAGATCACTGACCTACATATCTGATTTTGAATATGTTCCCATATCTGTGCTGACCTTTTTGTCCATAATTAGGAGTGGATTCTTTTATGTCTTTCTTACTTAAGTGTTTGTTTGAGGAAGATGTTTTCCCGTAGAGATTTGCGGAACATTGTAGAATTATATTAAAACAGAAATATGTTTTCTTTTACCACTACCTGAACAAACAGAAAGAGGTTTGATTTAACATCTCATTTTGATATATGGCACTCTAACCAAGCAATATTTCCACAGTATTACAGTTAAGTACAGGGATATCACACTCTGTTACGCATATGAATCCTGTGATGTAGTGGAGGGAGATGGCCAATGAATAAGCAAGCTGCCATTTTGTGATCATGCAATGGGTAAGATTTTCCACTTACTTCAGAAGATTAATTCATTTTCTCAAACTAAACTTATTTGTCCATCCAAGACCAGCAAAAAAAACAAAAACAGGGTAATAAAACTACAAGCCTTCAGCTACTATAGTGAGTTGACCAAGTGTCAGAAAAAAAAAGCTTGTCCAATACTACCAGCCAGCACTGACAAGTTTTAATGGAGTATCTTCCTTTCAAGTTACATGTCATTCCCTCCTTCAGTACTTTTTTTGAAATGAGATGTTTCAACTTATGGATATCTCTATAAATATTACAGTGATTTTAGTCAAAGATGTGACTGTCTGCTTTGTTTTTGAATTGAATTGACTTTATTTCTTACATCCTTCACATACTTGAGTAAAAATTGTCTCCATCTAAATGTGCAATCTGCAACTATAGCAATTTATAATAATTGATAATAAATAGAACAGTCAATGTATTATAGAGTACACTCAAATCAGCGTGAGTTCATCAGTCTGATGGCCTGCTGGAAGAAGCTCCCCCGGAGCCTGCTGGTCCCGGCTTTTATGCTGCGGTACCACTTCCCAGATGGTAGCAGCTGGAATAGATTGTGGTTGGGATGGTTTGGGTCCCCAGTGATCCTACGGATCCTTTTTACACACCTGTCCTTGTAAATGTCCTGAATCATGAGAAGTTCAGAACTATAGATGCACTGGGCTATCCGCACCTCTCTCTGCAGAGTCCTGCGATTAAGGCGGGTACAGTTCCCATACCAGGCAGTGATGCAGCCAGTCAGGATGCCCTCAATTGTGCCCCTGTAGAAAGTTCTTAGGATTTGGGGACCCATACCAAGCTTCCTCAACAGTCTGAGGTGAAAGAGACGCTGTTGTGCCTTTTTCACTACAGAGCTGGTCTGTACAGACCACGTGAGGTCCTCGGAGATGTGGATGCCAAGGAATTTGAAGCAGCTTTGAAGCATATATTTGAAACATAGGCTGCTTACACAATTAAGAATAGGACTAGGTCTTTCAGTCCTAAATAGTCTACACCTTACTTTGAATCTATGGCATA
Organism: Mobula birostris; assembly: GCF_030028105.1. Classification (NCBI taxonomy): domain Eukaryota; kingdom Metazoa; phylum Chordata; class Chondrichthyes; order Myliobatiformes; family Myliobatidae; genus Mobula; species Mobula birostris. The sequence continues at coordinate 26,422,088 of NC_092385.1, forward strand.
TAGTTTCAGTCTGGGAAATCATCCATCCTCTCAAGCTTTCTGAAGAATTTTGTATGTTTCAGTGAGGTTACCTCTGATACTTCTAAGCTCAGGGGAAAAGAGGATTTACTGTTTCAGCTTCCCATCATATAATAGACCTAAAATCCCAGAAGACAAACTGGTGAATCACCGCTATTTTCCTTCTACAGTAAGTGTATCCTTTTTTAAAGATAAGATGACCATAATTCTACATAATACTACAGAGAATGTATCACCAAGTTTGGTGTTTGTGTGTCAAGTGAGTAGCATGCGTTCAGGTTCATATATTCTTCAGAGGATGCCATTAATAATTTGACATACTGTAGTATTTGTATTATCTTCTGAAATATTATAAACAGTGTTAATCCACCACATGTTAGATGTTTATCAAGTGCCCTGCTCACACCAAACTCCCAGCACTTGCTTCATCTGTTAATGTTTTTAAGCCAGATGAAAAGAATCTCGTTGCTGCATGTGGCAAACCATAAATGTTGGATGATTTTAAAGGATAAGACTCAGAAAATCCAAACACCATTTTCTGTTCAAGGAGGCTTATTACTATGTTGCTTCCTACTGCAATGAGCTGCCATAAGAAGTGGTAGATATTGTCCGTGCAACTATGTATCAATTAAATAAAAGTATGCACACAGGAGATAGCTTTAAGTGGTGTATTCACACTGCAGTGAGAGCGAGAGACAACAGATCAACGTACATAGGTAAATTATCATGGTGCTAAACTGAGTCATTGCTCTAAAAGAAATAGATCCATATATTACACTTCCTCCCCCTTTAGATTAATGCAACATAAAACTATATATGTACATAACATTCAATTTCCTTTTCATAAGCCATATTCTAAATAAATATGCTTTGACAATAACAATCCATAACTAACTTCACTGGGTGGCGCTCTGTTTCTTTCTGGATTGCGCCTCTGGAGTGGTAGAGTGACATCAGGTTTGGCAGGTGTCTTGTCAAAGACAATGTTCTCGGTTGCCGGTGTCATGTTGCTGTCAGTGACACGATCATCACTGAGAGGTAAGCCCGTTGGCTGTAATGCGTCCATCTTGTTGGATGCAATTGACTCAGATGTGTTCTTCGGTTGAGCATCCAGTATGTGGTCCACATGATGCCTCCCTGTCTGATCTCCAACATCCACTGTGTACAGCAGTGGTCCAGTACTTGTAGCTATCCTACTGGGTGTCCACTTGTTTTCTTGGTACTCACACGCTAGGACTTCCTGTCCAGCCTCGAAGCTCCTTGCTGATTCACTTGGCAACTGGCTGAACTGTTTATTCAACACTGCCCTCCATAGATCTGGCTTCAGGAGGTCTATGTAAGATTTCAGATTTCTGTTCATGAACAGTATTGCAGGTGTTTGATTTGTCATCGCATGAACAGAGTTCCGATACACAAAAGGAGGTTGTGCTGTAGAGAAATGTCCTCCTAATCCATGGCTTTAATGGACTTTTTGAATGTTTGGATGAACCTTTCAGCTAACTCATTTGATACTGGGTGGTGAGGAGATGACTTGAAATATCTGATGACATTTTTCTTCATGAATAGTCTGAATTCTTTTGAGGTGTATTGTGGTCCGGTGACACTCACAATATGTTCAGGTAAGCTGTTTCTGATGAAGATAGTCCCCAGAGTGGAAAAAGTCTTTTCTGAGGTGGTTGACATCATTGGTATGACCTCTGGCCACTTTGAATGAGCATCCACAGCATTCAGAAACATGGAGTCCATGAGTGGCCCAGCAAAGTCAATATATACTCTTGCTATGGTGATGATGGCCACTTCCATGGGTATAACGCTGCTCGTGGGAGTGCATTTTGAACTTCTTGGCATTCTGAATAGCTTTTGATCAAGTCTTCAATTTGTTTATCTATTTCCAGCCACCAATACAATATAGTTCACCCCTCTCGATATATGACTCCCAGCCTTCGTCAGCACTATCAAATTTGTCAACTTTCCCGACTAAAGCCATCGTCGTGTTCTTTTCACTTTAACTTTGTTAGTTGTACGCCTTTCACTGTGTACTGTGCATTGTTACTCCCGCATCCCTTTGTTAGCATCCATGACGGCTTTCTCTGTGCTGTTTAACTCTCTCCTCTCACTGTCTTGACCTGCAATCATCTCATAACTGTCGGTGCAGTTGATGATATTTGCTAACTTTGGGGTTCATACTCATCGCCAAGTTGTTGTGTCTGTGCAACTACATATCAATTAAATAAAAGCATGCACACAGGGGATGGCTTAAAGTGGTGTATTTGCATTGCAGCGAGAGCGAGAGACAACAGATCAATAGGCACACGTAGACAGCAGACCAATGTGCATAGGTAAGTTATCAGTCCTTACATAGTGCTAAGGGGAGTCATTGCCCTAATAGATCCATACATTACAGTAGAGGTGGGGCCAATTGCAATATTTAAAATATTTTTATATTGCTACAGGAATAGGAAAGGTTTATAAGGATGTGGGCCAAACAGTTGTACTTGGAGTCACTCAGGTAGGCAACTTGATCAACATGGACAATTTGGACAGAAGGTCCTGTTTCTGTGCCATATAATCTAATGATCTAATTCAATGCAGATCTGTTCACAGTTGGCCCTGTATTGAGCAAAAATGCAATGTCATCTTGTCTTTCCCCTTCATTTGACAGTCCTGCCACCCAGGTACCAACTGGATGAAATTTTGCTGCATTTATTCTAGAGCATCCTATCCTTTCTTGGGAAAACTGTACACAATATCCATGCTGTGGTTTCATCAAAACCATTTAGTTTTGCTAACAATATTTTTTAAAAGTGGTTTTAATGATTATCATCATATTTTGCAAGGATTATAGCGTAAGTGGAATCACATGATGCCACATAAGGAACCTTCATGCTCACAAGCTCTTCTCTCTGAGCTAATGCTTATTTTAGCTTGGAATTTGATTTCCCTTAAGATGATCTTCTTGTATGATTAAAAAAAGCTAGAGTTTTTGTTATCTCCTATATCAGTGGGAAATTTCAAATTATTAAAAATGAACAACTTCTCCAGAGCAAACTACTTTGGGTCATCTATTATTAACAAGACAGAAAAAGAAACAAATACAGCACAGATTGAGCTTCAAATTGCTTCATGCAGATAAAGCTTCTGCTGAATAAGTAGAATTCTTCAATGGGTACAAATTGCACCAATCTCAAGCTTAAGGTTTTAAGGTTTATATCATCTATGCTTTAGAGAATAAGCTTGTGAAATTCTTCCCAAGTTTCTCAATTTTGTTTACTTTATGCTGCAAATGTTTATAAATTGTGCTCATCTTCCAAGAGATGGAAAATGTTTCAATAACTTCAACAACAGAAGATAAAATGGCCATGACAGAAACCTTACATGCTTTACAACATTGAAAATAGGTACTTCAGACCAAGTGCTGGAAGATGAGATTTGAACATATGGGTGCTCAATGCTCAGAGTGGACATGGCCAGTCATGCATGTAAGGGGTTTCTTCTTTTATGTTACTGCTGAGGCTTTTTTGCTATGTTAGAATAAAATGGCTTCTTTGTTATGTTAACTGCTGAGAAAGTTCTCTCTCTAGCAGCTTGTCTGGGTTATAAAGAGAATTGTATTCATTTGCTAATCAATTGGGATAGATGTTATTCTTTCTTGTGTGTCTGTAAGCTATTGTTTTGCAGGGCTTTGGGGCAGAAGGCGCGATGGGGACAGAGAGAGGAGATGCGATGCTGTGACCCTGGGTGGCGGGACCGACCCCGAGCGGGAGTCCGAGGCCCAGGGTCTTCAGCGAGGAGAGGAGACGAAGAAAGACTCGTGTGGAGCATCTGGTCGGCCACCATGGTTGGTCCCAGGTGGCGGGTCGAGGGGGTCGGAGGGGATTGAATGGTGGAAAGAAGACTCCGTTAATTGAGCTCCAACTGTTGTGCATGAAGTGGTTGAACTTTGATAAGTTTGGCGCCTTTTATTTTCCTTTTCTATTTTTGAAAGTTTAAGTAGGCGGGCTGTTGACGGTGTTAGAACTGTCAGGTTCAATTACCCCGTAGTGACAGCTGCCAGTTATCTGAAAGTGTGGGGAAATGTGTCTGGTTCGACTGGAAGTAAAATGCGATGCCTGGGGGGGCTTTCCATACCTGTGTCAGGAGATTGGGGAAAAGCTTTCAGTGTATCTTCTCTGGCTAGGAGGGCAGCTAAATTGCTTACAGTGCCGGGGGATCATTTAAGGGGATCAGCCCCTCCTTCAGTTGTTCAGCTGATCAGAGAGGTGTCAGGAAACTTAGTGGGGGGAATGGCTTGAGGTCTCTAGGGGAGCACGTTCCCAGCAATGTACCAAGGAACTTCTGAAAGGAAAAGACCCTATTCCTGAAGGTTTAGAGGGACCACGCCCCCGTGTGTCGTTACAGATAGATGGAAGCTATGCTAAAGCCATCCTCAACACTGGGGCGCAGGTCAAGTTGTTGTACCGTTCATTTTACAACCGGTTTCTGAAGCATTTACCCTTGACAACATTAAGGGCACTGGAGATTTGGGGTACCAGTGCCAGTGATTATCCAGAAGACGATTATTGGTCAGTGAAACTAGAGTTCATGGGGGCATTGTCTGTGCACCCAGCATTTCGAGCTGCTTGTGAGGACGTGTGTAGCAGCCTTGGGCCGGTACCGAATTTAAACAACAGCTGATTGTGGTACGGCCTGGGGAAAGTATCTGAGGGTGAGACCCTCTTAGCAGACGCTCCGAAATACCATGAGGGAGGGGAGTTGACTGCTGAAGACACCTCGGTGACAGAGAGGTCGCGGTGACTGGCCCCTGTAGCTGTGGAAGACGTAGGCAGCGTGTGTGTGGATTATAGGACTCTGAACAGGCGCACTACCAGAATATGGTCCTGAGGGCCGAAGACGCGATGGTCTGTTTGTATGGTGCGACATGGTATAATGTGCTGGATCTGAGGAGTGGATGCTGCCAGGTCCCAATAAGTGAGGCTGACAAGGAGAAGACGGCCGTTATAGGTCCCCTAGGATTCCTCCGATCCGAAAAGATGCCACAGGGCATATCCGGAGCCTGCAACCTTCCTGCAGGGCATGAGGAAGAAGACCATGGGGGATGTGGAGGTGTTTGGAGTTTTGCCTAGGATTTGGATTCACCTTGGGCGACTATGATGTAAGGCGAGTGCTGGAGCCCGGGACAACCATTGAAGACTTGGAGTTCACGCTCGTCAAAGTGGAGACGGGGAAATGGAATTCCGAGCCGAAACTGCAGTCATATACTGATGACTTAATCCGGAGAGACGAAACAATGACCAGCTTTCGAAAGGATCAGCAGAAACTCAAGAAATCGATCCAGAACAGATTGGAAGAAGCTGGTGGGGTGATTGTGTCCCAGATGAAGATGGACACGAAGCGTGAGTGTCAGAACTGCTGAGACTGGGGCGAGAGTTGGAAGAGTCAGAGAAGGAGCTGACGTCTCGACTGCAGGAGGCTGAAGAGGCTGCAGAGGCAGCCCAGGCTAAGTGCTTCAGTTTGGAGAAAATCAAACAGCAGCTACCGATCGAGGGAATGAGGAAGAATACGGATTTGAAGGATGATGTGTGGGATGTGTGGTACATGCTGCCTTTCGCTAACTTCCCCTTGATTGAGGAAGAGCCTTTTGGCCCTTCTCCCACTGAGTCAGGTGTAGTGGGGAGGGCTAGCTGTGGGCAGCCTGGGTTACAGCAGGACCCTGAAGGAAAAGAAGCGGGGCCCTGGACATGGGACAGGGGGCTCTGAGTGCAGTGGGGATTGAGAGAGGAGTTGGCAAGCAGACCCGAGGTGTCCCCAGTAGGGTCCAAGCCTTAAGGGTTTAAGTAAGGAGGTCTTGGAGGATTAGGAGACTCCCAGATAGGTTGGCCTATGTAGTGCCCGTGGAACAGGGAGTAAGGTCTACTGTTTGGGGAGCCATGTGACTGTTTGTACCTGGATTGGGTTTTTGTGTCTGCAGGAATGGTTGGCAAGTTATTTAGAAGTCATGTGGACATGACTAAATTTGGTGGGGGGAGAGTGTAAGGGGTTTCTTCTTTTATGTTACTGCTGAAGCTAATCAAAATGGCTTTTTTGTTATGTTAGAATAAAATGGCTTCTTTGTTACGTTAACTGCTGAGAAAGTTCTCTCTCTAGCAGCTTGTTTGGGTTATAAAGAGAATTGTATTCATTTGCTAACCGATTGGAATAGATGTTATTCTTTCTTGTGTGTCTGTAAGCTATTGCCTTGTGGAGCTTTGGGGCAGAAGGTGCGATGGGGACAGAGAAAGGAGATGTGATGCTGTGACCCTGGGCGGTGGGACCGACCCCGAGCAGGAGTCCGAGGCCCAGGGTCTTTGGCGAGGGGAGGAGACGAAGACAGACTCGTGTGGAGCATCTGGTCGACCACCGTGGTTGGTCCTAGGCGGTGGGTCGAGGGGGTCGGAGGGGATCGAATGGTGGAAAGAAGACTCGGTTAATTGAGCTCCAACTATTGTGCACGAAGTGGTTGAACTTTGATAAGTTTGGCACCTTTTATTTTCCTTTTATATTCTATCTCTGTTAATTACATGGTTCCAGTAAGATTTATAAAGTGTAATCATTTAATCGCCTATGGTGTATTGTCTGTTATTTGGCAGGGTGGGGTACATCACACAGCAACCACACAAACTTGATTACCCAGTTTGGCAGGGCTGAAGGCTGCTCCCCCTAGACAAAAACGAGCTGAGCAAGCCTGAGGCTTACCAGGGGGCTATATGCACCTGACTGGAATGGCCAATTTCCATACTGTATAACCATGACTCTACAATCTACCCATAATTCCAAAACTTACCTTCCCTGTATTGTTAACCATCAATTAGCTATGATAGAAAAATAAAAGTGAAAGTAAAATAAATACTTCAAAGAATCGAGTTTCAAAATGTTTTTATTATCAAAGGATGTACAAATTATACAACCTTGTGAGTTAGTTGTTTGCTAACAGGAACACAAAGAACACAATTAAAAAATAAGAACAACCCTCAGTGCCCACAGAAAAAGAGCAAAAAAAAACCCACAAAACAAATCATGCAAACAATAGAAGCAAACAACAGGAGCATTTGAACCAAATTGAGTCCTTAGATCCAAATCCATGGAGCAGCCTGGAGTAGGCCCAAAGCCTCAGTAATCAGTTCATCATACTGGCAGGACAAGTCAAGGTTCCCAGACATGAAGCACAGCAACCTGGGGGAGTCTCACAGCCTTAGTGTCACGCAGAGAGGAGCCCCCAGACTACCTGGGTCTGTGTTTAAATTGGCCAAATCTCACAGTAGGACTTTGCCCCGCCGTGCTGAATCGCTGCAGGCCTGGAACGCGCCACCCAGCAATTTGCTTCTGACCTAGATTTTGCTGCCGGAGAAGCCATTCACGATCCCTCCAATTCGGCTTGGCTCCCAGAGTGATCAAATACTTTGAACAACATTTAATGGTTCCAGCAATTGATATTGAATGGAAACAACAACTGTACACCCTAGTGATCCCTTTGTGCCTTCAGGTGGTTGCCTCTCCTAATGATCCTCCATGGGATAACCCATATGACGGCAGCACGGCTAGTGGAAGGCTGCTGACATTCAGTGAGGGTGACAGCGTTCCATCACAGAGGACAACCTCAAGTAATTCTGTCCTGGAACACTAGACTTTGTACTATTTCACCTTGGAATAGGCTGCCACAACCTAGACCGGAGATTGACAAGTAATTGCAAGGCTATTGCTGGAGTGACAATGATGGGTTGATTAGATCTGCCATGTTCAGAGAGGCAGGAGGTATGTGTTCATTGCAACTATACCTTCTCCTTGAAGGAGTGCTTCAGCAGTTGTAGTTATATATGACAGGACAAACTGCTGGGCTGCTGCGACCCCCCTGCAAGTTCCTTTAGCAAAACAATCTGTAACTGCTTTGAAAGCAACCTGAAACTGCAAGGTGGCTGTCTGAATTTCTGCTAAATTATCCAGCTATTGGGTAATTTTTACCAATACTGCAATGGAAGCTGATGCAAATGTTATGATGAAGTTACCCATTTTCTTCATGCTGAATAGCATAGTCTCCAAACTCTTTAAAACCTTACCAGAATTAGAACCCGACTGCCTCACTTTCCCTTGGTGCTGCATGGAAGCTTTCTGGCAGACCTTTCACTGTCATTAGTTATTCGAGATTTCAGTCATCATCTGATGTCTTCTGTTAAATAACTTTTGTGAGGTTAATATCCTCTAGGAAAATGGCTCTTTTCCACTGACCTAGCTGCATGTCACTTGGCTCCATTGAGGTGTCCTGAAGATCAGATTTTCTGCATTTGATGTATTCTCCACTACCTTTGCAGCTGAAGGGGTGTTATATACTTTTTATCTGGTGCTCAGGAACGTTTCTGAGGACTGGAAAACTGCAAACGTCACTCCACTCTTTTAGAAGGGAGAAAGGCAAAAGGCAGAAAATTATAGGCTAGTTAGCCTGACTTCATTGCTAGGAGGATGTTGGAGTCCATTACTAAGGATGAGGTTTCATGGTAATTGGAGACACAAGATAAAATAGGCCAAAATCACACGAAATTTTGCCTTAGGGAATATTTGGTCCTTATGAAACAGAGCCTGCCTCAGTTTGCCTGTTAAAACTCAAGTAGATTACAGTATGAATCTTAACTTTATTAAAAATTCAAACAAAACACTTCTGGGCAAAGAAGTGGCAGATGGAGTACAGTGTCGGGAAGTGTATGGGCATGCACTTTTGTAGAAGAAATAAAAGGGTAGACTATTTTCTAAGTGGAGAGAAAATTCAAAAATCTGAGGTGCAAAGGGATTTGGGAGCCCTTGTGCAGGATTCTCTAATGGTTAATATACAGTTTGAGTTGGTGGTGAGGAAGGTAACTGCAATGTTAGTATTCATTTCAAGGGAACTAAAATGTAAAAGCAAGGATGTAATGTTGAGACTTTACAATGCACTGGTGAGGCCTCACTTGGAGTATTGTGAGCAGTTTTGGGCCACTTGTCTAAGAAAGAATATGCTGACATTGGACAGGCTTCAAAGGAGGTTCACAAAAATGATTTCAGAATTGAAAGGCTTGTCATATGAAGAAGTGTTGTTGGCTCTGGGCCTGTACTCACTGGAATTCAGAAAAATGAGGGGTGACCTCATTGAAACCTATTGAACATTGAAAGGCCTAGACTCCGGGAAGAGCAGGGGAGGAGGACTGTGTGTCTATGTAAACAATAATTGGTGCACAGCCATGAACATTGTGGATAAACATTGCTGCACGGACTTGGAGCTCCTCGCGGTAAGGTGTAGACCGTTCTTTCTCCCGAGGGAATTCACGACGATAATAATTATGGCTGTATACGTTCCCCCGCAAGCTAAAGCTAAGTTAGCATTGGAAAAGCTACATGATAGCGCCAACAAACAGCTCATGGCTCACCCGGATGGAGTGATCAGTGTAGCAGGGGACTTCAATCACTCAGATCTTAAACTCGTCATGCCCAAATTTTACAAAAATGTGAATTTCCCGACACGAGAAAATAACATACTAGACCAAGTCTACACAAATATTCCAGGGGCATTCAAAGCGACCCCATCTGCACACCTAGAACATCAGACCACATCTCCCTCATACTGACCCCAGTTTTCAGACCACAGATCTGCAGAGTAAGACCAACTATCAAGACAGTACATGTGTGGTCTGAGGAAGCCACCTCAATGCTACAGGGCTCTTTTGACAACACAGATTGGGGCTTGTTTGCAAAGGGAGCAGACCTGGAGGAATATGCTGGTTCAGTCCTAGGATATATTAAATTTTGCACAGAAAATGTAACAACACAAAAGACAATTAAGGTGTTTCCCAATCAACAGCAATGTGAGGGCACTACTCAGGGAGCGCGATGCAGCCTTCAGGTCAGGAAACAAACAAGCCTACAGTGAAGCACGGGGGACTCTCCGCAGGGGCATCAGCGATGCAAAGCGCAAATACAGTTTGATAACAACAACCCCTGCAGTATGTGGAAAGGCATCAAGGCGCTGACAGACTACAAAACCAATAATCTGCTGCCAGATGATGACGCCACACTGCCTGATGTCCTAAACCAGTTCTTTGCCCACTTTGATACTCAGAGGGAGGAGGCCGCTCCACTCTTCAACCCACCTGGCAATGAGTCTACACTGCTCCTTAAGCAACATCAGGTGAGATCCACCCTGAGGAAAGTGAATGCGAGTAAGGCAGCTGGCCCAGACGGCGTGCCCGGCCGGGTACTGAAAGCATGTGCCGTCCAGCTTGCTGAGGTGTTTACAAGTATATTTAACCTCTCACTGTAACAAGCTGTTGTTCCAACTTGCCTTAAAACCTCCACCATCATCCCAGTGCCCAAAAAATCAGCTGTGAAGTGCCTGAATGACTATCGCCCTGTAGCGCTGACACCCACAGCCATGAAGTGCTTTGAGAGACTTGTGCTCTCACACATTAAGGCTATAATCCCACCTGATCTGGACAAACACCAGTCTGCCTACCGGGCAAACCACTCCACAGAGGATGCAATCACAACAGCCCTCCATATTGCTCTGACTCACTTAGAGGAACCGAACACTTACGTGAGGATGTTATTTGTGGACTTCAGTTCTGCATTTAACACAGTCACCTCCCATAAACCGGTCAGCAAACTGAACACTCTGGGGCCTTGGTTCCTCCCTGTGCTCATGGGTCATGGACTTTCTCACAGACCGACCACAGCAAGTCAGAATTGGTAAGCACACCTCCACCGCCCTCATCTTAAAAATAGGCACCCCACAGGGCTTTATGCTGAGCCCTATGCTCTACACACGCTTCACACATGACTGCACCCCCATCTACACCTCCAACTCCATAATTAAATTTGCAGACGATACCACAGTGGTTAGCCTGATCTCGGACGAGGATGAAACAGCCTACAGGCTTGAGGTGAATCATCTGACGGAGTGGTGTAAAGACAATGACCTGATCCTTAACACTTCTAAAACAAAAGAGATGATCATTGACTTCGGGAGATCAAAGGACAGAGTACACCTCTCCCCCCATATACATGGAGAGGTAGTGGAAAGTATGGAAAACCTAAAGTTCCTTGGAGTTATGTCGTCAAAACAGCTGGCATGGACCACCAATACCATGTTGCTTGTAAAAAAGGCACAACAAAGACTCTTCTTCCTCAGAAAGCTGAAACAGGCCAAACTCCCACAAAAGCTGTTGCTTAACTTCTACAGAAGCACAACTGAAACCATCCTGACCAACAGCGCCACCGTGTGGTGTGCCAGCTGCAGAGCCGCTGAGCGACAAGACCTGCATCGCGTGGTGAAGGCGGCCCAGCGAATTGTCAGGATGGAGCTCCCAGGACTGGACACCATCTATTCCAGCAGACTCAGGAGAGCAATCAGCATAACCAGAGACACCACACACCCCGGCCACTCCCTGTTTGACCCGCTGCCGTCCAGCAAAAGGTCAGGCCACTAAACGCCAGAACAAATAGACTGAGGAACAGCTTCTATCCCAGAGCTGTGGCCTCCATCACACCACTCCTACAGAACAATGACTGAAACTGTGAGCACACACAAGGACTCAAATACTTGCACTAACGGCACTTGGTGCACTACTGTGATATTCTGCAACTTATTTTCTGCTACTTATCTATTTAATACTATTTTTCTATTACTGTCTTATTTTTATCTACGGCTTTATTTAATTGCCTGAGAGGAAGCCAAACAAGGTTTCATTGTACCTATGTATAATGATAATAAAGATCATTCAATTCAACAGAGTGGATGTGGAGAGGATGTTTCCTATGGTGGGGGAGTCTAAGACCAGAGGACACAGCTTCAGAATAGAGGGGTGTCCTTTTGGAATGGAGATAAGGAAGAATTTCTTTAGTCAGAGAACGTGGAATTCATTGACATTGGTGGTTGTGGAGGCCAAGTCATTGGGTATGTTTAAGGCAGAGGTTGACAGATTCTTAATTAATCAGGGTTTGGAGATATGACAAAAAGATAGGAGGTTGGGGCTGAGAGGAAAGTTTATAAAAGTTTTAACTTTTAACAAATGCCTCAAAAAGGAAACATTATCTGTAAAAAATAAATTCCAATTCCATATGTGACGAGAATACACATAAAATTAAGATGTTTGCTGGCCTGGGTTAGCATCAGTGACATCAGCAGTTGGTCTGCCACCTGTCCTCAGGGGGAAGGAGAGATAAGGAACATGAAGTAGCATGTGGAGGTGTTAATGAAGGAGCCATCAGTCTGGGTATTGCCAAGATCAGCTCCCCCTTTGAACCCTGAACTGTTTGAAGTGATGGACAGGCGATCTGGAGATGTGTAATGAAGGGACGGCAGAGAGTGCTGTCTGGAGCGGCTCCCCCTTTGAACCCTGAACTGTTTGAAGTGATGGACAGGCGATACCCCAGCAGGGGGATAAAAAGGGACAGGTTCGCTAAGGCAGGACACACACGACACCCGAGGTAACGAGACCCTGGAAGCGGTGCGCCTCTCATGAGCCGGTGGGAAGTACCGGACAACGCACAGGGTGGAAAGGTACGATCAGCGGGAACCCGGTGTGTGTCCGCCCTTGCTTGGGTGCCGGGTTCACTGCAGAGGATCGACCGCATCTGGAGGAGGGGTCACAGTCGGTGACCTCAGGTGACATCACCAAGGACCTGCCCAAAAGTTGCTTGTGAGCCATATCGCTGGTCTGTGAGTGGAAGCTGTGTCTGAATGATCAGTCGTTCCTGTTCTCTCTCTCTCCCCCCACATTGTCCATCACCATGGCAACGATTACTGCGAACTGAACTAAATTGGACTGAACTTTTGTGTCACTTTGAAATTTGGTCATTTACCCCTAGACAACGATAGAGCTTGATTGATGCTGTTATCTTAATTCTGTGCACATGTGTGTTTATCATTGCTGAACTGTTGCATTTATTATCCTTTCGATTACTGTGTTGCTTGTTTCTTTAATAAAACTTTCTTAGTTCTAGTAATCCAGACTCCAACTGAGTGATCCATTTCTGCTGGTTTGGCAACCCAGTTACGGGGTACGTAACACATATCAGATATCACAACAAAAGTGTATCTGTTTGCTCCTTACTTCATAAATATTTTACTTTGTAGATTTAGTGTCACAGTGAATATATTTACAAAGCAATTTGGCTCTGATGAATACTGCTGCTGAAGATTTAGGTAACTCTTTTTGTTACATTGTCCTTTAAAAATTATTGTGAGCTTTTATTGGAATATTTCAGTATTTTGAAAGCCTAAATACTGCCTTTTAGTTCATTCTAATAGTAATATATATTTTTTAGAGATACAGCACAGAACAGCCCCTTCTGGCTCAATGAATTGCACTGCCCAGCAACTCACCTTTTTAACCCCAGCCTAATCACAAGATAATTTACAATGACCAATTAACCTACAAACCAGTACGTCTTTGGACTATGGAAGGAATCCAGAGCACAAGGAGGAAACCCATGCACTCAGGGGAAGGACACACAAACTTCTAAGACAATGCTGGGAAGGAACGTTGAACTCCAAAACCCCAAGCTGTAATAATGTTGTGCTAACCTTAATGTTATCTTGGCATCCATATATTTTCCATATTCTAGAATATAAAGTATTAAATATTTCACATATAACTCAATTAATGAGATATTAATAGAGCTTGAGCACAATATAATGCTGATTTTTAGGAAAAAAAGTTGAGAAAACCTTGGTGTATGTAAATGATATTAATAAGCATGTTGTGCGACATATATGGGCTGTGAATTGAATGGATTGTTAATGGTGTGTCAGGAATTTAGTTAGTGTGAGAATGGTGCAGGGGTGCTGTTCTCCAAATTAAATCAGGAAGGCAAAATAACAAACAGATCATGTTGAATATTGAACATGTCTAAAAAGATAATAGAGAAGAAATATAGCGTTCATTAAACACTGACTGTACTCTTTTCAATAGATGCTGCCTGGCCTGTTCAGTTCCTCCAGCATTTTGTGTGTGTCAGTTCTTGAACCAACTGGCAAAGCCCTATTCACCAATGCTTAGCAACACTGTGACCACTTTGATCACTTTATACTAAAATGGACTTTTCCTTGCTTCTTGTGAAAATTGTGAATAATTTATGCGTAATGTATGTTTTTCTTGTCAAAGCTGTTTGTATAATGCTATGTGCCTTTGATGTTGCTGCAAGTAAGTTTCTCATAGCACCTGTGCATACATGTACTATACCTATGACAATAAACTCAACTTTTACTTTATCTTTGAGATTACAGTGGGTAGGGTGGTTTTGTTCAAAGAAGTGATGGCTCAGAGGAGGTTTGACAGATGTATATGAAACTAGACAACGGGGTGACCCATTGGGGCACCTTTGAGAGAAGGGTAGTGCAGGTTGATATGACCAGAATGACACTAAATTTTCCTGAATGCTATTGGTATCGCTTTGCTTTGGAAACTGAAGAAGAAAACCTTAGTTTATTAAAGAAGAACGACGCGTAGCAAGGCAAATGTAGCTCCTTCTTGTTTAACGAAGGACACATTTGATGGCATCATCTCTGGTTTATCTGCCACCCTTGTGCCTCTCGTTGTCATTCTGGAGACGTGCAGTCCTTTCATCCACCTTCTCTTCATCTCTTCTGCTGTTTATTCTTTGTCTTTGATCTTGGAGACATGCATTTCTCTGCTCCTTTGTCTCTTCCTCTCCTCCTCCTGTGCCTGTTTTTGTCATTCTGGAGACATGCAGTCCTTTCATCCCCCGTCTCTTCATCTCTTCTGCTGTTTATTCCTTGTCTCTGATCTTGGAGAGGTGGATTTCTCAGCTCCCTTGTCTCTTCCTCTCCTCCTTCTGTGCCTGTTTTAGTCATTCTGGAAACGTGCAGCCCTTTCATCCCACCGTCTCTTCATCTCTTCTGCTGTTTGTTGTTTGTCTCTAATCTTGAGACGTGCATTTCTCAGCTCCTTTGTCTCCTTGTCTCTCCTCCTTCTATGCCAGTTGTTGTCATTTTGGAGATGTGCAAGCATCTCCTCCTCTGTCTCTTCTTCTCTCATCTTTTTTTGTCCTGACTCTTTGATAGCTATATGGACAGGAAAGGAATGGAGAGTTATGGGCTGAGTGCAGGTCGGTGGGACTAGGTGAGAGTAAGCATTCGGCATGGACTAGAAGGGCCGAGATGGCCTGTTTCCATGCTGTAATTGCTATATGGTTATATGGTTATTGAGTATAAGAGCTGGAATGTTATGATGAGGTTGTATAAGGCATTGGTGAGGCCGAATCTGGAGTATTGTGTTCAGTTTTGGTCACCAAATTACAGGAAGGATATTAATAAGGTTGAAAGAGTGCAGAGAAGGTTTAGAAGGATGTTGCCAGGACTTGAGAAACTCAGTTACAGAGAAAGGTTGAATAGGTTAGGACTTTATTCCCTGGAGCGTAGAAGAATGAGGGGAGAATTGATAGAGGTATATAAAATTATGATGGGTATAGATAGAGTGAATGCAAGCAGGCTTTTTCCACTAAGGCAAGGGGAGAAAAAAACCAGAGGACATGGGTTAAGGGTGAGAGGGGAAAAGTTTAAAGGGAACATTAGGGGAGGCTTCTTCACACAGAGAGTGGTGGGAGTGTGGAATGAGCTGCCAGACGAGGTGGTAAATGCAGGTTCTTTTTTAACATTTGAGAATAAATTGGACAGATACATGGATGGGAGGTGTACGGAGAGATATGGTCCGTGTGCAGGTCAGTGGGACTAGGCAGAAAATGGTTCGGCACAGCCAAGAAGGGCCAAAAGGCCTGTTTCTGTGCTGTAGTTTTTCTATGGTTTCTATGGTTTCTATCCTGGAGTCATGCGACCCTGGCCTCATCCGATTCTTGTTCTCTCCCTCTCCTTGCTGCTTCCCGACGATGTTTGGCGTCATCTCTTGACCATATTGTCCCCTTTCTCTTTCCATGCGGCATAATTAGGCTGACCATATTTTCTTTTACCCTAATGCTGGATAGAAGATACGAAGCAGTAACACCAAAGCCTCCAGGATGCTGATTATTCTTGATGATATGGTTGGCGCTCTCCTAAATAGACGTGATCTAGCCACCGCTGTCCTTTGACTGCAGCAAAGGGTTTGATGGGTGTCTCAAAGTACGTCATTATAATAAGATTTAATTATCTCTTATTGATGGGTCCCAATCCTGCACATGCTGATGGTGATTAGCAGAATGCGACTGCTCGAAACAGAGCTGCCCTGCCCTTTTGCTTCAGTTGGTGTCGTTGCTGTGAGCATCATGTGTCGCTTCTGAGCCTGGCCGTGCGCATGCGTCGTGGTGTTGCATCGCGGGTTCAGCTATGGCTGACATTGGCTCTCCGGTGAAAGTGGGGCTGTTGATTTTGGCGAGTGAGCAATTTTATATGAATATATAACCCTGAACTTTTCCTGCATTCTGTAAGTTAGTGCATTTTAAATTGATTTAGCCAAAAATAGTGCCACTGTAATGCACCGTTTGTGCTAATTGGAGGTCACAGACAGACAAACAGAGCATGAGAGTTTCAGTAGTATATAGATGATTTGAGGTCTTGGCAGATGCATAGTAGGAAGCTGGTAGAAAGATAATTAAAATTTGCATTCATAGAACTCCAGTCAAGATGGCACCAGGCTGTGGTTTCCATCAAGATTGTGGCTCAGACTTAAGATTGTTGTTATTTTAAGTTCATAAAGGTAGTTTTGGGGACAGAGAGGGAGGGTGGAGGCCAGGTTAGGATTTATGGAAAGGGATGTGGAGGAGTTGTTCCAGGTCAGTAGGTCCCAGGATTGGATGTCCATGCAAGTAGAAAGCAAGCAGGCTAGTCAATCAGTGAGCCTGAAATTTCTTTCATTGGCTAATCTGGGGGTCGATACCAAAGATCAAAGGCAAAAGGTTAATTGAAGCCCAATGGTCAAAGCCTGGAGATTGAAGGCTGGAAACTGGATACTTAAGGCCTGTCCTGGAATTGGAGGTTTGTCTGTCTTTGGGGCTGACTGGAAGGGAGTGTGAGAGGGGGGAATGGGTTTATTTTGCTGTTTATGTCCTATTTTGTTGTGATTTGTGTTGTTCTGCCAAAAATTGTGGGCATGCTATGTTGGCACCGGAATATGGGCGACACTTGCAGGCTGCCCACAGCACATCCTCAGGTATGTTAATTGTTAGCACAAAAGGCACATTTCACTGTATGTTTCTACAGACATGTGATACATCTGAATCTGAATGTGTATGATGGTGAAGAGAATGTGGTTGGAATCTGGAATGCATTGCCTGAAGTGGTGAAGACAGGTTCCATTGTGACCTTCAAAGGAGAAATGGATAAATATATAGTTAAGGAAAACATGCAAGGCAACAAAGAAAGTGTCAGCCACACAATTAAAATGGAAAAGGTGGGGTTATTCTCCTTGGAGCAAGGATGTTGAGAGCAGACTTCACAGAGATGTTCAAGATCAGAGTAGTTTAAAGAGAATAAACAGATATTCCACTTAAAAGTCACTTCAAGCACCAGAGAACATACAAGTTAAAGAACAAAAGATAAAAGCAGGAAATGAACAAAAAAAACCTTTTTGTTTTACACAAGGGAAGCGGTTCTAATCTGAAACTCAATGGTTGCATAGGGATTGGAAACAGAATCAGTTCTCTTAAAGGAGATTGGATACAAACTTGTGGGAAAATAATTTTCAGGGTTATTTGAAAGAGAAGAGGGAAAGGAATACCAGGATTGCTCTGCAAAGAGCTGGCACAGGCTGAAAGATTTCTTTCTATGTCATAACAACAATATTTTCACATTAAACCTTGGGTCACTTTCTTCTGTGTTCTACCAGTTCTCATCACCTATACTGAAAAACTCTGATGGTTAAAATATCATCTTTTCCCCATGCAAAGTAGCAAAATGTCTGCAGTAACAGCATCTTTCTGCTGAATAGATTTGAAGTTGAGTACTTTGGAAAGCATCAGAATTTATAAGTTTCAAAATGATTCATTTGACAATTATTATTTTTCCATACTGTAACCTGCACTGATATTTAAAATTTCAAAATTGTAAAGTAAAAATAAAAGTAGATATTTAAAATGACAAATATTTTAATTCATCTTTGTTAAATCTCTGTTATTTATTTATCTAGTTATATAGCATGGAGTACACCCCTCCAGCCCTTTGAGGAGCACCACCCCAGCAACCCCCAACAAACCCAATTAACCCCAACCTAATCATGGGACAACCAGTTAATCATCCAGTATGCCTTTGGACTGTGGGAGAAAACCAGAGGAGCTGGAGAAAACCCATGCATTCCATGGGGAGGACTTACAGAGACTCCTTGTAGAGGATGCCAGGATTGAATTCTGAACTCTGACGCCCTGAGCTATAATAGCATCACGCTAACTGCTAATAGCATGGCACCCCCTGTGTTTATATTGACTTCTGCTTGTCTATATCTGTTTCCAGGTTCTGACAAATACTAATATGATTGGCAGAAAATTGTGGCATTGATAAGGCTAATGATGAATATAGCATAAATATTTTGATTTGCAATCATACAGGAACTTCTAGACTATTAGCATTCCTTTGTAGCCATACACCATTCATTAGATAAAATAGTTTATGTATTATTTTTCCAATTTCTACAGACTTCAGCGATGCAATTTCTATGGTTTTGTTTTTATTATAACTTGAAAATAAAAGGAACATTACGAATTTTCTTTCATTATATTACATCTTGTACTAAATAGAAATTGAAAATGTGACTTTTCATTCTTAATAATACAGCACGGAAGGAGATCACTTACTCCCATTGTGCTTGCAGAAGCTCTTAGAGAGAGCTATAATTAGTCCAATTCCACGTTCCACATTATTCTGCATTATATCTTAAGCAGAAATCCAATCTGAAAGGCATTATTCTTACTGCTTCCACCATCCTCTCACATAAAGGATGCCATTCACAAAGTGCTAAGCTGCTTTTCAAAATCCTGAATTTTTTCATCAAATATTCTAAATGTGTATCCTCTGGTTTCTGACATTTCCACCAGCTCCTATTTTATCAGAATCCCTCATTATTCTAAACACCTCAATTAAATATGCCATTAAATTTCTTAGCTGTAAGGAAAATGATTCCAGCTCTTCAAACAACTGACTCACTAGGATGATATATTTTCTGGGATCATTCAAATTAATATCCTGTACAATTTTTTTTGAGCTGCTTGACCTCAACCTTCGTTCAAGAGTATGGCAACCGGAAATGAATGTAACCGCAAACCCATATACTAATTTATAAAGATTCAATGTAACTACCTTGATTTTGGATTCCATGCTTCCATTTTTAAAGCCTTGAATTTGATGTTCTCCATTAGAAGCTTTGTACAACTAATTTGGGTGATATTCTACTTATCTTTTAACATCGAAGAACCTTGTCTTAATTGCACCCAGGAAAGAGCAATCTCAGTTTGATGGGGCAGTGAATCTCACAGATTCACTATCCTTTCAGTAAAACATATATCTTCATATTTCAGTCACCAATCATTTATTTTGAAATTGTGACGTGAATTTCAAGCCTCCACAGTCAAGGACCTGCAATGAAGCAGTGCTGCTTTTCCACAGACATTGATAAAGATTTCCAATAAAGATCCAGCAATCTTTGCTCTAATCCTTTGTAAATAATTATTGAAGTATTAGTGTGTTTAATCAGTTATCATCTTTGAATATTTATAAATGTCAAAGATTCCCATTGAATCTTTGACAGCCAGCTAAGTTTGAAACTGGGGCTTTATTGACTCTCTGATCTCTGCTGGGGTGGAGCACACACAATATGCTGAAATAGCTAAAAGAGTTTGTGAGCCAGTAGGGTTGGTCGGTACCATCTGAGGGGAATAATGCTCATAGTGATTTTTGGCAAGGTATACATCTCCAGAGTTAGAAAATACTTGATAGCATTGCAGCAGTGGTAGCAAACCTCATTTGGAGAGATTTCTGGAGTTTTATTAATGTCATGATATTTTCCATATTGTTGTATCAAATCAAAACAATCTTAAGCTTTTGTCATAGCATATAGAATTACAGTACAATAGTTCAAATGTGGGGTTCCACACAGCCATAACCTAGGCCCCATTTGGTTGTAAAATGAATATATTTAATCAAAGACTGCTTTCCATACTTTGTTTTCCATACTTTCACAACCTATTAATAATCATAATAATTTCCCAAGTCGTCCACGTCTTCCACATCTTCACCTGAACTTTCCACACTCTCTGAGGTGGATGCCTGGTTCTCACAGTCCGCCAGTCTACACATGTCAGTACACCAGAGGCCATTTGTAACACACATACATCTTGGGAGTGAACGTTATTTTGGACAGTTACAGGCCAGTAGATCCAGGACGGCATCGGGTGCTGGCTGGCCTTTCATCCAGTGCACCACCAACTGTTCAATTTCCTCTTCTCTCTCCATCTTCCGTCCTCTGCCAACAGGGCTTGGCACTTGTGGGTCCTTCTCCAAACATCTTCTCCATATACCAGCCTGGTAGTTGGCTTGCTGTGCATGTTTTGTTAAGCAATCCTTGCATGGTGGGAGTTGATGACTTTTGATTTCACCTTTTTTGGCACAGAAAAGGTGATACCTGAGCTCATTGGCCTTGGTGGTCGATGCTTTTGGGGCATACAGGAGACATGTAAATGCCTCCAGTTTGTCCATCAGTTCTGGGGAGAGGTCCCATTGCTGACCCAACTCTAAGAATGTATCCTGATTTTTCCTGTTGCTGGTCAGAAGTTTTAGGGCACTTGTCTTCCCTTTGCCTGCAAAAGCGCTTACAGTGTCACATCCTGTATATGTGTGCAACCCGATGAGAGCCCTACAAACCTTTATGCCAACAGTGGCAGCAACCTTCCTGATGTCTACAAGCCTTGTACGGGCTCTAGTGCCACACTCCTAGAACAATAGGGCCTCAATCTTGTCACAAAATGCTAAAGATATGATAAAGACACCTGTGTCTTCTGAGCAGATCACCACAGATTGGTATCCCTCTCTTGTGACATGGACAGCATGGAGAAGTAGGCAGCCATCTGCTTCTTCTTGTTGACACTGAAGAGTTGACACCTCCTCACTGTCTTGAGATGTGATTCTGTAACATTTGTCATTCACAGTTGCATACAGAATCTTCTCCTGTAGCTTTGCTCTGTACTCCACCTTCCTCCATTCATGAACTATGAAGCTAATGGGACTTTTTTTTTACCGACTTTGGTCGGGAAGTTCCTCCACTGCCTCACGATCTGTGTGCCTGTGATACCTTGCAACTCATGACCAGTTTCTTCACCACGTAGAGATCTTTCACTATTCTTGATAGAATTCTCCTTGTATGTGTCGAACACAACATCTATTCTGCTACTCTGACTGCCTTCCCTCAGAGCCATACCCAGAATTGTTGTGGCAACATCTCTGAAAGTAACTTGATCACCTTTTACTCTTTGGACCAAGTTCATTCCATCAACAACTGTAGCAGAGTTTTCTGGGAGTTGCTCTTCTACTGCTACATTTTTCTGCAAGGTTTTTGCTAAAGTAGCTTTATTTGTCTTTCTCAGCAATCCTCCTGGTGTGGACAGGGCCCAGGGCAATGGTCCAAGGGGATGAGAAAGGATATCCTCCATATGTAGACTGTGCCCTTGTGCCATCACTATGATGCGTCTAAACAAAGACCTGTCTGTTTTCAAGATGATCGCCATCCCATTTGATTTCACCTCTCTCTTCTTACACATATCACTGAATGTTTTCAGCTTGTTGGTTTTCACTGGGTCATGGAATTTCTTTGCTGGTGGGTCTTTCTCTAGTCTCTCATCCTTCAAGGTTGCATAGCATTGCTCACCAATCTCATATGCATTCATCAGGTCGTAGGCAATGTCCTTGGGGGCCGCCTTTGCCATAGAGATGCTAATGAGGTCTCGCTTCTCTGCAAATGGGTTGACCCATTCATGTATGAGGCTAACCACTGCTGAAACTGCTTCCTCATCTTTCTGGATTCTTGGCAGCTGCAGCTCCGCATGACAAAGCGGTGATTTGTTGCCTTGCACCATCTCCCTTAACTGTCTCAGGAATGCATTGCAGTGCTAAGCTGTAATATAGGAACGCTTGATAGCTCCAGCACTCAGGCTGAACCGTGATGTGCCTTCAGGAGTCAGTGCATCTTTGTTCACTGTGGCTTCAATAGCCTGGTCCACAGGGATCTGCCCAAAGGGGCTGTTACTTGACAGCTGCACTGAGAGTTGGCCAGTCTTGAAGGCCTCATACACAGAAAGATTCTTCTCTGGGAAGTTCATCATCTGAGCAAAGTAAGGGGACAGGTACCTAGCATAATTCATCTTATCATAGGCAAAGCACCATGGGATCATGGTTCTTATAGCATGGAGGTGCAACTCCCAGTCCCCCTCACGAGAGGCGTGCAGAAGCCCAAGTACTACATTCCCTACCACGTCAATGTATGATATCCAGAATGCGGATAGCTCTCCATTGTTGTGACGGAGGTGTTCCAGAAAGTCTGTCCACAGGGTTATCAGCTGAGCTAAGAGTGGACTTTGCAGCAGATTGTTCAACTTCTGTAGGTTCAAGTCACTGGCCATGTCATTCACATGGTCTAAGAATGATTTGATCATCCCACACAGAACACAGAAAGCTACCACTGCTGCAATGCTATCACATATTTTCTAGCACTAGGGGTGTAAACCTTGCCAAAAATCACTATAAGAATTATTCCCCCCAGATGGTACCGGTGGCCCAAATTTGGGGTCCTGGCTCACAGACTATCAGTGGGAGAGGCAGTATCTATAGAGAGAAATGGACAGTTGAAGTTTTGGGTCAAGTTCCTTCAATTGAGCTGGACAGAAAATAGATAAAATGCACACAATGCCACTGTCCACCATGATAAAAGGAAAGTTGCGGTTAAGGACTGTGGCTTTCCAAGTAATGCAGTGATTCACTTGCATAATTTCTAGTGTACTGCATTTGAAGTTCCCAAGATGGTCTCCACAATGAAGAAACCAACTGTAGATTGGTTATCACTTTGCAGAGTTTCTGTGTTGGGTTTATGGAATTAACCCCAAACTCCCACTTTATTTCTCCATCCTATCCCTATTCTTGACTTTTATGCCTGTGGCCCCTCCAATGTTACACAAGACCTAACCCAAGTTTGAAGAATAGCACATAATCTTTCATTCAGTCACAATGCAGCTGTCTGAAGTCATCAAATTCTCTAACCTTACAGAAATATATCCTTCTTTCTCTCTGTATCAGAATTGGCCATTTCTACCATTCATCCATCCATGATTTTTGGTTCAGGTTTTCTCTTTCTATATTAAAGTCTGGGCTGCAGGGTATGTCCCAATGCCCTGTCTTAGAAACACCACACACAGCAGAGCATAACGTGCCTTCAACTGCCACCATAACTCATTTAGTTTCAAATACATTCTCCTTGTTCCACTCATCCCTACCCCACCTTCTCTGCTACTTAAATCTTAACTTGTTTTTTAACTCTTCCCTAATTCTGACAAAGATTCTCAGACTTGAAATTTTAACTCTATTTGTCTGCCTGACCTGCTGAATGTTTGCAACATTTCTTGACATTTCCTCTGCTACTTCTATTGAGATGTTAATTTGTTCATTTTTAATGGATTAATATCTTGTTGGAATCACAAAGAAAATCATATAATAAATCCCAGCAAGTTCGAGCTTCCACTAATATTATTTTGATACTTCAGTATATAACCCTTACCTTCCTTTTAGTTGCTTTGTGCTTGAACATGATGCACACAACTGCAAAATTCACATGCACATTTGAACAAGTTATAAGTTGTGCTATCAGACTCACTGGTCCTGTGTATTGGGTGCTCCAAATACTTGTATCATCACTGCTTGTACTAATGCTATCATCACCATAGGCACAATCACCGAGCTGAACTGCATTCAAGTGGGGTGTCTTCCCATCATCTTCCATTTCTTCAAGTTGCTGTCTCCGTAAACTAGCCAGCATCCTTGCTTCATCAGATTCACTCATTTCCTTGGGCTGATATTGCAGCCAGTCATATCCCTAATAAATAAAAAAGCCATGATGATAATGACTACAGCATTACTTTTCCTCAAAAGAATGCAAAAAAGATAGTCCACTAAATGACACTCATCATCTATTCAATAATCTAAATAACATTGCTGATATCTTTCATAACATTTCTGATATCTTTTATGTGAGTTGCTCAGTGTTGTTGATGTGACAATTCTTTTTATGATGTATTTTCCTAATCATTTCCAGATAAAATTTTTTGTATTAATCACATATTAAAAACTAGTATCTAGATTACAAGGCAGCATATAAAATATTACATTTGCATTTTCTCATCACTACAGTCAGCAATGATAAGCAATGCCACTGAAAAGCAGTATAAACAAATGACATACCAATTTTTCACCACCTACATAGCTCTGATAGCTATCTCTCAGGCAACAGACCCAGACGGCTGTAAGCTTTCTTAGAAATGGTCAGTATCAGCAGAAATTACAGGAGGAAACTTTTGTTGGAAACTAGATCACACAATCTTCACAAAAATAAGATGATTGTGGTAAAAGTATTTTTATATGTGAAGTATATAAATTTCTCTCCCTCTGGTGATCAGAAACATTCTTTAGAAGTTTCCTTGCCACAAACATATATTAATTCAATCATGTGCTTAGGTTTGTCTGATTTTGCAGATGCAGTTGTAAAACATCTTTCATATTGAACCTCTTTGTGTTGGATGTAGGAAATTTTTGTCTTATCATAGGCAGCAGAATCTCAAAAGTATTTTGAATTCAATCTGCCTCCTCTCTAAACATAATATTCCTGCATTGAATGACTGATAGATGATTCTCAGGATCTGGGCATTACTGCTAAGGCCAGCATTTATTGCCCATCATTGTGTCCTTCTGTGAGTAGTGTCAAGCTATCTTCTTGAACTGGTGAAGATATTCCTTCAATGCAAAAGTGCTTTTGAGTGGGGAGTTCTAACACTTACTGTAGATACATTAATAATGAAGGATAGGCAGCATATCTCTGAATCAGTATGGCATATGATTTGAAGGGGTATTGAATGATGTATAATAAATGCTCTCCTTACCAACAATGCCCAGGAACATGATACCGTTGCATATGAAATGCAAAATTAGTTCAGAGGCAATTAGTAATTAGGAAGGCTAATGGGATATTGTTCTTTATTGCAAAAGGAATGAAGGAAAATAGCAGGGTGTCCTTGTAACTTCTGTACAGGGTATTGGCGAAACTGGACAAAGACAGGATATATATTTTGGTCCCTTTACTTACTCATAGTCATAGAAAAATACAGCACAAAAACAGGCCCTTCAGTCCATCTAGTCTGTGCAGAATCATTAAAACTGCCTATTCCCATCGAACTGCTCCTGAACCATAACCCTCCATACCCCTAACATCCATATATCTATCCAAATTTCTCTTCAACTTTGAAATTGAGCTTGCATGCGCCACAGTTCCACTCTCACAACCCTCTGAGTGAAGAAGTTTCCCCTCATGTTTCTCTTAAACTTTTCACCTTTATAGAAGAACATAAGAAACAGGAGCAGGAGTAGGCCATCTGGCCCATTGAGCCTGCCCCGCCATTCAATAAGATCATGGCTGATCTGTCCGTAAGCTCAGCTCCATCTACCTGCCTTTTTCCCATAACCGTTAATTCCCTTACTATATAAAAACCTATCTAACTGTTTCTTAAATATATTTAGTGAAGAAACCTCAACTGCTTCCCTGGGTAGAGAATTCCACAGATGCACCACCTCTGGGAAAAACAGTTTCTCCTCATCTCCATCCTAAATCTTCTCCCCTGAATCTTGAGGCAATGTTCCCTAGTTCTAGTCTCACCTACCAATGGAAACAACTTTACTACTTCTATCTTATGTAATCCTTTCGAAATTTTGTATGTTTCTATAAGATCCCCTCTCATTCTTCTGAACTCCAGAGAGTATAGTCCCAGTGGACTCAATCTCTCCTCATAGGTTAACCTCTTCATCCCTGGAATCAACCTGGTGAACCTACTCTACACTTCCTCCAAAGCCAGTATTATCCTTCCTCAAGTATGGAGACCAGAACTGCACACAGTACTCCAGGTGCAGCCTCACCAGTACTCTGTATAGTTGCAGCATGACTTCCCTGCTCTTGAATTCAATCCCTCTAGCAATGAAGGCCAACATTCTATTTGCTTTCTTAATAACCTGTTGTACCTGCAAGCCAACTTTTTGCGATTCATGAACAAGCACTCCCAAGTCCCTCTACACAACAGCATGCTGTAATCTTTCACCATTTAAATAATAATCTTCTCTTCTATTATTCCTTCCAAAGTGGATGATCTCGCATTTACCAATGTTATATTCCATCTGCTGGGCCTTGGCCCACTCACTTAACCTATCTATATCCCTCTGCACTCTCCACATCCTCTGTACAATTTGCTTTTCCACTCAGCTTAGTGTCATCAACAAACGTAGCTCTGTAACACTCAGTCCCCTCTTCCAAATCATCAGTGTAAATGGTAAACAGCTGGTGGCGCAGCTACATCAGCGCCGGACTCCGGAGCAAAGGTTCCCGAGTTCGAATCCAGTCGGGCCGCTCTCGGACACGCTTTCCATCCATGCCAGGTTGAGTGTCGAGCTCACAACTTGGCCTTGTAAAAAAAAACTGCGCTGTGAGAAGGACGTGGGGGACCACTCACAGAATCTTTCCTCCAAGACAACCACTCAAAAAAAAGAGTGGTCGCCGAGGCTCTGGCAGAGTATGGCACACAAAAAAAAAACAGCTGTGGGCCCAGCACCAACCCCTGTGGCACCCCACTCACCACCGACTGCCAACCGGAGAAACACCCATTTATACCAACTCTCTGCCTTCTATTGGTTAACCAATCCACTATTCATACCAATACACTTCCTCCGACTCCATGCATCCATATCTTATTTATAAGTCTCTTGTGTGGCACCTTATTGAATGCCTGCTGGAAATCTAAGTATACGACATCCACCTGTTCCCCTCCATCCACTGCACTCATTATGTCCTCAAAGAACTCCAAAAAGGTTGCCAAACAGGACCTGCCCTTTCTGAATCCATGCTGCATCTGTCTAATGGAACCACTCCTTTCTAAATGTTTCACTATTTCTTCCTTAATGACAGCTTCAAGCGTTTTCCCAACTACAGATGTTAAGCTAACTGGCCTATAGTTGCCCGTCTTTTGCCTACATCCTTTTTTAAAAAGTGGCGTGACATTTGCTGTCTTCCAATCCGCCGGGACCTGCCCAGAGTCTAGAGAGTTTTGATAAATGATTACCAACGCGTTTACTATAACCTCCGCCAATTCCTTCAGCACCCTGGGATGCATCCCATCAGGACTAGGGGACTTACCTACCTTCAGGTCCTCTAGTTTGCTCATCACTATCTCTTTAGTGACAGTGATTTTATTGAGGTCCTCACCTCCCATTTCATCCATAACATCATTCTTTGGCATATTAGACGTGTCCTTCACCGTGAAGACCAACACAAAATAGTTGTTCAATGCCTCAGCCATTTCCTTATCACCCAATATCAATTTCTCCTCGTCTTCCAAGGGACTTACGTTGACTTTAGCTACCCTCTTCTGCTTAATATACTTATAAAAACTTTTGCTATCTGTTTTTATATTTTATGCTAATTTACTTTCATACTCTATCTTCCCTTTCCTTACTTCTTGTTTAGTTGTTCTCTGTTGCTTTTTAAAGTTTTCCCAATCCTCCAGTCTCCTACTACTCCTCGCGACTTTGTACACATGGGGTTTTAATTTGATACTATCTTTTAATTCCTTAGTTATCCAAGGCTGGCTCTCCCCACACTTACTGTCCTTACTTTTGACTGGAATATACTTTTGTTGACCTTTGATCCTTAAAGCATGACCTCTAGTTGTAGTCCCACCCAACCTCAGTGGAAAAAGCTGACATGGATTTACCCTATCTATACCCATCATAATTTTCTATACCTCAATGAAATCTCCCCTTAATCTTCTATGTTCCAAGGAATAAAGTCCTAATCTATTCAATCTTTCCTTATAACTCAGGCCCTCCAGTCCCAGTAACATCCTTCTAAGTTTTCTGTGTACTCTTTCAACCTTATTTACATCCCTCCTGTAGGAAGGTGACCAAAACTGCACACAATATTCCAAATTAGGCCTCACCAATGTCTTATACAAGTTAACATAACACCCCATCTCCTGTACTCAACACATTGATTTATGAATGCCAATGTACTAAAAGCTTTCTTTACGGCCCTCTCTACCTGTGCCACCACTTCCAATGAATTATGAAATTGTATTCTCAGATCCCTTTGTCCTACTAAACTCCTCAGTGCCCCACTGTTTACCGTGTAAGACTTACCCTGGTTGGTCCTATCGAAGTGCAACACCCCACACTTATCTGCATTAAATTCCATCTGCCATTTTTCAGCCCACTTTTCCATTTGGCCTAGATCCCAATGCAAGCTCTGATAGTCTTCTTCGCTGGCCGCTAGACCATCAGTTTTGCTCAGCAGCAAATTTGCTGATCCAGTCAACCACATTATCATCCAGATCATTGATATAAGAGGACAAACAGCAACAGACCCTGCAGCACTCCACTAGCCACAGGCAGAGAGTCACCATTTGCTACCATTCTCTGGCTTCCCCCACAAAGCCAATGTCTAATCCAATTTACTACCTCATCTTGAATGCTGAGCGGCTGAACCTTCTTGACCAGCTCCCATATAGGACCTTGTCAAGTGCCTTGATAAAGTCCATGTAGACAACATCCACTGACTTGCCTTCATCAAAATTCCTGGTAACTTCCTCAAAAACACAATAAGCTTGGTTAGACACAACCTACCACACATAAAACACTGCCAATGATCCCTAATTAGTCCATGTCTGTCCAAATACTCATTAATCCGGTCCATTAGAATACTTCCAATAACTTTTCCATTACTTATGTCATGCTCACTGGCTTATGATTTTCTGGTTTATTTTTACAGCCTTGCTTAAAAAGTGGAATAACATTAGCTATCCTCCAATCCCCTGGTACCTCACTTGTCATGAAGGATGATATAAATATCTCTGCTAGTAAGCCAGCAATTTCTGCACTTGCCTCCACAGGATCTGGTGATTTATCCATCCTAATTTGACTCAAGGTAGAAAACACTTCCTCCTTTGTAATCTGTACAGGGTCTAGGAACACGCTGCTGCTTTGCTTCACTTCAGTAAACTCTGCATCCATTTTCTGAGTAAAAATAAATGCAAAAAAATTCATTTATGATCTCCCCCATCTCTTGGTTCTATGCATAGTTAACCATTCTGATCTTCCAGAGGACCAATTTTGTCCCTTGCAATCCTCTTGCCCTAACATATCT
Organism: Mobula birostris; assembly: GCF_030028105.1. Taxonomy (NCBI): domain Eukaryota; kingdom Metazoa; phylum Chordata; class Chondrichthyes; order Myliobatiformes; family Myliobatidae; genus Mobula; species Mobula birostris. Next base: position 26,451,538 of record NC_092385.1, read on the forward strand.
ATAGAATTCCATAGGATTTTTCTTTACCTTGTCTGCTAAGGCAACCTCATGCCTTCTTTTAGCCTTCCTAATTTCTTCCTTAAGTGTTCTCTGGCATTTCTTATACTCCATAGGTACCTCATTTGTTCCTACATGCCTATACCTGTTAGGCACCTCCGTTATTTTCTTAACCAGGGCTTCAATATCTCTGGAAAACCAAGGAACTCTAAACCTGTTAACTTTACCTTTCATTCTGATGGGCACATACAAGCTTTGTACTCTCAAAATTTCGCTCTTGAAGGCCTCTCATTTACCAAGTTCACCTCTGCCAGAAAACAGCCTGTCCCAATCCACACCTGCCAGCTCTTTTCCGATACCATCAAAATTAGCCTTTCTCCAATTTAGAATCTCATCCCGTGGACCAGACCCATATTTACCTTGAAACTAATGGCATTAACACTACAACACAGATGTAGTGTTCACCTACACAAGCTTGTGTCACCTACTCTGTCTCAATCCCTAACAGCAGATCAAGTATCACACAGTCTCTCATTGGGATCTCTATGCACTGATTAAGGAAACTTTCTTGAACACATTTGACAATCTCTATTCCATGGGAGTTGCAGTGAATATCTGGAAAGTTAAAATCACCTACTATAGCAACCTTATGTCTCTTGCAAGTCTGTGATATCTCTACAAATTTGTCCCTCTAAATTTTGCGGACTGTTGGGTGGCCTCTATCATAGCCTCATTAGCACGGTCATACCTTTCTTATTCCACAATTCCACTCATAATGCCTTACTAGATGGGTCCTCCAGTCAGTCTTGACCGAGCAATGCTGTAAAATTTTCCGTGACTAGTAACACCACCACCCCTCCTTTAATCCTTCACACTCTGTCACATCCAAATCAGTGGAACCCTGGAATATTGAACTGCTAGTCCTGTCCCTCCTGCAACCAAGTCTCACTAATGGCTGTAATATAATGCTAGGTGTTAATCCACGCCCTGAAGCTCAAAGATCCAAAAATCTGATGCCTTCCCCCCCTACACCAATTCCTTAGCCATATGATAAACTGTATGATCTTCCTATTTCCGGCCTCATTAGCACGTGGCACAGGTAGCAACCTTAAGGAAATAAGTACTGGCAAATTAGAGAATGCTCCCTTCATAGAATCCTAGATTTAACATGTTATATTTTCAGTAAAAGTTGAGCAGTTGGGCATGCTTGAGTTTCGATTTTGTGAGGATATTTCTCTGCCATCTCAACACTCCCCACCCTCACCCCTACACACCACGGGGAATTCTGAAATGAATGACACTGCTTCAGAATAATAAGTCACACTGCAGAAATTTCTCTTTTCAGATAGTTGTAAATGTTTAGATTTCTCTACCCAAGATAGCTGTGGAGAGTGAATCAATAAATGCTTCTTTGATGCATCTAAATGCAGACTTGTGTGAATGATTATTTTTCTCCGTAGCAGTTGGTTTCTGATTCTTATCCATGGTTCATTGAAAGAGGTCTCTGGGATTGCTAGCTCTGAGGTTGGTGTCAGCACGTTGCCTGAAAAGCCTTGGAGGAAGGTAAATCAGTGCCTTCATGTGGAAGGAAATCAATGTCTTAAACCTGCACACACCAGATAACTTCTCTGGGGACTGAGCAAGTTGGAACATACAAAAATTTGAATTAGGAACAGAAAGTGGATACAGGCTTGCAAGCCTGCTCTACCATTTAGTAAGACCAAATCTGACTGTAACTTCAATTCTGCAATACTGTACTGTCTACTCAAGGGGCCTTTGACCCATTTATGAAGGAAGAATCTATCCACTTGTGACATAAAAATATTCAAAGGTCCTAATTTTGCAATGATTTGGTCATGGTTCTTAAACCTTTTGAGAGAAAAAAAATTACCTAATTTCTTCATAAATTAGTGGTCCTTATTTTTAAACAGTAATCACATTTGTGGATTCTCCCATTGGAAACATTCTCTGTATATCGACCCTATAGTAAGATATATCTATTGGAAATTTGTTTTAATTTCAAGATTTAATTTCTTTAACGTTAGAAACTTTTTGGGACTACCATAAATCACTATGGACACATCTATATTGGTAAGAAGCAGAAAAGCACTTACTAAGTAACTGTTCTTACTACTCAACCAAGATGATAGTCACAGTCCATCCCTTGGAGCCTTAGAGATTTGACCTCCAGATGTCATTTGTGCAGGTCTCTTTGTCCCGGCTGATAGCAGTTTGTACTTCTCCTGAATTCCACTTCCATTCATTCTCTCTACCCCCATATTTTTCCCCTTAAATTCTAACCATCAATTTTTTAATCTTTCGTATTCCATATCCCTGAATGTACGGTATATTTTAGGGTTTATTCATTTCTAGCTCTATTTTATTTTACAGCTTGAATTTTTTTCCTTCTTGTCTTGTTTATTTTCTTGCAGACTAAACACTCTTTGAACTGAACCCCAGAATTCCATCACGAATGTTGCTTTCTTCAGTTACAAGGCCATTTGGATAATTCAACTCCTCTGTTGTTCTCTCCACCTCCTCAACATTTTTCTGGCATACTTGTTTCAAATTTCTTAGTTGGCATATTCCTGGTAGACTTTATCTCCTTTGCTGTCCTAGCCCATCTATTTGCTTCAAATATAACATAACATACTGTACAGTGATTAGACTGTCTAAATTAAACTGTAGTCCAGTACTGTATCATATTCAATAAGATTTAAACACATAGACCATTCTTTGCTTAAACAATCGTTTGATAACTGAGCGTCATGCTTAGCTCTTTGGCCCTTGCACCTCTCACTGCCTTAGCAACGTTACGATAGCAGTGAATATATTAAATAAGACATATTAGAAAGACTCATACATTTAAACTATTTCATTGCTTGTTTACTCAACAAGTACTACATGTTTCCGGTCAAGATGGCACCAGCGAACGACGATTCCTCGGTTGACATCTTCCAGATAGAAAATCTATTTTTTTTCACTTTTTCTATGCCTTCTGTTTGTTCTTTTCGTCTTGCTTGTGTTATGGAAGCTGTAGGAGCCTGTGACGTACAGTTTGGAACTTGATCGAAGGATATGTCCGGAGAGCTGCCTCATGGAGATTACAGACGGTGGGCCAAAAAGGTCCGAAAACATAAGCTAACTTGTGGAAACGACCAGAGATGATGCGTGGTGTCATGAATGACTCCATCTCGAAGCGGTGAGGAAGATTGAAGCCTCGGGTGAATGTGAAGACAGTCGGCAATGGCTCCCAACAGAGATGGTCAGCAGCCCGATCGGTGCGTTTGGCCCCGGATCAGTGGTGTTAGGATGGTGGTCACTATGGAAGAAATGAGTTCGTGTGACTGCTCTCCTCGTATGTAGATGACAAAATATTTCCCATACTTTGAGATTTATGTGATTATTGGACTATACTTTATATTGGTTTCTTTCAGTTTTTTGGTGTTTTCTTTCTTGTGGATGATTGGTGGGAGTGTGATCTGTTAATTTTTGTGTTATGAGAGGGTTGGGGATTTGGTGCTGTGGTTGCTGGTCTTTTCTGCGAGAGGGAGCTGGGGATTATCATTATAGCTGTTTTTGCTGCGGAGGAGGGGGAGTTTTGGGGTCTGCGAGGTTTGTTTATTTTCTTTTTCAGGCTGATGGTGGGGAGAATTGATGTCTTTTCTCTCATCAATACCCATGGTCTTTCTGTATTTAATGGCTATTTGGAGTAGACAAATATCAGAATTGGATTGCACATGCATGCTTTAACAAGAAAATGAACCTTTGAACCTTTATAATGGCAAGATCTCTCAGGATCTTATATGATTAAATCAAGTTCCCTTTTATTCTTCTAGCAAAGGTAAACGTATAGTCAGTCCAAGCTTTCCTCGATAAGAGAATGTTGCAACAATATGCTGGCACTCAGATTGCCACTGTGATTGTTTCAACCTTCAGATTCAAAGCTATCTAGCTGACAGGACTTTTGGAATCAGTTTGTAGCACTAACTGAATAGGATTCCACAGACAACATAGAACTTTGTGCACGAACGCACATATACAGTAAGTGTAGGAAGTTGATAAAGTTCCCCACATGTATAACTCTATTCCTGAAGGTCTGTGATCTTCTCATATGTAGCATCACTTTCTTCTGAATAACTGTGTATTTGTACCTGTGCGCACATGATTATGTGAGCACATGTGTGTGAGAGAGAGCAAGGGAGATTAGAAGACAATGACATTCTTCTGACATTGCTTCATACTTTGGGAATTCTCACTCCTGTCTCGCACTGTTCTAGCTACTTTCTGCTGGTTCTTCTAATGTGGACTCTCAAAGATTTCTTACATCCTGCACAAAAGGTATCACTTTTGGCATCTATCAGCTCCATCCGAACTTCAGTCTAAAGTTATTTAAAATTCTAGGAGCTGTCTATCTCTCTTTTGCAGTCTTCCTCTCTTCCAAGGCTTCCACTGTCTTTATTATTAGCTCGCTAGCTTATGGCTGCCTTGGGGAGCATGCCTTTAAGGGGCGATGTCATTCTATCACTGGTTTGTAGCAAAGTGATAGCAGCTTTGGCTCCATTATGAACTGTGTAGATCCCATTCTGATATTTGAAAATTTTTTGGGCCAATTTCATTATTTTCTGCAGAGCATTTTATTTGGTATCAGAAGGGATTAAAAGACAGCTTTGTGCACTAAAAAGGATGAAATGCAATTTCTAGGCAATACTAATTACAATTATTGTAATGATTTTCAAGAAGCTTTATGCAAGTGCTTTATTTATAACATCTGAATTTAATCACTGCTGTTTTCTGGTGCTTGAGGTAATGTCCCGTATCATAATACTAGCTGTTTATTTATACACAGACACAAGCTGCTTGTAAACTTTTTAAATGCAATTTACATTTAATTTTTATCCTGACCCTCCAGAGCTAATTGTCTAGCCAGTTAGCAGTATGTTCCTTAGACATCGCATTTGTAATACAGAACCATTAAACACGGATTATGTATGTCCAGTTGGAGAATTTTCAATTGGCTGACTACTTGAAAAATCATCCTCAGATTTTATATTTGCGTAGTATTTTTCAACAATGGGAGTGACCAAGGGAAGGACAAACTGCAGATCAATAATCTCCCAGATAGGTAAAGAAATAGAGATATGCATAGTTTTACGTATGAAAATGCCCAGCTGCCTGCTAATAAAATACACATTTATAGATTTTCCAAAGCAGAATGATACTGAAGTATAATATACAATTAGTGTCTACTTTATTAGGTACAAGAGTGGAACCCAGTGTGGTCTTACACTGCTGTAGCCCATCCACTTCAAGGTTTGACATTCAGTGATGCTCTTCTGCACACCACTGCTGTAACATGTGGCTATTTGTGTTACTGTCACCTTCCTGTCAGCTTGAATCAGTCTCCCCTGATCTCTCTCATTAAAAAAATATTTTTGGTCACAGAACTACCACTCAATGGATGATTTTTTTGTTTTTCACATCATTCTCTGTAAACTCAAGAGAATGTTACAGTGAAAATCCCAGGAAATCAGTTTCTGAGATACCCCAAACCACCTCATTTGGCACCTACAATAATTCCTCAGTCAAAGTCACTTGGATCAGATTTCTTCCCCCTTCTGATGTTTGGTCTGAACAACAAGTAAACCTCTTGACTATGTCTGCATGTTTTTCTGCATTGAATTGCTGCCACATGATTGGCTGATTGGATATTTACACAAACAAGCAGGTGTACACCTAATACAGTGGTCACTGAGTGTAGAAACACAAAAAACAGTAACTGATCCATTTAATTTATTCTCTGTCAATCAGAGTCCAATGAATGACTATGATCTGTTTACTTTAAATAGTCTGCCTTATTTACTACACAATGTTATTGGAATGAGGAAGCAGGAAGCCTTTTTAAATAATAATCTCTGATTGGCTTAATTCTTCCACAATGTTCTCAGTTCTTCCTATTCTTCACTTCTGAACCATAAGAAACCGAATACCATTTTAAACTGCAGTGAATGCTCCAGTAACTTTGTTCCCATGGGAACAAACTATTTCTTTTTCCTCCTTTTAAAATTCAATTACACAAAATATATTTTTCATACGTAACCACATATTTCAGATGTTTTACTCAATTTTCAACTCTTCATTTTATCGATGTACTTTTTGAGTAACATTTATCTTACATTTTCTTTTCTATTACATTTCATAAGAAAACAATGGCATTGGAATTTCACTAATTTTAATAACAAGTAGCACCAGTTTACTTGTTACATCATCACCTCATAACTGTGCACACTTAGAAAAAACAGCACATGGGAACGTTAGAAATATGCATTTAATTGAATCAATAAAAGACCGAAGGTGCATTTTTGAATGCAATATGCAATTGCAAATGAATGATAAATAAAGTGACAAATGATTTTGCCCTATAATATTTGGCATTTGCTATTATCCTTTCCAAATTTAAATTTATTTTCACTTAAAACAAAACAAAACAAAATGAGAACAAGCTGCAATTGAAAACTGACATTTCATTCCTACAGATGGAATTCAAATTCAGGAAAATAATGATCAACTACTTCTTTTTGATGCACCATATATATAGCAATCTTCATTTGCAACTGTAAAGAACTTGCCAAGCAAACACATTAAAGAAAAGCATATAAGAGTACTTATTAATAAAGGAAACAAACATTATATCAATTGACACATCTTAATGTAATCAAATAAAACTTACATATGTCTCTGTAGTTAGCCTTGGGTCTCCCTTTGGTATTTCTTTCAGGGATCTTTTTACCATTGCTCTGGATTGACTAAATTGGTCATCTTTCACCTTTGCGGAGATCAATTCAGAATCTGGAACTTCCAATCTTGTGGGAGATCGACTCTGGACTGGATTAAAAGTGTCATGAAACTGTTCTGTGTCTCTTTTGACCAGTGCAGGAGTTCTTTTCAAGGATTGATCTATTGAAGCAGTTCTTTTTGTTACTTCCAAGGGTACAACCATTGAAGTCTGAGATAGACGGTTGACTGGCGAGGCTTCCGAATTTGTCATGCTACCTGAAGGTTGTTGTTTGGTAATCTTATTCAGCGAATCCTCCTTTAAAAAAGTTGTTTTCAGCAAACATTAATCAAAACAGGAAGTAACTTACAAGTATAATGAATTTAATTATGAAATGAAAGGGTCATTAAGGTAATAACCAGTTGCATCTTTTCCTTGCCTCTCCATGCCTGTGATTTCATAAATGTTACCTCTCCTTGCATAGTAACCCTTCCCTTTCAAATCTGTAATCAATCCCATTCATAGTAAACTCAGCAATTTCTTTGCATCATTTTGATTTCCATTTTTACCTCAAAATTCTTGAATGATATTATGTTTTATGTTTATTTTTCATTCAGCTCTGATTAGGGTTTCCACTTTCTAGGAATCCCTCTCATTCTCTTTGTAGCTTTTGATACACTCAGTTACCCATTTTTCTCAAGCAATGTCCATCTTAGCTGGAGTTGTTTTATTAGGTTTCAATCTTGCCAAACAAGTTGCAGTAAGAGTATCTTTAGCTATAGCTTCTCCTTCTGCTTTGTCATCTTTGCATCAACCTCAGGATCTAGAATGGCTGCCTTCAGTTTCTCACCTAATACTCATCAATGATACCACATAAGATATAGATTTTCTACATACAAAATGTCAACACTCAGTTGCACTACTTTCAATATCTGACTCATTCCCATAATTAGCTGTGCTTCAGACTACAAATCTCAAATAACTTACAATTTCTGCTAATTAAATATTGAGATGTATGAAAGTATCATCATCACCACAACAACCTTGTGACTAATAGAATTGTCCTTCCAATCCATTGCCTCACGATGAACTAAATGGTTCATTGCCTTGGCATTTTTTTGGCTACCACAGCTGTCAACCTTTCGCCTCCCTTTTCACCAGCCCATCTCCATTCCTTCTTACAATCTACTGTTGAAATTTTTATCATTGTTTGTACCATCTTTAGATATAATTATTCAAGTACCCCAGTACTTCAGCTTCAGTACTACAACTTCCAGTTGCCCATTGTCTTTTGTCCTCTTCTGCTCATCTATAGCTACCATCGCCACAGGTTATGTCAATCACGCCTACGCACAACCCTTTACTTTCCGATCCACGTTGGTATGTGATCCCCACAGCTCCATTTTAAACACTACCACTGAGATTAAATAGGGAATTTAACATTAAGTGTTGCAGGATTTTTGGAAGATGCTGTTTCAAGCAGCCTATGCCAATAAGCGCACGTGTAGACACTGTGCAATAATCATGGCAAGAATGGATGCTTTTTATGGTTGATTTGTTGCCAATCAAGCAAGCTGCTTTGTCAGGTGATGCCCAGCTCTTTGATTTTTGGTGGAGTTGCATTCAATTAGGCAAATGGGAAAAATTCTATCACAGTTCTGACTTGTGCCTTGATAATGGTGGAAAGGCTTTGGAGTTGTAGCTATAGTTCAAAGTTTAATGTAAATTTATTATCAAAGTACATATATGTCAACATATACAACGCTGAGATTTATTTTCTTGTGGGCATACTGAGTAAATCAGGGAACATAATAGAATCAATAAAACACCACACCTAACAGGATGGACAAACAACCAAAGTGCAAAAGACAACAACCATGCAAATACAAAGGAAAAGAAACAAAAATAATAATAAATGTATATGAAATAAGTATCGAGAACGAGATGAAGAATTCTTGAAAGTGAGTCTGTAGGTTGTGGGTACAGTTCAGTGATGGGGCAAGTGAAGTTGAATGAAGATATCCCCACTGGATCAATAGCCTGATAAATGAGGGGTGATAACTATTGCTGAACATGATGTGGGTCCAGGGGCTTCTGTACCACCTTCTAGATGGCAACAGCAAGAAGAAAGCATGGGCAGGGTTGTGGGGGTCCCTGATAATGGATGTTGCTTTCCATGACAGTGCTCAATGGTGGGGAGGTATTTACCCATGATGGAATGGCCCATATCCATGACCTTGTGGAGGCTTTTCTGTTAAAGGACATTAGCATTTCCATACTAGGTTGTGATGCAACCAGTCAATATATTCTCCACCACACATCTACAGAAGTTTGTCAAAGATTTGTGTAGTCAATCCATTTGAGATTCTATACATAATAAACCTGGGATGTTTATAGCGAGGCTTGTTGATGAAAAGGCCACAGATTATTAAGGAAGGTGCTTAAGCTCTCCCTTATTGGAGAAAGTCATTACCTGAGACTTTAAGTGTGGAAAACTTGCTGTAACCATACAGGAATATTTTCATATATTAATTCTCATGATATTAAAGAAGACAACTGAATCCCTTAACTCTCACCCATCAGTACTATTCTCTCACTTATTTCCTGAAACTCATTTTCTTTCATGTACCTATTAACTCTGCCTCAAATTCTGATGCCACCAATCTTTACTAAGAGCAGCTTATAGTACCCAATTAATCTCCATACAGCAGGAGTACCCAGGGGAACATGTAAATTCCACTGAGACACTCTCTAGAATCAGGTTGAAATCTGGGTTTCTGGAGCTTTTCAGCAGCAGCTCCACCTGCTGCACTATTGTGCTGCCCAGACCCAGTAACAAGGTCACCTTTGAGATATTGATGGAAGGACGTGTTGCACTGGAGAAAGTTCAGAGGAGGTGTACCAGGTTGATTGCAGGAGAGAAGCAGTTGTCTCATGCTGAGCAAAGTGGGCATGTACCACTTTGTTGTCATGGGCGGCAGTGGAGGCCAAGTCATTGGGTGTATTTAAGGCAGAGATTGATAGGTATCTGAGTAGCCAAGGCATCAAAGGTTATGGTGAGAAGGCAGGGGAGTGGGGCTAAACGGCAGAATGGATCCGCTCATGATAAAATGGCGGAGCAGACTCGATGGGACGAATGACCGACTTCTGCTCCTTTGTCTTATGGTCTTATGGTACCAATTTGAGTTGGAAGAATGAGAAGTTATTCAACAGAGAATTAAGGTTTAGAGAAATCTTGACAGAATACATGTTGCGAGGCTGCTTCCCTTTTGATATAAAGAGATTGTCATTTAAGACATAAATAAGGATAAAATTCTTTTCACAAATGATTCAAAGTAAAATTTATTATCAGAGTACATACATGTCACCACATACAACCCTGAGATTCTTTTCTTTTTCTGCAGGTATACTTAGCAAAACTATAGAAGAATGACTGTAAACTGTAAAATCAGGAACTGTTAACCGTAAACAAACTATGCAAATGCAGATATAAATAAATAGCAATAAATAACAAGCAAGAAATAACAATATAACATTCATCAATATAACAGAGTCCTTAAATGAGTGTAGCTATCCCTGTTTGTTCAAGAGCTTGATGGTTGAGAGGTAGTAACTGTTCTTGAACCTGGTGATGTGGGTCCTGAGGCATGTGTACCTTCTACCTGATGGTAGCAGCGAGAAAAGATCATGGCCTGGGTTGTGAGGATCTTTGATGATGGATGCTGCTTTTCTACAGCAATACTTCATGTAGATGTGCTCAATGGTTGGTAGGCTTTTACCCATGATGTACTGGACCGAATCCACTACTTTTTGTAGGATTTTCCGCTCAAAGGTATTGGTGTTCCCGTACCAGGCTGTAATGCAGCTGCTCAGTATACTTTCCACTACACAGCTATAGAAGATTGCCAATGTTTTCAAATGACATGCTGAATCTCTGTAGACTCCTGAGGAAGTAGAGGTGCTGCTGTGCTCTCTTCGCAATATTACTTATATGATGTGTCCAGAACCTTTTGAATTTTATCTCAGAGAGTTGTGGTTGCTGAGTTCATCAAGATGAATGGAACATATTTTTTCTCTACTGGGTAACTAATAATTAGGAGGAATAGATAGGAGAGTGTAGCTGAGCCAAGGTCAGATTAGATATGTTGCAAGTGAAAGGTAAAGCAAGCTCAATGGGTTAGATAACTACTGCTTCATTGAATTCTTGTGTGTTTAAGAAATCATTAGCATACATCCACATCCCTGATCTCTTGAAGAGAAAGGCATGAAGCAGCAGGAAAAGGTTGTGTGAAGGACACTGTTCTGAGGAACTCCTACAGGTTTTCCAAGAGCTAGGATGATCGACTCCTTACAACCACAATCACTTTTTTGATGAGCCATTCAAATAGTTTGCTCTTGATGCCCATTGACTTCAGTATATCAGGGTTGTTTGATGTCATACTTGATCATAAACTGCTTTAATGTCATGGATAATCACTTTCATATTATTTCCATAATTAGCATTTTGGTTCATGAATTTTCCAAGACTGTAATGGGCTATAGAGCAGAGTGCTCACAGCAAAACTCATATAGAGCGTCAATGAATAGGTTATTTGTGAATGAGTGCCACTTGATAGCTCCATTTGTGACATATTTCATCACTTTTTCATGACTGAGAATAGATTGACTAGGCAACAACTAGCCACATTCAATTGGATATGTTTTCTTTTTTTCAGATTGTTGGATAAGTGACAATGATATAACTGTACTGGACAGATTAAATAGAAGCTCAGCTAGTTCTGGAGTGCAAGCCGTCATATTACAGACAGGATGTTAACTAATCCCAAAGCCTTTGCTGTATCTTGGGCTTTCAGCTACTCCTTATCATCATGGGAATGAATTGGATTGATGAAGACTGACTTCTGGTATATAAAGTGGAAGCTGAAATGCAATATCCGCTTGTCCCTTTTTATGATTATAGAGATTAGCTGCATCGCTGCCTCTGGCACTGCCTAAGATATTGACACAGTGAAAGATGAAGAAGGTAGGCTCCAGGGGTACATGGAACAGAATAACATATGCTATTTGCGGCCTAAAGTCAGTGCCCTGCCAATCAAATGTGGCATTTTGCCAGATGAATGTCCACACATAAATCCTCCAGAAAACTTGTGATGAGGGCTACAATACCAAGATGTTCAGGAGAAAGCAGTGCTGATTCATGCTGAAATACTTGGCATTTTGCCCTGCTAGAACATGTGGGGGTGGGGAAGAGCAGGCAATTTGGAGCAGAGTTGCATCACTGGCACTGGATCACAGTGCCAAGCTCCCCAAGTACCCTGGCAGGACATTCACTATGGGAAAACATGCAGGTAAATTAAATTACATACATCATGATCCAAAAGGCCTCTTCCTGTGCTGTACTATTCTAATACAATGAAAACAAAAGTATTTTGTCATGGAAATAATGGAAATAATTTTGATGCATTACAAAATTCTTGGAGATGATGTCCTGAAGTTTTATTTTAGCTGTCTATATATCCTCAAAACTACCTAGGCTAGGATTAAGATTAGGATGTTGTGCAACCACCAACTGCAATTGGAAAAACAGTGGGATTGTGCAATTTGGCTATTTGTTTGAACATACTGTATCTATATAATTACAGATGAAGACATCATTAAGTTATTATGTGTCTTTTGCGACAATGACCAGCTCAGTCCGAGGATTGTGCTGGGGGGGAGTCCACAAATGACACCACATTTCCAGTGCAAAAATGCAGCATACCCACAAATAATTAGCCCTACCCGTATATTTCTGAAATGAGGAAGGAAACCAGATCACCAAGAGGAAACTCACACATCCACGGGAAGAATATACAAACTCCTTACAGACAGTGGAGGGAATAGAACTCTCATCAGTGATCACTTACATTGTTAAGCACTATACTAGCATGCCGCCTTCACATCTCGCAATGAAGTGCTTCAAGTGTTCGGTTATTGAACATAGAATACTACAGCACAGTACAAACCCTTCAGCCCACGATATTGTGCTGGCCAATTAACCTACTCTATGATCAATCTAACCCTTCCCTCCCACACAACCCTCCATTCTATGGCTAGAATTAACTCCAGCCTGAGCAAGGGCTTGAACCCACTGCAATCAGCCTATTGCCACATCAGATCTACAGCATACACAGTTTCACTGGCTCTCCACCTAGCTTTGAATAACCACACCATCAGAAAGACATACATCAGATGTCATTTATTGACCAAAGCTCAGCGCTCAAAACGTCATTCCCTCAGTACTAGTACCCGAGCTTCAAAACCTGTACCTCCCTCTGCAAATGGATCTTCACCTTCCTTATTGGGAGATCATAGTCAGTGCGTATTGTTAATAACACCTTCTACTTGCTGACAATCAGCACAGGTGGCCCAGTGCTCTACTCCCTTTACACTCATGACTATATGGCTAAGCACAGCTCAACCCCCATTTATAAATTTGCTGATGACACGAATGTTGTTGGAAGAATTTCAGATGGCAAGGAGGAAGCTTCCAGGAGTGAAATAGATTGTCTGGTTGAGTGATGTCGAACAAAAGCTGATTGTAGACTTCTGCAAGGGGAAGTTAGGTGAACACACACAAGTCCTCTTTGACGGAGGGGCGAAAGGTCAGCAGTGAAATGGATGAGCATTTAAGTTCCTGGGCATCAACATATAGGAACATTTATCCTGGGCCCAATCCATTCATGCAATCATAAGTAGCTCTACTTCATTACGAGTTTGAGAAGATTTGGTCTGTCACCATAGACACTGCAAATTTCTAGCAGCCTCCAATCCATAGGATTGCAAGGGACTGCCAAAGGTTATAGACTCAGCCAGCTCCATCATACCACAGTCCTCTCTACCATCAAAGAATCGAGGACATCTTTAGGAGGCGGTGCCTCAAGAAGCCAGGATCCATCATTAAGAGCCCTCACCATCTGGATATGCCCCCTTTCATTACCACCATAAGGAAGTAAATACAAAAGCCTGAAGACCCACATGCAATGACTTAACAACAGCTTTTTCCCTTCCATCATAGATTTTTGAATGGTCCATGAACCCAAGATCACTATCTTGTTATTCTTTTATCCCCCCACTATTTATTTATTTCTGCAGTTTATAGATATTATGTCTTTATATTGTACTACCGTTGCAAAACAAAGATCATGTCATATGTTAGTGATAATAAATCAGATTCTGATTTAAAATAATGTAAATATGTCCAAGCTCTCCTTTAAAATAATATCCTCCAATCCAAGCAATATATTGGTGTGCCTCTTCTGCACCCTCTCCAAAGCGTCCATATGCTTCTTGTATTTCCTGTAATTCTGCAACTATAACACTCAAGTGTGGCCTTAACTAATGTTTATACAGTTGCACAATGACATCCCAGCTTAATGCCCTGACTGATACCTGCTATCAACTTGTGTTGCCACTCTCAGGGTGCTATGGACTTGTACTCCAAAATGATTCTGTATATCAACGTTTCTCAGACAGCCATAATTTACTGTATGTTCTCTGCTTACACTTGACCTCACAAAATGCAATACATAATTACTTACTTCCTGCTATGTCCCTGGCATTTAGGGTAGCAATGAAGGTCCTCCATCTCTGGCGGTGTTCATGGCTACCTTCATCGCACCAGTATTTTCCTCTTGGTTTTCAATACTGTCAGCCATGCATGTCTTGGGCAGAGACTCAGGAATACCATCGCACTCAGATGTAGAAGGATGCTTCACAGCTTTTCCATCATGGTTTTGTTTTACCCGTCAGGGTTGTTAGCTCTGAGCTGAACCCCCGAACCTGAAGGACCAGTGGACCACTCTTAGTCTTGCCACTATCCTTTGACTTGTTTGGCATGGGTGACCCTACCAGGAGCCAAAGCATAAAGCCCTGGTTCCAGCAAACATAGCTCTCTGAGTTATTGAGGCACACAAGCCTCCAAACCATGACAGGGTGATGGTCTTCTTGGAGGCAAAAATGCAATGCTTCACATTTTTTCTGGATCTTATCACACTTATCTACACCTGCACTTTCTCAGCTCATATTTCCAAATGATTTATACCCTGCTGTATCTTTCGAAACCTTTCTCACTATATACATCTACACTAATTTTCATGTTGTCTACAAACATACTGATCAGATCATGGGCATTTTCATCAAAATCATTTATACATACTGCAAACAGAGGTCCTAGCACTGATCATTCTTGTATATCACTAGTCACAACCTTTCAACAATGCCCACCATCTTCAAAGTTACAGCTAATTTTGAATTCAACTTACCAACTTACTGTGGATACCTTGTCAATTACACTTTTGGACCAGTCTGCCATAAGGAACATGTCAAATGCTTTACTAAAGTCAGATCTAAGTATGAGACCAGAGCTCATTGTCAGTCAGTCATAATTACAAATTTGTCTTGGACATTGCAGGCATTAAGAGCCCATCAGGGAAACTGCCTCAATGGCCAAGCAGTGCAAAGTGATCCTGCACGAAATATTGCTTTCCAGGCCACAACAGAACTAATCAGTGAAGCCATCCACAAAAAAAAATTGAAAATGATTTTGACAGTCAGATTAACTTCACTGACTGATTTAAGCGGAATTGTCAAAGCCTGAATGTTTCAGACAGTCAAAAACTGCTAAAGGCTTCAACAAAAACAAAAGTAAAAAGGAATGGAAATCACACATAACAATTTTTACAACTGAACTAATACTAAGCTCTATCCCTTGCATCCATTTCCCTCCGCTGAACTAACTGGGAAGCGCTCCCTACAGCAGATCTAATCTTGATCAGGGGTTTTCCTGGAGTTGACATGATATAAAAAATAGTAAAATGATGGACTTGATCACTAGAATGATATCAGCAAAATAGTAGCAAGTTACTATAAGTAACTTCGGATATTTTCTTTTCATTCGCACGAATATGTGGGAATATGAAGCCACTGACAGATGTGCAAGAAAATGTTGGCATTTCTTTGAGAAATTCAGGGCTTTTCTTATTGTCTAGTGGCTGCAAATTTTGTTTGAAAGTCAAAAGTGTGAAATATCTGATTGTGTAAGTGAATCTTTAGGCACTTTTCATAGTACGTTTAACATTAAAGACTCTTCAGACTTGATATTTTTCCACAAAACTCCTCACCATTTTTACCAACATTCCCACTAATCTTTTTTACAGCTCCGTGGACCAACCACTGCTCTGAGCAGGAAAGTTTTACACGGCCTGAAAGCTGCGTGGTACTTCAAATGTTTTTATTTGTAATATGCATACTATGAATATTTAGAATGAAAATTGAAAAATCACATACTGCGGATTTTATCTATTAATTGACTAATTAATTAAACAGTACAAAGAAAATTTTTCACATTTCGTAAACATTTTCGCATCTGTCTTTATTACAAATCCACTGTCTAGAAACACTGTTCAGATTAATTTTGCACCCAGATGAAACATACATCTTAATCTTCATTAGATCATCCTACTGTTCTATCTCTAGTCTGTATCTGGAATTACATTTGATTGAATTCATAAGAATCCACATTCAGAACTACAAGCTTAAAATTGATGTAAACTTTCCAAACTTTCATCATGACCAAGTCAAAAATCCTGAATATATGGTCAACAAAAGTGATTAGATGCTGCATTAAATTAAAAAACAAAATCATAATATTGCATGCAGCAGTGAAGATTAGCAGAAAATTTTAGACCATTATTTTAAATAACACAGAATGATAGAGGAAGGAAACAGAACATGAATATAAACTGATAAAAAAACATGAAAACAGAAGCTAAGAGCATCTACTGGAAATGAAATGGAACAGAGCAGTAAAATTAGATGCCATCCTTTTGTTGCACAGGTAGGGAAATAAGGAAAGAATAGAGACCTTGCAAAAGGAGGACACAAATAATTGGGATAACAAGAAATCAGGAAGTTATCACAAGGATGGAATTTAAGCAATAACCATGCGCGATAAAGCATTAGGGAAAGTAATACGATGAGGGTAACAACTCCTCTGGACCTCACTGGCATCAGCAGTTGCCTTTCAGCAATAAAAGTCTGATTAAGCGCTTGTTACCAACTAATTCCCATCTGATCTGCTAATAGAAATAATGGTACCTCTTTTCTTTTTACAAATCACAGGAGTGAATCAAGTAATCTATTTGGGTCAATTGCGTTAAACATTATAATCTGAGCAGTTATGAAAGAAAAAGGTAGGTTATAGTTTTTAGGGACAGGTATTTTTGCTAAAACGGTATATCTGAAGATTAAAACTTCTTTTACACCAAATGTTGATTAATACTACTGTCCAGATCTACTGTTTTTATTTTATATTTTTAATGTATGTTCTTTTTTTAAAATCAAAGATTTTGGACTAGTAATGGCAAATTCATATTAATTTCCTTGCAATACTATGAGTGCCAAAAAATCTATATCAGCCTTGGACAAATTAGGAAGTTGATTTCTGCCAAAAATATTGATCAATTTTGCAAGAATAATTGTTCTGTCATATACTTATTTTTACAATGAGAATGATTTCCCTTTGCAGCTTACTGTGCTAAGACTGAAATAAACTTCACAACGGATGATGCAAATAAAATTTTGGAAGATAACTGGAAAAGTGATTGCTCTCCCTGAACAACTATTCAAAGGTAGTAAGCTATTGAATATGGAACACCATTTAGCAATTGCAAGAGTAGAATTATTGGCAGCCTTTTTTAATATCAAGTAACAGCCTTGATTGTGCTGATCACAGCTCTGACCTTACGATTCCCACCCTTACTAAGCCCACTGAATCATTTTGACTGGGGAGTTGCCAACATTCCTATGGGCCCAGTGGCAACTCAGCTGCAGATAGTGAACATAGAACAGTACAGTAGAGGAATAGGCCCTTTGAACCACCATGGTTTTGCCAACTATGATGCCAATTTAAACTAATCCCATCTGCTGAATATATGTTATATCCCTTCATTTCCTCTCTGTTCACGTGCCTGTCTAAATGCCTCTAAATCATGTCCACTTGCACCACCTTCCACAGGCAGTTTGTTCCAGGCAGCTGCTACTCTGTGGGTTAAAAAAAACAACTGCCTCATATCTCCTTTAAACTTTCCATCTCTCACCTTTATCTGTGGGCTCTAGTATTTAACAGTTCCACCCTGGGGAAAAAAGAACTTGACTACCTTATCTATGCCACTCATAATTTTATAGGTTGCTCCACAGCTGTCAACTTTCCAGAGAAACCAATACAACCTCTTCCTTTTAGCTAATGGCTTCTAATCCAAATAACACCCTGGTGAACCTTTTCTGCACCCTCTCTAAAGCTTCCACATCCTTCCTGCACTGTGAGACCAGAACTGTATGCCATGTTCCAAACAAGGCCCAGCTAAAGTTTTACACAGCTGAAAAACTAACAAATCATTTAAGAATTAAAAGGTAGTCAATTTATTAAAAAAAATAACTGATATACAGTACACTAATTAAAATATGAATATGTATTGGAAAATAAAACTAAATAAGGTTTTTAAA
The DNA here is from genome assembly GCF_030028105.1 of Mobula birostris. NCBI lineage: Eukaryota > Metazoa > Chordata > Chondrichthyes > Myliobatiformes > Myliobatidae > Mobula > Mobula birostris. Next base: position 26,469,854 of record NC_092385.1, read on the forward strand.
TCTCTGAATAAATTTCTGTGCTGATGGCTGCTGGCTATAATCTGCTCCATTATTAATAAACATGTTTCATCACAAGTAGAATGATGGTTTCTATGTTTTAAACTGTGCTAATTTGCACAGGTATGAGAAGAATCTCAAATTTGCTTCCAAGTGATATGGAAACTATTCAAATAGAGGGCTATCGGTAAGCCTAGTAATTTCTAAGATAGGGACATGTTCGGCATAACTTTGTGGGCCCAAGGACCTGTATTGTGCTGTAGGTTTTCTACGTTTCTATGTATGCAGTTGTTGGAATAAATGTTTATCGTAAATTCAGAGATCGTATTTCTCCTCCCCATGTTCCTCTTACATGGTAAAAGAAATAATGATTGCTTAGTATGAGCATGTTGCTAAATCCACATTTATTAAAAAATGTCAACAAGGAATCCATATTCGCCAATTTTCAAAACTATTATTCAGTAGAAAATGCTGATTCCCTGGAATAACGGGGAAAAAAAAGTTAGAAATTGCAACATGAGATCAAGATAATTACAACAGAATACACCCACACGTGTGTACAGGGAGGTTAACCTGCTCAATCCTCAGTTGTCAATGCTGTTACACCTGCACAAAGGAATAACTGTGATTGATAACAAGAAAGTAACCGTCATAGCTGCTGAATACTGACATTCAAACAGCTGAGCTATGCATATAAAAGCATAGCTGCTTCGCTATAAATCTGGTGAAATATTGAGAGGAGCAAAATGATGCTGCCATTTTCTCATTTTGTGTTCAATAATTTGTGAAAAAAATGGATCAGAAGCACAACTCTGCACATGCTGTAAATTTGAAATTAGATCTGAACATGCTACGGAATAGGTCAAGTAATAATTTATGATTTCCCTCTGGTATTTTTTCTAGTTTCTTCATATTTACGACAATTGGTTATCATGCCATTTCCCAAAAGGATTTAGTTTCTCTCTGTTTTAGAGCATAGAATACTACAACAAAGAACAAGTCATTTGTCCCATGATGACTGTGCTAAACCTGATGCCAAATTAAGCTAATCCTATCTGCTTCCACATGGTCTATATTCCTTTGATTCTTGCTTGTTCATGTACCTGTCTAAAAGCCTCTGAAGCTTTGCAATCACAGCTGCTTCCACTACTTTCCCTGGCAGCTATAACTCTGTGCAAAAAAATATTTGCCTAGCAAGTGTCCTTTAAACTTATCCCTCATATCTTAAAGCTATGCCCTCTAGATGTTGACATTTGTTCCTTGGAAAAAAATATTCTCCACTATATTGATGCCTCCCATAATTTAGGGTCTCATAATCTTAGGTTGCCTCTCAGACTCTTATATTCCAGGAAAAAAAGCTACCTAAGGTTGTCCTACATCACGATGCACCTTGACCAGAAGTGCACACATTGCAAGTCCCCCCTCCCAATTTATGAGCATCTGATTTATTTAGATCCTGTATATTTAGCAAATCAGCAATAAGGATTTGCCTGTTGCTGTGGGACTGCAGGCATTTTCTGTTATTCAGAATCTTAGTTCACAAACAATTCACAGGAACCCTGCAGTAACCTAGAAAGTACCTGTAAGCCAAATAAGATGATAAGGCATAGGAGCAGAATTAGGCCATTTGGCCCATTGAATGTACTCTATCATTTGATCATAGCTGATCTATTCTCCCCCTCAACTCCATTTTCCTGCCTTTTCATCATAACCTTGACTGATGCCAACTAATCAAGAAGCTATCAACCTCTGTTTTAAATATACCCTCAAGCTTGGACTCCACAGCCATCTGTGGCAATGAATTCCACAGTGCCCTACCCTGTGGCTAAAGAAATCCCTCCTCATCTCTGTTCTAAATAGAAGTCCCTCTATTCTAAGGCTGTGCCCTCCGGTCCTAGACTCCTCCACTATCGGAAACATCCTCTCCACATCCATTCTATCTGCACCTTTCAATATTCAATAGGTTTCAATGATATCCCCCCTCATTCTTCTGAACTCCAGCAAGTATAGGCCCAGAATCATCATATATGAAACTTTCATTCCCAGAATAATTTTCATGAAACTTCTCTGGACCCACTCCAATGCCAACACATTTTTTTCTTAGAAAAAGGGCCGAAAACTGCTCATAATACTCAATACAAAGTGTGATCTGAGCAATGCCTTATAAAACCTCAGCATTACAGCTTTACTTTTATTTTCTTGTCCTTTCAAAATGAATGTTAACATTGCATTTGCCTTCCATACCACTGACTCAACCTACAGTTAAGCATTATGGAATCCTGCATGAGGACTCTCAAGTCCCTTGGCACCTCTGATTTTTGAATTTTCTCTCTGTTTAGAAAATAGTCTAGGCCTTTATTCTTTCCACTAAAGTGCATGACCATATACTTCCCTACACTATATTCCATCTGCCACTTCTTTGTCCATTCTCCCAATCTGCCTAAGTCCTTCTGCAGACTCCCTGCTTCTCAGCACTACCAGCCCCTCCACCTATCGTCATATCATCCACAAACTTGGCCACAAAGCCAGTAATTCCATCATTGAAATATCACAAGAAAGGAGCAGTTCCAGCATTGAACCCTGTAAAACACCACTAGTCACCAGCACCTAATGAGAAAAGGCCCCCTTTATTTACACACTTTGCCTCTTTCCAGTCAGCCAATCTTCTATTCATGCTGGCTTCTTTCCAATACTATGGGCCAAGGATCCCTCTTTTTTTTTATATAGTTCTGTGAACCAACCATTGGTCTGGGCAGGAAATTTTTAGACAACCTGAAAACTACATGGCACTTTAAATGTTCTTTTTGTACTATGAATATTTAGAACGAAAACTGAAAAATCACATACTCTTGATTTTATTTATTAATTGAAGGGTATAATGAAGTAGAGTACAACAAAGGAAATCTTTCACATTTCATAAGCTTTTTCATGTTTTTCTTTATTACAAATCCATTTATAAACACTGTCCAGATTAATTTCACATTCAGATGTAAAATACATCTTAATCCTCATTAAATCATCCAAGTGTTCCACTTCTAGTCTGTTTCCGGATTTACATTTGATTGAATTCATAAGACTGAATCCACATTTGTAATCAGCACTAGAAACTTGAAGTATTCAAACAAAGTCAACAAGAATTGACAGTTCTTCAAATTCTTCGTCTCTAAACATGCAGTTCAACATAGCAGTGAACATCTCAATTGAACCAGTCTTAACTTTCTCAGAAACAACAAATTTGAAGACATAGTATTACTGTGAAATTTTTGAAGCAATGCTTTTGTCATAGTTAGCAATAGCAGTTCGCAATAATAAAAAAATTCTTATTAGATTATGATTTTTTTTGAAAGACTACTAACCAAAAAAGTCAGAATAGAGAATTTTTCACATCAAACAAACACAAACCACAACTCACAACGCAAGTCAGGTAGTCAAAACAACTGACAGGCACAATGGAAAAGACAAGTATGCTTTGACTAGACAGCGTCGGCAATCAGCGGGCCAGCAGTTTATAAACAATGAACTACCAACTTCTATTCTGTGTTTATTGTTACAATTTGTAACAGTGTTGTAACTTGAAATACTGACAATGTAAATATGTTGAAGCTCTAAAGTGTTTTAAAGTAAAGGTTGTGGTACCTTTACTATTTAGAAAATTTATGGATTTCATTCATTAACACATAATTAATTACGGTATTTCACAATTATATTAACAGATTTCAAAATTATATTAGCATAATTTCAACATTATATTAACATTACATATAAGAAAATTCCAGCTGCGCGCCAAAGGCTATATGTGTGGGAGCATTTCAGTTACTGTGCTGTTGCACACCTGTGCATCTTTGCTGGGCTCTTATCTTGTTAAGCAGCCTCATGTACGGCACCTTGTCAAAGGCCTTCTGAAAATTCAAGTAAACAACATCCACTGACTCTCCTTTGTCTATCTTGTTTGTTATTTCCTCAGAGAATTCCACCAGATTTGTCAGGCAAGATTACCCCTCAAGTAAAACAAGCCAACTTTGGCCATTTTATCTTATGCCTCCAACTATTCCGAAAACCCATCCTTAATAATGAATTCTAACATCTTCCCAAACACTGAAGTCAGGCTAACTGGCCTATAATTTCCTTTCTTTTGCCTTCCCCCCCTTCTTAAAGAGTGTAATAATATTTGCAACTTTCCAGTCCTCTGGAACTATTCTAGAATCTAGTGACTCCTGAAAGATCATTACTAAATCCTCTACAATCACTTCAGCTACCTCTTTCAGATCCCTTCGGTGTAGTCCATCTGTAGACCTATCAGCTTCCCAAGCACCTTCTCCTTAGTAATAGCAACTACACTTACTTCTGCCCTCTGACACTCTCAAACTTCTGGAATACTGCTGGTTATTTCCACAGTAAAGACTGACTCAAAATTAAATTAAGTTCGTCTGCCATTTCTTTGTCCCCCATCACTATCAATTTCCAGTGGTCCGAAATTTACTCTCTCATCTCTTTTACTGTTTATGTATCTGGAAAGAACTTCTGGTATCCAGTTTTATATTATTGACTAGCTTACCTTCATATTTCATCTTTTCTCTCCTTATGGCACTATTAGTTGCCTACTGTTGTTTTATTTTAAATCTTCTCAATCCTCTAACTTCCCACTAATTTTTGCTATATTATACACCCTCTCTTTTGCTTGTATGCTGACTTCCCTTGTCAGCCATGATTGTTTTATCCTCCCTTAAAAACACTTCATTATCTTTGGGATGCTTCTATATTGCACCATCCAAATTACTCCCAGAAACTCGAGCCATTGCTGTACTGCCATCAACCCTGCTAGTGTCCCCTTCCAATCAACTTTGGCCAGCTCCTGTACCATGCCTCAGTAATTCCCTTTACTCCACTGTAATACTGATACATCTGATTCTAGCTTCTCCCTCTCAAACTGCAGGGTGAATTCTATCATATTATCATCAGTGTCCCTTTACCTTAAGCTCCCGAATCAAATCCCTTTCATTACACAAAACCCAACCCAGTACTGCCGAGGGGGCTCAACCATAAGCTGCTCAAAAAAGCCATCTCGTAGGTGTTCTATAAATTTCCCCTCTTGGGATCCAACCTGATTCTCCCAATCTACCTGCATATTAAAATCCACCATAACTATGGTACCATTGCCCCTTTTATATGCCTTTTCTATCTCCCATTGTAATTTGTATTCCACATCCTGGCTTCTGTTCGGGGAATCTCCCATTGCAATTTGTATCCCACATCTTGGCTACTGTTCAGGGTCCTGTACATAACTTCCATCAGGGTCTTCTTAACATTGGTTTCTTAACTCTGCCCACAAGGATTCTATGGTTTCCAATTTTATGTCACCCTCTCTCAAGGTTTTATATCATATTTTATTAGTACACCCACCTCTGCTACCTGCTTGTCCTTTGTGAATCCTTGAGTGTTAAGCTCCCAACTATGATTCTTCTTTCAGCCATGACTCAGTGCTGCCCACAATGTCATACCTACCAATATCATAAAAAGGTCCATGACCCTTGTACAACCAACAATCTTCTGGAGGAACTCATTAGCATCTGTGCAGAGAAAATCATTTTTTGTTCCTATTTTAGGTGAAAATACTGCATCAGCTGCTTCATAACCAGCATTGCAGTTTTTTTTGTGTCCCTGCATTCCTTGTACACTTGCATATGAGAGATTTGTAAAGAATTAGCATGACTTCCAATACACTTTATCAACCATCTTCTTCAAGGGTTTGTAATTAATCCTGCACCCCAAAGAAAATAGTGTCATAAACAAGAGAGAATCTGTAAATGCTGGAAATCCAAGCAACACACAGGAGGAACTCAGCAGGCCAGGCTGGATCTAAGGAAAAAAGGTACAGTCAATGTTTTGGGCTGAGACCTTTTGGCAGGATTGATGGAAAAAAGATGAGGAATAGATTTAAAAACTGGGGGAGGAATGAGAGAGAGAGAGAAAAACACAAAGTAATAGGTGAAACCAAGGGGGGGAAGGAATGAAGTAAATAGCTGGGAAGTTGATTGGTGAAACAGATACAGGGCTGGAGAAGGGGGAGTCTTGATAGGTGGGGATAGAAGGCCATGGAAGAAAGAAAAGGGGAGAAGAGCACCAGAGGGAAGTGATGAGCAAGGAAGGAGATAAGGTGAGAAAAGGAAAAAGGGATGGGGACTGGTGAAGGAGAGGGCGGTGGGGGGGGGGGACATTACTTGGGGTTCGAGAAATTGATGTTCATGCCATCAGGTTGGAGGCCACCCAGATGGAATATAAGATGTTGTTTCTCAAACCTGAGTGTGGCCTCATTGTGACTGTAGAGGAGGCCGAGGACTGACATATTGGAATTGGAATGGGAAGTGGAATTAAAATGGTTGGCCAATGGAAGATCCCACTTCTTCTGGTGAATGGAGTGTAGATGCTTGGTGAAACAGCCTCCCAACCTACGTCGGGTCTCACCGATATACAGGAGGCCACACCGGAAGCACCAGGCACAGTATATGACCCCAACAGACTCATAGATGAGGTGTTGCCTCACCTAGTAGGACTGTCTGGGGCCCTGAAGTGTAGTGAGGGAGGAGGTGTAGGGACAGGTGTAGCACTTGCTCCACTTGCAAATATAAGTGCCAGGAGGGAGATCAGTGAGCAGGGATGAATGGACAAGGGAGTCATATAGGGAGCGATCCCTGCATAAAGCATAAAGTCAGGGGGAGGGAAAGATGTGCTTGGTAGTGGGATCCCATTGGAGATAGTGGAAGTAATGGAGAATTATAAGCTGGATGCGGAGGCTGGTCGGGTGGTAGGTGAGGACAAGAGGAACCTTATACCTGGTAGGGTGGGGCAGGATGGGGTAAGAGCAGATGTGCATGAAATGGAAGAGATGCGGTTGAGGCAGCATTGATGGTGGAAGAAGGAAAGCCCCATTCTTTGAAAAAGGAGGGCATCTCCTTCATTCTAGAATGAAAAGCCTCAACCTGAGAGCAGATGCGGCAGAGACGGAGGAATTGAGAGAAGGGGGTGACATTTTTACAAGCAACAGGGTGAGAAGGTGTATAGTCCAGGTTGCTGTGGGAATCCGTGGGTTTATAATAGACATCAGTAGATAAGCTGTCTCTAGAGATGGAGACAGTGAGATTGAGAAAGGGGAGGGAGACGTCGGAAATAGACCAGGTAAATTTGAGGGCAGGGTGGAAGATGGAGGCAAAGTTGAAGAAGTTGACGAGCTCAGCATGGGTGCATGAAGCAGCACCAATGCAGTCATCAGTGTAGCATAGGAAAAGTGGGGGGCCGACACCAGTGTAGGCTTGGAACATGGACTGTTCCACATAGCTGACAAAAAGGTAAGCATTTCTGGGACCCATGCAAGCGCCCATGGCTACACCTTTTGTTTGAAGGAAGTGAGAGGAGCCAAAAGAGAAATTATTAAGAGTGAGGATAAGTTCCGCTAGGTGGAGGAGAGTGATGGTGGAGGGAAACTGGTTGGGTTTGGTGTGCAGAAAGAAACAGAGAGCTTTGAGGCCTTCCTGGTGGGGGACGGAGGTGCATAGGGACTGGACAACAATAGTGAAAATAAGATGATGGGGGACCAGGGATCCTGAAATCACTGAAAAGATCCAGAGTGTGTGAAATCTAAATAATGTCATGTAGGTTTTATAAATTTTTCAGCTTATTCATCCCAAGAGGAATCACTTCTTAATTATCTGTACCTAACTTCCGCTTTCATGCATCACCTAGTTAATCAATCCTTTTCATTCTTCTATTACTCTTCTCACTGTTAACTAGTTTGTTTCATTTTTGATCCCAGAAAGCTTAAATGTACTATTTACAACCAGTTCCAGGTGACTTTCACTCACCAAGAAAAGCAATAGCCCTAAAACTGAACCTCAGTATCAGAATTGCTTTTTTTCCCTCAAAAAGAATGAGCACTTGTTCAACAGTATACTTTACCTGCAGCACCTCAGTGAACTGTGTACCATGTAATCAATGTCAGTTTTATCCCATGTACTTCTATTTTCTAAATAGGTCCACAATTAGAACTATTGAAAGTCCATATATTCATCTACAGCTCTAATGTCATCAGTCCCCTTATGTTATTCTATTAAAGAATTCAATCTGTTAGTTAGACTTTATTAAATAGTCTTTATTAAATCCAAGCTGACTGTCCCTCATAGGCCATTCTTCTCTAAATGAGAGTTAACCTTGCCTTGAAGAGTCCTTCCAATAAGCATCATTGGACTGTCTGCCCTGTTGTCACTAAATCTTTTTCCCTTCCTGTTTTTGAAGTGGTATTAACAATTCCCCATTACTCCCAATAGTTCTTATAATTACAGGTTAGAATAAGATTGGTTTGAGTTTCTGTATTTCCATTTTTACTAAAAATCTAGGGTGCATCTTATGTGAATCTGGTGATTTATTAATGAGTGATGTTGACAATTTGAATTCAACAAAGTCGCAAGACATAGTAAACAAAAAGAAAAGAACTTAAGATTAGACTACTAGGTAATATAAAAATACTGTATATTGGTAGAGCTAACAGTGATATGCAAGCAGGAACATAATAATAAAAGTTAATGTCAGGATGTCAGGGCTACTCGAGATTGTAAATGTTACACTTCTCTTACTATTTGTATTCCTAGAAATCATAGAATGAAGCAATTTCTTTTCTAGTCTTTAACCATATCCAAATAGATTCAAGTCTTGAAAATTCATCTCTTGCCCTCCGTTGAATGCTCATATTATTTCTGATCAATATCACATAGAGATAAGGCACAGAACAGGCCCTTCCGGCCCAACAAGCTGCAGCTCCCAGCAACCCTCCTATTTAATCCTAGCCTAATCACAGGATGATTTACAATTAACCTACTAACTGGTATGTCTTAGGGTTGTGGGAGGATCCGGAGCACTTGGAATAAACCTATGTGTTGAATGGGAAGGACATACAAACTTCTTACAGAGGGTGCTGGAACTGAACTCTGAACTCCAACACCTCGAGCTGTAATAGCATGTGCTAATCACCATGCTACCGTGGCACCCTATTATTTCTTTCTTATCCTCTTGCAATCAATCACTTTACTGTCCAGAGAACTTTGCTGAGTTCTCTGCTGGAGCTGAACATTCTAGAGCTCATAAAAGTTTTACAACATTGTATTTTTTCCTGAGTTCTAGCTGCCTTAATGTATCTGCAAGATGTATTCTATTAGTTTCTCAGACTGTTTCGCCTAACTAAATTCATTTACTTTTTTCATTGATACAATCTCACGGTACTTTCTAATAAACTGACTTTGGTAAGATAAAAGTACATACATGTTGCCACTCTTCCTTTGACTTGTGTAATATAATACCAAATTCTTCTGTGTGTGAACAATGTGTATACAATTTGTTTCAATGAGATGACAAAGACCCAAATTTATGAGTCAAATATGCAAGCAACTTGATTAAGGAGCTATGTTAATTTAATTTCCATTTTTTCTGTTTGATGAACAAGGATTTTAAGTTCTACCATTTATCAATTAACAGCAAGGAAAGCAAAAAAACAAGCATACATCATCTGTGTTTTTGAATAGTTATATTACAAACACCACTCTGCCTGGAAGCATTTTTTTCTGGTCTTTAAGATTAACTCTGGAACCTGATCAGAGCTACCACAACACTTATGAAAGACTTAATAATGCAATTTTAGAATTATTAATTTTTAACAATAAAAAAATGCTCATAAATTAGGAACAGCAGTGCTCAAAATATTCCAGGTGGCGGTTCACCAACATCTTGTACAGCTGCAACATGACATCCCAATGCTTGTATTCAATGGCCCGTCTGATGAAGGTACATGTACCACATACCTTCCTCACTATTTTGTCTACCTATGTTGGCACTTTAAGAGAACTATATTCTTGTATCCCTAAATCTGTGTATTCTACAATACACCCCAGGATCCTGCCAATCACTGTGTAAGCCCTGCCCTAGTTTAACCTCCCAAAATGCATCACTTAGCAATTATGAGAGTTAACTCACACCTTCCATTTCTTGGCTCACTGTCCCAGCTGATCTTGATTCTGTTGTAGCCTTAGGCAACCTTTTCCACTGCCCACCGCAGCATAAATTTTGGTGTCAGCTGTAAAATTACTAATCATACTACCTACGTCTTCATCCAAGTTGTAATGCAAAGACAACTGTACCAGCACTGATCCCTGCAGCACACCACTGGCCACAGGCCTCCAACCTAAGTAACAACCCTTCACTACCACCCTCTTTTCCCTTCTGTCAAGCTAATGTTGTAGCCAATTGACTAGCTCACCCATGTGATCTAACCTTCCAACTAGCCTACCATGTGGAACATTGTATGAAGTCCATTTAGACAAAATTTCCCATACACAACGCTATGCTGACTATCCCTAATCAGTTTTTTTTAAGCTTTTCAAATATAGATTGATCCTGCCTTTCAGAATCTACTCTAGACACCTTTCCACCATGGATGTTAGGCCTACTAGCATGTAGTCTCCTGGCTTGTTTTTGTAGTCCTTTTTAAATAAAGCCACGGCATTAGTACCCTTCAGTCTTCCCACACCTTACTCATGTTTAGGATGATACAAAAGGCTCTAACAGAGTCCCTGCAATTACAGCCCTTACTTCCCGCAATATCCTTGGATACACTTGCTCAAGCCTGGGATTTATCCTCAAAGTGGACAGATCCTCTTTACATATTCAGACATCCCACCTCTCCCAGAAGTTCCGGGAGTCTCCCGCATATTGATAGTGGCTCCCTGATGCCCGCAAATTATATACAATATGCTGGAAATCAATTTTTTTGAGCGAGAGACAATGCAAGAGCGATAGAGAGAGCACAAGAGAGAGAGCGCATGAGAGAGCGTGTGAGATCGAGAGAGAGAGAGAGCGCCATGGCAGAGTGTTCCAAAAGAAGAAAATATAAAATGTACTTCATCCCAGACTACACTAAAGTGTATTCCTGCCTAATAGGGGTCAAAAATAATGACAGTGTTTCTCGCTGCACTGTTTGCAACAGTGACTTTTCTATTGCCCATGGTGGGTTAAGACTGTAAAAGACATGTTGAGGTGAGTTTAACAGGTGTCATTCGTTCATTAGCATAGCTAACGTTATTTAAACTAGCTGGCTAGCTGCTAAGGAGCTACTCTATTGCAGACATCCCACTTCCCGCAAATTGATGGTGCTACCTCCCTGAAATGAGCTTATGCAGGGTGGAATGTCTGCATATTGCTCAATTTTTAATGACAGTCTTCATTTTATGTGCAGATAGATACCAGAAATATGTAAAATATAAGGCTCTGCACATAGTATTAGTCGAGAAATTTTCTAGTTGTGTTATGCAATGCTGGGTAGAGATAGCACAAATCAATTTATGTTATGATTTATTTATTTTTCATTTTAAAAAACTGAGTTATAATATTTCAAAATGCATTCTTGGTCATAACCAAATTTCTAATGCATATCAACTCTCAGTAACAAGGTTCAGTTGATTTTAACCATTCTGCTTTGATAAATCTTATGTAAGAATCACTCTCTATAGTTAATTTTGCTATTATGAAGATAGAAAATATAATGAATAAGAAACTGAAGATTAACTGCATTTAATGGTAGAAAACTGAAATAAATATTCAGAAATGCAAGGAAACTGTTAGGCTTTCAGATTTAATGATATGTCAAAAACAAACGTAATTGTTGACCATCTGTTGCAGGTTTTAGCCTTGCACAGATGCTTTAGCACAAACTGAGGCAATTTACTTCAATGCTGGTGAACAGAGGATTATCAAATCAAATCCAGTTATAAGAAAAATAGCATTTAACTGTTGTCTAAAATCTCAGTCTAAATTATAGTCCAATATTGACATGTTTTTTCAGCAACTCCACCACCAGAAAAATTCCATTCCTGCTATTCTATAGTATTTCCTACATTTTAACAATAACAGCTTGCCTGATTATTCCTATGGATATTTAACAGCTGGCCTGTTTCCATCTTCTCAAATTGCCACTGGTTCAATACTTGTAAAATATTTTATAACAGGGATAGCTCATGGAAAGTGCACAGTGGCTTCATCAAACACTGAAGCACTTACCTTGCCCACTACTTGATCCATTATTGCCATCCCACGACAGGAAAGAAAAAAAAGAATGATACCAGTGACAGACTGTGTACAGACAACACAAAATCAGTCCCATCCTCAAATTTAAATCTTTTATTAAATGTCTGCATATCTGGTGATGTGCTGTTTTGATCTGGTCTTCTGAATCACTGGGCTTCGTAACAAAGAAACATAGCATCCTCTGAACTTGCACAACTGGGCATGATTACGGAATACACAATGGAATAATGTTTTTAATCAGTTTATGCATGTAATATCAAGGTTCAAAGAAAATTTTATTATCAAAGTACATACAGTTGCAAGAAAAATTTGTGAAACCTTTGCAGTTATCTGGTTTTCTACATTAATTACTCATAAAATGTGGTCTGATCTTCATCTAAGTCACAATAATAGCCAACTGCAATCTGACTAAACTAAGAATGTGAACCCCTGTATTTAATAACGGGTAGAACCCCCTTTAGCAGCAATAACCTACATCAAACATTTTCTGTAGCTCCTGCCCAGACTTGTTCAATAGCGAGGAGGAATTAGAACCATAGAACCATAGAAACTACAGCACAGAAACAGGCCTTTTGGCCCTTCTTGGCTGTGCCGAACCATTTTCTGCCTAGTCCCACTGACCTGCACACGGACCATATCCCTCCATACACCTCCCATCCATGTATCTGTCCAATTTATTCTTAAATGTTAGAAAAGAACTCGCATCTACCACCTCGTCCGGCAGCTCATTCCATACATCCACCACTCTCTGTGTGAAGAAGCCCCCCTTAATGTTCCCTTTAAACCTTTCCCCCCTCACCCTTAACCCATGTCCTCTGGTTTTTTTCTCCCCTTGCCTCAGTGGAAAAAGTCTGTTTGCATTCACTCATCTATACCCATCATAATTTTATATACCTCTATCAAATCTTCCCTCATTCTTCTACACTCCAGGGAATAAAGTCCTAACCTATTCAACCTTTCTCTGTAACCGAGTTTCTCAAGTCCCGGCAACAACCTCGTAAACCTTCTCTGCACTCGTTCAACCTTATTTATATCCTTCCTGTAATTTGGTGACCAAAACTGAACACAATACTCCAGATTCGGCCTCACCAATGCCTTATACAACCTCATCATAACATTCCAGCTCTTATACTCAATACTTCGATTAATAAAGGCCAATGTACCAAAAGCAATTTTAGACCTTTCCTCCATACAAAACTGATTCAGTTCATCAATATTTCAGTGATACTTTGCATGACAGTGACCGCCGCTCCCTGGCCTTTAGCATTATCATGGAAAAGGATAGAATCAGAGAGGACAGGAAAATTTTTAATTGGGGAAAGGCAAATTATGAGGCTATAAGGCTAGAACTTGCGAGTGTGAATTGGGGTGATATTTTTGCAGGGAAATGTACTACGGACATGTGGTCGATGTTTAGAGATCTCTTGCGGGATGTTAGGGATAAATTTGTCCTGGTGAGGAAGATAAAGAATGGTAGGGTGAAGGAACCATGGGTGACAAGTGAGGTGGAAAATCTAGTCAGGTGGGAGAAGGCAGCATACATGAGGTTTAGGAAGCAAGGATCAGATGGGTCTATTGAGGAATATAGGGAAGCAAGAAAGGAGCTTAAGAAGGGGCTGAGAAGAGCAAGAAGGGGGCATGAGAAGGCCTTGGTGGGTAGGGTAAAGGAAAACCCCAAGGCATTCTTCAATTATGTGAAGAAAAAAAGGATGACAGGAGTGAAGGCAGGACAGATTAGAGATAAAGGTGGGAAGATGTGCCTGGAGGTTGCGGAAGTGAGCGAGGTCCTCAATGAATACTTCTCTTCGGTATTCACCAATGAGAGGGAACTTGATGATGGTGAGGACAATATGAGTGAGGTTGATGTTCTGGAGCATGTTGATATTAAGGAAGAGGAGGTGTTGGAGTTGTTAAAATACATTAGTCCCCGGGGCCTGATGGAATATTCCCCAGGCTGCTCCACGAGGCGAGAGAAGAGATTGCTGAGCCCCTGGCTAGGATCTTTATGTCCTCATTGTCCATGGGAATGGTACTGGAGGACTGGAGGGAGGCGAATGTTGTGCCCTTGTTCAAAAAAGGTAGTAGGGATAGTCCAGGTAATTATAGACCAGTGAGCCTTACGTCTGTGGTGGGAAAGCTGTTGGAAAAGATTCTTAGAGATAGGATCTATAGGCATTTAGAGAATCATGGTCTGATCAGGGACAGTCAGCATGGTTTTGTGAAGGCCAGATTGTGTCTAACAAGCCTGATAGAGTTCTTTGAGAAGGTGACCAGGCATATAGATAAGGGTAGTGCAGTGGATGTGATCTATATGGATTTTAGTAAGGCACTTGACAAGGTTCCACACGGTAGGCTTATTCAGAAAGTTAGAAGGCTTGGGATCCAGGGAAGTTTGGCCAGGTGGATTCAGAATTGTCTTGCCTGCAAAAGGCAGAGGGTAGTGGTGGAGGGAGTACATTCAGATTGGAGGATTGTGACTAGTGGTGTCCCACAAGGATCTGTTCTGGGACCTCTACTTTTCGTGATTTTTATTAACGACCTGGATGTGGGGGCAAAAGGGTGGGTTGGCAAGTTTGCAGACGACACAAAGGTTGGTGGTGTTGTAGATAGTGTAGAGGATTGTCAAAGATTGCAGAGAGACATTGATAGGATGCAGGAGTGGGCTGAGAAGTGGCAGATGGAGTTCAACCCGGAGAAGTGTGAGGTGGTACACTTTGGAAGGACAAACTCCAAGGCAGAGTACAAAGTAAATGGCAGGATACTTGGTAGTGTGGAGGAGCAGAGGGATCTCGGGGTACATGTCCACAGATCCCTGAAAGTTGCCTCATAGGTGGATAGGGTAGTTAAGAAAGCTTATGGAGTGTTAGCTTTCATAAGTCGAGGGATAGAGTTTAAGAGTCGTGATGTAATGATGCAGCTCTGTAAAACTCTGGTTAGGCCACACTTGGAGTACTGTGTCCATTTCTGGTCACCTCACTATAGGAAGGATGTGGAAGCATTGGAAAGGGTACAGAGGAGATTTACCAGGATGCTGCCTGGTTTAGAGAGTATGCATTATGATCAGAGATTAATGGAGCTTGGGCTTTACTCTTTGGAGAGAAGGAAGATGAGAGGAGACATGATAGAGGTACACAAGATAATAAGAGAAATAGATAGAGTGGATAGCCAGCACCTCTTCCCCAGGGCACCACTGCTCAATACAAGAGGACATAGCTTTAAGGTAAGGGGTGGGAAGTTCAAGGGGGATATTAGAGGAAGGTATTTTACTCAGAGAGTGGTTGGTGCATGGAATGCACTGCCTGAGTCAGTGGTGGAGGCAGATACACTAGTGAAGTTTAAGAGACTACTAGACAGGTATATGGAGGAATTTAAGGTGGGGGCTTATATGGGAGGCAGGGTTTGAGGGTCGGCACAACATTGTGGGCCGAAGGGCCTGTACTGTGCTGTACTATTCTATGTTCTATGTTCTTCAGGTCATGCCACAGTATTTGAATTGGGTTAAGGTCTCGTCTCTGACTTGGCCATTCAAAACATGAATCTTCTTTTCAAACCTTTTCGATGTTGATTTACTCTTGCATTTTGGATCACTGTCTTGTTGAATCATCCAACTTCTATTAAGCGTCAAGTGATGGACTGCTACACTGTACTTGATACGATTTTGTTCCCTCAACGAATGCAAGCTGCCCAGGCCCTGAGGTAGCAAAGCAGCCCCAAACCATGATGCTCCTTCCACCATGAATCACAATTAGGATGAGGTTTTGGTGTTGGTGTGCAGTGTCCCTTTTCCTCCAAACATAGCAGTGTGCATTTCTGCCAAGAAGTTCAACTTTTCAAGTCTCATCTGTCCGCAGAACATTGTCCCAGAAATGTTGTGGAACATCCAGGTGGTCTCACAAACTTTGGGCATGTAGCAATTCTTTTTTTGAGAGCAGTGGTTTATTCCGTGGTGTCCTTCCATGAACACCATTCTTGTTCAGTGTTTTTCTTATACTGAACACATGAACAGAGACTTAACAATATTCCAGTACAATATTTAATATTAATATACTGTAGATTTTATCCTTATCTTCATAAGTTATCATGTGTGTCATGTGTACTACTGTGCTTTACAGCCAGGTTTGGAGAAAAATTGTCTATTTCTATATATGTTATATGGTTTTATCTATATACTACTAAAACTCTCATGCTCTGTTGTTTGTGACCTACAATTAGTGCAAACGGTGCATTATAGTGGCACTTTTATTGGCTAAATTGAATTAAAATGCGCTAACTTACAGAATGCAGGCAAAGTTCAGGGTTATATATTCGTATAAAATTGCTCATTCGCAAAAATCAACAGGCTCTCTTTTAACCTGAGAGCCGATCCGCCATCATGGAAATTGGGACACGACAGCCCAACGCATGCACACTGCCAGTCTCAGCAGCGACACCTACTGAAGCAAAAGGGCAGGGCAGCTCTATTTTGAGCGGTCACATTCTGCTAATCACCATCAGCATATGCAGGATTGGGACAGATCTAACTGCCACCCATCAATAAGAGATAATTAAATCTTATTGTAATGACGTACTTCGAGACACCCATCGAATCCTTTGCTGCAGTCAAAGGACAGCAGTGACTATATCACATCCATTTAGGAAAGCGCCAACCACATCATCAAGAATAATCAGCATCCTTTGGTGTTACTGCTTCGAATCTTCTATCCAGCATTAGGGTAAAAAAAAATGGTCAGCCTAATTATGCCGCTTGGAGGGGGAAGGGGGACATTATGGTCAAGAGGTGACGCCAAACTTCGTCGAGAAGCAGCAAGGAGAGGGAGAGAACAAGAATCGAATGAGGCCAGGGCCGTACGACTCCAGGATCAAAGAGTCAGGACAAAAAAAGATGAGCGAAGAAGAGACGGAGGAGGAGAGGCATGCACGTCTCCAGGATCAGAGACAAACAACAAACAGCAGAAAAGATGAAGAGACAGGGGATGAAAGGACTGCACATCTCCAGAATGACAAGGAGAGGCACAAGGGTGGCAGATAAACCAGAAATGATGCCATCAAAAGTGTCCTTCGTTAAACGAGGAGGAGCTGTATTTGCTTTGCAACGCGTCGTTCTTCTTTAATAAACTGAGGTTTTCTACTTCAGTTTCCAAAGCAAAGTGATACCAATAGTATTCAGGAAAATTTAATGTTAATTCTGGTCACATCAGACTGCACTACCCTTCTCTCAAAGGGTGCCCCAACAGATCACTCTGTTGTCTAGTATATGTTAAATACATGTGTATAGTCAAATGACAATAAACTTGACTTGACTTCTAGGGATTTCTGCAGGTCTTTACCTTTGTGTTCTTTCTCACCTCACTCAGCATTGCACTTTCTGCTCTTGGTGTAATCTTTGTAGGAGTGCCACTCCTAGAGAGAGTAGCAACAATATTGAATTTCCTCCATTTGTAGAAAATTTCTCTTACTGTGGACTGTTGTACACTCAGGTCTTTAGAAATGCTTTTGTAGCCTTTTCCAGCTTCATGCATCTCTATAATTCGGCTTCTAAGGTCCTCTGAAAGTTGATTTGATCAAGGCATGGTGTACATAAACAGATCTTTCTTGAGAAAAGCAGGCTCTGTCAGTAACCTGACTTTGTGTGTCTTTTTGATAGGGCAGGGCACCTTGACAAACCACACTTCCAATCTCATCTCCAAATAACTTTTGTGAAAGTCATTATACCAGAGGTGCACCTACTTTTTTGAACCTAGACTGTGATTGTGTAAATGGTGTACTCAGTATTGGCGAGAAGTAGTACAATTGTTTGTGTGTTATTAGTCTAGGCAGAATGTGTTTGTCTGCTTTTGTCACTTAGATGAAGATCAGACCACATTTTAAGAGTAATTAATGCAGGAAACCAGGTAATTGCTAAGACCATAAGATATAGGAGCAGAATTAAGCCATTTGGCCCATCGAGTCACTCCCTCATGTGTGATCCAATTTTCCACTCAGCCCCAAACTTCTGCCTTGAGAACATGAGATGAAGAGTCCTTCAAAGTGAGTCTGTTGGTTGTGGAAACATTTCAATGATGGGACAAGTGAAGTTATCTCCTTTGGTTCAACAGCCTGATGGTTGAGGGGTAATAACTGTTCCTGAACCTTGTGGTGTGAGTCCTGAGGTTCTTGTACCTTCTTCCTGATGGCAGCAGAGAGAGGAGAGCCTGACCTGGGTGGTGGGGGTCCCTAATGATGGATGCTGCTTTCCTGCGACAATTTTTCTGTGTAGATGTGCTCAATGGTTAGGAGGGCTTTACCTGTGATGGACTGGGTCATATCCACTACTTTTTGTAGGATTTTCCATTCAAGGGCATTGGTGTTTCCATACCAAAATACATCTATAGACGTTTGTCAAAGTTTTAGATGTCATGCCGAATCTCTGCAAACTCTAAAGGAAGTCAAGACCCTGCCATGCTTTCTTCACAATTGCATTTACATGCTGGGTCCAGGGCAGGTCTTCTGAAATAATATCATCTTGGAATTTAAAGTTACTAATCTTCTCCACATTTGATCCTCTGATGACAATTGGCTATGGGCCTCTGGATTCCCTCTCCTGAAGACTATAATTAGTTTTTTGGTCTTGCTGACATTGAGTATGAGGTTGTTGTTATGACACCACTCAGCCAGATTTTCAATCTCCCTCCAATATGCTGATTCACCATCAACTTTGATTTAGCCTACAACAGTGGTGTCATCAGCAAACTTGAATATGGCATTGGAGCAGTGCTTAGCCACACAGTCGTAAGTGTAAAGTGAGTAGAGCAGGGTATTAAGCACACAGCCTTGTGGTACACCAGTGTTGATGGAGATCGTGGAGCACAATCCAGTAAAAATCAGTGAAACCAGTAAAAAATAATTGGGGAACATTTAACTTGAGAATTTGCCCCAAAGCTGTTACATTTATACCTTTTTCAACTTTTATGTGGGCTTAAGATTCAGTTTCCTTTAGCAGACTCTGCCCATGTTCACATCCCAAGATGCCTTGGATCAGGGCCACTCAAAATGTGACCAGTTTCTTTTCAAGGCAAGATTCAAGATTCAAGATTCAAAGTACATTTATATTCAAGTATGCATTAATTATAAACTTTGAGAGAGCAGTGCTGGTTACAGCCAGCCACAAAGCAGGAAACCTGAAAGAACCCAATTAAAAAAAGGAAAGACCAACAGCAAATGTGCAGCAAGCAAGAGAAAAAAACACAATTCATGCAAATAATAGAAGCAAGCAACAGCATTCCGAACCAAATTGAGTCCATAGACCTGAACCCCTGGAGCAGCCAGAGTAGGCCCAAAACCTAGGTCTCAAGTTCATCATATACTGGAGCAAGGTGCCGCTAAGCTCACAGATATGATGTGCATAGCAGCTGAGCAGACTCACAGCCTCAGCACTGCAGAGAGAAGAGTATATATCTCAAGAGAGCGAGCAAAATTGGCCCGACCCTCATCTCCGGTTCCAGCACCTTGCCTTTCCAATCTACCTGGTGTTTAAATCGTCCATACACCAGGTTGTGCCCCTACAAGCCCCAGTGCAGGGCCTAGATTTCACCGTCCAGCCCGAAGACATTCTCGACCTCTCCAAATTGGCTTGGCACTTAGAGCGATCCAATCTCGCACCTGGTTTAGGTTGATGGGCCCAAAAACTTCTCCGCCTCTACTCCTCTTCATATCGCTCACTCCAATTCCACCTTCATCTCAGAAGCTGCCTCAAAAACATTGCACCCTTACTTTACAATACACCAGCACAGCTCTCTAAAGCCAGCTTTGCCTCTGCTCTCCTCTTCATCGTCTGTAGTGATAGTATACGGCAATTTACCTCATAAAATGGGTTTAGTCATATTTCTTGCTTTCTGAATTACCAGTAAGCTGTTGCACGACTTCAGCAGTGCCATCTTAAACCAGAATAAGCAGGCAGAAGCAGAAACAAGAGAATATCTGCAGATGTTGGAAATCCAAGCAACACACAAAATGCTGGAGGAACTCAGCAGGCCAGACAGCATCTATGGAAAAAAGTATAGTCGACGTTTCAGGAGGAGATTTTTCAGCAGAAGCAGTAATTTTTTTGGTGTCCAATTGTACACCAATGAACTAAAAACATTGAAACTTACTTTATTCAATTCAAGTTACACGCAGCTAGGGAACAGGAATATCCTTAATAAAATGTTAATTTTTGGTGACAAACCCTTTTGCTGCTGCATTAATAACGTTGTACATTACCACATTGAAAGACATTGGGGAGCTCTTTTTAATAGAACGAAAATATATGATTGCAACCCATTACCCTGTCCTTGTGTTGGTTAATTGAAGATCTGATGATAGTGATAATGTAAATGAATTTTATTGGAAATTAAAACAGTAGCCCAACTGAGTGCAATTTTGAACATATTATAGGTAGAGTTTACTGAAAGTACCCAAGTTCTACTTTATCTTTAATTGCCCTAGATCAAAATGGTTGGTTGCTCTGTTTTAATAATTAACAATAGTGAGGTAATTTTTATTTACAGAATATTGGAACTTTGATTTTATTTCACTTAAATTTAAAAATGAATGAGCATTTCTTTAAGATATAAAAATATGTACCGTGAAGTTTCCTTTGTATCTTTTAGATAGAAGCAGAAGAAAATCTATCCACAGGTCAATAAAATTAACATCTAATCAGAAAATTGTAAACTTCAACTGTTCTGGAACTTAAACACTCTTCTGGTTTCTTTTCCATTTTTTCGGACCATACTTCCTTCCTAAATCTTGCCCTCTGGCATGCTTTCATTCCCTCTTCTGATCTTCCTTTTTCAGATCCTGAATGAGCAACCCTTAGTGGATACCTTATCTGCATCTCCTTTTACTGCCATCTCAATACATATCAAGCTCAACAACATTGCCATCTTCATGACTTTCAGCCAACTCCTTTGGCCAGGATTCTTAACTGTGTAAAATGAACCTTTTATCCTTCTGTACTTGAAATTTGGACTCCTCCCTCTGCTGTCTTTTTTTAAAATTCTTTTCACTTAAGAGAAATTTAGAAAGGTACATGGATGGGAGGGGGATAGGAGGAAAATGGAGGTCTATGGTCTGGGTGCAGGTCAATGGGACTAGGCAGATTAACAGTTCGGCATGGACTAGGTGGGCCAAAGGGCTAGTTTCTATGCTGTTGTTTTCTATGATTCTATTACCACTATAATAATACTGACTACCTTAATTTTTCTATTTCATTCTCACCCTCTAATTTACTCCTGTTTACAAAGGACCAATTTCAACACTGTCGTTAAAACTTACTGCCAATGGCAGTGTTAATACTGTTTGGGGCACTGGTGTACCAGCTCCCTGATACCACACTATATCTCTCACTGGATCACAACTACCTTTCAGAACTTCAGACCATTGTCCACTGACCTTTGGCACTCCAGAAATCCAAAACCACCAGCTCTCTAGTCCCCAAACACACAAAATATTTTCTCCCTCCTCCCCCAGATCCACAAGGAGAATTGCTCCAGAATACCCATCATTTCAGTCTGTTAATGACCTTTAGAATTCATTACTTTCCATCTTCCCTCATCCACCTACATTAATAACATTTCCAACACCCTCCATTACTTTAATAATTCTTAGCCCTAATTAGGCCGGGCCCAGAAATAAATCAATTTGTTCAATCTAGACTTCTGACGATATGCCAAGTACAGAAGTGTCACATTGCTCTTCAACACTTATAACATACTTTGAGTAAAGTCCAAGAGAGCAGTGGGTTAGCAAGAGATGAGGTGATTATGTAATCACTGTAATCAATTTTGAGGCACTGAGGATCAAATGCTTATAATAAGTAATTCATTTCTTAAATTAAGCCTATAATCCCACAGCTGCCCCCCTTTCTACCAAAAGCACCCCCCTTTCCCCCTTTATCTTTATCACCTCTTTAGAAACTCCCACGCTTTGGAAACTTCTGCCTCAAATTCGTCATCAACTTCTTCAAAGTTTTGCTTATTATGAAGCGTTTGGATCACTTTTTTTGGGCGCAACCACGGGTTTTTTTTGAGGCTGCTTGAGTTAGCATCTCCTTTCAAATATTTTTCTCACTGATCACAATCTGTTATGATAACATCAATTATGATAAAAAGGAACCTCTTTGTGTTTGAATTTTTCCACATGATTCTGACGAAATGAATTGACCTTCAATGGCAACTTTTCTGCAGGAGAATCTGAGTGCACATAACATTTAAGGCAAATATTGAGTCCAATAACTGTGTGAATTTGAGTTATCTTATTGCAGATTACAGAAGTGAATCCAAAGGATCCACTTTCAAAAGCAAAGGGGCAAAATTTCAATTAAAATGATGTGAAAAGAAAATGATGGATTTTGCAGAGAAAATGTGAAAGAGCTATCTCTGGCATCTCTCAAGTGACTCCTTACACTCCAAAAGGGAATCAATAAACCTTAAAGAGGACGATAAAATCACCTTGTGTTTGACTAGACCTTGTTAATGGCTGATTGAGGTAAACTCATGTAGAATTCTGAACAATTAGAAGCTCTCTAAAAAGTGATGTTATTATTACCAGCTTAATGAATGGAAACATGTGAACTATTAGCACAACCGTCACTCAATATATAATATTATGGAACAATGTACCTTACATTTATTTTCTCTCAGAAGAAGAGGATGTGGCAGAGCCTTACAGTTCTTTGAAAAGGTGATAATGTTAAAAGTATTGACTTCTCTCTCAAACCTCCTGAAGGGAAAGCTGACAATCTTACTACCAGGAAAGCTAATAAGTTAGCCTGATGTCAATTCCAGGCAATAAAGAGGATGCACCACAGCTGTAACAGTTCATTTATTGTCCATGAATAATGCTGATGTCAGTGAAGCTCAATTGAGTCTTCTTTTCACAGCTGTGTTTGTAATGGGAAAAACATGGAAATTTAGAGGTGTGGACTCATCATTGCTGAGTAATCCCAGACCCATGAGAACCATTTTTTTCCAGGTATATCAATATATACACAAATATACAGAATATATACACAAATAGGTAAAGTAATTGAGCATTAGAATGAACAATGTCACAATTGATATTGCCTCAGATTTGATATAAAATAAACCAAATACAATGCCATATAGCAGCTAACCAAAGAACAAGATCATTTATTCCAACAGAATAATGCCAGTTCTTTAAAAGTTCATATGGATGCCCTTATCAAGACCCTGAATCCTTCAAATCAATTATCCTTCAAATTAATTAATCATCAATTATCAATCAAGGTATGTTTTAATTTTCCTTCTCAAAGGCATAGTTCTATTTTCTTCAAACATTCCTCTTGACAGTAGATTTGACATCTGTACCATCCTATGTGTTAACAAGTTCCTCCTAAGTCATTTCTACTTCTTAGATTGGCCCTCGGGATTGAGGAAAAATTGCTTCCACTCTGATTTTGTGGGTTGTAAGGTGAATGAAGAGGAAAAAGTGGCAATGGAAGAGTCTCACATTGGTGCTTGGCTGTAGAGGTGTGTACATAGCCTGAGATGTCGTCCATCTCTTCTGCTACTATTTCAGCATTTCTATGTGCTTCTAATGCATCAGTTCAATGTTTTCAGTACCATCTGGAATGCTACTTCTCTGCTTTGAGTTTTAAATTCCTGGGCATCAACATTTGAGAGCATCTATCCTGGACTTAACACATTAACACAATCATGAAGAAGGCATGATAGCAGCTGTATTTTGTTAGGAACTTGAGAAGATTTGGTATGTCACCAAAGACTTGCAGATCTCTATAGATGTACAGTGGAGAGCATCCTGAATATTTGCATCACTACCTGGTATGAAGGCACCAATGTGCAGGATCAAAAGAGGCTGTAGAGGGTTGTAGATTCAACTAGCTCCAAATGAATACAACCCTTCCCATCACTGAGAACATCTTCAAAAGGTGGAACCAAGGGAGGTACAGGAGTCTGAAGACTTCTGGAAGAAGATGGCACCAGCAAACAACATGACCGAGGGTGACATCCTCCAGATGTTCATGAAACTACTTCTTTCACGTCATCTTTTTCTGTCAAATGTGGTTCTGCTACTGTTGGAGCCTATGGTCTACATTTTGGTGGTGTGATTTCAGGCTGATTGAGAGATCAGCTCCACACTTTGCTGTCTCCAAGTGTGTTCTGTGAGGCATGCGGCCTCGAGGCCAAGAAGTCTGGAGATGGGGTGTGAGCCCACGATTGATAACATTTCTTACCGATCTCGCCGATTAGTGCATCGAGGAAGATTGAAATCATCGTGGCTAGCAGGTGTCCAGCGCTGTCTACGAGCCTCTCCCTTGCAGCGAGAGGCTGGTGGATGGAGGAAGGTGTCTCTGTGACTGTCTCTCTCTCCCTCTAGCTCACCGCTCCCAGAGGAAGGTCCCTGTATTTGAATGGTCTTTATCTCTCCCTCAATACTGTCAGAGGATGGTGCTGGAGTCCTGAGTCAGCAGATAAAGAATGACACAGTGCTACATGGAACTAGAGCTAAGGTGAACTGAGTATACAAGGACTCTTTCAATTTTATGTTTTTATCCTATGTTTCTCACTCTTTTTGCCACTTGCATGATTTGTTTCTTTGCGCATGATGGGGGGGGGGGATTGATTTTTTTCTTTAAACGGGTTCCATGGTTTTCTTTGTTTTGTGACTGTCTGTGGGAAGACAAATCTCAAGGTTGTATTCTGCACACATACTTTTTTTTATTATTAATTTTTTATTGCAACACCAACAAATTACATTCAATACAACCAATTGCCAATTACATTTTGACTGTTTAACCCAGCCACCCCCCCAATCTTCATCACCATCCGCTCTCCACCCCCTCTCCCCCCATCCCTTCCCCCTCCACCAACCAACTGAATCGCAGTATATACACAGACAAAGCATTCCTATTTTAACAAAAGGTTTTTTGTTAGATATCAAATTTGTCCACATTAAGATTGTGTTTGGTCGTGCATCATTTACTCTTGCTGATGAAAGTTCCAGGTAAGAAATGTCCAAAAAGCTCTGAAGCCAGTGAGTATTTGAAATATCATGGGAAGGTTTCCAACGCTGGACTACAATCTTCTTAGCTGCAGTCAGGCCTGCCAGCCAGATTTTGCGTGTTTTTTCGGTAAGGGAAAGGTGGGAGTCATCACTTAGAAGATGTACAGCGGGGTCCATTGGTAATTGTACCCCTGTTAGTTCTGTAAGAGTACTGATAACCTTCCCTCACAAACCAAAAACCCCTGGACATTCCCATACAACATGTATAAAAGAGCCAATGGCTCCATGGGGGCAAAATGAGCACTAAGGGTCAGGAACCAGTCCCATTTGATGTCTAATTCTCGGTGTTAAATATGCTCTATGACAAAATTTCAAGTGTATATACCAATGATTTGGGTTTTTCGAAGCACCGGCAGCATTAAGCCAAATCGCATCCCAGTCTAAGTCTTGTCCCAATTCAGATATATCCCTATCCCAGGCTTTCATTCCAGATGTGGGCATATAATTCTGGGAGTTTAATTTATTATAGATAATATGACACTATCTGTCCTGGAGCACTCTGTATCCAACTTAAAATGGGATGGTCCTTTAAATCTGACCCCCAGGGAACACCGTAGGCTTTACAAGCTGATTTTACTCGAAAGTAGAAGAAAAGAGAGTGTTTATCAATATTATATAGAGATATCAGTTCTTGAAAGCTGAGGATAGTACTTGCCCCATTATTATCTTGAAGAGTAGTAATACCTTTATCCTCCCAAGTTCTGTTAGTGAATGGTTTCCCCCCAGATAGAAAATGATTATTGTTCCATAATGGAGATGAATTGCACCTTATGTTTTTAAATTTTAGGAATTTTTCTGCTGCTCTAAACACTTGTAGCATATGGGTTAAAATTGGACCATAATACAAATCACATTTTTTGGTAGACATACCTATAAGGAGAAAGTCCTTCAACCTTATTGGTGCTATTAGCTCCTCTTCTATATTTTTCCATGATGAAACTTTATCCTCCTCCATCCAATAGCTAAGACTTTTTAATACAAATGCCCAGTGATACAATTTAAAATTTGGACATGCCAATCCCCCATCCGACTTTTTGAATTGTAGAGCTGACCATTTTATATTGGGTTGTTTACCATTCCAAACATAGCATCGTAGTAAGGAGTCCAGTTTTTGCCAATATCCTGCTGGAGGTGTAAGTGGGATCATTGAGCTGATAAAATTAATGTGGGGTAAGATGTTCATTTTAATGACTGATATACGGGCTGGGACTGATGCTGGAAGGTGTCTCCATCTATTAATATCTTCTTCTATTTTTTTTCAGAATTAAAGAGTAATTTGTTTTAGCCACAGATGATAGGGAAGTATTAACCTTAATACCCAAGTAGAGGACCTCATTTGTAACCTTAATCTGGGAAGGGAGAGACATCTTACTTTTATCCGTATTAATCAGCATCAGTGCTGATTTTGACAAATTACCTTTGTATCCTGAAAGAAATCCAAATTGCTCCAGTGTTTTTAAAACATAGGGGAGAGTTTGTAGAACATTTGCCATATAAACTAGTGTGTCGTCAGCGTAAAGTGATATTGAATGCGATGTTGTACCTATTGTAATAGGGGAGATCTGAGGAGAGTTTCTAATTAAATGTGCAAGCGGTTGAATAGATATAGTAAAAATTAAAGAAGACAAAGGGTCCCCTTGTCGTGTGCCCCGTCCTATGTCAAATAACTCTGAGAAACCTCCTCCCGCACATACCCGGGCTGAAGGATTAGCATACAGTGTTTGAATCATATTGATAAATTTATTGCCAAACTTAAATTCTTTTAGAACTCTCCAAAGATATGGCCATTCAAGGCAATCGAATGCTTTTTCAGCATCTAGAAATAGCAGGCCACAGGCAGGTGGGATTTTATGAGTTGCACTCAGTATGTGTAAGAGCCGGCGAATATTATCAGATGCGAGACGCCCCCTGATAAAGTCCGTTTGATCTAGGCTAATTATTTTCCCAACTACTGTCTCAAGTCTACTGGCTAAGACTTTGGAAAATATCTTGAGGTTGGCATTTATCAAGGAGATTGGACGGTAACTGGCACAGTCCAAGGGGTCTTTCCCGGGCTCAGGTATAACTGTGATCAGGGCTGTGTTTAGATCTCTATGGAAAGGACCATTTCCAAAAGCATAATTTAATGTTTCTAACCATACTGGTCCAAGAATATCCCAAAGTGCTAGGTAAAGTTCCACAGGTATGCCATCTATGCCTGGCGTACGGCCCTTATTTGTAGCTTTGACTGCTTTAAGTAGCTCATCCAGTGTAGTAGTTGAGTCTAGAGTTTTGGTGTCCTCTAATGACAATGTAGGGAGGTCTAATCTACGAATTAAAAAATATCTTGAGGTCGGCATTTATCAAGGAGATTGGACGGTAATTGGCACACTCCATGTTTGTACTAAAAAAATCTGTGAAGTCAATCTCAGAACGAACTGAATCACTTGTATACAGCTCTTTAAAGTAACTCTTGAATGTCTCATTTATTTCCTCTGTAGAAGATACTACTCCACGTTTAGCACATCTAAACGCTGGTATAGACCTTTTAGCTTCCTGTTGTTTGAGCATTAGAGCTAAAAGATGGCTCAGTCTGCTGCCTTCTGCGTAATACGTTTGGTTATATGGATCATATATTCTGCCCTGCTTCTTAATAAATCATTTAATTCTGCTTGTTTTGTTTTGAGCTCGTTTTCTTTTGTTATGGTGTATATCCTTTTGAGATCATTCTCTAAAACCTTACATTCTTCTTCTAGGGTGGAAATCTTTTGAAGCCGGCTTTTATGTAGGTGAGAACTGAACCACATGGCGTTATTTCATAAGAAACCCTTGATGGAAGCCCAAATCACTGTCACATCTGAGACACTATTTTTATTTAAATTTATAAATTCTGTCAGTTTTGTTCTCAGTTGTGATAGAAATTCGTTATTTTTTAGAAAGGTGGAGTTAAACCTCCACCTAGTAGCCTTATTTTAATTTTGCCATAATTAAAAGTACATATGACTGGGTTGTGCCCAGATAGATGTCTGGGCAAAAATTCTATTGAATGTACTAAAGGCAGCAGACCGGGGGATGTAAGAATGTGATCTATCCAAGAGAAAGTTTTATGTCTTGTGGAGAAGAAGGTATAGTCTTTAGCAGATGGATTATGCACCCTCCATACATCAGTTAAATTTAAATCCGTTAGAAAAAAGTTGAGTGCTTTGGAAGCAGATTCTTGAGAGTTTGATATAGTTGAGGAAGATTGAGGTTAATGTTTTCCAAAGCATTCATGTCCGAACCAATGTACAGTTGGTAGTCACTTAACTTCAGTAATTGTGAGGTAATTGAGGAAAAAAATTCAACCTCAAATATATTTGGGGCATATAGGCTAATGAATGCAACTTTTTTTACCCTGAATGGATGTGCAGCAAAAAGCTAGACGTCCTTCATTTTCGGCGTCGGTCCTTTCAATTGAAACATTAATATTACGTCTCATTAATATCATAACTCCTTTCATACGAGTACCATCAGCTGATGCCACAATGGGTTTATAAAAGTGGTTTTGAACCTTGGGAGTGTCATTAGGTTTAAGATGTGTTTCCTGTAACAGCGCGATATCTATTTTCTTTCTGCGTAAGCAATCTAAAACCTTTGAACGCTTGTAGGGAGAGGTTAATCCTCTAACATTAAATGATACAATAGTAAGATTTTCTAATTTATCTGTGTTGCTCATCTTCCCCTGGATCTGTTGTTGTAAATTGGTGGTGGAGCCCTGAGTTACCCCCTTCCCACCCCACCCCCATTCAACCCTTTACTTTGTAACATCTGTGAGTGTCACTTAGCAATGTCAGACACTGAACACTGACATTAGCCGCCCCCCCTCTAGCACCAACAAATTAGAAAGGCAAAGCAGTTCTCATAGACAATCATATCAAAGAGACAAGAAAAAAGAAACCTGGACAAACCCGTTAACCTGTATAATTAAAACCATTTCCGTCTCAAATATATTATAACACCTAATCAAGACCCCAACAGCTATATTGCTTTAATAGACCGTCGCTTAGCTATGGTGCCAATGACATCTTATCTGGTGCCCAAGAATGTAATCAAGTCTACTGGAGACATAACGTTCTAAAGTTAGTCAGAACAAACTGCTGTTTTTCAGCTTCATTCTCGATGAAGTATTACATTTGGGTATATACAATATCACCTTAAAACTCTGACCTGCAATAGTCAGAAACAAATTGGCCCCTTAATAAACTAAATACAAAAGTGCAATGAAAGACTTTCCAATAAAAGAATAACCAGAAAACTAGGATGTTAACTTGCCCGAGCCTGTTAGATTGTGCATACAGGCTGGTCCAAGCTCTAAATGCAGTTCCATCTCCTCCCGAGGGGCGTGTGGACTTTAGCCAGGGTCTTCTTCCATATCTCCCAGCACCGATGATTTCAGAACTTCTTTCGCTTCCTCTGCCGAGTTAAACGACATCTTCATGCCCTTGATATTCACTCTCAAAATCGCCGGGTATATCAGGAACGAGTTGATCCCCTTCAGTCGAAGCTTAGCGCGGATCTCCTTGTATCCCTGCCGTTCCTGCATTGTGCCGGGGCTGTAGTCGGCGAAGAACTGCAGCTGGGTGCCATCAGGGAGAGTAGGTTTCGCTTTCCTCACACCCTCCAGGATAGCCTGCTGGTCGGTGTACCGTAGAAGCCTAAAAATCATGGTCTGCAGTCTTGAGGTGTTGTTGGAAAAGATCCTATGTGCTCTATCGATCTCCAATGGAGTGCTGTGGGAATTCTTGAGTGCTGGAATCCAATTAGGCAGCATCTTCTGGAGGTAACCTCTTGGATCGTCGCCCTCAGTGCCTGTCGGTAAGTTGACCAGCGGCACATTGTTTCTCCTGGATCTGTCCTCCAAGTCGTTTAACTTCTTCCATATCTTAGACACCTCCGCGAGACAGGAGTTAGTAACTTTCTCATTCTTGCGTAAGCAAACCTGAATGTTGTCTATTTCATTGAACACCGTGCTAAATTTTTTAGCGTGAATGTTCGCTTGTTCCTTTAACGACCAGAGAATGTTGCCATTCTCTGCCATATGCTTCTGTATATGGCAGGGTCGAGAACCTTTTCCAGTGACTCCTTTAGCATGTGGGCTTCTGTTTCTTGCAGCGATTCCATCTTTGTTGTCATTGTTTGCTTAATTAGCATAGCTATTTCCTCGGATGAATCGATAGCTTAGTGTCATCTGCTGATATCTTGTTTCCTGGTTGAATTTGGATCTTTTTTTGAGCCATGTCTTTAGTTAGATCTTTCTCCAACTCAACCTTGTATTAAGAGCGTCTATGAGCCCTAAAGAACTTGAAAAAGGAGGGTTATATGTCAGCGCGCAGTGCCGTGCTGCCATCTTGCCTCGTGCCTCACCGGAAGTCCATACTGCACACATACTTTGATAATAAATGTACTTTGATTCTTTGAAGACCGAAATTCAACATTTTAGGAACAGCTTCTTCCCATCTACCATTAGATTTCTGAAAGGTCTAGGAACTCATGAAATCTACCTTGCTATTTTTTTTGCATTATTTATTTATTGATTGTAACATATAATAATCTTATGTCTTTGTATTGCCGCCACAAAACAGAGAAATTTCACAACTTATATCAATGATAATAAACCTGATTGATAGGCCAAAGATTCCAACAAGCCAACTGGGCACACGCATTAAAGACAATTGTTGTCATCTTGCACTTTGGTTTCCACGTTATTAACCATAGCCCCAGATTAGTATCATTAGCAAATTATGACTCGATACTTCCAATTATACCTAGGATGTGACAACAACCAAATAGACAGGGAGAATAGATAAGTCTACCTAGCAGTTTATCCACGCAAAATTATGCTGGAAGCAAAAATATTAAAGCAGTGTAGCTTGGTATAGTCTTATATATAAAAAAAAACACAGGAAGGTTCAGAGAAAGGAAGGAAACAAAAGCACACTTGAAAAAAAAGACAAAAGTGATGTTTCCATTTAGATGGTCTTTAAAATCAACCACTATCAATTTTAAGGTATATTTTATTTTGTTTCCTCTTGTGTTTTTTTCATTGTTTCTTTGTGGGGTTCAAATGGAAGTCCCGTTGCCTAGATCTGAATCAGAGGGCAAGGCCTAGAGAATTATACATTGAGTATAAAATTAACAATCATTTAAAATTTTAATTTTAACACCATCTCTCATTAAACCGAACATTAAATCTGAAGTTACAAAGTTTATGGTTGTTTCTGGTGTTTGGTCACTTAAAATGACACATTTTCTCACATATTTTTGACAATTATCTTTTTTAATAAATATTGGAAAGTCTTCCACTATTTTCCAGATTACGTACTTCTACCTCTAAAATTCTTTCTTGGTCGTTAAATCATCTTTACATCCAGGAAACCTTAAAAACACTGTTTCAGAATGTACAGCTGACAGTTTTTGAAAGAACATCTAAAGATGCTGTCACATAAGGAAATAATGCTAATTACTTTCTCTATTGAATACTTAAAAAAGGGCCAAATGAATGACAAAAAGACCTTTGATACTTCAGACCATTTTCCTTTAATCTTCTCGGCAGCTTGCTTGACTGGGAAATGACACGCATAACATACTTACCTTTGAATTAAATGACAGCTTTATTCTGAAAGGTGAATAGAATTTCACTCTGTGCAATCTTAGCACTGAACTAAATAGCATTCATCTTAATCACCAGTAAAATATTGGAAACAAATTAAGCAAGGGAGAAAGTGAATATAAAGCTGTAATATTGTCCATATTCAAAAAATGTTCATAAACTATTCAAGCCTCTTTTATAACTTAAAATATCATCAAAAATTGTTGGCTTAGTTTAGTCTAGCATAATACCATAACTTATGTGTACAAAATCACAAAAGAAGCATTACTATAGGTTCCTGTGAATCACGTGACAACATTATTTGAAAGTAATGTCAAAACTGCCCCACATTCGCTTCAATCATTGGCATTTCTGCATTACTTCTAACCCTCATTAATACTATTTCCACTCCATTGAGAGCTCTGGACACATTACAAAAATAGTAGATGATAAATTCAGAATAAAATGCTGCAATTTAATTTCAAGACTCAGTCGACATTCATAAAAGATGAGAAGGAATATGAACTCAAGATTAAATTACAGCCTCATTATTTGGACAACCACCCATAAATTCACTGGCTTCTTATTTGCTCTGTTCTTTATGTTGCTATTTTGTTTTGGTCTCTCATTAATTTACTGTATTTTTATCTTTTCACTTTCCATTACTAGTTTTATTTATGTCTATCTTGAGCTGAATTTTCTTGACTTTGGGTAATTCATCTCTATATTTTCTATCTGTTGCACTTTATATTGGGTATTTTCTTTCTGTGTATGATAATATTCATTATCTTCTGATATATGTTATTTGTTTTCATACATGCTTCACGCTTTCCAATACATCCTAATGCTCTTGCACCATGCCAGAATGCTGAAAGCAAGGAGTGAATTGAGAAATATGTTGCCAAAGAGTCAAAATGTTTTAATGGTATCTGAATTAAGGAGAATGGCAGCGCATTCAGTTGAGTTTTTTTTAAAAGCTTACAATAACCATACACACTAAAAAATGTGAAACCTTGAATTAGTTATTGTTTGCTTGGGAACTGAAATTATCCTCACAATCAGACCTTCTTTGAAACTATGGCACTAGATGTTCACTGTTTTCCAGTGAATGCTATTAATCTTTGGAAGTAAAAATAATTTTTGTGTAAAATGCACGCCTGTAATAATACAGGTGCCCCCCGCTTTTCAAAAGTTCGCTTTATGAAACCTGTTTTCGCTAACAGAAGGTGTTTTCACTGTTACGAAAAAAGGAATCATGCGGAAAAAGAAGCGCGCGATAAAAAAGCAGCACGCGCCCCGAGCAGCTGCTCCTACCTCGGATTCGGAACTGCATTCTAGCCGGCATTGCTTAAGCACGTTCCTGTGAGCAGCCGTTAGCAAGATGAGTTCTAAGGTATCGGAAAAGCCTGAAAGAGCTCGTAAGGGTGTTACACTTAGCGTAAAACAAGACATAATTATGAGTTTCGATCGTGGTGAATGAAGTAAGGACAAAGTGAGTTTAGCTTGTGGAAGTTGATGAAGGTGATGTTGAAGAGGTTTTGACATCTCATGACCAAGAACTGATAGATGAAGAGCTGATGCAATTGGAAGGATAACAATCAAAACCGAATGCAGTAGCGAACGGACCGAAAGTGAAGTCGTCCAGGAACTGAACGTGAAGCAACTGCGTGAGATTTTCGCTGCAATGATAAAGTATGACTTTAATTTTGAAAGGGTACGTTGGTTTAGGGCATATTTGCAAGATGGTTTGAGTGCTTACAAAGAACTGTATGATCTAAAAATGCGCAAGGCTAAGCAGTCAAGCAAGCCTTCCACATCAGCCACAGCAGATGACGAACCTCGACCTTCGACATTGAGGCAGGCAGACATAGGAGAAGATGACCTGCCTGCCCTGATGGAAACAGATGACATCCCAGTGTCCCACCACCCCAACCCCCCGGCCGCGAACAGATACCGATTCGCGGAGAATGCAGCAGTAGCCGGGACGCACCCAGCACATCTTTAAGAAAAAAAGCCTAAATAAACAAGCTAATTAATTAGGTGCCGCCCGGCACGTTAATTATCGGCCCAGATCAGAGGCGATTGCCGATTGCGTTGCCTCTGATCTGGGCCAACATTTACGTGCCGGGCGGCACCTAATTAATTAGCTTGTTTGTTTTGGCTTTTTTCTTAAAGATGTGCTGGGTGCGTCCCAGCTACCGCTGTACCCCTGCATGCTTCGCGGATCGGTATCGGTTTGCTGCCTGGAGGGTGGGGACCACTGCACCACCCCAACCTCCGAGGACTCAGCCTAACACACCATCATCAGTGTGCTCGGTGCTGTCCCAATTCCTGCAAGTGATACTACACTGTACATACACTATTTCTACTTTATATCGGCTGTGTATTTTCACGTGTTATTTGGTTTGATTTGGCAGCTTCGTAGCTTAAAGGTTACTGGAGAGAGTGTTTTTGCCGACAGCGCTTGCGTGAGATTTTCGCTACAGAGAGCAGTGCAGTAATGATTGTGGAAAAGTATTTCTACTTTATATAGGCTGTGTATTCATCATATTATTCCTGCTTTTACTATATGTTACTGTTATTTTAGGTTTTATGTGTTATTTGGCATGATTTGGTAGGTTATTTTTGGGTCTGCGAACACTCACAAAATTTTCCCATATAAGTAAATGGTAATTGCTTCTTCGCTTTACGACATTCCGGCTTACGAACCGTTTCATAGGAATGCTCTACGTTCGGATGGCGAGGGAAACCTGTACCAGTTTTTTTCCACACAACTGACAGTAATTTGGTCCACAATTATCATTATAGCGTGCTACAGCCTTATTAAACATTACCTAGGAATCTATTCACCAATGTAATTCTTTTCAAAATTTAAGGATTAAGTAGATTCTTTCAATCCAGGCTCAATGGCTCTTGGTGTATATAAATTACAATATACAGATGAACTCAGCTGGTTTGAATTGCCTTTGGTCTTTACAATAATTACCATTACTAAAAAACTAAGAATATCTTCAGGATCACATTTGAAGATACCATATTGTTCAGATGACATGGAAGCGACATTTAAGATTTGCCAACATAAATCACTGCA
The DNA here is from genome assembly GCF_030028105.1 of Mobula birostris. Classification (NCBI taxonomy): domain Eukaryota; kingdom Metazoa; phylum Chordata; class Chondrichthyes; order Myliobatiformes; family Myliobatidae; genus Mobula; species Mobula birostris. The sequence continues at coordinate 26,504,734 of NC_092385.1, forward strand.
CGTTTTGATATCTGTCAGAAATCCTTCAGCTAGGGCTTACTAGTTCAAATAGAACTTACCTCCTCACTGCTACAATTTCTATGGAAATCATACTCCAGTTCAGCTTCGCTCTCATCTGCCATTTCCTGTTCTCCATCATCCTTCATATCCACTGTCCACATAATGCCTTGTGATGAGATATTCTGTAACTTTCCACGAGGAGCTGACCTTGGCTGTGATGAATATGTAAATATGTCCTTCAATTTCAATTCATCCTCTTTTTCATCATCTTCACTTAAAGATGCCAAATTATTTTCATTTCTCGTCTCGCTGAATTTTGGCTCTGAACATGAATTGTCTCTGGAATGGTCTGGTTTGGGTGTGGAATGATGAGGGAAATTGAAACGGAAACTGTCCTCTGACTGGTCAGTAAAATGCCATTTGTCTGAAAAATTTAATCAAGTTGTTTTAGAACTTCTACTATGATATCTATTGTAGCAATGTTCTAAACTACCGATGAAAACTAGGTAAATTGTTAGTAATATTTCATATTTTACAATATTACAATAAATGCACTAAATTCAGACCAATGTTAGACTGGAGATGCTCTTTGAAGTCTAATCCCATCATCCTTAATGATTTACTTCACAGATGTCAAAATTACATAATTAGCATTAATGTAGCTAATGGATTTCAATCAATGAAAGCCAAATACAGAGACAAAGTTATGTATTTCATGTAAAAGAGTACACTGGACGTCTAATGCTGCATTGCAGGAAGGAAAATGTACTGATTAGTAATGGGAAAAATGTTATTCTAAATAATGGACAAGATAAAATTAAAACCAATTTTAGTTATTAATTGAACATAAAACATTCCTCAAGACTAAAACTTAAGACAGGCCTAAAATTTAATGCAGATCAAGAGTAATATCATGGCCATCTTTGCTTAAGTTAAACTTTATACTATTTAGTAAAAATGAGCAATGGTCTAAAAATCATAATGAATAATCCATTGTCCTATCCAAATGGACTGTGTAACTGTTGCCACTTTGTCTGGAACTTGTTCACAAGCAGCTGATTATGAATGCCAAATCTACTAGTTACGTGAACACGGCTCATTTGGCATGAAAGGAATGAATACTAATTCAGGAAAGAAAAGGACTAACCTTGTCGATGGATAGTCTAAATTGGAATTGGCAGTTGGGTGGTCACCTATCCAGATGCAAGTGTGTGGCTATAGATACCACTGTGAAAACATTAGTCTCATGTTACGTTGATCAATGGAGATCTGGAATTAAGATTATGGTTCCAGAAACATTCCTTGTGATGTTCAAGGAACATTTTCCTCTGTCCCCAGGACTCCCATGCATTTCTGACCTGCTTCTGATACCTATTCTGCAGCTTCAGTACAACACAGGCAGAGCATCACAATAGACACATCCATTGCAAAGAGGTGATAAAGGAAAAATGGCAGCGTACCCCACCCAAAGACATTGTGATTAACAGCAACATACTTTTATGTTACTAGGATCTGTGGGGTGCAGAGGTGAACGTCAAGTAATACTTTGACCCTTAAAATTCACTGCTTTATTGAATAGAGTGCCATAAAAATATGAAAAAAAACTGACAAAAACTTCTCTTGAATAAAAAAATACAAAGATATATTTACTGAATGTTATATTGGAAATGTCGTTATTTCATGTGAATTTTGTGCATCAAATACCTCACATGTGCTCCAGCAGATCATATAAGGAAAATGTATAAATCGTGAAATTATAGGAATGCCAGAGCTTTTCTCTGAATTAATCTCCAAAAATATTGACTTCCAAGAAGAAGCACTGAAAAAAGTACCACTATTCAATTCAACATACAGATATGCATTACAGGCTGGAGCTTTTTCAATCTGATTTCTTGAAGAGATGCATGCCTAAGAAATTTGTTGCCAGTTGTGAACATCAGTGCGATATGGTGGTAGAACACTATTTACACTGCTGCCAAACTTTAAACTATGCAGCATGTTCAGTTCTAACGACTTGCATATGATATTCTTTTACACTAGAGATCCCCCATAGAACACGCTTCACTTGATCAGACAGTGAGTTGCACATGTCCACACTTAGAAGACATGCTTAAAAGACTGCCTAATATCTGTCAGTAACTGCCAGCATAGCATTGCTTCACAGTTAACATCAAAGCCCAAGCCAACATTTTAATTCAAACTATTTTGGGCATTAATGCCAGCATAAGTGAGAAAACTGTGTTTAAACCTCTAACAACTCTATATTTCTTAACATTTTTTATTTACGATGTTGAATGAGGGCATTCAAGCCCATTGATCCATGCTGGTTCACATTCCATTTTATTATTCATTCACTTACTTCCTGTAATCTATTGTTTATCACTTGCTCATCGACTTCCTACCGCCTATCTACCCCAGGTATAATGGTGGGCAATTAATCTACAACCACCTTCTTTTTGGTGTGTGGGAGGAAACCTGAGTATCAGCGAAAATCTGCAATATCTCAAGGAGAATGTGCAAACTTCAACTAGATCAAAGACTGGTCACTGGATGTGTGAGGCAAAAGCATTAAGTGCCTCTGTGTTACCCACAGGATAGTTTTCTTGGGGAAAAAATGGGATATAACACATTTCACAAAACACTCAAAGACATCTGATGTAACTTTTTTTTGTATATGAGTAAATTTGCATTAGGCCATGTGGATCAGGAAGGCTCAGGAACACTAAAATAACTCATTATAGCAGGAAGATTTCTGTAACAGGTATCAACACATTTTGAATCAGGTGTGGGCCAGAATCACATAGGTTGCTTAATCCCGGATGCACACCTTCATACTACATATTGTTGAATGTAAAGATTAGGTTTCAAATGTTGTTTTCATACTGGAATGGATGGTCAGTTAAGCAAAATACTGAACAGTTATGAAATATCTGTAAGTATGACAGAAAAGAATAACAACAGATTTTTAAGTTGGATTCCACTTAAAATTAAATCTATGTAAGTTCACTGAAATATATTTTAATATCAGGAAAAAGAAGTTACTTTTCAGTATTCTAATTTAAAATTACTTAAGTGTTGTGTAGGGTAAATCTTAATCAAACCTTCAACCTCATCCTCTGGTTTGCTCCTACTCTGATGAAGTTTGGAACTATTGTTTATTTCACATGTTGTCTTCATCTGAAAAGATGAAATATCAGGCATTTCACTGGCTTTTGCCTCACTGCTTACATGATATGGCGAGAAGGTACCTGGATTCAAAGAGAAGATACAAGCATCAACAGAAGAGTACTTTGATCAACAGGATTATTACCACTTAACTCAATGAATATATTAAGAGAGAACAAAAGAACAAAGTATATGAGACCCTGGAATGGGGTGTCTAAGCAATGTCTTTGGGCATTAAAGCAACATGTAAGATAGATTCCATAAGAACTACCTACAAATTTGAAAAAAAAAACTGCCTGAATTGATAACCTCTAATTCAAAGTTACCAAAAATTGGTTGGTAGTAATTATTAATATGATGCTGCACTATAAAATAAGATTTCATGAATATACTGTATACCAGTGTTTCCCAACCTTCTTTAGCCCTCCGTACTTGCCAACATCCCTCTTGGGAACAATATTCTTTCCGGCAACCCCATAGTGTAAAAATATGTCTACCAAATGCTCACATGAGAAAAAGTATTCTGTTTAAAATTTTTATTTGTCTTTAAACCTAGCCGTACACGTGCACTCTACAGCAGCTTTGATATCAATGTGATCTTTGAGCTTGATAGTTTTTAGCAAGAGTTGAAATATCTGGTTCAAGTTACGACAGCAAAAGCCTCAAGTCCCCATGCGTAACAATGCCCAAGCAGTTTCTGTTTTTTGTGAGTATGTGGTTCACTGCACTGAAGCCCCTTTCAACAATGTAGGAGGATGTAAATACAATGAAGAGCAGTATGGCTTTTCTCCAAACACCAGGAAACCTCGTATGACAGTGAGGCCACATATTACAAAAGCCGAGATTTTTGAAAAGCAGTTTTGAATCTTCATCATTCTGAATTTCAATTATTTCTTAGAAACATAGAAAACCTGCAGCACAATACAGGCCCTTCGGCCCACAAAGCTGTGCCAAACATGTCCTTACCTTAGAAATTACCAAGGGTTACCCATAGCCCTTTATTTTTCTAAGCTCCATGTACCTGTCCAGGAGTCTCTTAAAAGACCCTATCATATCCGCCTCTACCACCGTCGCCAGCAGCCCATTCCACATACTCACCACTCTGCGTAAAAAACTTACCCCTGACATCTCCTCTGTACCTACCAAGCACCTTAAAACTGTGCCCTCTCGTGGTAGCCATTTCAGCCCTGGGGAAAAGCCTCTGACTACCCACATGATAAATGCCTCTCATCATCTTATACACCTCTATCAGGTCAACTCCTATCAACTCATTTCACCAATACGATGAGCTACAGATTTATTACTCAGAGGAATTGATTTTAAAATACTGGTATACATTTTGAAAAAAGTGGTGAGCACTTCTGATACAGCAGGCATTATTAATCTTTCACCAATTGTATGAGAGTTTCCACACTTATAGTTTTTGAAATGTTATACAAAGCAAAGAGACTAGTATGAAGTAATTTTTAGCTTCTTTGGCAAATGACTCCAGTATACACCTTGTAAATGTTTATTTCATCTTCTGGAACTGAGTAGTACCATAAGTAGCCTTTTCAGGTAGTCTTTTACGGACGTGTTCCTGCAATCTTGATGGTTTCATGGCTTCAGTAGACAATATAGTATTACAAATAAGACACATGGGGTGTCGCTGATGTGACAGGAATGGAATAAAACCATATTCCAGGTATGTAACATTGTACTGACGCACTTTTGTAGTATTTAGGGCTAAATTAGAATAAAAAATTAATACCAATGGAAATGCCTAGCGGATGTTGATGATGGCAGCAAGATGACACAGTCAGTCAGGTCTCGTGCCTCAATTTAGGATGCTGCTTACCACCCTTCCAAGAATCTTGAACACCCCTGACAATTTCTATTTCCCCTAACGCTCCCTTAGGACATCATAAATGCCCCCGTTGGGAATCATTGCTGTATACCAAACTGTGTATATAAATGTCCTTACGTTGAAAGGTTAAAAATAATCAACTGCTGTTCAATTCACTCAGCAACACTGTCTGTTTATGTTTTAGCTGCAAGCGTATTATTTTATTATCAGCTCCAAGTTTTTCTCTGACTGGTAAAACAACAACATTGGTGCCATTTTAAATTATCCATTAGCTTCCCATTGTATTACCATAGCACAGAAACAGGCCCTTTGGCCCTTCTTGGCTGTGCCGAACCATTTTCTGCCTAATTGCTAGAAGTTTAATTTCTTTCCCTGTTTCTCTTTCACCTTTCCCTATGTGATAACATTTTTAAGTGCTATTGCTCATTTGGAATTTAAACCTTTCTAAATGCTACTTGATAATATTGCTAGTAATTAGTTTCTGTTACAAGTATCCACAACTTCCAGAAAGAAGCTGCAAACAAAACATACAATTACACTTTAATTCATAAATAAAAAATAATTATGAGTTGTTTAAACTGATAACAATGGGACTTTAGTTTTTGCACTTATCTGTTTTTCCTGCAAAATAAGCATGCAGCTAAGTCTCACTGAGCGCAATACATATTCTACTTGTGAGGTTGCCTTATTATCTGAGGATATTATGAACAACTCATGACCAGTAATGTGATCAGGTAATTAAATTTCATTTTTATGCTATTCCTTATTATGCCAACGTAACATTTTCATTTCCTATGTTTGCAACTTTGGATCAGAAGCAAAATCTCAAGAGGCTGCAGCCATTCTTTAAGCATTGGACAACACATTTCATACTGTTACAATGGTAGCAACGAGTACAATATATATCTATAACCAAGAATATAGCTAACTGGTGACATTTTTTCTTAAAGCTTAAGACCCTATTTATTAATGTGAGGTGGAATGTATGCAAAAACTACAATTGCATATGTACAACAATAACTAATTATGCTTCATTTTTCAAGTATTCTGAGATGCCTCGTGCATGTTAGTTCAAGTTCAAATTTAATTGTCATTCAATCATACATGTACACCCATGAATACAGCCAAACAAAACAACATTACTCTGGGGCCAAGTTGCAAAACACAGTACCAAACGTTCATACATGGCACAAGGCATACATAGCACATATAAGACAGCAGTAAAATATAGTAACACAAAAAATACATATAGTCCAAGTCCCTGAATCCATGATTGTTGCAGCAGACTCCAATCAAACAGAGTACATCTTGTCTTCTGCCAAATGAGCACTGGAGAGCAACACCAACTCCAGCATGTCACTCCACACGGTCCCCAGCACTCCAGTGGAGTGCACCAGCTATGACCCCTCTCACCTGGGAGGCAGCAAACAAGTAACACAGTGTCTTTACACCTAGCCCTTGCTACGACTGAGGCCACGTAGCTCCCCGCGATCCGCCCCTCTGTTCGCCAATAAACCAATGTATCGGACCTGCAGCGTTCCACATTAATAGGGTTTTGCAAACATAATAGAAGCAATAAAGATGATCTTTTTTGTGCATTCATTCTGACACCTCGTTGATGCAGGCAACGGCACAATGCACACCAAGACCAACTCCTTCAGTTTTCCGCCAATGAGCAACTCACTGATGAGGTACACCTGCAGGACTTTAAGTTCTTCATGTCCAGTAGGGTGTTGCGATCGTAAAAAATACATTTAGGAAAGACACTAACTCCTTTGTTTGACACTGCAGAAAGGGCTTCATCTTACCGGAACACCCCAGTAATTCAATTGTTAATTCAATTTTCTAATACTTTTAATATCCATGTCATGTTTTGGAATATTCTGTTTTTTTTCAATGTAATGATTTAAATAGGATTTACTTTAAAGTCTTCTTTTCAAATTAAAGCAAATTTGACAAAATATTGTAGCGTCTAACGATGCTATGCTGGAGCTGCTTGGTCAAAAAGAACTTTAGAATGAAATCTCATTAATATAATATTCAGATAGTTTTGAAAGCATTTATTTTTTGGGGTCAATTATAAATAGTAATGTGTCATGACCCCCTAATTAAAGGAAATAGCCTTTCTTTTTCATATCATAGTCTATCATTTTAACTTCCTCTGCTCTAAATCTCAAACCTTTTAGAAGCAATGAAATGGAAATTCAAGTTTGTGGCCACTTTAACTCATTCTTACCCACAAAGGAACTTGCAACCTTGGTATTTAATAACTCTTCAAGGCAATGAGAGACTGCAAAGTTACTGCAAAAAATCTTTCATAAAAGAATCATGCTGACTAGTAAGATAATTAACTACATTTTAGCTTTAGTGTCATAAACCCAATACTCCCAGAGCAATCAAATTACAGATGACAAGTAAGATAAAGGGCTCTCTACTCAGTAGCAATATATCATTAAAAAATAGAAAAAAACATCTTTCTTAAAGTTTGCAGGTCCAAAAAATGAAAACTCATCAACATGAATGCAAGCAACACACATCAAAGTCGCTGGTGAACGCAGCAGGCCAGGCAGCATACCTAGGGAGAGGTACAGTCGGCGTTTCAGGCCGAGACCCTTCGTCTCGAGACGAAGGGTCTCGGCCTGAAACGTCGACTGTACCTCTTCCTAGAGATGCTGCCTGGCCTGCTGCGTTCACCAGCAACTTTGATGTGTGTTGCTTGAATTTCCAGCATCTGCAGAATTCCTGTTGTTAACATGAATGCAATATAGGGACTCTGATCACGTGCAGATATGGAGACTAAATTAATTTAGCATCATAGTCAGCACAGATGTCATGGGCCAAAGGGCCTTTTCCCATGCAGGACATTCCCATGTTTTATAGGTGCCAGGCAAATAACCTCTTTCTCAGTGTCAACAAGACAAATAAGATGGTGATCAACTTCAGAACTCACAGCACTTACACCCCTCTTTAGATTGGCGGCACAGCAGTGGAAACTGCAAGCACGTCTCACACAACCTCTCATGATCCTAGAAGACATCCCACACAATCAAGAAAACTCACCAATGCCTCTGCTTTATGAAGAGGCCGATGAGAGCTGGACTATGTACCTCAGTACTCATGACCTTCTACAGATACAGCAGAGAGCAACCTAACATGCTACATCACTGCACAATATGGAAACTGCACTGCTGGTGACAGGAAGCCTTTACAACTGCAGTCAAAACTGCCCAACGTGTCAGCAGCATCAGCCTACCCACCATCAAACACATACAGTATATACAGAAAAATGACCTTAAAAGTCCAGTAATATCGTGAAGGCCCTACTCACCTTATTCATGGACTGTCTGCCACACTCCTATCAGGGAGGAGGCTACGTAGCATCCACACCAGGGCCAGCAGACTCAAAAGTAGTTCTTTTCCCAAACCAGTAAGGCTGATCAACACCTCCTCCCACTAACTCAACCACCACACTCCCCATCACCACTACTTTATTATTTCTTGTCAATCACTTTATGTACAGACACTGCTGTACCTCGCATCAATTTATGGACATATAATCAATCTAAGTATATGAGCTATTTTACATGTTTATATTTATTGTGCTTTTTATTATTGTTATTGTGTTCTTTATAAATTTATGTGATTTTTTCACATGCTGCATTAGATGTGGATTAACAATTACCTTGTCCTCCTTTACACCTGTGTACTGGAAATGACATTAAACAATCTTGAAGTCTTGAGTAATACTAATATCAAACACCTAGATTGAAATCTGTTAAGGTACGTAAGTAATTTTTACTTTACAGGCCTCTTAAGTTGACCCTCACCCTCAACATTCTCCAGCTGTACCCTGATTTAAATTAATCCAAAACTCATTGTTCTGTTCATTGCTTTACGATAGCTTCTTTCATCCATACATGACATTTAAAATTCATCCAACTGTCCAAAAGCTGAAATACACAAAATGTTGGAGGAATTCAGCAGACCAGGTAGCATCTATGGAAATGAGTAAACAGTTGACATTTCAGGCCAAGACCCTTTATCAGGACTTCATCAGGATGAAGAGTCTCAGCCCGGAATGTCGACTGTTCACTCTTTTCCTAGATGCTGCCTGGTCTGCTGATTTCCTCCAGCATTTTGTGCGTGTTGCTTTGGATTTCCAGCATCTGTAGACTCTCTCTTGTTTGTATCCAAAAGCTAAGTTTGCAGAATTATTATGGTCTAACAAAATTACTGATTTTTCATTCTAATAATATTTAAGTCATTGTGAATCATGGAACAAATAACATGAATATCTGAAGATTTAGTGAAGCTGTATTAATAAAAAGTACACACAACTTATGCTATTTAAAAACTGTACACTCTAAGCACAGTATACAGCCTAATGTTCACACAAGTGCACATGACTGACACTAGTTAATAACTGTTCGGCATGCTCTCCTGTCCCAATTAGGCGTTAAAGTGTCCCAAATGAATGAAGGGAATCCTAGCTATTTCCTCAGTTATTTTATTTGTTAAGAGTTGTCCCAAATAAGCAGCTGCCCTGATTAACAAAAGGCCCAAATAACTAGAATCCACTGTATTTGCTAAGTGAATGCCATCAATGCCACAATGGAATAAAAACAAACAAGAATCATGAAGTGAACTGATACAATGCAAAAGAAAGTCTCTTCAAATTAGTGTTTGTTGCGGTCACTAGATCAATAACATATTTTGACCATATTTGTGGACATCGAATGAATAATAATTTATTTCCTATAGCTTAACACATTAAATTGTTTTTCATCACATTTCAATGACCTTGAATAAATCCTGCTTATGATCTGAATGTTAATAAAGAACCGTATTACAAGGAATACAATCTCAGAAAGTGCAGAATTCTTCCCAATTCAGAATCAAAACACCAATCCAAGTTTTAAGTGAACAGTTTTTGTTAAGAAGTTAGTACATTGGTGTGCTAGATTTTGCAATTTTGAAAGGTATAGACAAATAAAAACCTACAAACTTTTGAATGGTATTGAAATGATTGGGTCTGCATAAATATTGGTGTACATCATTGTTGTAACATATACTCAGGTAGCTAATCTCACATTCAGAGATATAAAATAAAAAAATGCTACAACAAAGCTAGAAGAATGAATAGCATTACCACTGATTATGCCATTCCCCTCCTTACTTGCAATGTGAACAAAAAATATTCGACATTTATTGTAGTCAAAAGATAGTTTACGAGGAGGAAGAGGCTGTTCAATTTGAGTTTCTTCCAATTACACAAAGAGTAAGATAATGTATGTGGTTAATTCTTCTATTTCTTCCTTTCACCGCTTTACATAATGCAATTAATTATTAAAGTGATTGTAATTTTACTACAGAGAAGCAATTGCTGAGAATAAAATAATTAATTTTATCATTCAATTATTCATTGTTTTTCCAAGATTCTTATATTATCTTTATTCTTTTGTCAATATATAGAATGCTTAAAATTTCTGTGTTGGCATATCCCATGTCAAGGTAAGAATTTATAATAAATTATTATGATCTCACTTTTTAAAAAATCACCCTCTAGCAAACATTTAAATGAGAAGTATTTCAGAAAAAAAACTTCAAAAAGTTGTTGAAAACTCATAAAGCAGAAATGGAAATTCTATCTCTTCAAGCAACTTTTCTATTTGAAACCCTCAAGGCATAATGTAAACATTGTATTTAAATTTGACAGACATAAAATTGATAACACCATTACAAAATTGCTGGAAGGAGATTGGGCAGAAGCAACGAGTAACCAGATTTTCTTCTCAAAATAAGATGATGCAATTATCTCCACATTCCATGTTTTATTCAAATTAAATCCTGTCCAACATTGAATCAGATAATGGCAACAATAATCGTGTAAGATAAATGTTGAAGTTCTTAGTCCAGCTGTATATAGTGCTTGGATAATAATGAATTATGAAGCAATATGGAGAATCCAAAAATACGTATCTATGTTTACCCCACTATAATAATGTTATACATGTGGGCATGGTTCATATATTTTTGGTGCATATTTATATCCACTGCAGATAGTACTGATCTTTCAAGAATCACTTAAGTTTGGAATGCTTAAGAGGACTGGAAAATTGTAAGTCACTCCACTCTTTAAGAAGGGAGGGAGGTAAAAGACAGGAAATTACAGGCCAGTTAGCCTGACTGAGTCATTATTAAGGATGAGGTTTCAAAGTATTTTGAGGCACATAATAAAATAGTTCAAAGTTCAAAGTGAATTTATTATCAAAGTACATATATGTACATATGTACAACCCTGAGATTCATTTTCTTGCGGGCATATACAGCAAATCAAAGAAACATACCGGAGTCAATGAATGGACAGACAACAACCAATGTGCACAAGACAACAAACTGTGCAAAAGATAAAATAATTATAATTATAAAATAAATAAATAAGCAATAAATATTAAGAACATGAAATGAAAAGTCCTTGGAAGTGAGTCCATAGCTTGTGGGAACAATTCAATGATAGACAAGTGAAGTTGAGTGAAGTTAATCCCTTTGGTTCAAGAACCTGATGGCTGAGGAATAATAACTATTCCTGAACCTGGTGGTGTGAATCCCGTGGCTCCTGTACCTTCCTCCTAATGGCAACAGTGAGAAGAGAGTGTGGCCTGGGTGGTAGTTGTCCCTGATGATGGATGCTGCTTTCCTACGAGAGCATTCTATGTCAGTGGTCCCCAACCACCAGGCCGCAAAGCATGTGCATGCAAGGAAATGATATGATTTGGCGATATGAAGCAATATGAGTCAGCTGCACTTTTCCTCATTCCCTGTCACGCACTGTTGAACTTGAAATAAACTACCAAATCACACCAAATAACACATAAAACCTAAAACAACACTAACATGTAGTAAAAGCAGGAATGATATGATAAATACACAGCCTATATAAAGTAGAAATAATGTATGTACAGTGTAGTTTCACTTAACAGAATCGGGAAGATTAAGCCAAAACCGATTTGCAGAAAAAAAAAAATCGGCACGTATATGCATGCACACACAGGTGCTTGCGCAAGGCTTCATGGTCATGGTAGTCTTTCTCGGGGTAAACACAAGTGTCCTGTATTTGACTGCTACTTTTGTCCCTTATTTGTGTGTGAAAAAGTTGGCAACCCTACTTGAATACCACCCCCGCCCCCCCGTCGGCCGGTCCGCAAGAATATTATCAACACTAAACCGGTCTGTGGTGCAAAAAAGGTTGGGGACCCCTGTTCTATGTAGATATGCACAATGGTAGTGAAGGCTTTACCCATGATGGATTGGGTCGTAAACACTACTTTTTGTAGTATTTTCCATACCAGGGCTGTGATGCAACTAGTCAATATACTCTCCACGACACATCAATAGAAATTTGTAAGATTTTTAGATGTCGTGCTAAATCTTTGCTGACTTCTAAGTAGATGTGTTGCATGCTTTCTTTGTAATAGCACTTATGTGCTGGACCCAGGATAAATCCTCTGAAATGGTAACACCAAGGAATTTAAAGTTGCTGACTCTCTTCATGTCTGATTCCCCAATGAGGACTGGCTCATGGACCTCCAGTTTTCTCCTCCTGAAGTCAGTAATCAGCTCCTTGGTCTTGCAGACATTGAGTGAGAGGTTGTTGTGGCACCACTCAGTTAGATTTACAATTTCCCTCCTATATGCTGATTCATTACCACCTTTGATTCAGTCAATGACAGCGGTGTTTTCAGCAAAGTTAAATATGGCTCTGGAGCTGTGCTTAGCTTCACAGCCATCAGTATAAAACAAATAGAATACGCGGCTAAGCACACAGCCTTGGTGGTGTATCTGCGCTAATGGAGGTTGTAGAGGAGATGCTGTTGCCAACCTGAAATGACTGGGGTCTGCAAGTGTGGAAATCGAAGATCCATTGAGGCCAAGGTCTTGAAGTTTATTGATCAGTTTTGAGGGATGGTGGTACTGAATGCTGAGCTATAATCCATAAAGAGAATCCTGACATATGCATTTCACTGTCCAGATGTTCTAGGGTTAGTGTAAAGAAATGGCATCTGCTGTGGACCTATTTTGAGGGTAGGCAAATTGGAGCAAATCCAAGTTGCTTCTCAAGCAGGAGTTGATTTGTTTCATCACCAACCTCTCAAAGCACTTCATCATAGTGGATGTAGGTGCTACTGGATGATAGTCATTGAGGTTCTTCTTAGGCACTGGCATAATTGAAGCCTGCTTGAAGCAGCTAGGTACAGGTTTCCCCCGCCGTCCTAAGGTAGAGCGTTCCTATGAAATGGTTCGTAAGCTGGAATGTCGTAAAGTGAAGAAGCAATTACCATTTATTTACATGGGAAAGATTTGTGAGTATTCGCAGACCCAAAAAATAACCCACCAAATCATGTCAAATAACACATAAAACCTAAAGCAACAGTAACATATAGTAAAAGCAGGAATGATATGATAAATACACAGCTTATATAAAGTAGAAATACTTTCCCACAATCATTGCCGCACTGTCCTCCGTAGTGAAAATCTCACGCAAGCGCTCTCAGCAGAAACACCGCGCAAGCACTCTCGGCAAAAACACTCTCTCCAGTAACCTTTAAGCTATGAAGCTGCCCAATCATACCAAATAACACATAAAAGTACACAGCCTATATAAAGTAGAAATAATATATGTACAGTGTAGTATCACTTACCTGAATTGGGAAAGCGCGGAGCACATTGACGATGGTGTGTTAGGCTGAGTCGTCAGAGGTTGGGGTAGTGCAGTGGTCCCCAACCTCCAGGCCGCCGACCGATACCGATCCGCGAAGCATGCAGTGCTGCAGCGGTAGTCGGGACACACCCAACACATCTTTAAGAAAAAAGCCGAAATAAACAAGCTAATTAATTAGGTGCTGCCTGGCACGTAAATGTCAGCCCAGATCAGAGGCGATTGCTGATTGCGTCACCTCTGATCTGGGCTGACATCTACATGCCCAGCGGCACCTAATTATTTAGCTTGTTTGTTTCAGCTTTTTTCTTAAAGATGTGTTGGGTGCGTCCCAGCTACCGCTGCATTCTCCGCAGCAATGTATTGGTCCGCGGCCCGGGGGTTGGGGTGGTGGGACATTGGGGTGTCATCTCATCGTCGTCTGTTTCCATCAGGGCAGGCAGGTCATCTTCTTCTCTGTCTGCCTGCCTCGATGTTGAAGGTCGAGGTTCGTTGTCTGAGGTGGCTGATGTGGAAGGCTTGAAAAACGACAGTATGCTTGACTGCTTAGCCTCGCGCATTTTTCTATCATACAGTTCTTTGTAAGCACTCAAACCATCCTGCAAATATGCCCTAAACCTATGTACCCTTTCAAAATTAAAGTCGTACTTCTCTGCAATCATTGCAGCGAAAATCTCACGCAGTTGCTTCTCGTTCAGTTCCTGGATGACTTCACTTTCGGTCTGTTAGCTACTGCAATTGGTTTTGATTGTTATCCTTTCCTCTTCCAATTGCATCAGCTCTTCATCTATCAGTTCTTGGTCATGGGATGCCAAAACCTCTTCAACATCATCTTCGTCAACTTCCACAAGCCAAACCCCCTTTGTCCTTACTTCGTTCACCACGATCAAAACACTTAATTATGTCTAGTTTTACGCTGTGTAATATCCTTACGAGCTCTTTTAGGCTTTTCCAATACCTTAGAACTCATCTTGCTAACGGCTGCTCACAGGCACGTGCTTAAGCAATGCTGGCTGGAATGCAGTTCCGAGGGAGGAGCTTGGCTGCTCGGGGCGCACGCTGCCTTTTATTGCGCGCTGCTTTTTTCGTAACAGTGAAAACACCTTCTGTTAGAGAAAACAGGGAACTAATGTAGGTCTTTCGTAACAGCGAGGTTTTGTAAAGCGAACGTTCGAAAAGAGGGGGACACCTGTACTTCAGACTGCTAAAGCGTGAGGTTAAAGGTATTAGTGAATACTTCAACCAGTTGACCAGCACACATTTTTAAAACTTGGCCACATATCCCATCTGGGTCGGATGCTTTCTGTGGGTTCATTTTCCTGAAGGATGCTCTCACATTGGCTCCAGAGATGGAAATCACATGATTATTGGGGCTGTATGAGTATGTGAAAGTTCCTCCTTCAGCCAAAGTCAACATGTTTCCTTGAGGGGAATCTATTGGAGTTCTTTGATGAAATAACAGGTAAGACGGATAAAGGAGAGTCAGTGGATGTTGTTAATTTGGATTTTCAAAAGGCCTTTGACAAGGTGCTGTGCATGAGACTCCTAAACAAGACACAATCTTCAATGCTGCAAACAAGAGAAAATCTGCAGATATTGGAAATCCAAGCAACACACAAAAAGCTGGAGGAACTCAGCAGGCCAGGCAGCATCTATGGAAATGAGTACAGTTGACATTTCAGGCTGTGACCCTTCAGAGGACTGAAACATTGACTGTACTCTTTTCCATAGATGCTGCCTGGCCTGCTGAATTCCTCCAGTATTTTGTATGTGTGGCTTTTATGCTGCAATCTTGGCTGACTGGCAGAAGGCAAAAGAATGGGAACAAAGAGGCCTTTTCTGGTTGGCTGCCAGTGACTAATAGTGTTCTGCAGGGGTCGGTGTTGGATCTGCTACTTTACACATAATATGTTAATATTCTGGATGACAGAATTGATGGCTTTGTGGCAAAGTTTGCGGATGATACAAAGATAGGTGAAGGGGTAAGTAGTGTTGAGGAAGCAGGAAGTCTGCAAAGGACGTACAGATTAGGGCAAAGAATTGGTGGACGGAATACAGTGCAGGAAAGTGTATGGTCATTCACTTTGGTGGAAAGAATAAAAGAACAGCATTGAGAAACTGGAAGTGCAAAGGAATTTGGCAGTCTGAATGCAGGATTCCCTAAAGGTTAAGTTGGTGGTAAGAAAGGCAAGGGCAATGTTAACGTTCATTTTGAGAGAACTAGAACACAAGAGCAAGGATGTAATGCTGAGGCTTTATAAAGCATTGGTTAGACTGCACTTGAAGTATTGTGAGCGATTTTGGACCCCATACAAGAAAGAACGTACTGGCATTGGAGAGGGTTCAGAAGAGAATCACGAGAAATATTCAAAGAATGAAAGAAATAATGCTTCAGGAGTATTTGATGGATCTGAGCTGATATTCGCTGGGGTTCAGACGAATAAGGGGATATTTCTTTTAAATCTATCAAACATTGGAAGGATTAAATAGAGTGGATGTGGAGAGGATGTTTCCAACAGTTGGAGAGTCTATGACCAGAAGGCACAGCATCAGAATAGAAGGACATCCCTTTAGAACAGAGATGAGGAGAAATTTCTTCGGCAAGAGGGTAAATATTTGAGGTACCTATGAGGTTAAAAAAAGAGGTACTTATATTTAAGGTGGAAGTTGATAGTTTTCTGATCAGTCAGGGCATTAAAGGATATGGCGAGAAGGCATGTGTATGGGGTTGAGTGGGATCCGGGATCAGCCATGATGGAATGGTGGAAGAGACTCGATGGGCTGAATGGCCTAATTCTGCTTCTTTATCTTATGGTCTTATAGTGCTGAATCTGTGGAATTCATTGCAACAAATTGCTGTGGAGGCCAAGTCATTGGCAGGTACATCTGTACCCCTGCTAATTACACCTTTACACCTGCTTGTGTATGTGAATATCTAATCAGCCAATCATGTAACAGCAACTCAATGCATAAAAACATGCAGATGTGGTCAAGAGGTTCAGTTATTCTTCAGACAACACATTAGAATGGGAAAGCAATGTGATCTAAGTGACTTTGACTGTGAAATGATTGTTGGTGCCAGACAGGGTGGTTTTAATATCTCAGAAATTACTCGTATCATGGGATTTTCATGCACAACAATCTCTGGAGGTTACAGAGAATGGTGTGAAAAACAAAAATACATCCACTGAATGGAAGTTCTATGGGTGAAAACGCCTTGTAACAAGAGAGGTCACAGAAAAATGGCCTGACTAGTTTAAGCTCTTAGGAAGGTGAAAGTAAGACAAATAACCACGCACTACAACAGTGCCATGCAGCAGAGCATCTCTGAACGCACAACACGTTGAACCTTCAAATGGATGGACTAAAGCAGCAGAAGACCATGAACATACATTTAGTGTACCTTCTGTACCTAACAGAGTGGCCACCAAATATACTTAAAGCAGAAACTGGTAGGTATTTCATTAGTAAGATGATTAAGGTTACAGGGAGAAGGCAAGTGGATGGGATTAAGAGGGTAAATCAATCAGCCTTGATAGAATGGCAGAGCAAACACAATGGGACAAATGGCCTAATTCTGCTTCTATGTCTTATGGTCTTATAGTCTTATGCACTATGTTTTCACTTTTTAAATGTAATTCACAATACTTACAGATAGAACCTCTTTACATGTTTTCTTAATTTCTATTATCTTGCCTGAAGCTTTTTGGTTAGCGTTATAGCACTTATTAACTTGAGCAAGCTCTTACTTCTATACTCAGCTCAGCAGAATCCAGTAGAAATATGTACTGACTTAACAGCTGGAACATATTCATGATCCTGCTGGATACTTACAAGATAATATTGATTTACAATGTACACTTTTGATTATGACCCTTTTCTCATAAGATATTTCTCTGTGTTCCTGAGCTCAACAAACAGCTCATATCTATTTCAGCATGTCAGATTTGTGAACCATTACCTTTTCAAAATGTTTCTCTCCGTGACTTTTGTAAATTGTAGCTATAATTATAACTATAGAATATCTATAATAGTTACAAAAGTGAATTGTATTAAGTAATTATAAAATTAATTAAGTTAGGCACAAAAGAGCAAGTGATTTGAAAATCAGGATAAACATTTTCAAGTGCAGTTTCTTTACAGTTACAAGGTAGTAAAATAGCAAGCATCAACCTTCATTTACTTGGCATCATTAATGTAGTGAAACATCCTAAAAGGCTTTACAAGAACTTTATCAAACAAATTTGAACACTGAGCCATTTAAAGATATGTTAGAGCTTACTTTAAGTATGGTTACAAAGCATCTCAAAGGAGATGTAGCTTGATAGGTTGTGAACTTCAGAAAGGAAACTCCAAAGCTTAGCGCCTAAACAGCTAGGGGCATAGCCACCAGTTGATGAAGAGTGACACAAAATTGGAGAAATTGGGTAACAAGTGTAAGGGACCATTTTCAATATTTGATATAAGCCACAGAGCTCAGAACAAGTCAACATTATGGAGAAGGCATTGTGGCCTTCAAAACAGAATAGTAAGAAGTAAATAAGGAAGAACTCATGGAAAAACTTCTCGTCCAAGTTTCTGAAATGAACACTTTTTCTTTAGTCTAAATTCCATTACAGAAGAGGTTGGGATTGTAAGCAGAAAAATCACTATGGTAAAGAGTGCAAAGGAGGAAGGAATTCAAAAACAGGCAGTACATTACAAATAAGATCATTAGGCAAAAGCATATATGGGTATACCCACTTATTTCATGTTCAGTCAAAGAATTTGATTAAGATATTTTGTTGCTCCTTACCTGAAGTAGCAGTCTCTGTACTTTGATTTGTAAAGCAAATATCTTCTTGGTTTATTTGTTTAGTTGGTTCTGGTTGATTTGAAACTTGTCTTTCTGACCTGCTAGTCAGTTTGTCTGAGATTTCTTCTTTATTACAGCATGATTGGTAGGAAGGTTTGCTTGTTTTATTATCCAATAAGATTGGTAACTGAAAAATTAAAGACATTTAAATAAATTCTCAGTTGCATCAGCTTTAAATGTTAAAAGGATATAAATACAAATTGCAATTAATATTACTCATGTTGAGTAATGCACAGAGGAAAATAAATTGGATCATAAATAAACAAGCAGGGAGGTGATGCGGCGAGCAGAGTCATGGGGAGAAATCTCCAGCCTAGACAACAGTAAACTATCTTTACTTATTCAAAAACACAAGAGATTCTGCAGCTGCTGAAAATCCAGAGCAATACACACAAAGTGCTGGAGGAACTCAGCAGGGCAGACAGCATCTATGGAAATAAATAAAGTCGATGTTTCAGGCCAAGACCCTTATCAGTGCTGGAGTGAAATTGGTAAGATGCCAGAATAAAAAGATTGGGGAGGGGAAGTAGGACGTCAGGATGTGATCGGTGAAGCCAGGTGGCTTCATCTTGGTAGAAGAGGCCATGGACCGACGTCAGAATGGGAATGGGGATTGGGAATAAAATGGTTGGCCTCTAGGAATCCTGTTTTTTTGCAGATAGAGTGAAGGTGCTCAAAAAAGTGGTCACCCAATCTATGTCAGGTCTCACCAATGTAGAGGTGGCCACATCGGGAGCACCGGATACAACAGATGACCCCAAAAGATTCGCAAGGTGAAACGTTGCCTCATCTGCAAGGACTGTATGGAGGTGAACGGGCAGGTACACCATTTCTGTCACTTGTAGGGCTATGTGCTAGGGGGGAGACTAGTGGGGAGGGACAAATGGACAACGGAATCACTGGCCAGGATAAAGTTTATTAATTTCCATAATTAATTAATAAATTATGGGATAATTTAATAAATTTAATTTATATATTTCCATAAAAGTAATAAACTTTCTGAGTTGCTGAATTTCTCCAGCATTTTATGTGTGTTACCCTATTCGATCTTGTTTATTTTTTTTCTCCAGTATCTCCTACATTGCTTCCCTTTGGTTAATTTTGGATTCTTCTCTGGTCTTCTCACAGTTAATATTTTTCCTGTCCTTTTAATATTTTTGAAATTAAGAGTTAACATTTTATCAATTCCTTTCTTTTTATAGGATATTTAACATATTTAAAATATTCCAAGTTGCTTCTCAAGCATTATCTCTTGGAATTTGATATTGATTCACTATCCTGAAGTGGTGTAATCCTTTGGTTGAAGGCAGTTGCACAATGTTGCTGGATATGAGGTTCTATGATTTAGGCCCAGTGATTTTTGAAGAATAGTGGAATCACTGCAAGTGACAGTTAGGTTTTAAGGATTTCTTTTAAGGATAGACGAGGCATAGAGAAGGACAAGTACAATGGATAGAATGTTAAAGCAGGAGAGCAACAAGAGCTGGTAATGCACAATTCGCCAAAACCAGAAGAATGCAGATATCTTGGAGGATTATAGGGCTTCCAGAGAATGGGTCAAGAGAGTACTGGTAAATAAATAGAATTTAAAATTAGATATTGCTTAAACTGGTAGACAAAGCAGGTCAGTAAGCACAGGACAGTAGTAGCATATGGTTTAAGGAGGGTGTGTGAATGAGATTTGGTGTGAGCTAAGATACAAGCAGCTGAGTTTGAAATAACTCAAATTTATGGAGTGTAGGGAGAAAGAGGTTCGACTAAATTGCAATATAAAAGTAATCTAAAGGCACTATATGCTGTATTCAAATACAAATGAACTAACATTCAGAGAGGGGTAAAGTTGCAGAGATTCTAACCAGTAGTCCGAGAGATAGCACAGATGTGGACACAAGTTCATCCAAATATGACATACAATGTTGATGTTGAGAAATGACATTTCAGTATATTGCTATTGCCAGGACGAGGCATAAAGTTTGTGGCAGGGAATTCTTGTTAGCTTTTTCTTACTCATTTCTGTGATGTAGCCATTGCTGCCAAAGCCAGCATTTATTGTTCTTTCTAATAAAGATTGAGATCAAGGATTAAGAGTTATAGGGAAAAGGTAGATAGGTGGAGATGAGTCCATGGTCAGATCAGCCATAATCTTAATGAATGGCGGAGCAGGCTCGACAGGCCAGAATCAGGATCAGCTTCTATTACTTATGTTCTTCTCAGCATCATTATGTGCTGTGTCTTATGACGTAGGCGAAAATGGTCTCCATAACCATGTTATTCTTGGCAAACTTTTCTTCTTAAGTGGTTCATAAGTGCATTCTTCTGGGCAGTGTCTTTACAAGATGGTTGACCCCAGCCATTATCAATGCTCTTCAAGGAGCTGACCTGATAGAGGTGCATAAGGTGATGAGAGGCATTGATCGTGTGAATAGTCAGAGGCTTTTTCCCAGGGATGAAATGGCTAACACGAGAGGGCACAGTTTTAAGGTGCTTGGAAGTAGGTACAGAGGAGATGTCAGGGTTAAGTTTTTTTACACAGAGAGTGGTGAGTGTATGGAGTGGGTTGCTGGCAACGGTGGTGGAGGCAGATACGATAGGGTCTTTTAAGAGACTTTTGGATAGATACATGGAGCTTAGAAAAATAGAGGGCTATGGGTAACCCTAGGTAATTTCTAAGGTAATGACATGTTCAGCACAGCTTTGTAGGCCAAAGGGCCTGTATTGTGCTGTAGGTTTTCTATGCTTCTATGACTGTCTGCTTGGTGTCAGTAGTTGCAAAACCAGGACTTGTGAAATGCACCAGCTGCTCATACAACCATCCACCACCTGCTCCCATGACTTCATATGACCCTGATTGGGAGGCTAAGCAGGTGCTACACCTTGCGCAAGGGTGACCTGCAGATTAGAGCAGGGAAGGAGCACCTTACACCTCCTTTGGTAGAGACATACCTTCAGCCCACCACCCATTGATAAGGTGGTGTAAGTCATCATTTGAACTGTTGCAAGAATTTGCACAAATTCCAGAAGTTAGGCCCAGCAATGAAGTACAAAAGATACATTTTCAAATCCAAATGATGTTCATCTGGAATAGAGAACTCATGGATGACTGTGTTCCTATCTACAGTAGCTGTGCACTTATCCTACTTGGGTGGGGGGGGGGGGAAGAGGTGACCTCACGTTTGGGAAATATCAAAATAGTCTGTAAGTAACATCAGTGCATTTTGTAGAAATGGCAGCTGTAGTATACTGTATGTGAAGGTATATTATGGGCTGGATAGAATTTTAATCAAATGTGTGTCTTTGCCTAGATGACAAAAAGCATTTTATGCCTTGTTGGGCATTCGCTGTACCTGGTGAAAAAGATTAGAAAAGGGGTGAGTCACTTACTTCAGAATACTTAACCCTCTAACCTGTGATTGCAGTCTCAGCATTTCTATGGTGGGTGTAGTTAAGTTTCAGTCCAGGTAACCCCAGCATGACAATGAAGAGTAATGCCACAGCATATTAAGAGCAGGGAGTTAAACATTTGCTGGATATTGTCACTGCTTGGTACGTGCCTGTGTGAATGTTACTTGCTTCTTATCATCTCACACCTGAATGTTGTCTGATTGTGAGAGTATTGGTTTTGATTTTCACACTCCTTATTTGGAGGACATTTCTGCTCATGCAATTACAGGTGTGGGGCAAGCAGTTCAACTATTTAAAGACTGTGTAACAATCCTGACATCTGGCTGCTGTCAGCATTGAAGTGAAATGTTCCAGATAAAGTCATCAAAGAACAATCTGCAATTGAGTAATGGGAGAGGTGTGAAGGTAATAAGGTGGAAAGTGCAGACAAAGTACATGATGTTCAGACTACAATGATATTAAAAGTGACAGGAATGCAGTGTCACCCAGCTGGAAATCTTTTGGGGATAGCTGAGTCCAAAGAAACTGTGGAAAAGCCCAGGAGCTAGAAAATTGGTATAACAGGAAAAGAGATCAAGCTGTGCTGAGATATATAAACTGTACCAGTTGCAGTGGAAATGTAAAAATCGTTCTTGGATCTTGAAGAATAGCTGTTAGACCTAGGGAATTCTGTTATTTGTGGGAAGGTATGGAATCAGTTATTTTGCTTGGGTATGTGGACCACCCCTGCTTAAATTTGCCAAGTATTCATTTTTCCTATCATTCCTGATTTATTAGTATATGATGTCAGAATGAAAATGTTGATAATACTTAACATAAAACCAGCAGTACAAGCCTGCGTGTAGGTTTCACGTGTTGTCAAAAAAAGGTACAGTCAAAGATAAGGGTATCAATGATATTTTATTCAAGATTTGAGAGCCTTTTCAAGGTTCTTCCTCAATAGAAAGACCTCATTCAATAAGGATAGGCAGCAACCCTTCTGCCACGATTATTCTCAATACTATGCCCCACAGGGCTGTACCCTCAGCCAACTCCAGTGATATTATCTGGAAATCATCTCCATCCATGATCTCCATCAGCACAGGTGCACCACAAGGCTGTGTGCTCAGCCCCTTGCTCTACTTGTCTTACACCTATGACCGTGTGGCTAAGCACAGCTCCAATGCCATACTTCAGTTTTCTGTAGACACCTGTGTCATAGGCCAAATCAACAATGATGAATCAGCATATAGGAGGAAGATTGAAAATCTGGCTGAGTAGTACCATAACAACAACCTCTTTCATAATGTCAGCAAGACCAAGGAGCTGAACATTGACTTCAGGAGAAGGAACTAGACGTACGTGAGCCAGTTCTCATCAGAGGATCAGAGGTGGAGAGGGTCAGAAACTTTAAATTCCTCAGTGTTATTATTTTGGAATACCTGGGCCCAGTAGGCAGATGCAATTATGAAGAAAGCCTCTACTTCCTTAGGAGTTTGCGAAGACTCAGCATGACATCTAAAACTTTTACGAACTTCTATAGATGTGTAGTGGAGAGCATATTGACTAGCTGCATCACAGCCTGGTATGGAGTTAAGAATATCCTTGAATGGAAAATCAAAGAAAAAGTAGTGGATACTGCCCAATCCATCATCGGTAAAGCCATCCAACCATTGAGCACATCTACATGAAACGCTGTCGCAGGAAAGCAGCATCCGTCATGGACACTCACAATCCAGACCATGCTCTCTTCCTGCTGCTACCATCAAGGACTCTTCATCTCATGCTCTTGATATTTATAGCTTATTTATTTATTATTATTTCTTTCTTTTTGTATTTGCACAGTTTGTTGTCTTTTGTATTGTGGTTGAACACCCAAGTTGGCGTTGCCTTTCATGATTATATGATGGTTATTATTCTATTATGGAGTTATTGAGTATGCCCACAAATATCAAACTCAGGGTTATATATGGTGACATATATGTACTTTGAACTTTGAATTCCAGAAACGTGGTTTATCAGCTGATTATTGCTGTATATGCTTCCCAAATTCACCACTGCATTCAAAATATCAAAGAGTAAGAGAACTTTGTAAAAAAATTTGCAAAGCCTAGGTTGTGTACTGAAGTTTTGAAAGTTAGGAAAGCATTCACTAAAAGTTGAATAAAAGTAGCCTTGCTGAACTGCTCATGATAAGGCAAATGGAATGAGAAATGCCACAAAACTAGAGAACAAATGCTTTCAAGAATATTCATTATTCATAAGCAAATTTAAAGAGAATGTCCACTGAACTGAGTTAAATTTAGATATAACTCTCAGCTCAGTGTTCTAAGATGGATTATAATGATGTGAAATATACCAGCTGGAGTTGTTGTTCCTTGAAATGTTAAAGTAGTGTATGTTAGCATTAAAGAGTCACCTAATAGTAATACCCACGAAAAATCTCCTTTGTAAGAAAAGGTATAACTGGCACAGAGAAAAATGTAAATATTGCTCATGCATTTTATTGTAACCTTTCTCTGAACTGCAATATAGTATTCTCTCCCATAGAGGCAGGTACCTTTCAACAATGGCCAAATCCCTTAACTTCTAATCACTCAGCAGTCTCCACAAAGGTTTTAGCAGGTTAGAAAAAAATGTCCTCACACAAAACTGACTATTTTATTAAAGTTACCCAGCTAATCAACTGGTAGCATTAGTTCTGTTTTCCTCTCCACAGCTGCTGCCTAACTTGTTGGGTACTTGTGGCACTTTTCATTTTTACTTAAAATCCAATATAAGTTTCCAAAGATGTGAGGTCACCGAGTAGGCTAAATTGTTGCTGTCTCAGCTCAATGGGTGCACTCTGCAGAACAAAAATGTTTGCAGCATTTATATCCTGTTGTACAGTTGAGTCATTGGCTGTAAGAACAATGACACTGTAAGTATTATCACTTTAATCAGTAAAATACAGCAAAATTATAATTATGTAACATGAAAGCACGTGACTCTGCCAGGACTTGAAGGACTGAGTTATTGGGAGAGGTTGGACTAGATAGCGTGTTGTTCCTTAGAGCATAAGAGGTTATTTCATAGAGGTATGAGGGGTGATTGATAAGTTCGTGGCCTAAGGTAGAAGGAGTCAATTTTAGAAAACCTAGCACATTTATTTTTCAACATAACCCCCTGCTAGATGTACACACTTAGTCCAGCGGTTGTAGAGCATACGGATTCCTTCTTTGTAGAAGTGGTCCACAGCAGGGGTGCTTGATAAGTTCGTGGCCTAAGGTAGAAGGAGATGAGTTATTAACTTCAAACTTTCTGCATTATCACTCAGAGTTGAACTGCATGTGCATGTAATGGAAGCGTCTTGGACCTTCAGGTGGTCCACAGAAGGGGTAATTGATAAGTTTGTGGCCTAAGGTAGAAGGAGATGAATTATACAGCTCTCATTATATGCACATGCAGTTCAACTCTTTGAGTCAAAATGCAGGAAGTTTGAAGCTAATAACTCACTCCTTCTACCTTAGGCCACAAACTTATCAATCACCCCTGCTGTGGGCCACTTCTGCAGGCCTAAGACTCTGACCTCTACAAAGAAGGGATCTGTATGCTCCATGACCACTGGACTAAGTGTGTAAGTGTAGGAAAAATAAATGTGCTAGGTTTTCTAAAATTGACCCCTTCTACCTTAGGCCATGAACTTATCAATCAGCCCTCGTATACAAAATCACAAAGGGCATAGATAGGATGAATGTTATGAATGTTGTCAGTCTTTTTCCCTAGAGCTGGGGAATCAAGACTTAGAGGGCGTAGGTGAGGGGGCACCAGTAAAGAGGAACTTGAAGGATGATTTTTTTTTTGCACAAAGGGTGGTATCTTCCTCTTCTAATGTCTCTATTTTCCTTTTGAAGGTGGCTGGGGTCCTGTAGGAGTCTGTGATCTGCAGCGACATTCAAACTGCGGTTCTGCACAGCATCATGTTCCCATTCTTGGAGCTCACCAATCGGCCACATTTTTGATCTGTCCGGGTGTCCAGTCAGGCGCCTTTGGAGTGTGGCCTTGCTCAGCCTCGTGGACAGAAATTCTTGCCAGCGTCACCAACTGAAGCACCGTGAGAAGCTAGAACATCGGGACAGCAAGAACAGATGTTGGAG
This sequence comes from Mobula birostris, assembly GCF_030028105.1. NCBI lineage: Eukaryota > Metazoa > Chordata > Chondrichthyes > Myliobatiformes > Myliobatidae > Mobula > Mobula birostris. The sequence goes on from NC_092385.1 coordinate 26,530,833, forward strand.
GCCTCTGCACTTGGGGTGATCACCATCTCTTTCGTTCTTGATGGTGTGTGAAAGTTTGCTGCCAATTCTCGAGTTGGGGAACTCAAAATAAACAAAAACAATGACTCAGACTGTGATTGTAACATCAAAACAGCAACTATTGTCTCCCCTCTCACCGTGGAAGAAATTATATTTGCCTCTCCCTTGTTAGTGAGAGAGAGAGAGAATTTGAATTGTTGGAATTAACAGTTAGTTGTGGTTGTACCATGGTCCTTCTTTGGGGGCTTTGCTGTTGCTTGTGTGGTGGGTGGTGGGAACGCTGATGCTTTCTGCTAGAATAAGTGGGGGGGGAGGGTTGATGCTGCTTGTGCGTGGGAGGGGCAAGAGGCATTAGAGTTCTTACTATTTTTTCTGTCTTTTGTTCTTTGGGATTTTTCTTCTGTTTCAACATTGTCTGTGGAGTAAGAATTTCAGATTATATATTGTATACATTTTCTGATATTAAATGGAACCATTGAACCAACTATGTGGAATGAGCTGTCAGGAGAAGTGGTACAAAAGTGCTTAAAAAAAAGAGCAGGTACAATCACAACTTTAAAAGTCAGTTGGACAGATACATGGATTGGAAAGGTTTAGAGAATTATGGGGCAAACACTAGCAATTGGGAGTAGCTTGTATGGGTTATTTTTATTTACATGGACTAGTTCAGCCAAAGGGCCTGCTTCCATGCTGCACAACTCTGACTTTATCTATGACTCTAATAGACTTACACATTTACAAGGGGTAGTACGTTTTTCTATTGATGTATCAACGACCATAAAAGATTGGCTTGTGCTTAGCAGAAATTCTTCACAATAGCCTACAGCAAAAGAAGTTTGGCTTTGACAGTCTGACCTCACACATCATGAAGACCCTAGAGAGGCTGGTCCTGGCTCATCTCCGACCCCTAGTCAGAGCGGTCTTTGATCGCCTGCAGTTTGCCTACCAGAAGCACGTTGGAGTTGACGATGCTGTCATCTACCTGCTGAACAGAGCCTACTCCCATTTGGATAAGCAGTGCAGCACTATGAGGATCATGTTGTTTGACTTCTCAAGTGCCTTCAATAGAGCCCTCATTGCTGGGGGAGAAAACTCCATTCAACACAGGATGGCACTTCCATTGTATTGTAGAGAATGGACTACCTGACTGGCAGACCACAGTTCGTGCAGCTTCAGAGCTGTGTGTCAGACGTGGCTATAAGCAGCACTGGGCACCCACAGAAGACTGTATTGGTTCCCTTCCTATTTACCCTGTATACTTCAGACTTTAGATACAACACTGAGTAATGTCATCTGCAGAAATTCTCTGATGACTCAGCACTAATTGGGAGTATAAAGGGAGGACAGGAGGATGTATACAGGGCCTTAGTGGAGGACTTTGTCAAATGGTGCAAACTGAATCATCTGCAGCTCAACATCAGTAAGACAAAAGAAATGGTGATGGACTTTAGGAAGACAAAGCCTGTTACTATTGATGGTAACGACATGGATGTGGTGAGGACCTGCAAGTACCTGTAGGTGCACCTGGATGATAAACTTGAGTGGAGCATCAACACAGAGGCTGCGTACAAGAATGGCCAGACTCACCTCTACTTCCTGAGGAGACTGACGTCCTTTGGAGTATGCAGGCCTCTCTTTCACATGTTCTACCAATCTGTTGTCGCCAATACAATCTTGTATGCAGTGGTATGATGGGGCAAATGACATCAACCGGCTCGATAAACTGATTAGAAAGGCTGGTTCTCTTACAGGAGTCAAACTGGACACACTGAGGCTGTGGTAGAACTAAGGACCCAACATAAAATCCTGGAAATTCAGGACAAAGTTTCTCACCCTCTGCACGCCATCTTGATTGAACAGTGGAACACTTTTAGTAACAGGCTAAGAGAACTGTGCAGCTCCAATGAGCGCTATATGAGGTAATTATTTCCCTTGGCCATTAGGCTCTACAATGAGACAACCTATAGCTGGGGAAGTGATGACGCCTTCCTGCTAGACTGATCGAGATAACTTATTTTTTTATTCTTTCTTACGTCTTTTCTATATTTGTATGCCTGTGCACTTGTAATGCTACTATGACACTGTTATTTCCTTTGGAAATAATATCTATTTAGCTATCTATCTTTTAAACTAATGAATCTTGCTTTAACTGTTCTAAGAGATCCTCCAAAGCAGTTTTTGAAGCTCCCTTCTAGTTCTAGTCCTGACGAAGGGTCTCAGCCCAAAATGTCAACTGCACCTCTTCCTATAGATGCTGCCTGGCCTGATACGTTCCACCAGCATTTTGTGTGTGTTGCTTGAATTTCCAGCATCCGCAGATCTCCTCGTGTTTGTGTTTCTAATTCTATTTGTTTTGCATGCCATAAATCACTAAAAAGACATTGGAGTGTGTGAAACAAGAGAGAGATTTCAAAAGAAGTGAGTAGAGCTAGTTGGAACATTAGGTTGGGGTTTGCATAATTAGGTACTTGGCGAGGTCCGATAAAAAGAAATTAAGCTTAAGCAGAGTGCCCATTGTCAGAGTGGGGAGTTCCTTCCTCCCTTTCTTTCTGTCTTTCTTATTGCACATTCAGAGCAATGGGATGCCAGACAGGATGGTGAAATGTTCTTCTTGTAGGATAGAAACATAGAAATCCTACAACACTGGACAGGCCCTTCAGTCCACAAAGTTGTGTCGAACATGTCCCTACCTTAGAAATTACTAGGCTTACCCACAGCCCTCTATTTTTCTAAGCACGTACCTATCCAAAAGTCTCTTAAAAGACCCTATCGCATGTGGGAAGGCAGGGAGAATTCATGTCCCTGATGACTACACCTGCAAGAAGTACACCCAGCTGCAGCTTCTTACAGACCGTGTCAAGGAATTGGAGCTAAAGCTGAATGAACTCTGGATTATTCAGGAGGGGCTGATCAGTAGGACATGCAGAGAGGCAGTTACACTCAAACTGCAGGACACAGTTAACTGGGTGACAGTTAGAAGGGGCCAGTACCCCTAATGGCCATTCCACTAAACAACAGGTATACTACTTTAGATACTATTGGGAGAGATGCCATAGTAGAGGAAAGACAAAGTGGTCAGGTGTCTGGCACTGAGACTGGCTCTGTTGCTCAGAAGAACAGGGGGAGAAGGGGAGAGCTCCAGTGACAGGGAATTCAATAGTTAGGGGAACAGACAGGAGGTTCTACGGACCATAATGAGATGCCTGGATGGTATCTTGCTTCCCAGGTGCCAAGATAAAAAGCCTTCTTAAGTGGGAGGATGTGTGGCCAGAGGAAATGGTACAAGTCAATACTAATGACATGGGTAGGAAGGGTGACAAGTTCCTGCAAAGTGATTCAGGGAATTAGCTTTCCCCCGGGATCAATAAAGTATGACTATGACGAGATGCTACATTAAAGGATGGGACCTTCAGGGTGGTGATCCCAAGGTTGCTACCTGCATCATGTGCTCATTAGGCCAGAAATAAGAAGATAATACATTTTAACATATGCTAAGGTGATGGTGCAGAAGGAAGGGCTTCAAGTTTTTAGATCATTGGGCTCTCTTCCAGGAAAGGTAGTATGGTTTACACCTGAACTGAAGGGGAACTCATCTACTGAGGCCACATGGTTGGAACTGAGGAATAAGAAAGACCATGATAATGTGATTAACAGCATCATCCCTAGACGTGTAGACCAGTCAAATGGATTTATACTATTGCATATACTGAGTCTATAACATTGAATATAGATCACCTAATAGTCAGTGGGATTTAAGGGACCAAATTTGTAGAGAGATTGCAGATTGTTGCAAGAAACGTAAGATTGTGACAGTAGGTAAGTTTAACTCTCAACATATTGATTGGGACTCCCAAACTGTAAAAGGACAGGATGGGAAAGACTTTTTTCAAATATGTTCAGGGACATTTCCTTAATCAATACACGGAGGTCCCAATTGGAGCCAGTGTGATACTAGATCTCCTATTAGGAAATTCAACAGGGTAGGTGACAGAAGTTTGTGTAGGGGAACACTTTGCACCTAGTGACCATAATGCCATTAGTTTCAATATAATTTTGGAGAAGGATGGGTCTGGTCTTCAAGTTGACATTCTAAGTTGGAGAAAGGCCAATTTTGTTGAGATCAGAAAGGATCTGGCAAGTGTGAATTGGGACAGGTTGTTTCAGACAAAGGTGTACCTGGCAAATGGGAGGCCTTCAAAAGTTAAATATTGAGACTATGAAGTTTGAATGTTCCTTTCACAATAAAAAGCAAGGATAATGGGTTTAGGGAACCTTGGTTTTCAAGTGATATTGAGGCTCTGGTTAAGAAGGAGGAGGAGGTACACGGCAGATATGGGCAGGAAGGGCAATGATGTACTTGAAGATTATAAGATATGCAAAAGAACACCCAAGAAGGAAATCAGAATGCCTGAAAAAAAGGAATGAGCTTGTTCTAGCAGAAAAATTCAAGAAGAATCTCAAGGACTTCCACAGATACTTCATATTAAGAACAAAAGGATTATAAAGGACAAAATTGGTCCTCTTGGAAATCAGAGCAGTCATCTATGCACGATGTTGAAAGAGATAGGAGAGATCTTAAATGGATACTTTGGATTTGTATTTACTCAGGAGAATGACAGAGTCTATAGAAGTGAGGCAAAGCACAATGAAGTCATGGACCGCATACAGATGCTTACTGTCTTGAGGCAAACTAGGGTGGATAAATCCCCAGGTATGACAAAATGTTCCACTGGACCTTGTGTGAGGCTGGTGCAGAAATTGCAGGGGCCCTAGCAGATACAATTATATCTTCCTTAGCAATGGTTGAGGTACCAGAAGATTGGAGGTTAACTAATGTTGTTCCATTGTTTAAGAAAGGCTGTAAGAATAAGCCAGAAGATTATAGGCTGGTGAGCCTGACTTTGGTAGTGGATAAGTTATTGGAAGGTATTCTAAGGGAATGGATATACGAGTTTTTGGATAGACAGGGAATGATTAGGGATAGACAACATGACTTTATGCAAGTTAGGTCATGTCTAACCAACCTTATAGTTTTTGAAGAAGTTACCAGAGAAGTTGATGAAGGTAGTGCAGTGGATATTGTCTATATGGACTTCAGCAAGGCCTTAGACAAAGTGCCACATGGGAGGTTGGTCAAGAAGGTTCATTTGCTTGGTAGTCAGGATGAGGAAGTAAATTGGATTAGATTCATGGGAGAAGCCAGAGTATGGTAGTAGCTGGTTGCCTCTCTGACTGAGGCCTGCGACAAGTGGCACGTCACAGTGATTGGCACTGGATTCACTGTTGTTTCATATCTATAATGTGGTTAACATGATCAGCAAATTTGCGGATGACACCAAAAATGGAGGTGTAGTGGACAGCAAGGAAGACTATCAGAGCTTACAGCAGGATCTGGACCAGCTAGGAAATCGGGTTGAAAAATGGCAGATTGGAGTTAATGTAGACAAATGTGCGGTGTTACGCTTTGGGAGAACAAACCAGAGTAGGACTTACACGGTGAGCAGTAGGGTACTGAGTAGTGTGATAGAACAGAGGGAATCGGGAATACAGGTTCATAATTCCTTGAGAGTGGCGCCACAGGTAGTGAGAGTCATAAGAGGTTACGAAGGCACATCAGCCTTCATAAATCAAAGTACTGAGTACAGAAGTGGGATGTTATGCTGAAATTGTGTATGATGTTGGTGAGGCCTAATTTGGAGTATTGTGTGCAGTTCTGGATACCTATCTACAATAAAGATACTAATAAGATCAAAAAAGTGCAAAGAAAATTTACAAGGATATTGCCAGGACTTGAGGGCCCAAATTATTGGGATGGGTTGAATAGGTTAGGACTTTATTCCATACAATGTGGGGAAAGAGGGTGATTTGATAAAGGGATACAAAATTATGTGGGGTATAGATAAGCTAAATGCAAGCAAGCTCTTTTCACTGAGGTTGGGTGAGACTAGAATAGAAACTGGAACAGGTTAAGGGTGAAAAGTAAACTGTTTAAATGGAACCTGATGGTGAACTTCTTCACTTAGAGGACGGGGAACACTTAGAGAACAGTGTGGAACAAACTGCCAGAGGAAGTGGTGGACTTGGGCTTGATTTAAAAGAAATTTGGATAGGTACATTGATGGGAGGGGTATAGACAGCTATGGACTGGGTGTAGATTGATGGGACTAGGCAGATTAATAGTTCTACATGGACTAGATGGGCCAAAGGGCCTGTTTCTATGCTGTAGTGTCCTATTTCTCTATTTATTGGATGGTTTCTTGCAGTACATTGGCTTAGGAGCTGAATACTTCATATGATCTAATTAAGATTAAAAAGTGATGGGAATAAAAATTGTTTTATGACCGGAAATGAAATTAATGGAATGTTAAGAGTTAATCAGATTTTGTACGGTACATTTGTAACTTAACCTTGCTAATAAATAAAACACAGCAGGTATTCAGTACAGAAGTGTCTGTTTGGAAATAACAGCAGATCAGGATCATCTCATGAGCCTGACTTTGATGTTTTCCCTGAAAGTTAACTTTTTAGTGTTTCCAATGCAACTATGCTACCATATCTTATATATTGCCTCTTATTTTTACTTGGGGAAATAACCTAAAAGTGAAAAAAAAACTAATTTGCTCCTGTGGAGGCCATTGTCATCCATAATAAGATTACTTAAATCTTTTATCTTTAATAGTAAATGGTGGAATCGTGTGTTGTTCTCTGCCCAATTTAAAAGCAAGAAATAAATTTGCTGTCATTGTAGGACCCCGAAGATTCTATAATGGGCAAATGCAGAGTAACGTGGTGTAATTTCCCAATCAGTGTTCCAATAGCACCAAAGTTCAAAGAAAATTAATTATTGAAGTATGTATATGTTACCATACAGAAATCTGAGATGCATATTCTTACAGGTATTACAGGATAAAGAAATACAATAGAATTTTACAAAAATCTGTGCATAAACAAAACGAAGGCAAACAACCAATGTGAAAAAAAGACAATCTGCACAAATAAAAATAATACTGAGAACATAAGCTGTAAAGAATCCTTGAAAGTGAGTCTGTGGGTTGTAGAATCAGTTCAGAGTTGTGGTGAATGAAGTTATCCATACTGGTTCAGGAACTTGATGGTTGTAGTGTAATAATTATCCCTGAACCTTGTGGTGTAAGACTTAAGGCTTCTATACCTCCAGTCTGATGGCAGTAGTGAGAAGAGGGAATGGCCTGAATGGTGGGGACCTTCGATGATGAATGCTTGTGGCAGCACACATGTACATGTACTTAAGGTGGGGAGGGCTTTGACTGTGATGGATTGGGCTACATCTACCATTTTCTGTAGGCTTTTCCATTCCAGGGTATTTGCATTTCCAATGCATAGAAAAAATGGCATCATCCCTTGTTCTCCTGATGCAGAAATTGTAAAGCAGTTGACTAATGAATGACTTAAATGTTTCAACTTGTTTATTTCAACGGTGCTGAGCTTGAGAAGATTAATTCCTAGGAGTGAAGATGACCAGTAGTCTGTCCTGGTCCAGTCACCTTGATGTCACAGCCAGAAACGCTCAGTAATGCCTCTGCTTCCTCAAGAGTCTAAAGAAATCTTGCAAGTCCTTGTCAACCTTTACCAGATTTTAACAATGCCCAATAGAAAGCATTCTATCCGGATACATAACGGTTTGGCATATGACCACAAGAAACTACAGAGAATTGTGTACATAGCTCAGCACATCGTGGAAACCAGACTTCTCTCTAAAGACTTTCTCTATATTTCACACTGCCTCAATAAAGCAGCTAACATAATCAAAGACCCCTCTCACCACGGACAGTCTTGCTTCTCCATCTTCCATCGGGCAGAAGATACAAAAGCCTGAAAGCAAATGCTACCAGGGTCAAAGACAGCTTCTATCCCACTGTTACATGACTATTAAATGGTTCCTGAGTATGAAAAGATGGATTCTTGACCTCACAATTTAACTCGTTATGATCTTTCTTCTTATTCTCTACCTGCACTGCACATTCTCTGTAGCTGTTAAAATTCATTCTGCATTCTGTTATTGCTTTACGTTGTTCAACCTCAATGTACCGTGCAATAAATTGATCTGTATGAACAGTATGCAACACAGGTTTTTCACTGTATCTCAGTACATGTGACAATAGTAAACCAATTCCAATTCTAATTCCCAGTTTTTAAAACAATCATTGACTTGTCAGCTTTAGTCTGCACCCAATCTCTGCAACTGAAAAGATCTAGTTGCTTGACCTGATACAATGACTTGCCTTCTCTCTCCAATCATGCTGCTTGATCTTTTTAACATTTTTATTAAAATATTGTAGACAGTGGATGCAAGTCTGGTAAGGTGGGACTTTCATCATAAAAATGATGAATTAAATTTGTGGAAGTTTGACAGGGTGTTCAATGATAAACCAAACCTCCTTAATATCTTAAGAAAGTAAAGATGTTGGTGTGCTTTGCTTGTGATTGCATCTATATGTTGAGCTCAGGATGGGTCATGTTAAAGCTGCTAACTCTCTCGACTGCCGATCCCCCATTGTAGACCAGTGGTGACTGTGATGCTGCTGTAAATAAGTTTATCATTTTACCTGTTGTGACGAGAATACACATAAATTAAGATGTTTGCTGGCCTGGGCTTGCACCAGTGGCATCAGCAGTTGGTCTGCCACCTGTCCTCAGGGGAGGGAGAGATAAGGCACACAATGAGCAGCATTTGGAGGTGTTAATGAAGGAGCCATCAGTCTGGGTATTGTCAAGATCGGCTCCCCCTTTGAACCCTGAACTGTTTGAAGTGATGGACAGGCGATCTGGAGATGTGTAATGAAGGGACGGGAGAGAGAGCTGTCTAGAACGGCTCCCCCTTTGAACCCTGAACTGTTTGAAGTGATGGACGGGCGATACCCCAGCAGGGGGATAAAAAGGGACAGGTTCGCTAAGGCAGGGCACACACGACACCCCGAGGTAACAAGACCCTGGAAGCGGTGCGCCTCTCACAAGTCGGTGGAAAGCTCTTGGACGGCTGATAGCGGGATCAGCCTTAGATGCACAGGGTGGAAAGGTACGATCAGCGGGAACCCGGTGTGTGTCCGCCCTTGCTTGAGTACCGGGTTCACTGCAGAGGATCGACCGCATCTGGAGGAGAGGTCACAGTCGGTGACCCCAGGTGACATCACAAAGGACTCACCCGAAAGCTGCTTGTGAGCAATATCGCAGGTCTGTGAGTGGAAGCCGTTTTTGAATGATCAGTCGTTCTCGTTCTCTCTCTCCCTCCCCCCCACGTTGTCCATCGCCATGGCAATGATTACTGCGAACTGAACTAAATTGAACTGGACTTTGTGTCACTTTGAAATTGGTCATTTACCCCTAGACAACGATAGAGCTTGATTGATCCTGTTATCTTAATTCTGTGCACATGTGTGTTTATCATTGCTGAACTGTTGCATTTATTATCCTTTCGATTACTGTGTTCCTTGTTTCTTTAATAAATCTTTCTTAGTTCTAGTAATCCAGACTCCAACTGAGTGATCCATTTCTGCTGGTTTGGCAACCCAGTTACGGGGTACGTAACACTGTCCATATATGTACTGCTGCATATGACAATAAACTCAACTATGAAACTTTGAAATTTTAAACAAAGAAAAACGTTGTCATGCACTGCATTAATCTGCCTTCATATTCCTAGAATTTCTCCAAGGTTAATTAAGTTTTTGAAGTATGCAATTTGCTAGCATCAGAATCAGAAATTAGATAAGTTGCCAGATAATTTGTTTTTGTCATGTTAGTTGTCAAAATAAAATGACTAATAGACTGGCAAAACAATCCTTCTCTTTCCCAAACAGAGTCAGAAACAGGTTTAATATCAATAGCACACGTCATGTTTTTCTGCACCAGCAGTATATTGCAATTCCAAATAATAAAAAACTGTAAATTACAATAAGAAATATATATATACAAATGAAATAAGCAGTGCAAAAAGAGAGTGAAAATAAAAAGAGATGGTGTACATGATTTCTTTGTCCATTCAGAAATTTGATGGCAGAGGGGAAGAGGCTGTTCCTAAAATATTGAGCATGTGTCTTCAGGCTCCTGTACCTCCTCCTTGATGGCAGCAATGAGAAGAGGGTGATGGAGATCCTTAATGAAGGATGCTGCTTTTTCGAGGCAACACCCTTTGAAGGTATCCATGATGTTGAACAGGATAGAGCCCATGATGGAGCTGACTGAGTATGCAACTTTCTGCAGCTGTTTCTGGATCCTGTATAGTGGCCTCTCCATACCAGATGGTAATACAACCAGTTAAAATGCTCTCCATGTAGAAATTTGTAAGAATCTTTGGTGACATACCAAGTTTCCTCAAACTCCTAATGAAACAGCCACTGTCATACCATCTTCATAATTGCATTAGATGTTCAGCCCTAGGTAGACCTTCAGAGATTTTGACACAAGGAACTTGAAACAGTTCACCCTTTCTATTGCTGATCTCTCGATGAGGACTGGTGTGTATACCCTCATCTTCCCCTTCCTGAAGTCCTCAGTCAATTCCTTGTTCTTACTAACAATGAGTGCAAGGTTGTTGTTGTGACACCACTCAACCAGCAGATTTATCTCACTCCTGTATGCCTCCTTGTCACCATCTGAAATTCTGCCTGCAATATTTGTGTCATTGACAAGTTTATAGATGGTGTTTGAACTGTGTCTAGCCACACAGTCATGGATGTAGAGAGGGGTGAGCAGTGGGGTAAGCATGCATCCTTGAGATGCACTAGTGTTGATTGTCAGTGAATTGGAGATGTTATTTCTTATCCACACTGACTGTGAGGAAGTCAAGGATCTAGCTGCAGAGGGAGGTACAAAGGCCCAGATTTTAGAACTTGTTGATTAGTACAAGAGGGCATGATGGTGTTGAATGCTGCGCTGCAATCAATAAATAGCAGTCTGATGTGGGTATTGATATAAACAGAGTCCTGAGTTTGCTTACATTCACTAAGGCAACATACAATTTTGCATCTCCTCTGAAAGCTGACATATTAGAAAGCGCATTCCTTAGTACAGTACTAGCCAAGACCAGGAGCGGTGAATCTCTTTGAGAGTGCGTCCCCATATTGGCAATACTGTTCTAAAAATTCACTCATGTCATGATAATTTGAGCAGATTATCACTGATTACTTTAAACTTACTTACATCTTTAGATGCTGTTGTGCCAACTCGTTTGCTGATAGCTGGAGGTGGTCCAAGCACTTTTGATCCAAATGCAATGTGTGATATATCTTGGTTCCTGACACTACGTGCGCTGACTGTTCCACGACTGGAATGCTGGTCTGAATTAAAACAGAAGAATGTTCCTCAGAAGTTATGAATATTCTCCCTCCTCTTACAAGCTACCATTTAAATGTTCAGCAAAATAATTAAAAATGGAAAGCAAAAGCAACAAGACAATTTAAATTTATGCCATTGTTACAAATGGCAGAATTAAATATAAATAGTTTCCAAAATCAGGAAGAATAAGAGATCAAATCAAAGACTGTGCAAAGGCAATGTCTAAAAAATTACTTCTGTCAAGTAAAGGTAAGTGAAGACATGAGCAATATGCCCTCCTGAGACAGAGACAGTAAGTCAAACTAATTATTTTGATATAATCAAAGTAGAAATATTAAGCAGACTAATAAAGCTCAGAACAAATAAATCTCAAGGGTTTTGTAAACTTGACTCAAAGAGTCAGAGCTTATTCAGAAGTTTTCTGGGAAATATTTCAGAAATAGTGGTAGTTCAAAGAACAATGAAATAGCTTAATGAAACAAGCGCTTTAAAAATAGTGATTAAAAAAGAGACAACTTCAAACCCATGAACCTTACTTTATTTCTTCAAAATAATGGAACTGTTTGAAAAGCATGATAATGTACCTGAAAGTGGTAACACATGCAGGCTGACCAACACAATCCTCGCTGATTTGATTTGACACAAACATATTTCATTGCATGTTTTGATGTACATGTGACAATTAAAGCTAATCTTTTATCTGAACAATCCAATAATCAGTGAAGCTTGGAAATAGTCTATCTTACCCTACCAATACCTTTGTATTTTTTTTAAAGCCATTCCAAATGAACACTGAAAAATATTCCTGGCACAGCATAAACCCTGTGTGCAGTAGCAGAGTGGCAGACTTTGGTGACTAAAGGGAGTTTTAATTTAATATTCAAAAACTCTTTGCTTAACATATTTACATAAAGCATTACTTTCCCAGCTAATTGGGTACCAGCTAGAACTCACTAAATTAAGTAGGTGACTCAGTACTGCTGCCTTTGAGCACAAATCATGGCCTAAGACTATCAATTGCAGAGGTGTAGAGCCTATGCAGAGTGAGATGTGGATGATTAAAATATTTTGAGACTGGTATGATATACTGTAGAAGCATGTGGGAGTTGAAATTGTGACTATATGTCCACCAAGCATATTAACTTGAGGATCTTCAGCTCAGAGTTGATGACCTGACGTCTGATATTCAGACATAGATTTATTAAAGAAGGAGCAGGGTTACCTGGATAGATCTGTAAAGGAGGACAATTAAGAGGGAAAACCTGGAGACAGTCTACAGCCCCCGATACCTATGGTGTGTTCGTAACATCATTAAAGACCCATCCCATACCTGCCATCTTAGCCAAGACAGCAAAACTGAAAAACAGTTTCTTCCTGAGTCAAGTTAAGAAGCCAAGTTTATTGTCTTTGAACGATATACATGTATATAACGTATATAACCATATAATGTACATAGAAACAAGACATAATTTATTCAAACCAGGGTGTAAAGCACAGTATTACATATAACATTTTCATTGACTACAGCTCTGCCTTTAATACCATCATTCCAAATAAACTGATTGCTAAGCTCCGGAAACTGGGCATTAGCACTCAGATCTGCAGCTGGATCTTCAGCTTCCTCACAGACAGGACCCAGGCTGTAAAAATAGGGGACAAGCTCTCCTCTACAGTCACTCTGTGCACCGGTGCCCCACAAGGCTGTGTACTCAGCCCCCTGCTGTACTCACTGTACACCCATGATTGTGTAGCCAAGTTTCCATCAAACTCAATATATAAGTTTGCTGATGACACAACAATTGTAGGCCGTATCTCGGGCAATGGTGAGTTTGAGTAGAGAGAGGAAATTAAGAACCTGGTGGCATGGTGCGAAGACAATAACCTATCCCTCAACGTCAGCAAGACGAAGGAATTGGTTGTTGACTTCAGAAGGAGTAGTGGACCACACAACCCAATTTACATCGGTGGTGCGCAAGTGGAACAGGTCAAAAGCTTTAAGTTCCTCGGGGTCAATATCACAAATGACCTGACTTGGTCCAACCAAGCAGAGTTCACTGTCAAGAAGGCCCATCAGCACCTTTACTTCCTGAGAAAACTAAAGAAATTTGGCCTGTCCCCTAAAACCCTCACTGATCTTTATAGATGCACCGTAGAAAGCATTCTTCCAGGGTGCATCACAACCTGGTATGGAAGTTGTCCTGTCCAAAGCCGAAAGAAGCTGCAGAAGGTCGTGAACACGGCGCAGCACATCACACAAACCAATCTTGCGTCCGTGGACTCACTTTACACTGCATGCTGTCGGAGCAGTGCTGCCAGGATAATCAAGGACACCACCCACCCAGCCAACACACTTTTTGTCCCTCTTCCCTCCGGGAGAAGGTTCAGGAGCTTAAGGACTCATACGGCCAAATTTGGGAACAGCTTCTTTCCAACTGTGATAAGACTGCTGAACGGATCCTGACCCAGATCTGAGCCGTACCCTTCAAATATCCAGACCTGCCTCTTGGTTTTTTTGCACTACCTTACTTTCCATTTTTCTATTTTCTATTTATGATTTATAAATTAAATTTTTAATATTTACTAATTTTTACTATTTTTAATATTTAATATTTGTAATCCAGGGAGTGGGAAGCGCAGAATTAAATATTGCTGTGATGATTGTACATTCTAGTATCAATTGTTTGGCGACAATAAAGTATAAAGTATAACACACATAACACATGAAGGTACAGATAAAATCTACAGATGAGTCACACATAGATAACCAACTAAAGTGTATTAATATTAAATTTTGTAAGGTACATAACAGATTAACCATTGGAACTTTGAATACAATGCAGCAGGGAGTTCAGAAGCCTAATGGTCTGGGGGAAGGAATGGTTTCTCATCCTGAAAGTCAAAGAGGGTGCTGGATGGATTGGTGGGATCCTTGATAGCACTAAGTGCCCTGTGTATGCACTGGTCCTGATAAATGTCCCTGATGGATGGTAGAGAGACCCCTATGATCCTCTCAACTGTTCTCACAGACCTTTGTAGGACTTCCAGTCCAATGCTTTGCTGCTCTAACACCAGATGGAGATGCAACTTGTCAGGATGCTCTCAATGATTCTCCTGTAAAATTCTGTTAAGACGGCGGGGGGGGGGGGGGTAGGGGGGAATCAGAGCCTTGCTTGCCTCAATCTTCTCAGGAAATGGAGGCGCTGCTGTGCCTTCTTGTTCAGGGAGTTGATACTAAGGGACCAAGTGAAGTCATCTGTGATATGAACTCTCAGAATCTTGGTGTACTTCACTCTCTCTAAGGAGGAGCCATGTATTTGCAGAGCGGGATGTTTCGTTTGGACCTTCCTGAAGTCCACAATGATTTCCTTTGTCTTCTCCATGTTCAGGCTTAGGCTGTTCTTCTCACACCAATCTACCAGCCCCTCCAATTTCTCTCTATACTCCAACTCGACATCATTCTTATTAAGCGCAACCACTGTTGTGGCATCCGCACACTTGATGGCACAGTTTGAACTGGATCCTGCGACACAGTCGTGTGTCAGCAGTGTGAACTGTAGTGGGCTGACCACACAGCCTTGGGGGCACCAGTGCTCAGTGTAATAGGACTAGAGACATCGCTGCCCACACAGACTGACAGTGGGCTTACTGTTAAGAAGTCCAGTATCCAATTGCAGAGTAAGGTGTTGATACCCAGCGAGGACAGTTTCCCTACCAGTTTTTGGGGTATGATGGTGTTGAATGCTGAACAACAGTCTAGCTTATGAGACCCCACTTTCCAGCTGGGACAGAACAGAGTGGAGGGTTGAGGCTATTGCGCTGTCAGTGGATTGATTTGAGTGATAAGCAAACTGGTAAGGATCCAATGTAGCCAGGAGAAAGGGTTTAACGTGCTCTATGACTAGTGCTCAAAGCATTTTATATAGTTGATGTTAATGTCCCCGGATGCTAGTCATTTAGGCAGGTTACATATATGTCCCCATATACAACCCTGAGAGTCATTTTCTTGTGGGTATAATCAATAAATCCATAATAGAATAATAACCATAATAGAATTAATGGAAGACTGCACCAACTTGGGCCACCAAATGAGGCTAGACAGTTTGGCAACACACACAAAATGCTGGAGGAACTCAACAGGCCTGGCAGCATCTATGGTAAAAAAGTACAGTCGACGTTTCGGACCAAAACCTTTCAGCATGACTGGAGAATAAAAGCTAAGGAGTAGATTTAAAAGGTGGGGAGAGGGGAGAGAGAACCACCAGGTGATAGGTGAAACCTGGAGTCGAGGGATGAAGTAAAGAAGTGGGAAATTGATTGGTGAGATGAGGTGAGAGAGGGAAAAGGGGTTGGGAAATAGAGAAGGAGGGGGTCATTACCGGAACTTTCAGAACTCAATGTTCATACCATCAGGTTGAAGGCTACCCAAATGGAATATAAGGTGTTGTTCCTCCAACCTAAGTGTGGCCTCATCACAACAGTGGAGGAGGCCATGGATGGACATATCGGAACGGGAATGGGAAGTGGAGTTAAAATGTGTGGCCACTGGGAGATCCTGCTTGTCCTGGTGGGCAGACGGAGTGTGGATGCTCGCCGAAGCAGTCTCCCAATCTACGTTGGGTCTCACCAATGTACAGGAGGCCACACTGGGAGCACCAAATAACCCCAAAAGCCACATAGGTGAAGTGTCACCTCGCCTGGAAGGACTGTTTAGTGCCCTGCACGGTAGTGAAGGAGGAGGTGTAGGGCCAGGTGTAGCACTTGTTCTGTTTGCAAAGGTAAGTGCCAGGAGGGAGATCAGTGGGGAGGGACGAATGGATAGTGGAGTCGCCTAGCGAGTGATCCCTGTGGAAAGCAGAAAGTGGGGGAGAGGGAAGGATGTGCTTGGTGGTGGAGTTCTGTGGAGGCGTTGGACGTTTCGGAGAATTATGTGCTGGACATGGAAGCTGTGGGGTAGTAGATGTTATAAAAATGTTCAGTTTGGGTCTCCTGTCCATTCTCCGCAATAGTAGAAAGGTGAAGAGGGCATGTCCAGGATGGTGAGAGTCTTCATTGATGGATGCCATATTCTTGAGGCATCACCTTTAGAAGATGTCCTCAGTGGTGGGGAAGGTGTTCCTGTGATAGCTGTGGATGGATCTAAGATGCTCTGTAGCTTCTTACGATCCCATGCATTGGAGCCTTGAGCCTGCTCTGTCATTGCATCATGGCTGATATCCCTCTCAACCCCACTCTTCTGCCTTCTCTCCATAACCTTTGACACCCTTACTAATCATGAAACTATTAAACTCCAATTTAAGTATACTTTACCTTAACAGATGTTTGTGGCAATGAATTCCACAGATTCACCTCTCTCACTACAGAAATACCTCCTTATCTCTGGGACATCTTTCTATTCTGAGGCTATTCCTAGACTCTCCTACTATTGGAAACATCCTCTCCACATCCACTTTATCTAGTAGGCCTTTCAATGTTTGACAGGTTTCAATGAGATCCCTCTCATTCTTCTAAATTCCAGTCAGTACAGGGCCAGAGCCATCAAAAGCTGCTCATAGGTTAACACTTTCATGGGATCATTCCCATGAGCCTCTCCTGGGCCCTTTCCAATGCCAGCACATCCTTTCTTAGATAAGGTGCCCAAAACTGCTCATAATGCTCCAAGTGTGGTCTGACCAATGCCTTACAAAGCATTGCATCCTTGTTCTAAGATTCTAGCCCGCTCAAACTGAACGCTAACATTGCATTTGCCTTCCTTACTACCAACTCAACCTAAAAGAAACCCTTCAAGGAATCCTGCAAGTAAACTCCCAAGTCTGTTTGCACCTCTCATTTCTGAATTTGCTCCGTATTTAGAAAGTAGTCTTCGTTTCTTTGGCCAAAATGCTTGACCATACATATCTCTACACTGTACTTCATCTGCCACTTCTTTTTTTATTCTCCTAATCTGCACAAGTCCTTCAGTAGACTATCTGCTTTTTCAGCACTATTCTGCCCCTCCTCCTATCTTTGTATTGTCTACAAACATGGCCGTTGTGATGAGAATACACATAAAATTAAGATGTTTGCTGGCTTGGGTTAGCATCAGTGGCATCAGCAAGTGGTCTGCCACCTGTCCTCAGGGGAAGGAGAGATAAGGAACAATGGAGCAGCGTCTGGAGATGTGTAATGAAGGGACGGGAGAGAGAGCTGACTGGAGCGGCTCCCCCTTTGAACCCTGAACTGTTTGAAGTGATGGACAGGCGATACCCTAGCAGGGGGATAAAAAGGGACAGGTTCACTAAGGCAGGACACACACGACACCCGAGGTAACAAGACCCTGGAAGCGGTGCGCCTCTCACGAGTCGGTGGGAAGTACCGGACCTTAAATGCACAGGGTGGAAAGGTACGATCAGCGGGAACCCGGTGTGTGTCCACCCTCGCTTGGGTGCCGGATTCACTGCAGAGGATCGACCGCATCTGGAGGAGAGGTCACAGTTGGTGACCTCAGGTGACATCACCAAGGACCTGCCTGAAAGCTGCTTGTGAGCAATATCGCCGGTCTGTGAGTGGAAGCCATATCTGAATGATCAGTCGTTCCCGTTCTCTCTCTCCCTCCCTCCACGTTGTCCATCGCCATGGCAACGATTACTGCGAACTGAACTAAATTGGACTGAACTTTTGTGTCACTTTGAAATTTGGTCATTTACTCCTAGACAATGATAGAGCTTGATTGATGCTGTTATCTTAATTCTGTGCACATGTGTGTTTATCATTGCTGAACTGTTGCATTTATTATCCTTTCGATTACTGTGTTGCTTGTTTCTTTAATAAAACTTTCTTAGTTCTAGTAATCCAGACTCCAACTGAGTGATCCATTGCTGCTGGTTTGGCAACCCAGTTACGGGGTACGTAACACCGTCAATTCCATCATCCAAATTATTGGCATATAATGTGTAAAGAAGACGACCAAACACCAACCCTTGTGGAACGCCACTAGTCATCAACTACCAAACAGAAAAGGGCAGCTTTATTCCCACTCTTTGCTTCCTGCCAGTTAGACAATCTTCTAAACATCTTAATATCTTTCCTGTAATACTGTGTGTTCTTATCTTGTTTAGAAGCTGTACATGCAGCACCTTCTCAGAGGCTTTTTGAAAATCCAAACAAACAACACCCACTAACTCACCTTTGTTTATCCTGATTGTTATTTCCTCAAACAATTTCCACTTAAGGAAATCATGCTGACTTCATCCTATTTTATCATGCGCCTCTAAGTACCCTGAAACTTCAACCTTAATTATGAACGCCAACATCTTCTCAGCCACTAAAGTCAGGCTAACCGGCCTATAATTTTCTGTCTTTAGCCTCCCTCTCTTCTTAAAGAGTGGTGTTACATTTGCAACTTTCCAGTCCTCTGGAATCATTCCAGAATCTAGTAATTCTTGAAGGATTACTACTGTTGCCTTCACTCACCATTTATGCCACATCAGGTAGTGATGCAACCAATTCATATGCTCTCCATTGGACGTTATATCTGTAGAAATTTGATGAAGTCTTTAGTGACATACCAAATCTCCTCAAAGTTCTGATGGAGAAGAGCCACAGATACGACTTCTTTGTGATTGCATCAACATACGGCTCAGATGATCCTCCGAACTTGAAGCTACTCACCCTTCCAACACTAACTCTACAATAAGGACTGGAATGTGTTCTCCCGACTTCCTCTTTTCTGAAGTCCACAATCAATTGCTTGGGCTTGCTGACACTAGTGCAAGATTTTTGTTGCAGCATTACTCAATTAGTTGATCTATTTCACTCCTGTATGGCTCTTCATTGTCATTTGAGATTCTGCCAACAAGAGTCATATCATTGGCGAATCCATTCTGATTCAAATGCATAAGTCTGAAGAGGGCTTGGCAGGGTCGGTGTTAAGATGTTTTCATCTAGTGGAATAGCCACAAACAAGGGAACACAGTTACAAATTAAATGGTCATTGAAAACTGAAGTGGGGAGAAACTTCCTCTCAGAGGGTAGTGCATCTCTGGAATTCTCTGCCCCTGAAAGTGGTGGAAACCAGATCATTAGATATATTTAAGGTGAAGACAGACACATATGAGTATTTGAAAGACTGAAGAATTGATGGAACTGAACAAAACAAGATCTGAGGCCATCATACATCACCCATGATGACAGTGAAGGTGGGGTACACTTTATGGGTCTGACGGCTTACTCCTGATCCTGTGTGACGAGAGAAAAGCAGTACCCTTTTAAGGTACTAATACCCTAACACCCTAAGGTGAAGTTAAGGGGGGTACTGAGTGATGCTGCCAAAAAGAGAACGGTGCCTGAGAAATGGGAATCATTCTGAACTTAGTAAAGAAGGACCAGATAAAATAAAGAATATTATGGTGGTCTAGTGAGAAACACAAAAACAGTCTGTGAAATTTCTACACAAGTTAAAGCTGGATTAAAAGTCGAGTCAGGAAAAGCTGATATTGAGAGACACAGGAAATGGTATAGAAATATATTAAAATTTTATCTGTCTTCATTGACTGGATGCGTGGCATGCAGCTAAGGAGACAATGAATGTATCAGTTGTCATTTTCCATTGAAACTATAGATTCAAATTTAGCAATTGTAAATCCACCATTTAAAGAAGTGAGAAAGAGCTATAGATTAACTATCCTAACTTCAATTGTGGGGAAATTGGATGAATTTATAATTGAATTGTAATAGGATATTTGAAATATATAATAGGAATTGGCAGAGTCAAATTGGATTTTCAGATGTAATGTAAATTGTGTTTGGGTTGGCTTTTCTAACCCCTTTCATGCATAGTGTGAACAGAGTAGATCTAAAGAGGACTTCTGAGTCATCGTTACAGCTGCTAAATCATATTTCTGCCTTATTCAACAATGTAGCTGCCTTTTCCTTGGCAGGACATGATTAGAAGTATTTAGATATCAAACTAGCCCTGTCAGTGTTATCTGATTGATAATTGGCTTTAGTGTGCTGACAAACAGGAAAATGAAATGATAAATATGCAAGCTTGTATGTGGAGAGGCTGTTGCAAACCAGCTTCAACACAACAAGCTTCCAAATTTAATCACATTCACATGTATGTGCAAGAAGCTTCAAATTAGTATACTGAAGGTAAAGGTCTTCACATTAAAATTGCAAGGAAAGGAGGGAGGCCATCTTGCTATAGTTCACTGCCTCTTCTTTGCTCTGTGTGTGTGAGAGTAAGAGCATGGCTAAGAGCAAGAGCGTGATCATGAGTGTTGGAGTGAGTGCATACCTGTCTAAGGTCAATGATGAATGCTTTCAGATAAGATATGGGTGAGTACACAATGAGAATGGCTAAAGTTCGAAGCAGAATTGAAATTGGAATCAAAATCAGGTTTAATATCACCAGCATATGTTGTTAAATTTGTTAACTTTATGGCAGCAGTACAATGTGTAACACTTAGCCCTAACAACCCACGTTCGTCTAGGGGAAACCGCTGTCTGCCCGCCAAACTATGTCTTACGTTTGTGTAGATGCAGCGTAATGCATCCCGGTACAACCCACAATGTAAAATATCAGGCAGTACAGAATGTATGTTTAAACGATTACACTTTATAAACTTTACTGTGACTATGGAGTTAGTAGAGAAACAGAAATATAAAATAAAAAGGTGTCAAGAATAGGGATTATACAATTCATGCACAACGTTGGAGCTCACGCAATATCCCCAATCCACCATTCGATTTCCTCTGAACTCCATGACCCTCGGACTGGGACCAACCACGGTGGTCTATCAGCGCGTGTTCCGCAAGTCCGTCCTCTTTGCCTCTCCTCACCGATCTCCCCCGCACTCACCCAGGTTCCCACACATACAGATAGAATAACATGATTTCCATTGGTTAGTTCCCCATTATCTATAATTATAACCCAAACATTTCAGCTCCCAGAACAGTACCTCATTTGTTAACATTAGACAAGCCATTTCATTATAACACTACAGAGAAGCCATTTTATTATTAGCAGTTGACAGTTACCATTACAGTTAATATTACTGAGAACCCTACATTCTCCCCCCACCGAATTTAGTCATGCCCTCATGACATTCAGATAATTCGCCAACCCTTCCTGCAAGACTCAGAGCCCAATCCAAGTGCAGAAAGCAGTGACATAACTCCCCAAAACAGTAGAGGTCACACTCTGCTCCTCAGGCGGTACACAGGCCAACCTCTCTGGGGGGGGAGGTCCTAATCCTCTGAGACCTCTGTACCCCCTCTTCTAGATCCTCTGGCTCAGACACTACAGGAGACACTTTGGGGCTACCTGGCGAAACCTCCCGCGATCTGTCCCTCAAACCCCTCTGCAACTCGGAGCCCCCTGTCTTGGGTGCAGGCCCCACTTCCTCTCCTCCCGAGTACTGCTGCACATCCTGTTGCCCACCAATAGCCCCCCTCACCTCTACTGACGCAGTGGGAGAAGGACGTGGAGTCTCTTCCTCCGTTATGGGGAAGTTAGCGAACGGTAGCATGTACCACTCATCTGAATCAGTGTCCCTTTCCGGGGCTGGGCCCGGCCAATCTCTTTCGTGGTGGGCTCTTCCATCGCCCCGCACTTCCACAGAGTCCTCGTACTAGGTGTAGACTCCAAGTTAGGCTCTAGGTCTGCCTGCACCTCTTGTCCCAGGGGCAACAGGTGGTTCCAATGAAGAATCTTGACAGGCCCATTCCCCTCCTCGGGCCTCACCCGGAAAACCGGTAGGTTTGGCATGAGACTCTCCACCACATAGGGTGTGGCCGCCCAGCAGTCAGCCAACTTTTGCTTTCTAGGTAATCCCAAATTCCTTATGAGGATTCGGTCTCCAGGCAGGAGTTGGGAGAACTTCACTTTCTGGTCATACCTCCTCTTATTTCCCCGATTTTGCTTGGCGCCCGCCACCCCAACCAATTCGTAAGCCCTTTTCAGCTCTCTCCTCATATCAGACACATACTTCAGATAAGGCTTCGGCTGTACGTCACCCGTGTCAGTCCCGAAACAGAGGTCAAAGGGCAACCTCGCCTCATGCCCAAACATCAGATAATAGGGCGAATACCCAGTAGCTTCATTGCGTGTACAGTTGTAACAGTGAACCAGATGCCCAATATGTTGACTCCATCTGCTCTTTTTGCTGATCTCCAAAATCCCAAGCATGTCTAACAAGGTCCGATTAAACCTTTCAGACTGTGGATTGCCCTGCAGATGATAGGGCGTGGACCTCAATTTCTCAACTCCCAGCATGCCCAGTAACTCATAGATGAGCCTACTCTCAAAGTCCCGTCCCTGGTCACTATGTATCCGCCGGGGAAGGCCATAATGCACAAAATACTTCTCCCACAACATTTTTGCCACCATAGTCGCCCTCTGGTCCTTGGTAGGAAAAGCCTGAGCATATCTAGTGTAGCGGTCTGTGATGACAAAGACATTAGCCGTGTTGCTGACATTGGGTTCTATGGACAGAAAATCCATACACACCACGTCCAAGGGCCCAGTACTCTGCAAGTGTGATAGAAGAGCGGCCTTCACAGGCAGTGTCTTCCGGTGTATGCAGCGAATGCACGACTTGCAGTACTCTTCATTCTGGGCCAGTAAAACCTGTCTTTGAGCAATCCATAGGTCTTTTCCACCCCCAAATGTCCAAAATTATCATGCAGTGACTTCAACGCAACCTTCCGATACTTCTCAGGCAGGACCAACTGCCAACACCGAGGTCGGTCCGGGAGTGACGTTACCCAGTATAGAATTTGGTTCCTCCACTTCAACCGAGGCCATTCCCTCAGTAATGGAGGTACCAAACCATGTTTCGCCTTCTCCGCCCGTGCCATATCCCCCTTCTCCACCATGTACCAGACAGTGCCAATGCCTGAGTCATCTCGCTGAGCAGATGCCACTTCCTCAGAACTCAATTCCGGCAGCTGTTTGGTCTCCAGAGCAGTCAGGTCACAGCAAACTGGGGGCAGGGCATCATAAGAAGCCCACAATGGGTCCACTGCGTGATCTGCCCTCCCCTTCATGAACCTCCGATAATAACCACAGAACTCCAAGAACAAGCGCAGAGCGCTCACAGTCTGGGGCCTTGGCCACATGGTCACCGCTTCTACCTTAGACAGGTCTGTACCTACTCCATCCCACAAGATTATGTGCCCAACATAGCTAACAGATGTCTTGCAGAAATGGCATTTGTCCAGGGAAAGTTTTGACCCTTCCTCCTTCAGTCGGCTTAGCACCTTCAGTAGCCTCGCTTCATGTTCTTCCAAGGTAGATCCAAATACTATCAAGTCATCCAAATACACCAACACTTCAAGCAAATTCATATCCCTCACCGTCTTCTCCATGACCCTCTGGAAGGTGGCAGGGTCTCCCGATATGCCCTGGGGCATCCTTTTGAACTGGAAACGTACCAGAGGGCATATAAATGTCGTCTTCTCTTTGTCGGCCTCACTCATCAGGACTCCTCAAGTCCAGCACTCTAAACCATTTCGCCCCACTCAGACAGGCCAGAACATCTTCGACCCTTGGGACTGTATACTGGTCAGGGATGGTGCGCCTGTTCAGGGTCCTACAGTCCACACACATGCATACCTTTCCGTTCTTCTTCTGGGCCACTACTATTGGTGACGCATAAGGGATTTGGAATTCGGGATTCGGGATTCAGAGATGATCCCAGCTTCCCTCAACTAACACAAGTGCTGCCGCACATCTTCCACACCTGGAGGGGCCAGTCGCCACAACCTCTCTCTAAACGGGGTGTCCTCAGTCACCCGGATGGTGTGGCGAGTGCTCTTGACCCACATCAGACTCGTCAAGGGAAAAAACATCTTCCAGCTTCAACATCTTCTCCACCAACCTTTGCTTCCAACCCGGCAGCACAGGAAAGTCCCCAAAGTTAAAGGCCTCAGCAGTCAACTTGCCTCTGTTGTCCAATAGCTCACCTGCGCACCCCCCCGCCCCCCCACCCCCAGCAGGCCTCACGGGGGTGCTAGACATTACTGTCACTAGGAACAAATGCGCCAGAGGCATCTCTCTCTTAAAGGTGATTTCTCTCTTCGTGGTGCTCCGGACAACCACCGCCATCCTGCTCCCCTGTACCACCGAGGGCCTCTGCACTTCGGGACTCACCAGCACCCCAGCCAGAAATTGCGACTCCCCCTCGAGGTCTCCTGGGGTGTCCACTAAAAGGGCC
Source organism: Mobula birostris (assembly GCF_030028105.1). NCBI lineage: Eukaryota > Metazoa > Chordata > Chondrichthyes > Myliobatiformes > Myliobatidae > Mobula > Mobula birostris. The sequence continues at coordinate 26,555,360 of NC_092385.1, forward strand.
TCGCCATCAGGCACTCTGGGAAACCTAGGGGTTCCCATCACCCTTGCTACTTCCCCAGGCCTTATTACCTTAGGTTTCGACTGGGTGCACCACATAGTCCTTCGTTTAAATTCAGTATCCGGCCCAGGGCGGCTCCGCACTTCCTCAAAAGCAGCTCGAAACACTGGGTGCGCAGCCCAGGTCTCCAAAAAGTTCTCACTTGCTTTCTCCTTACAGGCCTCCATGAGCCTCCACACCACAGGGGTGTTGGTCCCCACCAGAATTGAAGCACCCCCCCCCCCACCCCCAACCGTACGGACAAACCAGCACTAACATCTCCAGAACTTCGGACACTCCCACATCGGCTTCTGAAGACTCCAGTCTCACTGACAAATACCCATCATACGGGTAATCACCAGCACTGATGCCCCAAATCTCCAGCACACTGAATGGCGTCAGGAGATAATGCTTTAAATACTGGTTGTAAAACGAACGGTATAGTAATATAACCTGCGACCCGATGTCGAATCTGGCTTTAGCATAGTTTCCCTTTATCCATAGCGACACGCTGAAGCACTGTCCCACTAATCCTTCCGAAATCGGGTCTTTTGCTTTCGGGGGTTCCTTGATACATTGCTGGGAACGTGTTCCCCCAGAGACACCAGGCCTTTTTCTCACTGGGTCTCCTCTGTATCCCAACACCTCTCTCTGCTTGGATGCCCGGGGACTCGCTCCCCGAGGGGCTCCTTGCCACACACATTCCCGCTGGAAGTGGCCCTCTTCCCCACAGTTATAGCACGCCCCCCACCACTCACATTCTCTCCGAAAGTGTCCCTCTTTTCCACAGTTATAGCACACGCTACCGGCCACCCCTCTTCTCACAGACCCCCCCACCATTCACAGCCCTCTGTGCTGTCCATCTCCTGGACCGGGGGGGTGGGGGGGTCCTGCCTACCGACCCCTCAGTTCTCAGCTCGGCCACCACCTCCTTTATCAATTTCCGGGTGGAGCTGGTTCTGCTCACTTCACCACCAGGGACTACACCTCGGGATTTCACCCCACTGACATAGTCCTCCAGCAGTCTCAAACGTTTTCATCCCCCCTCATGTCTCTGATCAGCTGAACGAACGTCGGAGAAGGGCGTCTTTTATAGGACTGCCAGCGACTCCAAGCAATCTTGTCCTCAGCCTGGGCATCCCTAGTTACCTGATCCATCCAAGAAAGGGAGTTTGTGGAGTCCCTCCGAGATGGATTCTTAGAACAGCTTGTACTGGAGCCTACCAGAGAGAACGCAATTCTAGATTTAGTGTTGTGCAATGAACCGGATTTGATCAGGGACCTCGAGGTAAGGGAGCCATTAGGAGGTAGTGACCATAATATGATAAGTTTTAATCTACAATTTGAGAGGGAGAAGGGAAACTCGGAAGTGTCAGTATTACAGTTGAACAAAGGGAACTATGGTGCTATGAGGGAGGAGCTGGCCAAAGTTCAATGGAACAATACCCTAGCAGGGATGACAGTGGAACAGCAATGGCAAGTGTTTCTGGGAATAATGCGGAAGGTGCAGGATCAGTTCGTTCCAAAGAGGAAGAAAGATCCTAAGGGGAGTAAGGGGAGGCCGTGGCTGACAAGGGAAGTAATGGACAGTATAAAAATAAAAGAGAAGAAGTATAACATAGCAAAGACGAGTGGGAAGCCTGAAGATTGGTAAGCTTTTAAAGAGCAACAGAAGGTAACTAAAAAGGCAATACGCGGAGAAAAAATGAGGTACGAAGGTAAACTAGCCAAGAATATAAAGGAGGATAGTAAAAGCTTCTTGAGGTATGTGAAAAGGAAAAAAATAGTTAAGACCAAAATTGGGCCCTTGAAGACAGAAGCAGGTGAAGTTATTATGGGGAACAAGGAAATGGCAGACAAGTTGAATAGGTACTTTGGATCTGTCTTCACTAGGGAAGTCACAAACAATCTCCCAGATGTAATAGTGGCCAAAGGACCTAGGGTAATGGATGAATTGAAGGTAATTTATGTTAGGCAGGAAATGGTGTTGGATAGGCTGTTGGGTCTGAAGGCTGATAAGTCCCCAGGACCTGATGGTCTGCATCGCAGGGTACTTAAGGAGGTGGCTTTAGAAATCGTGGACGCATTGGTAATCATTTTCCAATGTTCTATAGATTCAGGATCAGTTCCGGTGGATTGGAGGGTGGCTAATGTTGTCCCTCTCTTCAAGAAGGGAGGAAGAGAGAAAACAGGGAATTATAGACCGGTTAGCCTGACGTCGGTGGTGGGAAAGATGCTGGAGCCAATTATAAAAGATGAAATCACGACACATCTGGATAGTAGTAACAGGATTGGTCCAAGTCAGCATGGATTTACGAAGGGGAAATCATGCTTGACTAATCTTCTGGAATTTTTTGAGGATGTAACTATGAAAATGGACAAGGGAGAGCCAGTGGATGTAGTGTACCTGGACTTTCAGAAAGCCTTTGATAAAGTCCCACATAGGAGATTAGTGGGCAAAATTAGGGCACATGGTATTGGGGGCAGAGTACTGACATGGATTGAAAATTCGCTGGCTGACAGAAAACAAAGAGTAGCGATTAACGGGTCCCTTTCGGAATGGCAGGCAGTGACCAGTGGGGTACCGCAGGGTTCAGTGCTGGGACCGCAGCTGTTTACTATATATATTAATGATTTAGATGAGGGAATTAAAAGTAACATTAGCAAATTTGCCGATGACACAAAGCTGGGTGGCAGTGTGAAATGTGAGGAGGATGTTATGAGGATGCAGGGTGACTTGGACAGGCTGGGTGAGTGGGCAGATGCATGGCAGATGCAGTTTAATGTGGATAAATGTGAGGTTATCTACTTTGGTGGTAAGAACAGGAAGGCAGATTATTATCTAAATGGAGTCAAGTTAGGAAAAGGGGAAGCACAACGAGACCTAGGTGTTCTTGTACATCAGTCACTGAAAGCAAGCATGCAAGTACAGCAGGCGGTGAAGAAAGCTAATGGCATGCTGGCCTTCGTAACAAGGGGAATTGAGTATAAGAGCAAAGAGGTCCTTCTGCAGCTGTACAGGGCCCTGGTGAGACCACACCTGGAGTATTGTGTGCAGTTTTGGTCTCCAAATTTGAGCAAGGTCATTCTTGCTATTGAAGGAGTGCAGCATAGGTTCACAAGGTTAATTCCCGGGATCGCGGGACTGTCATGTGTTGAAAGATTGGAGCGACTGGGCTTGTATACTCTGGAATTTAGAAGGCTGAGAGGGGATCTTATTGAAACATATAAGATTATTAAGGGATTGGACACACTGCAGGTAGGAAGCATGTTCCCGCTGATGGGTGAGTCCAGAGCCAGGGGCCACAGTTTAAGAATTAGGGGTAGGCCATTTAGAACGGAGTTGAGGAAAAACTTTTTCACCCAGAGAATGGTGGATATATGGAATGCTCTGCCCCAGAAGGCTGTGGAGGCCAAGTCTCTGGATGCTTTCAAAAAAGAGATGGATATAGCTCTTAAAGATAGCGGAATCGAAGGTCATGGGGATAAGTCAGGAACTGGACACTGATTGTGGATGATCAGCCATGATCATAGTGAATGGTGGTGCTGGCTCGAAGGGCTGAATGGCCTACTCCTGCACCTATTGTCTATTGTCTATTGAACCACCTGTTTAGCCCAAATGACCCCCCGGCACCGCAGCCCACTAAGCCGTCACTCTAGCCGAAAAAGGTACATGAGCAGCTTCTTACCCTGCTCCTGACGCATGTTTTGAAACTCTCCGAGGAGCTCCCAGTCAACCCAAAAGCATTTTCCAAGGCCTCCAGATAGTCATCCAGACTGGCCGAGGGCTGGTTAAACTTCACACTTCGCACTACCCCAGCCGCCACTCCCCGCAAACTTTCAACCAATCTCTGTCGCTTTTCCTCATCCGAACACTGCCACTCACCTAACAACTGCGACGTTTGCTCTACCCATGTCTCATAATCCTCTTCATCCTCGGGGGTGGGTGTTATCCCCGAGAAAATTCTTATCTTCTAGCAGGGCCCCTCTGCCTTTCTCGCCAGGCAGGTGATTGCAGATGCCAACTCGGAACTCTAGCCTTTTGCTGGGGGACGGGAACTAACCAACATCTGACCACTCCTTCCCTTCATCCCTCAGTTCCAAGAGAATTCATTCCCTAAGATCCCCTCCCTCATCCGCTGGTGACTCAGCTTGCTAACCTCCGTCCCCTCCCTCCCGACAATTTGCAGGCACCATGGTCCCGCTCCCCTGGGACTCAATCTCTTCTGGCAACTCCGCCTCTCTTATGTCCTCACTTGTTTGCACTAACACTATGAAAGCTACACGATACAATCTCCACTTTGCCAACAGCTTTAACCCCACTCAAACCTCGAAGTAACACTTCATCCGATACACTAGTCTCCACCCCCCCCAACATGCACACATTGCTCTCTGCCACCCTCACAGCCACACACCACCGCCTAAATGCAGCTGTCGCCATCACAAGTGTACTCTAAGCTGAGTGATAACACAGCATCTACAGACTTCAATCCCGGATGAGGGCCCCACAGTTGTAACACTCAGATCTAACAACCCATGTTCATCTAGGGGAAACCACCATCTGCCGGCCAAACTGTGTCTCATGTTTGTGTAGATGCAGCGTAATGCATCCCGGTACAACCCACAACGTAAAATATCAGGCAGTACAGAATGTATGTTTAAACGATTACACTTTATAAACTTTATTGTGACTATGGAGTTAGTAGAGAAACAGAAATATAATAAAAAGGCACCAAGAATAGGGATTATACAGCTTGCGCAGAACGTTGGAGCTCACGCAATATTCCCGACCCACCATTCGATTTCCTCCAAACTCCACGACCCTCGGACTGGGACCAACCACAGTGGTCTACCAGAGCGCTTCCTGCACGTTCATCCTCTTCGCCTCTCCTCGCCAATCTCTCCCGCACTCACCCAGGTTCCCACACATACAGATAGGATAACATGACTTCCATTGGTTAGTTCCCCATTATCTATAATTATAACCCAAACATTTCAGCTACAAAGAACATTACCTCATCAGTTAACATTACAGAAAAGCCATTTCATTATAGCACTACAGAGAAGCCATTTTATTATTAGCAGTTAACAGTTACCATTACAGTTAATATTACTGAGAACCTTACAAAGCAATACATGATAATGTAGAAAAAAAGTGAATTATAGTAAATATATATTACTAACTGTATATATTAATATATACAGTATTATATCTTACTATATATTACTATATACAGCAATATATACTATATATATTAATATATACAGCAATATATACTATATATTAATATATACAGTAATATATCTTACTATATATAGCAATATGTATTACTTACTACATATATTAATATATACAGTATTAATATACATATTAAATAGTTAAGTAGTGCAAAAAATAGAAATTTTTTAAAAAAGTAGTGAGATAGTGTCCATGGGTTCAATGTCCATTTAGAAATTGGATGGCAAAGGGGAAGGAGCTCTTCCTGAATCATTAAGTTTGTATCTTCAGACTTCTCTACCTCTTGATGGTAACAACGAGGAGGGGCATGCCCTAAATGGTGGGGGCCCTTGATGATTGAAGCCTGTTTTCTGAGGCACCGCTCCCTGAAGAGTCTTGGATACTGTGGGGGCTAGTACCCATGATGGGCAGCATCTGTGGAAAAGATCGGTTGACGTTTCGGGCTGGAACCCTTTGTCAGGACTGAAGAGGGAAGGGGCAGAGTCTTCTTCAGTCCTGACGAAGGGTTCTGGCCCAAAACGTCGACCAATCGTTTCCAAGGATGCTGCCCAACCTGCTGAGTTCCTCCAGCGAGTTGTGAGCGTTGCTTTGACCCCAGCATCTGCAGATTATTTTGTGTTTACCCATGATGGACCTGACTAATTTAAGGCTATCAGTTCTGCTAGCTGAATGCAGATAGTGGCAACTAAAATGAAGTCCACATCCACACTCTCAAAGGTGATTGTGCACAAGTGCCTACATGAGTTATTTGCAAAGGTTAGGTTACAATCCTTTTCCTGTGCCTATTGGTTCAAAGGGAAACAGCTGGAGAGGTACTAATGGAAACCTCACCTCATCTCTCTGTTTCAAATCAGTTTCACCTTATTCTGGCTAGTGGTTTGATTTTTGTTGTACAAAAGCAAGTAGAAGCACTTCGGTAGCAGCAATACAGTAAGAGGAGTGACTTGACATCATCGCAGAACACCTGTCACTTATGAGCACAGTGCGACTCTCAATGGACACAGGGATGGAACCCAGAAACATATACTTTAACAAAAAACAGGAGCAACGAAACATTGCAGATCAGATGCTAGCTGTTCTCCCTAATCAGTTGCTGTATGTGAGCAGACTGGCCTCCCAGAGAAGCAAAGGTATAGCAAATATGAAATTGTTTCTGTGAAGAGATATAATCCTATCTCTCAGCCAACACCATCTCTCCTGAATCACACAGATCTTCAATAAGATTTGTTTCCTGTTCAGTTTGTGCAAGGGCAGAAGGAAAGCAGTGATGACTCTGGTAGAGCAATTGCCTCACAATGCTAGTGACCTGAGTTCAACTCTGACCTCGGCTGCTGTATGTTTTTATATGCTCCCCTGTGGAGTTTCCTGCAGGTGCTTCACCTTCCTTCTAAATTCCAAAGGAATATTCATTGATAGCTAGTTGGCCACTGTCAATTGTCCTGAATGCATAAGTGAGCAGCAGAATCCAGGGTTGTCAATGAGAATGTGGGGTTAATGTAGGATTAGTGTAAATGGACACTGATGCAGTTACAGACTGAGTAAGGCAAAGGATTTGTTTTCTTGGCTTATCACTCTATGACATGGTGAAAAGTGAAAACAGCAAACAGCAGGGACTATATTACATAGTGCCCTGAGAAATTGCCTCAGTGATTGCTAAGGTTCACAACCTTGTTGCTCTCCACACTCCACAAGACCACTAATTAGTCTCCCATCACAGGCAGCTTTCACTTCCACAAACCACAGCCAACTGCATTACAGCTGCATTAACTGATATGGACAGCTGTTAGAAGCCAAGCTACCTAGAGCAAAAGAAAGTCTTCTGGATCACCAAGGTCATTCGGGCAACTAAAAGTGAAAAGAAACAACCTTGCAGTGACAGAAAGGACATCACATTGTATGTTCTACAAATGTTCAATTACAATTTTTTACCATCACTCTATTGACTTTCTAGGGTACATGCATGAAATATTTCTGAATTTTTTTTGCTATAAACAAAAAGCAAGCCACTCTCTGCATAGCCTAGAAAAGATGTTAATATCATGCCTTTCCTTTCATCGTACTCAAGAACGAACCCTGATTGTTGCTAGACAGTGAGGGATGGTTTTCCATTAAAAAATAATTGCCTTACTGCAGCAGTACACACGACTGCAAATTAATTTGATTAGTGCCAGAGTTGCCATGCTGTTCTAGCAGTGATTAAATATGAACTCCAATGTGAAGCCAATTTTTATCTAAGAATTTTTTCCCCGATGAAGCTGATTTTTTACATTTTTAGCAGCCCCTTCCTCAGATAAAGCAATGCTGAGAGGTGAGCAAGTTTTCACTGTGAAATAAAATGGCCATCCTGCTTTCTAAGAGCTGTGACAAGGAAACATGATGCATTTGCAGCTGAGATTTAATCGGTTCATCCCTATTGTGTTACTTAATAGTCAGTTGTTTTACTGGCTGAAAATGATGGACTTCCAGGAAAGATTTTTCATCGATGAATGAGGTCTTACTGAATGTCACTCAATGTATTTCTTGGGTCACTACCACTATCAATAAATTGTAGCATTATTTTCAGCTGCACTGGCTGCATTGGCTGCAATGGTAAATAACCATCATCAGCAATGAACAATAGCCCCAAGCAGTTAAGATCTCAACCACTGTTTAAACTTCTACGGAAAGTGTACTTTGAGTAAATGGTAGCTATTGTACCAAGCTATTTAATGAGATTAGTGATTCATTCATTGTGCTCTGACTGGTGTAGGTGAACCTGAGCAGCTAAATGTCTGGATATTGTGCCATCTTGGCTCTCATGTTTGATTTGCTCTGGGGACTTTCCTGTTATTAGTGAAAGTAAATCACCAGAGATATTCAGCAGGTCAGCCAGCATTGGTGGAGGGATGGTTAATGAATGAGGCCATGCAATGCAGATCTCAAGATAATGGAGGAGTACAGCTATTGGAATACATTTACATAACATTTCTTCTCATGGTCCACAAACAGCTGAGCACAGGCTGGAAAGCCTTTATTGATAAAATTCTCAGTGAACAATAAATGGCAGCCTACAATAGAGGAAATACTGTCAATCCAAGTGGCCAAAATGCTGCCCTCTCACTAAAATCAAATATGTAATATTTCCTTTTAAGCAATATTCCTTGATCTTCAGTGCTAGGATGAACAGCAAATTTTAAAACATGGCATCAATTTGCAAAATACAATCTAGTAATTAGGAAACTGGTCACACTTGCCCTGACCTATATAGAAAGAAAACCAGTCTCCAGAAGATGATTTGAATGCCTTATGAAAGTTTCACCCACCTATGATTGCCTTGAAAATAATAGATCCACAAAGAATATGGCATTTCTGAAGATACTGTGAATAGCCTCTTCACAGCTGGACATGAGTTTGTCTCCTGCCAGAAAGGCCACCCAACCCATCTTTCTGTGGCCTGGAATATCTGTCCCTAATTCTACCCAAAAATGGATTGCTAACAGTAGTTTCACTACCAGGGCAACCATTAAAGAAGCAGCTCAATGTCTGAAAAGCAAAGACGCAGATATCTCAGATTGCTTCACACAAGTCATTGTATAGAGTATGAATTTCAATTTGTTACTGCAGGGAAAATAAACGTCGTGTAAAGTTAGCTGCAAGCTTGACATCAGGATATCACGCAAAGTGCTGGAGGAAGTCAGCAGGTCAGGCAGCATCTATGGAGGGGAGTAAATAGTCGACATTTTGGGCCAAGACCCTTCATCAGGACATTAATGAGGATCACAGTTGGAAGTCTCTGATTAATCTTGCAATTAACATGATTGTTACTTGCAAGCGATTGCTAATTTGATTCCTCGATCTAGTTTGTAAAGAAGGCAATTTTTCCGGATTGTATAGAGCTTAAATAAAGTTCTGTACAATCAAATTTCTAACCTTTGGTATCTGAAGTATTCCTGGTTTGATATTATGTGGTTCATAGACTTTAAAATATGAAATCACATGGAATTTTCTGCTTGACTTTCAAGTTAGTTGAACTAAATCTAATTAGCAAATTAACAAATCTTTGCTTTGATGTTACATGAGCAAATGAAAATCACACCAATTCCATTATACACTTCTTTGAAACTGTTGTCATTAAATATTAATTTTTCAAAGATATTAGTGTCAGTAATATGGGTAGAGAAGGTGCTGTATTGACTACACTAACAGCTTTTTTCAGACCCATAACCTTTTACCCACAATGACACAGTTAGCAGGCACATGTAAACACCATTATCTGCAGGGTTCCCTCTTGACTTTGAAATACTTTACTATTCCTTCATCATTGTTGGATATAAGTTTTGGAATGCCTCACATTACAACATTGCACAAGTTCCTTTACTAGAATGGCTACTGTGATTGAAGGTTTTCACTACCGGCTTTTCAAAAGCAATTAGAGGCAACAAATGCTCATTTGTTAGCAATGCTGACAGTCCAAAAAAATTGAATATTTTTACCTCAAAAAGCTGGTGAATCTACTCATTTGACAACAGAGTAGTTATTAGTTTTAAATCAGAAATTTACTTAATTCAATGGAACTGAGTAATGGAAAGAAGTCCAATGGGTGCCAACAGTGCAGCACCCATTAAGCATAAGGAACGATGTATTAATTTCTACTCCTAAATCTTCTCTGGCATTTTCTATTTCAGCAAAAATAATTCAGTAATTCAACGTGTCCCAGTTTTACCTCCATTTTGAATTTTCTGTTTAAGTGCCAAAAAGAGTTAGCAAATCAATGTGGTAAGAGAAATCAGAACTAAACCTAATGCACCCAAAATCATATCTGTTTGCTTAGGGATAAATTGTACAGGGCTAGAGCAAACATTATGATTAACTTCAATGTCAGTACAATTGGCAGATTTTTGAATAAACAGAAACATTCAACTCTCCAGCAAATGTCTTCACTTTCAATGCCCCCTCACTCCATCTTGCCTCACTTCTTTTCTTTTGCCTTCTTCCATTATCTAACTACCTCCTTCTCTCAACTCCACCCTTTCACTCCCTTACTGACTTTGGCCCACCCATCATCTGTTACCCTTCCTTAGTCCACCAATCACCGCAGCCCCCTGACACCACTCCCACTCTCAGTCTTGACGCAGGGCTTCGACTCAAAACATCAACAATTGCTCCCACTCCCCCCACCAGCAGATAAGCTGCACAACCCACTGAGTTCTTCAGCACATAATTTGTTGCTCCAGATTCCAGAATCTGCAGTTTCTTTTGTCTCCCTACAGTTATGTTTATATCGGCTGTTTGTAAAATCTATGAGTCAAGCTGCTCCTGATAGACAAAATACTTTTAATAGTTTCTGTGAATTACTCAGTCTGAAATATTCACTGGTAGTTACACATATAGTTCATTCTTTTCACAGCTACAAAATAATAATTAAGACTATTTTCTAAATGGAGAGAAAATTCAAAAATCTGAGGTGCAAAGGGAGTTAGAAGTCTTTATGCAGGATTCCCTAAAGGTTAATCTACAGGTTGATTTGGTGGTGAGGAAGGCGAATGCAATGTTAGCATTAGTTTCAAGAGGACTAGAATATAAAAGCAAGGATGTAAAATTGAGACTTTATAAGACACTAGTGAGGTCTCACTTGCAGTATTGTCAGCAGTTTTGGGCTGCTTAGCCAAGGAAGAATGTGCTGACATTGGAGAGGGTTCAAAGGAGGTTCATGAAAAGGATTGAAAGGTTTGTCAAATGAGTAGCGTTTGATGGTTCTGGGCTTCTACTCACTGGAAGAATGAAGGGTAATCTTACTGAAACCTGTCAGATGCCAAAAGGCCTCAAAAGAGTGGATGTGGAGAGAGAATCTTTCCTATAGTGGGGGAGTCTAAGACCAGGGGACGCAGTCTCAGAATTGAAGGGCACCCTTTTAGGATGTAGATGAGGAGGAATTTCTTTAGTCTGAGAGTGGTGAATCTGGGGACTTTGTTGCCACAGGCAGCTGTGGAAGCCAAGTCATTGGGTATATTTAAGGCAGAGGGTGATAGATTCTTGATTAGTCAGGGCATGAAGGGATATGGGGAGAAAGCAAGAGAATGGACCGAGAAGAAAATTGATCAGCCACTATGAAATGGCAAAGCAGACTTGATGGGCCAGATGGCCTAATTCTGATCCTATAACTTATGGTCTAATAACAATGTAATCATACAATCATCGATATTATGTAAGTTGAGGTGAATAACCAAAAACAGAACATGAGAAGATAATGCCGGAAGTACAGCATTGTTTTAAGATATATAGAACAGGTTAGTGCAAAATAAGCAATATTATGAAACAGATAACTGAGATGGAGTACTGGCCGAGAATTTACTGGGATGAAATATACTCTCAGTGGCCACTTTATTAGGTTCCACCTGCTTGTTAATACAAATATCTAATGAGGCAATCATGTAGCAATACCTCAATATATAAAAACATGCAGGCATCATCACGAGTCTCAGTTGTTGTTCAGACCTAACATCAGAATGGGAAAAATCGTGATCTATGTGTGTTTGACCGTGGAATGATTGTGGGTACTGGACAGGATGGTTTGAGTACCTCAGAAACTGCTAATCTTCAGGGATTTTCACGTAGAGCAATCTCTAGAGTTTACAGAGAATGGTGTGAAAATCAAAAAAACATCCAGTGAGTGGCAGTTCTGTGGAAGAAAATGTGTTGTTAATGAGATCAGAGAATGACCAGATTGGTTCAAGCTGATAGTAAACTGACAGTAACTCAAATACCAGTTCTTACAACAGATTACCACCCTCTGGCTAAAGAAATTCCTTATCTCTGTTCAAAAAGGCGCCTCTCTACTCTGCGGTTGTGTCCTCTGGTCTTAGACTCCCCCACCATAGGAAACACCGACTCCACATCCACTCTATCAAGGCCTTTCAACATTCAATAAGTGTCGATGAGGTAACTCCCTCATTCTTCTGAATTCCAGTGAGTAAAGGCCCAGAGTCAGTAACGTCATGAAAGATCTCACACATCCTGCTCATGGATTGTTTGTCCCGTTCCTATCAGGAGGAGGCTACATAATGTCCACGTCAGTACCACCAGTCGCAAATACAGTTACTTTCTCAAGCAGTAAGGCTGATCAAGACCTCCACCCCAACCACCACTACTTTATCATTTCCTGTCAGTCACCTTAGGCACAGATGCTCCTGTGCCTGGTGTCACGTTATGGACATACAATCAATCTATCTATATATTTATATCTATTGTGCTTTTATATTACTGCCATGTTCTTTATCTTATTGTGTTTTCTTTTTGTGCTGCATTGGAACTGGAGTAACAATCATTTAATTCTCTATTAAAATTGTGCACAGGAAATGACATTAAGGCATCTTGATTCTTGAATTGAATCTTGAAACCCAATGTATTAATCGCCTCTTCACCACCCTGTCTACATGTGATGCTGTTTTCAACAAACAATAAACTTGCATTCCTAGGTCCCCCTGTTCCACTACACTCGCTAGTGCCCTACTACTCGTAGTACAAGTACTACTCTGGTTTGACTTTGCAAAATGTGTCACCTCACACAATCTGTATTGAAATCTATTTGCACTCTTCAGCTTAATTTCTTAACTGATCAAGATCCTCCTGTAATTTACAATTACCTTCTTCATGATCAATAACACCTCCTCATTTTTTGTCATCCGCAAACTTACCGATTAAGTCTTGTGCAGTCACATCCAAATCATTTCAATAAATAACGAACAAAAAGGGTCCCCAGCACTGACCTCTGCGGCACACCAGTAGTCTCCATTTCAAGAGACAACCTTCAACCACCACACTCTGCTTCCTACCTCTGAGCAATTTTGATTCTCCCTGATAAGGAAGATTACATGGAACCGAGCCTTCCAGATCAACTTACCATGAAGGGCCTTGTCAAAGGTCTTGATAAAGTCTATAGACAAGCTATTCATCTATCTTTCAGGTAACTTCTTCAAAAACTTCCAAGACTCTTTAAGCACAACTTTCTATACACAAAGCCATCCTGACTCCTCCCAATCTGATTTGGACGATCCAAATCCCTGTCCTTCTGAGATCCTTCCAGTAACTTCCCCACTACTGATGCAACTGGCCTGTAGCCCTAGCAAAGGTAACCTGGCAATTCATGCATTAATGAGATAATGACCTTCAACGCACTAAAAACAGTTGAACTTCACTTTGATGAATCCCCCAAGATCAATAGAAAAGATTACATGGGAGCCCTTTTTACAGTGTTTTGTGGATTGGAACTTGTTCATGACTTTCTGAATGATAGTCTGTTAATTAATTCAAAAATACCTTCATTTTCAGATAATGACTTTTTAACCTTGATGCATAATACATTACCCGTAACTAGAAAATTACTGTCTCTGGCATCTTTAAAGCAGCAATGGACACTTCTCATTGAAAACTTCATGGAGTATATAGATGATTCTTTTCCCCTAGAACAGGTTATCATATTGCGAATAGACTGCATGATTGCAAAACCAAGTATTCTGCTGATTGTAGCTTGCGATTCTCTCTTATGGTCCACATTATTAATGACATGAAGTACATTTTTAGAGTGTTGGCACGTGGCCGCATTGATCTAGTGATCTGAACGTCGCTAGTTTGAGCCTCAGCTGAGGCAGCGTGTTGTAGTCCTCAAGCAAGGCACTTAACCACACATTGCTCTTGACGACACCGGTGCCAATTGTATCGGCCCTAGTGCCCTTCCCTTGGACGACATTGGTGGCGTGGAGAGGGGAGACTTGCAGCATGGGCAACTGCCAGTCTTCCATACAACCTAGCTCAGGCCTGCGCCCTGGAAACCTTCCAAGGCGCAAATCCATGGTCTCACAAGACTAACAGATGCCTATAACATTTTTAGAACTGAAGATAAACTCTTTCATGTCATGTTCATATATCAGTGCAGGTGCCTAATATGAAATTCACAATATTACAGGTTGTGTGCAAACAGTGGGTTGCCTCATCAAGCAGCAACAGTAAAGATCAAAAAGAGCTGGCAGTGCAATTGACAAAGGTTTAACTAGCCTCAGCTGGAATTCCAGCATTATATCTACAGTACTGTGCAAAAGTCTCAGGGACATATTATATAAATATTGAGTGCCTAAGACTTTTGCACAGTACTATAGTAATTTTATGTTTTGCACTGTACTGCTATCACAAACAAAACAAATTTCATGACATAAGTGAGTGATGACAAACCTGATTTTGATATGGGTCTCTATTGTGGACCAAGAGTAGGAAGGGAGCAGGGAGAGGCCAATCATGGTTGGGGAAAGAGGAAGGGAGGGAAGAGAACAAGAAGCACCAGAAAGACATATGCCAATGATCAATAAACCAATTGTTTGGAATCAAGTTATCTTGCCTGGTGTCTCAGGGTTGGGTGTGTCTGTACTTGCACCACCTACCTCCCCACCTTTGGCACTTCTTCTCTGCCACTTGTCCCACATCCCTCCCACGACATTCCACCCTCACCATTACCAACATCCTTTGCTCCTGCCAGATTTACAAACTCACTCTCTACTCCACATTCTCAAATACAGTACTGTACCAAAGTCTTAGGCACACATATATAGCTAGGCTGCCTAAGACTTTTGCACAGTACTGTATGTTATCAGAGTAACTTCTGCTTAAATATTTATTATAGAAAAATCAATTTCCACTGTGGAACTCATTTACCCAGACTCTTCCCCTCATTTAATAGCCCTGTTCTAAGCTTCTGTTCCCACTGTATTTCTTTCCTGTTGCCTTTCCTCACTTTCTTCTTCCTAATTCGCTTAATGGCCCCCTTCGCCTTCTGTGCACCTTGCTACTTCCTCAAACTACATGTTCCCACTTCCCTTATTCTCATCTTTCTCCTCATTTGTTCCTTACTTACCACTCCTGTAACCTACTATCACTATTGCCACTTTTCCTTGTCCCTTCCTTTCCTCTCCTCCCTTTCCTTTCTATACTTATCATTATTTTCCTGTCATTTTTCTCTCTGTTTCACACCCTTGTCAAACCAACCACATCGCTCCTCATCTCTCATTCTATCTTTCTTCTCCATCTCTCATTCCTTCCTACTGTTCTTTTCATTCCATCTCCCATTTTCAGCTCCCTGGTTCCACCTTGCTACCAACTTTCTCCTCAGATACAACACATCCTCAGTCCCTGTCTTTTTAGTGTATTATTTCCCTAACTTACTCTCAATCTCCTGAAAACATTCTTCCTCACTAGTCTCTCTATTTTCCTCACCTTGTTTTAATTATCTCCATGGCCTCTGAAATATCTTTGTAAATTTGTGTTTAGTTATAATTTCTAGTGTATAGTGCCCTGAAAATAAAATATTACACAAACATCGGAAGGTACTGTGAAGAAGTTAGTTACATAGAGACATAGAAAATCTACAGCACAATACAGGCCCTTCAGCCCATAATGCTGTGTCGAACATGTACTTACTTTAGAAATTACCTAGGGTTACCCATAGCCCTCTATTTTTCTAAGCTGCATGTACCCGTCCAGGAGTCTCCTAAAAGACGCTATTGTATCCACCTCTACCACAGTTGCCAGCAGCCCAATTACATACACTCACCACTCTTTGCGTAGAAAACTTACCCGACATCCCCTCTGTACCTTCTTATAAGCACCTTAAGACTGTGCCCTCTCGTGTTAGCCATTTCAGCCCTGGGGAAAAGCCTCTGGCTATCCACACGATCAATGCCTCGCATCATCTTATACACCTCTATCGGGTCACCTCTCACCCTCTAAGGTACAAGACCTTAGATCTGGTATAGGACTAAACAGTCTCTTATGCTGTTGCACCAATGTAATGAAGGCTTGGTGGGTAACACATTAACCAAACATTTTCCACATACAAAGGTTTGTTCACATATCAAGGGAAATAGAATTTTTTTTCTTGTAATATGTTACATTTTTTCAGTTATCTAGGACAATTTATTGAATGAAGAATCACATCAAGCCATTTTTCAATTAAATCTTGGATCACTAAACTTCAAATATGCCCTAAATACTAACTACCAGATCAAGACGTATGTACTGGAAAGAGTGAGATTATGTCTACACCCATTTTGTGAAATTGAAATCTAAGATTTACAAATGTATAAACATTTTAATGATAATCACCTCAAAATTAACCTCCAATTGCTGGCAGCAATTGAAATGTCCTCATTATAAAATATTTAGTAAAGGTGATGAACACCTACACAACAAAATTCTAAGGATACCAACTGAATGAACAGCATTAGTTTTTCAGAGATCTGATGAAATGATCAGAAAAGTTTTGAAAGTCTTTAGTAATTTTGTAACAATCATATTGTCAGGTCAACTGTGACAATCCACTACAAATAATGTGTACAGTTTACACTATGTAATCAGAAGTTGATATGAGCTAAATTGCTTGTATCATTTCAAATTGACATAAAAAGAGAATAAGTGACAGCAAAACTATGAATTAAATTTATCAGAACAAATGTTCCAATCATACTTAAGTCTGATGAAATGCATTGTTGGCTTCCAATTCTTAGTTCTCCTTGTCTGAGTTTTACCACATTCAGAAGGTGTGTAACTTGGTCAACATCAATGCCCAGCTGACAGCATTTTGGAATTATGTCTGTGGGTCCTTCAGAGAAACACTGTAAAGAGTACATATCTGGGAAAAGGAAGACATACAGGACAAAATTTTGAAAATACCTTAAGCAATGTGTTAAAATTTAGTCAAGCATAAAGTTGAAATAATCAGTGGTAAATTAACAACTCCAATAGTTTTCACAGTTATCATGATAGCTTAATATAAATCTGAAACTGTATGATTTTATTCATTTTTAATCCAGTGTTGTGAAAGTTGGTGAGACATTATTGGTAAATTATATGTGCGACTTGTTTCTGCATAAATGAACTTACTTGTTTAATATCAATACTGTATTTTTAGATATTATCTTTATTTAGCATTATACGAGTCTACACTTCCCAAATACATACCATCCTCAAAAGTAGTATCTTGTGGCTGGAGTTTCATTGTGAATATCTTCCTTAATTTACAATTGGCTGAGACAACAATCCGATCCAGAGACTGAAATCCCGCTCCTTTGAATGCTGCATTAGTAAATGACACCATATCAATGCAAATGTTGTTCCACTGCAAGGAAAAGAAAATTTGATTTAACTTGAATTGCTTTGCCTGTAATTCATTCTAGCACAATAATATAGGCTATAGGTTACATAATAAAGTACAGAAATGCCAAGATGTCATGCCAGAAGGTGGTGAGTTACAGGTTCCTACTCTGAATCTTTAAGTGATGAACAGTCAGTCTGATTCACATTGTTGCGGGAAAGCAGCAAGCAGAGGGCAAATGCCCATCTGCATGGATGAGCAGAGAATTCAGTAAGTGCATACTGGGAAAGCTCTTGCATAATAAGTAGCACGCAGTTTCAGATTGGTGTTGTCACATGGCATCAGAGTTTTGAACAGTCTATGAACACTACCTCATTATTTTTTTCTTTGGCACTATTTATTTGTAATTCAAAGTAATCATATCACTGCACTGCACTGCTGCTACAAAACAAGTTTCACATTTTAAAAGACAGAGATAATAAACCTGATTCTAATGACCTCGAAGAAATTACGTAAGCTTTGGAAATATATAATATCAGGGATTCAAGGATGGAGAAATATGAATTATTATAAACTAATTATTAGAAATAACTCTCTATTTAGAGACCATAAAACTACAAGACATGCAGCAGCAGAATTAGGCCAAAACGCCCATCAAGTCTGCTCTGCCATTTCATCGTGGTTGATTTATTGTCCCTCCCAACCCCATTTTCCTATCTTCCCCCCATAACCTTGATGACCCGAGTAATAAAGATCAACCTCTGATTTAAATGTATTCAATGACTTGGGCTCCACAACCATCTGTGGCAATGAAATCTACAGATTCACTACCCTCTGGCTAAAGAAAAACCTCCTCATCTCTGTTCTAAATGAAAATTCCTTACTCTGAGGCTGCATCCTCTGGCCCTAGACTCACCCACTATAAGAAACATAATTTCCACATCCATTCTATCTAGGTCTTTCAACATATAATGAGATTTCAATGAGATCCCCCCCATTCTTTTAAACTCCAGTCAGTACAGGGTCATAGCCATCAAACACTCTTCATAAGTGAACACCTTAATTCCCGGAATCATTCTTGTGAACCTCCTCTGGACCCTCCCCAGTGCCAGCATATCTTTTCTTAGAAAAGGATCCCAAAACTGCTCAAAATACTCCAGCTGCAGACTAACATTGGTTGTTGAAAAATTACTTGAATCTATAAAAGAGACTGAGTGACTAAGACCTTGGAAGTTTTTTAGCCCTCAGAGGAAGAGTTAGTATGAATTTGCAAAGTGTAGTTCATTCCTGTCAAACTTGATTGAATTCTTTGAAGCACTACTGAAGAGAATCAACTTCAAAATAATTATTTTATAATTACAAATACAGAAACAAAATTAATAGAAATATGAGCCCCTTGAAAATGATAATGGTGAAACCAATAGGTTCAATAGGTACATTTAATGTCAGTGAGATGTATATAATATACATCCTGAAATTCTTTTTCTTCACAATCATCCATGAAAACAGAGGAGTACCCCAAAAAATGAATGACAGTTAAATGTTAGAACATCCAGAGCCCACCCTCCAGCTCCCCTCCCACACACAAACAGCAGCAAGGCAACAACAATCCCCAGTCCCACCAGCAAAATAAAGCATCAGCGTCCTTAACTTTCAATAGCAATATAGGCACATGGTATCACATAAATTAGAAGAAAAGAGAAGAAAATGGAAAGAGAGGCAGCAACAACCAAAGCCCGATCCGCCATCTGGAACTACCTGCCCTGAATGTGGAAGAACTTTCAAAGCCAAGATTGGACTCATAAGCCACTTGAGAGCCCATAAGTAGATCAACAGAATGAAGACCATCATCCTCGACCTTGAGGGATAGCCACGACAATGACGATCACATAAACAGTATTCACATGAAAACTATTAGCATAAATTATACATTTCTTTAGAATAAAACTCAGAGAAACTGTAAATGTATATAAAGAAATAGCTGCTTTGGAATACTGGATACAACTTATCAGTACTTTGAGGATGCATTAGAAGTTCCTCATGAGAATCTCTTGCACAAAGCTGAAGCTCATGAGATTTAAGATAAATTGTTAACAGAGTGAAAGAGTTGTTTGAACAGCAGTTGATGATGAATGGAAATAGCTTGGAGCCTCAAATTGTCAGTATACTTATTATCAATTGATAGATTAGCATGGATACCTATTCAAATATTTCAATGACACAAAGGTAGTCTGCATTGTAAACACTATAAATGGAATCATTATGTTACAGCCATTAACAGGTTAAGCTGCAAAACTCTGGCAAATGTTCTTCAAGACAGGCAAGTATATTCTGCACTTTGGATGCCATTTATATAGAAGTATCTACAGCAGGCACTATAGCAAAACATCTACAGTATTATCAAAGTATCAGTTTCTTGCTGATACCATCAAGTTCAAGAACAGTTCATTCCTTTCCACTATTTGATTCTTGAACCACAAAACTCTAGCACACTATGAACACATTAACCACTTTACACTAAAATGGACTTTGCTCTGAGTTTTATTCTAAAGAAATGTATAATTTATGTTAATGGTTTTCATATCAATGCTGTTTATCTGATACCATGTGCCTATATTGCTATTGCAAGTTAAGTTTTTCATTGCATCTGTGCATACATGTAATTGTGCATATGACAACTCAACTTTGCCTTTGAGAATACATTTTGATGTAATGTAGAAATTGATAAGAAAAAGAAATTCAGAGGATTGTGGGGAGATCATTAAAATGTCATGCACAGCTAAACGAAATAGATAAAATAAAAAGCTATTCAAATGGAGACCTTGGTACATAGAATATGGATTAAGAAATATAAAAGTTGAACGGTATATATGAAATTCAGAATAAATAACTAGATGATGATGACGACAATAACATTTCTAAGCTTTGGAGAAACATGACAGCAAATTTATCAAAATAATACCTGGATTTCAAAGACAGAATTACAAAGAGCCATTCATTGTACATACGAGGTTTGTGTACCCTGGGATTTCAAATAGTTAAGTGAGGATTTGATGGATACTTTCAAGACAATGAAAAGAACTGATGTAACTACTTCTGCAAACTGAGGTGTCCAGACTAGGGAGGGAAGAATATACGTAGTTGGGAAACACTTCTACATGTAAAGGATGCTGGATGTTTGGATTATTTTAAAATACAACAGCATCTCTTTCTTGGTAAGTTATTGATATTAATTATGAGGTTGATTTGTTTTTTGTTCACCATGAGAAATGACCAATGTGCAGGTTAAAGTTACAAAAAAGCCAAGAAATAGTTAAAAAATTAAATGCCATCTGCTGCTTACTTAAAAAGAAATCAGATTAATTATTTTCTGATTTGCCCCACTTCCCCTTGTACCCCATCCCTTATTTATTTATTTATTTATTTATTTTATTTTCCCTTTTTTTCTCTCTTTTGTCTCCCTCCATCCCTCTCACTATAACTCCTTGCCCATCCTCTGGGCTCCTCCCCCCCCCACCCTTCTTTCTCCCTAGGCCTCCCGTCCCATGATCCTCTCCCTTCTCCAGCTTCGTATCCCTTTAGCCAATCAACTTTCCAGCTCTTAGCTCCATCCCTCCACCTCCTGTCTCCTCTTATCATTTCTGATCACCCCCTCCCCCTCCCACTTTCAAATCTCTTACTAGCTCTTCTTTCAGTTAGTCCTGTCGAAAGGTCTCGGCCTGAAACGTCGACTGTACCTCTTCCTATAGATGCTGCCTGGCCTGCTGCGTTCACCAGCATTTTTTGTGTGTGTTGCTAATTATAATCTTGATTACACAAATAATAGAATTGCAGTATTTTTGAATGAATCTGTAAAAAAAACTTGCCTAAATGACAGTCTCCTAACAAATGTTTTGCCTTTATAAACTTTCATGTTACCATATAAAATACCCAGTGTGCTTAATCTAGCTTAGGCCTGATTTTTCTTTTTCTTCTTTCTTTTCTTTTTCTTCTCTCTCTCTCCCTCCCCACCCTCCCTCTCCCTCTCCCCCACCATTCGCTCTAATTTTGTTGAGTCCTCTAAATCGCATATTATCATATGCCATATCAATATTACAGTGCATGAAATGATACAAGAAGTGCTATCTGAAATAACAATTTTATTGTACCAACCTCTCAGCAATATTCAATAATGGTGGTCAACAATTGCTTAGATAGCTTATATAATTTTGGGAGCCTAACTACAACTAAATTGCTTTTGTACATATATTTATACATTGTTTACTCAGTTACTTTACAATTGGGTTTTACAATTTAAAAAACTGTACACTTATTTCAGTGAATTATAGAAATTTCAGCATAGAACATAGTTATCCAGGGCTAAGTACTGGATGCTTAATCAATGCTCCTTATTGTACTGAGCTGTGGAAGGAGAAATAAAGCACAAGAATTGTAAAAGTGAGAAAATAAATATGTTTCAAGTTGCAGAGAAGGGGAGAATGTGAAGAGAACAGAAGAAAAATCTGTGGTAGGAAACACATCCAAGCTGTCAAGAGAAAAGCTGCTTTAAAAAATGGCAGATAGAGCAAAAGAAATTAAAAGAATGATACACCAATTAGTAGTGTAGTGGTTAGCACAATGCTTTACAGTACGGGAACACAGGTTCAATTCCCATCACTGCCTGTAATGAGTTTGTACATTCTCCCCACAACCATGTGGGTTTCCTCCAGGTGCTCCAGTTTCTTCCCATAGTCCAATCCAATTCAATGTTTGGTAGGTTAATTGGTCAATGTAAATTGTCCCATGATTAGGCGAGGATTAAATTGGGGGATTGCTGGGCAGTGAGGCTCAAAGTGCCAGAAGGGCTCCGTATCTAAATAAATAAATAAAATGAATTTCTGATTTTATTTTGGATTGTTAGTGTCACACCACTGGTTTTTGTTACAGGTTGCATGCCCTTAAGAAGGTGTGGACTTTAAAAATCAGACAGCAGACTGCAATAGCACAATTGCAAAGGTGTTTACATTAGACCTTGAAGACTGGAGCTCTAAAACATCAGTATGAAGCATTACACCCTCTCTCCCTTATCACTTACACAGAAATGAGCCCTTAAGTAAGAATCTCATAACTCTAGGAGAAAAGGATAGTCCATCTTTGGAATGCGGTGGGAGTTGTTACCATGATCTCAACAATTACATAAAAACTAAAACACAGGATTTCACATCCCTTTTCACAATCACAAAGGTCAACAAATACATTCATCACAATAAGATCACAATGACATTGTGCAACAAGATCAATCAACAACTAACTATTTTCCAGGAGCCAGCACTCTTCCCCATCCCCCAAAATGAACTCTTCCGCTGAGCCACCACAAACGGGCACCTTTTTTAAGACACCCCACCCAACAGTTGGGTCCCCTCCCTGAAAAAGGAAGCAACAAACAGGACACGTCAAAGAATGCCACTGTCCTGGAATGTGCAAATACAAACAAAACTGTCCATACTGCACATTCGCTTAGCATGTACACCCAATAAGCATAACACCAGCACTGCTAGACAGGGATAATGAGAATTACGAGGCTACTGGGGGGGTGGGAGAGGTAAGGAAGAAATTGCTTGTGGCAGACCGGTTCTGTCACAGTTAGCATCCACTGATTTTTTTTCCAAACCTTTATTGCAGTGCTCATTTTCTCTATCTTTTAATATATGTCCTTTAATATTAATTTTCTTCCACCAGTAAAAGATCTGTCTGAATATTATACACAGCAATGCTAACAAGGGAGCTATTTCTTCTATGATACTATTGCTTCAAATTACATACATAATCTACAAAGGTTTGAATTATCTATGAAACAATTCATCTACTCCACACGATTAGTTTAAATGCCAAAGTTTCAAAAATGTTTTATCAACGTAAATTATGTGATAACCAATGTTCCCTTGGTAACAATGTAATTTATTTTTCAAACTCTCTTCATAACCAAGACATAAATTACAAACTTGATTTAATATTATTAATTGTCCATTTATCTCCAGCTTGAATACACAATGGTTCAGGTTATTGAATGCCTGGAAGATTATGATCTCAGCCATACAGATAAGAGGACCATTTATGCAAAATAGACAAAATTAAAATTGTTGTTATTAATTCACAACTAAAATGCTCTTCTAAATGTATGATCATGTTTATCATAAATCCATTTCGAAAGAAGTGAAAAAGCAGGACCTCAAGGGTGGTAATCTCGGGACTGCTGCCTGTGCCACGAGACAGAGGGGGTAGGAACAGGAAGTTATGGCAGATGAATGCATGGCTGAAGAGTTGGTGCAGGGGGCAGGGGTTCAGATTTCTGGATCACTGGGATCTCTTCTGGGGAATGTCTGGCATGTACAAAAAGGACGGGGCTGCACCTGAACTGGAAAGGGACCAACATCCTGGCGGGCAGGTTTACTAGAGCTGTTGGGGAGGGTTTAAACTAGCTTGGCAGAGGGGTGGGAATCAGAGTGTGAGTGCAGAGATTAGGGAAGAAGGACAAGGGCATAATGCTATGTGTTCTGAGTTGCTGAAGAAGGACAGGCAGGGGACAAAACATAAACATAGCCAGTTATAGGGATTGAAATGTGTCTATTTCAACACTAGGAGTATTAGGAATAAAGGGGATGAACTTAGAGTATGGATCAGCACGTGGAACTACAATGTTGTGGTCGTTACTGAAACTTGGCTGGAGGAAGGGCAGGATTGGCTGATGCAGGTACTGGGGTTTAGGTGTTTTAAAAGGAATAGGATGGGAGGTAGAAAGTGGGGGGTAGTAGCATTACTGGTCAGGGATAGTATCACGGCTATAGAAAGGGAGGACGCTGCAGAGGGAGTGTCCACTGAGTCGGTGTGGGTGGAAGTCAGAAATAGGAAGGGATCAATCACTGTGCTGGGAGTAGTCTATAGGCCCCCAAATAGCCCTTGGGACACCGAGGAGCAGATAAGCAGGCAGATTTTAGAATGGTGCAGGAAATATAGGGTTGTAGTTATGGGTGATTTCAACTTCCCTCATATTGACTGGCACCTCCTGACTGCAAGGGGGATAGATGGGGCTGAATTTATCAGGTGTGTTCAAGAAGGATTCCTGACACGGTACGCGGACCGGCCGACGAGAGGAGAAGCCATACTGGATCTAGTTCTGGGTAATGAACCTGGTCAGGTGGCAGACCTCTTGGTGGGGGAGCATTTCGGTGAGAGTGACCACAACTCCCTTAGCTTCAGCATAGTTATGGAAAAGGATAAAAACAGACAAAATGGGAAAGTGCTTAACTGGGGAAGGACTAACTATGAAGGGCTGAGGCAGGAACTAGCGAGAGTAAATTGGAAACAGATGTTCAAGGGTGAAAGCACAGAAGTAATGTGGAGGAAGTTTGGGGACCACTTGTGCTGGGTTCAGGATAGGTTTGTCCCACTGAGACAAGGAAAAAATGATAGGAAAAGGGAACCGTGGCTGACGAAACACATGACGCAACTCGTCAAGAGGAAGAAGGAAGCATATGTTAGATATAAGAAGCAGGAAGCAGGACGGGCTCATGAGATATATAGGGTAGCCAGGAAGGAGCTTAAGAAAGGACTTAGGAGAACTTGAAGGGAGCATGAGAAGGCCTTGGCATGTAGGATTAAGGAGAACCCCAAGGCGTTCTATGCGTATGTGAAGAACAGAAGGATGACAAGAATGAAGGTGGGGCAAAAGGATAAAGAAGGCAACATGTGCCTGGAGGCGAAGGAGGTTGGGGAGGTCCTAAATGAATACTTTGCTTCAGTATTCTGTCACGTGACCGGCAACAATGAATTATCAATTGAGGCAGGTTTTATAAAAAAAACTAACAAACATTTATTAAGCTCTGCTCAACAATAGCGAAAAGTATTCAAACGACTAACTTAACCAGAAGTTAACTGCTATATGGCAACTCTGGAACAGTTCTTAAAAGGGTAAATTCGAAAACAGTTCTTAAAGTGGTAAATTCGAAAGTCCAAGTGATTTACACAGTCAATAAGGAGAGACTTCTCTGGAAGTGGGTTTCTTTGAAGATGTGACGTCATTGCTGATCCTCCAGAGGATTCACGACGAAGGAAATAAAGCAACTTAAAGGAACTGACCTTTTCCTGGCAAGTGAACACTGCACAAACTTCCCTGCTGTTGCAGGAGTTATCTCAGATACAGGTCACCATACTTAGAATGAATCCTCAATAAGGTCAATCCTTCATTAAACCACCAAACGACTCCAACTTTATTCGATCCTTCAGGTTCCCATCCTTTAGTAAGATCTTCACTCTCCAATACTACTGTAAAGGTAAATCAAAGATACACCAACAAAGCTGGCAGCGATTGGTGAAACTGCCGGCACAACGATTTTACCTTACAGTAGAAAGTTAAACTCCATTTTAAAACGAAACTGCATCATGAGACGAATACGCAACATAACGGAGTAACTGACGAACTAAACTGAAAACTAACTGAAAACCAATTGCATCACAACAGGGGATCTCCTTTTACAGACTTGTTGAGAACAGGTCATCATGTGACCTCACACTGGTGGGAAAATTACATCATGTGACCTCCACAAGACCATTACATCATGCTCATAAGACAGTCACAAGATACCCACGGGGTATCTAACAATTCACAAGTGAAAAAGACCTTGAACAGGGTGAGATCGAAATAGAACAGGCCTGTGTGCTGGACAATGTGGAGATTAAGGAAGAAGAAGTGTTGGATCGTCTTAAAAACATCAAGATTGATAAGTCCCCAGGGCCTGACGTGATATACCCCAGATTGCTGTGGGAAGTGAGAGAAGAGATCACTGGAGCAGTAGCTATGATCTTTGAATCCTCTTTGGCTGCAGGGGAAGTGCCGGAGGATTGGAGAATGGCGAATGTAGTTCCCTTGTTTAAAAAAGGTATAAGGGAGAATCCTGGGAACCATAGACCGGTGAGGCTTACGTCGGTGGTCTGCAAACTATTGGAAAGGATTCTTAAGAATAGGATCTATGAGCACTTGGAGAAGTACAGTCTACTCAAGGATAGTCAACATGACTTTGTGAAGGGAAGGTCGTGCCTCACGAGCCCAATAGAATGTTTTGATGAGGTAACAAAAGAAATTGATGAGGGTAGGGCGGTAGATGTAGTCTACATGGATTTTAGCAAGGCATTTGACAAGGTCCCCCACAAGAGACTCATCCAGAAAGTCATGAGGCATGGGATCAGTGGAACCTTGGCTGTTTGGATAAAAAAAATTGGCTTAAAGGAAGAAAGCAGAGGGTAGTAGTGGAAGGAAAGTATTCTGCCTGGAGGTCGGTGACTAGTGGAGTGCCGCAAGGATCTGTCCTGGGACTCCAGCTCTTTGTGAGTTTTATAAATGACCTGGATGAAGAGGTGGAAGGAAGGGTGAGTAAATTTGTGGATGACACGAAGACTGGAGGAGTTGTGGATGGAGCTGTAGAATGTCGAAGGTTACGAGAGGATATAGACAGGATGCAGAGATGAGCAGAAAAGTGGCAGATGGAGTTCAATTCGGATAAGTGTTAGGTGATGCACTTTGGAAGGACAAACCAGAAGGCTGAGTACAGGGTTAATGGTCGGTTACTTAACAGTGTGGATGAACAGAGGGACCTTGGGGTTCTAATCCATACATCCCTCAAGGTCGCTGCACAGGTTGATAGGATAGTTAAGAAGGCCTATGGGATGCTAGGCTTCATTAATAGGGGGACTGAGTTCAAGAGTAGAGAGGTCATGTTGCAACTCTACAAATCTCTGGTGAGACCACACTTAAAAGTATTGTGTTCAGTTCTGGTCACCTCATTATAGGAAGGATGTGGAAGCTATGGAGAGAGTGCAAAGGAGATTTACCAGGATGTTGCCTGGATTGGAAAACAAGTCTTATGAGGCAAGGTTAGCAGAGCTGGGACTTTTCTCTTTGGAGTATAGAAGGATGAGAGGGGACTTGATAGAGGTCTACAAGATTATGAGAGGCATAGATAGGGTGGATAGCCAGTATCTGTTTCCCAGGGCACAAACAGCAAACACCAGAGGGCATATGTACAAAGCTAAGGGAGGGAAGTTTAGGGGAGACATCAGGGGTAAGTTTTTTTTTTACACAGAGGGTTGTGGGTGCCTGAAATGACTTGCCAAGGATGGTGGTGGAGGCTAAAACATTAGGGGTATTTAAGAGCCTCTTGGACAGGCACATAGACAAAAGAAAAATAGAGGATTATGGGGTAGTGTGGGCTTAGAACTTTTTTTTAAGGATATATGGGTCGGCACAACATCGAGGGCCGAAGGGCCTGTACTGTACTGTAGTATTCCAGTGTCCAGTTCCAGTGTCATCTTAGAGCACTGTAATTACACTGAACAATAAAAATTTTGCTTCCTGAATACTTTTGGGCATATGTTACGGATCTTGGGCTGCTGATCATGAAAATCACCATGAAATTTCCCTATAATGTGCCATTTTTTTGAAATTGCCTATATTTCTTATTTCAATTCATAATTGGAGTTAATTAAAATGTTGCCCACAGTGTAAGCTGAAAAGTTTTCTATCTTGCCCAGGGATGCCTGGGCATGCTTAGGCCAGGTGAATGCTGCACGGCAGGACAGATTTTAGAAAGGCTATAAAAGCATCATGCATGCACTGTTTTATGCATTGAGTTTACATGTCTATCCGTTTGCGATTACATTGATGTGCATGCGCATGCTCAATGTGCATAGCATTTTGTGTGTACTCATTATAATAAAGTAACTGTATTTTCAGGAGTATGTGTGATAGTGGAATGTCTTGCTACTGTTGCAACAGCCGCAATACTTTCTGTTATATTTGTGGCAAGTATGCACTTAAATCTCAAAGACAAAGCATGACTACTCTTATTAAGAAAGCCTATGAGATCTACTTTGGATGTAAAATTAGTGACCAAGACAAAGCCTGGGCTCCACCAATTTGATGTGCAACATACGCTGTTGATCTTAAAGCTTGGCTCAGAGGTACTTGGAAGTCTATGCCGTTTGTTGTCCTAATGATATGGCGAGAGCAGAAGGATCATGTGATAGACTGCTACTTCTGTCTGACCAAGTGTCTGGTTTCTCTGCTAAAACCAAGAGATCCGTTGAATACCTCAATCTCCCATTAGCCATGAGACCTGTGCTGAATGATGACAGCCTTCCAGTACTGAAGCCACCAGAGGTATGAAATCTAGAGGAGGCAGATGCCATGATACACGAGCCAGGAATGGAAAACAATACTGATTTTTGAACACTTTATGTTGAGTGATCCTCATCTGATAACTCAATCCGAGTTGAATGACCTGGTCAGAGACTTGGGTTTGTCAAAGACAAAAGTAGAACCACTAGATTCAAGACCGCAAGGATGGAATCTGTTATCACTAGCCACAAAAATTTCCATGAAGTACTTCGATATTCGAGACAGATGTTTCACAGGATAACTGATGCCAAGATTAAGGAAGGCAGTTTTGTCGGTCCACAAATCAAACAGATAATCAATGACAGGCAATTTGAAGAATTGGCACCTGAGAAAATCACATGGACAGCATTCAAGGAAATTGTTGAAAATTTTCTTGGCAACTATATAGCACCAAACTACATGCAGCTAATTGATAGCAACTATGAAGTGCAACATATCACAAAAGATTAATTTTCTGCATTCCCATTGAGACTTCTTTCCTGCAAACCTTGCTGCTCTCAGTGATGAGCACATGGTGAAAAGTTTCATCAGGACATTGTGATCATTGAGAAACCATAAGACCATAAGATCCAATAAGATATAAGAGCAGAATTAGGCCTTTGGCCCATCAAGTTTGCTCCATCATTTCATCATGGCCGTTTCAATTTTACTCTCGGCCCCAATCTCCTGCCTTCTCTCTATATCCCAATCAAAAATCTATCAACCTCTGCCTTTAATATACATAAAGACTTGGCCTCCCTTAGTGGCGGGAGGAGAGAGAGCAGCACGCCTGCGTGTGTGCAGCCCTCCGGTGAAAAATGATATCGTATCCATTAAAAAGGGGCCGTGAACAATTCTGATTTGATGGAGACGGATGTGAAAGTACAGAGGAACGCCTGGAAAAATTTCTGAAACGCTCGTTCGCTGCTGTCGTTACTGTGCGGTTGGGAATCTTTCAGAGGGAAGGCCTCAAGATCCCCGGCCTTGCCTGCTGTTGGCAACTCAGATGGAGGTCGAATCGTTCGGATAGAGATGGCACTCAGTACTCGGTGTCAGAGAGCTGATCAGAGCTCGAAGTTTTTGGATGACTCAGAGTCGGACCGTTGCCGGGTATGGCAGGGAGAGTTTTTCTTCCTTGTCCTGTCTGCATGAGATGTGGGACATTTGAGAGACTTTGAACTTTTACTGTGCTCATGGACTTCTTCATCAAGTTATGGTATTGTTGCACTGTTGTTATATGTTATTATTATGTGGTTTTGTTAGTTTTTTTCAGTCTTGGTCTGTCCTGTGTTTTGTGATATCACACCGGAGGAAATATTGTATCATTTCTTAATGCATGCATTACTAAATGACAATAAAAGAGGACTGCGTGTCTTCATAATCTAAATATCCACAGCTGCCTGTGACACAGAAATCCAGAGATTTACCACTCTCTAGCTAAAGAAATTCCTCCTCTTCTCCATTCTAAAAGGACACCCCTCTATTCTGAGGCTGTGTCATCTGGTCCTAGACACACCCACCATAGGAAACATCCTGACCACATTCATTCTATCAAGGCCTTTCACCATTTAATAGGTTACACTGAGGTCACCCCTCATTCTTCTGAATTTGAGTGAATACAGGCCCAGAGCCATCAAATGTTCTTTATATGACATTCATTCAATCCTGGAATCATTTTCGTGAACTTCTTTTGAACCCTCTTCAGTTTCAGCACATTCTTTCCGAGAAAAGGGGCCCGAAGCAGGTCACAATACTCCAATTGAGGCCCCACCAGTATTTTTTAAAGTCTCAACATTACATCTTTGCTTTTATATTCTAGTCCTCTTGAAATGAATGCTAACATTGCATTTGCCTTCTTCACCACAGACTCGACATACAAATTAACCTTTAGGGAATCCTGCATGAAGACTCCCAAGTCCCTTTGCACCTCAGTTTTTTTTTTGTATTTTCTCTTCATTCAGCAAATAGTCAACCCTTTTATTTCTTCTACCAAACTGCATGACCATATACTTCTCCACACTGTATTCCATCTGCCACTCCTAAGTCTAAGTCCTTCTGTAGTCTCACTACTTCCTCAAAACTACCTGCTCCTCTACTTATCTTCATATCATCTGCAAAACTTGCAACAAGGTATCTGTTACATTATCCAAGTTATGGATATATATAATGTAAAAAGAATTGTTTTCAACACAGACCCCATGGAACACTTCCAGTCACCCTCAGCCAACCAGAAAAGGCTACCTTTATTCCCATTCTTTGCCTCCTGCCAATCAGCCATTGCTTTATCCATGCTACACTCTTTCCTGTAAAAGCATGGGCTCATAACTTGTTAAGCAGCCTCTTTGTGGCACTTTGTCAAAGACCTTCTGAAAATCCAAATGCACTACATCAACCAATTATTTTTTTGTCTCCTTTATCCAGTTGCCCTAATACTTTTGAAACAGTATCAGGGCAACTGGAATCCATCAATGCTGGCTGATTATTGGTGGATACTTAAAGCGACAAACCTCAGACACTAAATACAAACAAAAAACACCAACAAAATATTTTAGCTTACTTGAACTATTGCAAAGTATCTGTACTATTATGCAATTAAATGCATTATAGTCTATAAAAAGTTAATTTCTTGTTTCTCCAAATCCCTACGTGATATATAGGCATCCATTAGTCTCATGAGACCATGGATTGTGCCTTGGAAGGTTTCCAGGGTGCAGGCCTGGGCAAGGTTGTATGGAAGACCAGCAGTTGCCCATGCTGCGAGTCTCCCCTCTCCACACCACCAATGTTGTCCAAGGGAAGGGCATTAGGACCCATACAGCTTGGCACCGGTGTCATCGCATGTGTGGTTAAGTGCCTTGCTCAAGGACACACATGCTGCCTCAGTCAAGGCTCGAACTAGCGACCTTCAAATCACTAGACGAATGCCTTAACCACTACATGATATAAGTAGTCTGAAATTATATTTATGCACAGCTTCAAGCAGTCTTTCATAACCAGAAAAAAATTTTGAGGAAACAACATTTTTGAGAAAAGTTGTGCAGTATTATTTTGGGAGTCAGCAATTCCATTAATTTGTTTTCCTTCATCATACACTGAAGATTATTACAAAATCTGTAGTTGTTTACACAAGAGATTCTTTTCTGGTCCTGATGAAGGGCCTTGACCCGAAACATCAACAGTTTATTCCCCTCAATGGCTTATCTTGATATTCGTTTACATCCTTCTACTTTTACAGAAGACTAAATTATGTACAGTACTGTGTAAAAGTCTTAGGCACCCTATATTTTTATATATTTTCAGATGGATGACCTCCACAGAGCCCCAATGTCAACATCATCGAGGCTCTCCGGGGTTACTGGAGAGACAGAAGTGAGAACTATGGCAAGTTCTCCAAGATCCAAGACTGAACAACCTACTAAACAATTTTATTATAAAACTGCGTGACTGACGCACTTTTAAAGGCTAAAGGTGTTCACACAAAATATTGATTTGATTTAGTCTTTTACTGTTTGCTGCTCTGTGTCTTAACTCTTTTGATATTTAGAAACTTTTCATTACTTTGCTTTACAGAATATTTTTACATGTGCCTAAAACTTTTGCACAGTACTGTATAAACACGCTGATTATGTTTACTTTTTTAACTTTACTGGGATATAGTGCAGAACAGGCCCTTCCAGTCCTTCGAGCTGTGCTACCCAGCAGTCCCCTGATTTATTTCTAGCCTATTCACAGGACAATTTACAGTGACCAATTAACCTACAAACCAACATATCTTTGGACTGTGGGAGGAAACTGAATTACCTGAAAGAGATCCATGTGGTCACAAGGAAAAAGTACAAATTCCATGCAGGCAGCGGTGGGAATGAACCTGTACTGCTGAATCAGTAAAGCATTGTGCTGACCAGTACGCTACCGTGCCACTATGTGGATCACAATTTCACTGAAAACTGAGAGTAATACACAATCTGCTGACCAGAATCTCTGTAGGTAATGTAGAAATAACAATAAAACAGGAAAACTTGCTTAGTTCGCAAAAGGCCCAGAAAAGTTGAATAGTACCAAATTACCAAAGGATACTGTACTGAACTACTTTGCCATCACTTAGGTTATCACAATAACCCCCATTCATTAAGAATTAGCAAAAATTAATGTACTAAATATTTTATAGAATTCTGTATAATTTTTGAGTATCATGCAATAAAACCCTAAGACCGTTTCAAAAATGGAAGCATATATAGATTCACCGTTAGCCATTTGCAGGAAAATAAAATTACATTTCCAACTTTAGACAGTAAGTGTAATATGCCACACTGATTTTTCTCAAAGCATAGTACACAGTTCAAAATATTCAGAAAGAATGTCTGCCACTCAATGCAAAACTTGAAATATATGGAACCATTGAGAGATAACATATATAACAGTGAAAGATTGTATGATTATGTAGCAAGTCACAATTATTTCAACAATCACTTACAATTTTTCGTTTGATGATACTGAGTGGTATTTTTGCATGTAGTGGAGTTGCAGAAAATTCCTTGTGGATAGTTGATAAATATAGTCGCCGTTTGTTATTTCCCAAATCAGTAATCCTGAAGAGAATGAAATAAGAAAAACCTTGTCAATCCGATGATTTTTTTTTCTGAGGAGAGCTGCATATATTCACATCATTTATATTCAGGTCATATAGAACATAGATGAGAAAATGGAATTTAAAAATAACCCTTTTTACAAGATAAGTAATGAGTTTTCATTCCCCTATTCAAAACTTGGTGGCCATGGGCCTAAGTATAATGGAACCACTTTACATGCTAATTTATATCTGTGTTTGATACAGAATATTACTGGTCTGCAACTTAGGAAGAAATTCAATTTGTATACAGAATGAACAAAGCTTTGATAAACCTGCTTGTTCTTGCACTTCAATTTTATGTCATCTCAGAGAAATGTATGACCAAATAAAGAAAACTGTTATTCAGTATCATTCTCAAAAGTACAACTGACATTATATATAGGATCAAAGTTTGGAAGAAAACATTTTCTGTCAGTTTTAGTTCTCGGAGATGCTTTTCTAAATCTGATTTACCATGCTCACCAGAGGCCCCAGTAAGCTCTTGAATTGTGCATGTATGTACACATACCTTCAGAGTTAAACTAAGACTCATGTTCACTTGGAACTGAATTATATCTTTTGGACAATTGAACTTCAATATCCATATATTCCTGCGTCCTGGTGTTATACATCTGGAACTAAAAATAACCATTTCAAATATACCCTGTATACTTCTTTCAAAAGAAATACTCATGGACTGGGGTTTCTTGGATAGGCAGGCAGACATTTACACAGATTTTTAAAATAATTAAAGGGTTATAAAAATCTACAATTTAATTTTGAGGCACAAACAAAAAAAAATCTGCAGATTCTGGAAATCTAAGCAACACACACAAAACGCCGAGTCTCGGCCCAAAACATCGACTGTACTCTTTTCCATAGATGCTGCCTGGCCTGCTGAGTTCCTCCAGCATTTTGTGTGTGTTGATTTAATTTTGAGGGGTCAGCTTACATAATTTTTGATACAGGTGGTCCCTGTTTTCCGAACGTTCGCTTTACGGCACCTCGCTGTTATGAAAGACCTACATTAGTTACCTGTTTTCGCTAACAGAAGGTGTTTTCACTGTTACGAAAAAAGGCAGCGTGCACCCGAACAGCCAAGCTCCTCCCCTGGAACTGCATTCTAGCCAGCATTGCTTAAACACGTGCTTTATCTCGATTTATTTTGTGCATCCGTGAGCAAGATGAGTTCTAAGGTATCGGAACAGCCTAAAAGAGCTCGTAAGGGTGTTACACTTAGCGTAAAACTAGACATAATTGAGCATTTTGATTGTGGTGAGTGAAGTAAGGACATTGTCTGCACATTGAACTTGCCTATGTCCACCATTTGCACTATTTATACGCAGAGAGAGAAAATCCTGAAAGCTGCCGATGTTACTGTTGGTTCTGCTCGTAGCAAAGTGGTCTCTCTTAGTCGGCATCCAACAATGGATAAAATGAAAAGTCTATTGCTTGAGTGGATTGATGGGTGAACAAAGCGTGGTGTTCCACTGAGTTTTCTTATACCTAAGGAGAAATCAGTCAGTCTTTTTAATAAGCTCAAACAGAAAGCATGGGACGGTGGTAATGAAAGTGTTGCGAAAATGGAATTTAAAGGCAGTCATGGGTGGTTTGATCGGTTTCTGAGGCGAGGGCAGCTTCATAGTTTGAGCAGTGGTTCCAACCTCTGGGCCGCGGACCGATACATTGCCACGAAGAATGCAGGAGTGCAGTGGTAGTCAGAACATCTTTAAGAAAAAAGCCAAAATAAACAATCTTATTAATTAGGTGCCGCCTGGCACGTAAATGTTGGCCCAGATCAGAGGCAATTGCCGATTGCGTCAGGTGGTTGTTCGTATAAGCAAGTGTTTAACTGTGACTACACTGTACATACATTATTTCTACTTTATATAGGCTGTGTATTTTTATGTGTTATTTGGTATGATTTGGCAGCTTCATAGCTTAATGGTTACTAGAGAGAGTGTTTCTGTCAAGAGTGCTTGCGCCGTGTTTCTGCCGAGAGCGTTTCTGTGAGATTTTCGCTGTGCTAGACAGTGCTGCAGAAAAGTATTTCTACTTTATATAGGCTGTGCATTTATCATATCATTCCTGCTTTTACTATATGTTACTGTTATTTTAGGTTTTATGTGTTACTTGGCATGATTTTGTAGGTTATTTTTTGGGCCTGGGAACGCTCAAATATTTTTCCCATATTAATAAATGGTAATTGCTTATTCACTTTACGACATTTCGGCTTATGAACCGTTTCATAGGAACGCTCTACCTTCGGATAGCGGGGAAAACCTGTATATATATTTAACCAGAAAAATACTGATACATAATTTGGAAGGTATCCATATGGTCTTTTTACTTTTGAGGTTCTTCCCACAAGGAGTCTACATCTTCTGATATTATATTACTTCTTTCTAACAATTTAATTTCATTTTTATACCAGCAGGGGCACCCTTCTCCCCACCTGTCTTTTCAATAGGGTGCCAATACTGGCACATTTAGCTCCTAGCTCTGATGCTCTTTTAGCTATGTTGCTGTAATGCCCACAACATCATATCCACCAACTTCAATCTGGGCTATGAACTCATTTGTCATGTCTAGTACACTGCATGCATTCAAATTCCAACACTGTCAGTCCTGTATTCACTGCAACCTGTGAGTCTACCGGTGAGGAAGTCTAGCATCCAGTAGCAGAGGCAAGAGGAGACCCATGTTTTGGAGCTTGTTATTTAAAACTGAGAGTGTGATTGTGTTGAACACTGAGCTGTAATCAATAAACAGCAGCCTAATATAGGTATTAGGTGATCCAAGGCAGAGTGGAAAACTAGTGAGTTTGCACCCTCTGTAGGTCTATTGTGGCGATAGAAAAATTGCAACAGGTCCAGGTTCTTGCTTCATGACCAACCTCTTAAAGTAGTTCATCACAGCAGATGTGAATGTAGGTGGATGATAAGTCACTGAGTCAGCTCACCCTGCTCTTCTTGGGGACTGGTACGATTGTTGCCTTTTCGAAGCGGTGAGAGATTAAAGACGTCCCTGAACACTCCCGCCCGATGGTTGGCACAGGTTATCAGTGTCCTACCAGGTACAACTCAGAGCCTGATGCTTTGCGAGGGTTCACCCTCATGAAAGATGTGCTGACGTTGGCCTCCGAGAAAGAGATCACAGGGACAGATGCTGGAGGGAGTCGCACAGGTGTAGTTTTATTCTCCTGTTCAAAGCATGAAAAAGCATTGAGCTCATCTGGGAGTGAAGCAACACAGCCATTCATGATGTTAGGTTTCACTTTTTGTATGAAGCAATGGTCTGCAAACCCTGCCAGAGCTGTTATCTCTAACTTCAATCAGAATTGATTTACACTCTTAAAATGGCCTTTCTTAAGTTGTACCTGGGCTTCATGTATAGTTCTAGTTCATTGGTCTTGAATGTCACAGATCTAACCCTCAGCAGACTGGGAATCTCCTGGTTCATTCCCAGATTTTGGTTTGTTTATGTCCGGTATATTCTCGAAGGCACACACTCACCACACAGGTCTTGATGAAGTCAGTGACAAATGAGGTACATTTCCTTCAGATTCAAAGAAAAATCCCTGAATATTGTCCAGTCCATTGATTCAAAGCTGTCTAGTAAGCACTCCTCCTGCTCTGTTGACCATAATGGCTTGATCCTTACCAATGGTGTTACTGTCTTTAGTTTCTGCCTATATGCTGGTAGTAGAAGTACAGCCAGTTAATCGGACTTTCCAAATTGTGGGCGTGGGATGGCATAGTAAATGCTCTTGATGGTGGTATAACAGTGGTCAAGTGTGTTGGCTCCTCAGGCTCCACAGGTATATGTTGGTGGCGGTTGTCCAAAG
The DNA here is from genome assembly GCF_030028105.1 of Mobula birostris. NCBI lineage: Eukaryota > Metazoa > Chordata > Chondrichthyes > Myliobatiformes > Myliobatidae > Mobula > Mobula birostris. The sequence goes on from NC_092385.1 coordinate 26,592,394, forward strand.
ACTTCTTCAAGCTGGCCTGTTGAAATCCCCCACAATAATACGGAATGCATCCGGATGTGCTGTTTTGTGACTGATCATGGAGCTCAGTTCATCCAGTGCCTGCTTGCCTTTGGCCTGTGGTGAATGTAAACCACTACCAGTATGATGGTGGAAAATGGACGACATTTATTTGCTAGATATTCCAGAATGAAAGAGTAGGATTGAGACAGAACCGTCACATCTGTACACCACGATAAATTAAACATCAAGCATACTCTACCTCCTCTATCTTTAAAAGACTGAACTATTCTATCTTTGCAGAGAATGGTGAAGCCATAGGGCTGCAGCACTGCATCTGAAATGGCAGTGGTGAGCCATATTTCCATGAAGCAAAGTACACAGCAGTCTCTAATGCCCCCCAGGTCTTGCAGTCTTGCTCTGAAGTCTGCTTTATTTTCCAGAGAGTGCACATTCACCAGTAGGATAATTGGTTGTGGGAGACTAAAACTTCTATGTTTCAATCATATATGCAGACCAGCATGTCTTCCATGCTTACATTTTCTTAAAGCAGAACTACACTCGCAACCTGAGTCTGACATCCAGGATCCAACGATTTTCAGTATTGATAGATTCTGTTTGAACAGCTTAAAACAATGCTGCTTCCTCGGAGCTGCATGCAAAGAGTCGTCAATTATCGGTGCCATTTTGTCACAAAGAGAGCATGAAAATAGCCGAAAAATATATCTGAAGCAGCCAAAAACCTACATTGAAACAGGCTTCATCAACTTTGCCTCCAACTTCCACCCTGCCTCAAATTTTCCTGGTCTATTTCCAACATCTCCCTCCCCTTTCTTGAGCTCTCTCTCCATCTCTGGAGACAGCTTATCTACTGATGTCTATTATAAACCTACTGATTCTCACAGCTGCCTGGACTATACCTCTTCCCACCTTGTTACATGTAAGAATGCCACCCCCTTCTCTCAATTTCTCTGTCTCTTTTGCAATTCAGCAACCTTTGGGCATTCTTCCCATTATTGAAATTGGAAGCTACAATTTTTAAGATACGATCAATACTTCTGTGATTTCCAACTTTGTTTCCCTCATAATCTAGGTTGCAGCTCACATGGGTCTGGAGATATTAACACTTTAAGTATAGCTAGCCTCTCTAGTGCCTCCTTTTCCTCTTTTGTGATTTTTAACTTACTACGTCCATGACAAATTCCTTTGTTATGATTCCAATGGCTTGTTCTTTCTTGATAAGGATCAATGCGAAGTCATTTACTATCTCACCTGTGATCCCTGCCAACATAGGAAGATGCCCTTTCAGTCCATTTAAAAAAACTCTTCTCTTGCTATATGGTTACAAGTCTAAATGCAAATTGAAGATGTTTAGAAGATAGTTATTTTTGTCATCAGTCTTTTTCCATATTTTTAATTTCCTCTTTTACTTCTCCTCTGATCTTTCACTAATCAATCTCATTCTCACTTGTGTTATCAACCCAGCATCCGAGAATATGCTTTTTTCAGTTTTGTTCTCCTCTTTGCTCAATGGAGCTTTAATAGCTTCAATTGCAGCATGTACTTCTCTTGTAGCATGTTACATTCACCGTATCATTGACATCTTCCTTAATAGGCTCGTCTTCTCAATAGTTTTGCCTGCCAATTATTGATTCCAATTTCCCCTCATCAAGGTTTAGAATAGCCATGGAAACAGATATGAATGAAAGCAACTTGTGTTATTCTAATGCTATCTTAAGTACACTGTGAACTGTAAATAAACATTCATGCCATTAAATGTGTTCCTGATGTTATTAAGTGTATTCTTATCCTTTTGAAATCAACCCTTCTCCAACTGATCAGCTTTCCCAAGCCAAGATATTGACTTGCTAAAAAATGTTGCTTTTTTTAGTGGATTAGACATCTGAAGTGTGGGAAATGTCAAATGAATACAAAGAAACAAAAAAACAAAGAAATGTCTAGCTCAGCAGGTATAACATCAGGAACACACTTAATGGCATGAATGTTTATTTACAGTACACAGTGTACTTAAAATAGCATTGGAATAACACAAGTTGCTTTCATTCATATCTGTTCCATGACTATTCTAAACCTTGTACGTCTTCCATTTGGCCTGGTTCATGCTCTGGAATCAAACCTAGTTATAGTTCTTCATTTGTGGGGCTAGCAATATACTGGAAATTCCCTTAAACACTTCAAAAATGTTTCCCTCTAGTTTCCATCCAGTCTAACATATTTCAAAAGCAAGGCACTTTGCAAGTGCCTTCTGCCAGAATATTATCTCTGCATCATCAAGGTTACCCAATTCCTCCCTGCAGTGCTAACAGTAACCAGGAATGACACATGATCCTGAAGAAATTTAACCTGAAACTTTGCATGCCCTCTGGTGTGTCCACATGCCTTGATGCCCATTAACCAGAATACAGCAGTGAATTAAACACCAATATAGAGTTGTGAGCTTGGCTCAGGAATGTCAAAAGGCATTGAAGCAAACTCTACATAATTGATGGTAATTTCTTTGTATAGTGCCTTCCAGCAATTCATACAACTGAGCAGGCTCCAATAAACAGAAGAAACTGACCTTCCTATGGATTTGGACAATAAGGTTAAAGTATTGGAAGTGATAATTAAATCCTTTTTACTAATCCTTGCAGAATCTATGCAGTAAACAAAAATGAGGACCTTGATAAACACAAGAGTTGGGGGATGGCTTTGTCAAGCACCTTTGCTCTGTCTGTTTCAAAAGGCTGAATCTCCTGTGGGAAACCCATTTCAATTCAATTTCCTATTCTGACATGTCTATACATGCCCTCAGCTACTGCCATGATGAGGCCAAACTCAAGTTGAAGGAGCAAGTCCCCATATGCCATCTGAGTAGCCTTCAATCTGATGACGAGTATTGATTTCTCCAACCTCTTGTTTTATTAACCCCTCCCTCCTTTTCTTTTTTTCTATTCCCCAATCTGGTTACCCTCTCCCTCCCTTCTTTCCTCCTCACCTGCCCATCTTATCTCTCTGGTTCCCTCCACATCTGTAGATGTGAACATCCCACTATTCAGGACATATACAAAGACAGGTGTGTATAAAAGGGGCAAAGGATAATCGGGGACCCAAGTAACCCCAACCACAAACTGCTTCAGCTGCTACCATCTGGGAAATGGTACCGCAGCATAAAAGCCAGAACCAACAGGCTCCAGGACAGCTTCTTCCACCAGGCCATCAGACTGCTTAATTTATGCTGACACAACTGTATTTCTATGTTATATTGACTGTCCTGTTGTACATACTATTTATTATAAATTACTATAAATTTCACATTGCACATTTAGACAGAGACATAACCTAAAGATCTTTACTCCTCTTATAAGTAATAAAGTCAATTCAATTCAATTCACCTGGACTTTTTTCCATAAACTACTGTCCTCTCCTATCAAATACTTCTTCAGCCCTTTATCCGCTCCACCCATCCCCTCCCAACCTCTTACTACAGCCTTCTCACCCGTGCACTTTCCCCTTAACTGGTCACACCCATTACCTACCAGCTTCTACTCTTTCCCCTCTCTAATTATGGGAAAATGCTTCGCATCTATGCCTGCAATTAGACTTAACAATATTTACCTGGAAATAGTTAAGAATTTTGTTAACTTTGATCCATTGTGACAGACACCATGTTCTCAATGAAAAATACAATAGCAGGGCAGGCAACAGTTCCATACAATTCACAAAATGGCTCTGGAAAATTAACAACCTCACACTTATGACTAAGATGTTGACCTGCAAGGACTGTATTTGCCAGGTTGCCATATGACTGTGAAATTATGGACCACACAGTTGACAATAAAACAGGTTCAGCAAGATGCACCTTTGGTGCTCAGTGCTAGCTGCTGTTGAAGCTCAGAATTTCTTTGTTTGAACTATTAGTTAGAGGTATTTCTGCACATACAATCTACACAATAAGAAATATTCTAAAGTTCCCATATAACATTGTAATTCAAAGCAACAGGACTTAGTGATAATTCCGAAATCAGTAATTTAAGAAAATGTTGTATTCCTGCTCCATCAACTTTTAGATACTTATTATTTGGTTATACTTAAGTGCATCAATCCTCATTGTTACCTCAGTTTCACTTTTAAAGTTTATATTCAGTGATTATATATTTTTGATTGACTTGTTAAAAGCAACAGTTCCTACTCTTTCTATCCACGCTCACCAAACTCCTCTTTTTTTAATACTTTATGGAAACGTGCATGCTATGGATTAAGATAATCTAGACAGATTTATAACACCAAGATCCTTAATTAGGAATCAAATGACAGCAACTTCAGAATACCAGTTCAAGCTGGCAGCCTAATTGTGAGATAAAAGTTCTATTTGCCAGGTTCACATGGACTAACACTGCAAGTGGAGCAATCAGTTAAGGTTAAGAAATTCTAAAAGGAACACCTGTGACCTCAAATTTTGTTTGTACAATGCCAAAATCAAAATCATTTTTCAAATTCTCATTTAAAATTGTCTGATATCTCTGTAGGATATAATGCCCATTTATTTTCATTATTCACCAAAGGAAATCATTTAGAATGTCAAGTGGATATTTTTTCTTTTCAGCTGATCTGAATATCCAATGATATATTAGATGAGAAAATTGATCCCATAACAATAAATTGTAATAATGAGTTAGTGTTTTGAAAATTGCCTTCTCATATTTACAAAGCGCATTTAGATAAGCCAGCAAAAGTTACTTAACAAATTAAAATTTATATAATCTTAAATAGTGTCCATGTCATAGAGTCACAGGAAAGTACAGCACAGAGACAGGTACTTTGCCCCCTCTTACCCATGCCAAACCAGGACCATAGTCCTCCATATCCGTACTATCCATGTATCCATTCAAAACTTCTCTTAAACGTTGAAATTGAGCTTGCATGCACCACTTGCGCTGGCAGCTCATTCCACACTCTCATAACCCTCTAAGTGAAGAGTTTCCTCTCTAAACTTGTAACCTTTCACCGTTAACCCATGACCTCTGGTTGTTGTCCAACCCAACTTCCATCAAAAGCCTGCTTGCATTTACCTTATCTATACCCCTCATTATTTTGTATACCTCTATCAAATCTCCTCTCAGTCTTCTACATTCCAAGGAATAAAGTCCAACCTTATTCAATCTTTCCTCATAACTTGGGTACTCTAAGTCAGGTCCTCCAGACCCAGCATCATCCTTGTAAGCAACACACATAAACATTGCTGGTGAACACAGCAGGTCAGGCAGCATCTATAGGAAGAGGTAGAGTTGATGCTTCGAGCCGAGACCCTTCGTCAGGAGTTTTCTCTTTCAAATTTATTCACATCTTTCCTGTAGGTAGGTGATCAAAACTGCACACAATACTCTAAATTAGGCCTCATCAACATCTTATACAACTTGAATTCCCAGATCTCTTTTCTCTACAGCACTCAACAATTCCCTACCGTTCACTGTGCAAGATCTAACCTGGTCGGTCCTACCGAAGTGCAACACCTCACACTTGTCTGCATTAAATTCCATCTGCCATTTCTCAGCCCATTTTTCTAGCTGGTCCAGATCCCGCTGCAAACCATGATAGCCTTCCTCGCTGTCCACTATAGCCCCAATCTTGGTGTCATCTGCAAAGTTGCTGATCCAGTTAGCCACATTATCATTCAGATCATTGATCTAGATCACAAGCAATAACAAACCCAGCACCGATCCCTGTGGCATTCCTCTAGTCACAGGCCTCCAGTCAGAGAGGCTCTCTTCTAGTACCACTCTTTGGCTTCTCCCACAAAGCAATGTCTAATCCAAGTTGCTATCTCATCTTGAGTGCCGAGTGACTGAACCTTCTTGACCAACCCCCCATGCGGGACCTTGCCAAATGCCTTGCTGAAGTCCATGTAGACAACATTCACTGTCTTGACTTCAACAACTTTCCTGGTAATTTCCTCAAAAAACTTTAAGATTAGTTAGACATGACCTACCTCGCACCAAGCCATGCTGACTATCCTTAACCAGTCCATGCCATCCAAATACTCATATATCCGGTCCCTTAGAATACTTCCAATATCTTTCACACTAATGATGTCAGACCAATGGCCCCATAATTTCCTGGTTTATTTTTAGAGCCTTTCTTAAACAGTGGAATAATACTGGCTATCCTTCAAATCTTTGGTACCTCTCCTGTCACTAAGGATGAGGATAATATCTCTGCTAGGGCCCTGGCACTTTTTGCACTTGACTCCCGCAGGGTCTGAGGGAACACCTTGTCAGGCTCTGGGGATTTATTCACCCGGATTTTTTTTAGATTAGATTATGAGGACACTCAGTCCTCGTTTATTGTCATTCAGAAATGCATGCATTAAAAATGATACAAAAATGATATAAAAATGATAATTTACCTCAGGACTGCAAACACCTCCTCCTCTGTAATCTGTATAGGGTCCATGAAGTTAATACCACTATAGACCATGTGTCCCTCTCCTGAGTGAATGCAGATGCAAAAAATTTATTCAAAACCTACCCCATCTCTTTCAGCTCCACGCATAGATTACAATGATCTTCCAAAGGATGAATTTTGTCCCTTGCAATCCTTTTCCCCTTGACATATCTGTAGAATTCCTTAGGATTCTCTTAACCTCATCAGCTACGGCAACCGCACGTCTTTAGCCCCCTTGATTTCTTTCTTAAGTGTTTCCTTGCATTTCTTATACTCCATAAGTACTTCAATTTGTTCCTACCTGCCTATGGCTGCCAGGCACCTCCTTTTTCTCCTTAACCAGGGCCTCAACGTCACTTGAAAACCAAGGTTTTCTAAACTTGTTATCTTTAATTCTAACAGGCACATACAAGCTTTTAATTCTCAAAAATTCACTTTTGAATGCCTCCCCCTTACCAAGTAGACCTCTGCCATAAAACAGCCTGTCCCATTCCACACTTGCCAGATCCTTTCTGATACCATCAAAATTGGTCTTTCTCCTATTTAGAATCTCAACCCACGGACTAGACCTATCTTTTTAAACATTTACTTTGAAACTAATGACATTGTGATCACAAGCTGCAAGTGTTCCCAGACACAAACTTCTGCCACCTGCCCTGTCTCATTTCCAAATAGCAGATCAAGTATCACACCTTTTCTCATTGGGACTTCTACGTACTGAGTAAGGAAATTTTCCTGAACCCGTTTGACAAACTCTATCCCATTTAGTCCTTTCACAGTATGGGGTTCCCAGTCAATATGTGGTTAGGTAAAATCACCAACTATAACAACCTTATGTTTCTTGCAAGTCTGTGATCTCTTCACAAATTTGTTCTTCTAAATCCTGCGAACTGTTGGGTGGTCTGTAATATAGCCCTATTAGCATGGTCATACCTTTCTTATATCTCATTTCCACCCATAAGGCCTCACTAGATGAGTTCTCCTGTCTGTCCTGACTGAGCACTGCCGTGATATTTTCCTGACTAGTAACGCCACCCCTCCTCCTTTAATCCCTCCTACTCTGTCATGTCTAAAACAACGGAATCTCAAAATATTGAACTGCTAGTCCTCCCCCTCCTCTCACTAATGGGTACAATATCATAATTAATTTGTCTTTCCTACAATACTTCTTGCATTGAAATATATGCAGCTCTGGACATTAGTTGTACCATTCTCAAACTTTTGATTCCTGGCTTTGTCTGAGGTCTTACCAACCTCTCCACTAATTGTTTTGGCACTCTGGTTTCCACCCCCGTGCAACTCTAGACTAAACTCCATCGTGCAGCACTAGCAAACCTTCATGCAAGGATATTAGTCCACTTCCAGTTCAGGTTCAAACTGTCTCTTCTGCACAGGTCCCAGCCTCCTGAATAATCCAGAGTTCATCCAGTTCCAGCTCCAACTCCTTGACACAGATTGTTAGAAGCTGCAGCTAGATGTACTTCCTGCAGGCGTAGTCTTAAGGGACACTAGAGATATCCCTACCCTCTCACAGGCTGCAAGACGAGTATTCCACTATCCTGCCTGGCATTTCTACTGTCCTAACTGAGTAAATATAAAGGACGAAGAACAATAAAGTGTAGTGTGGCGGGGGGGGAACTATTTTTGCCTTTTCTGACTGAAGCCTCACCTCACTGATGCATCGAAGAGCTAAAGCCTCAAAAACTCCACTTTAACTCTAACTGTTCCACTCGGCCCTGCCTTACTTTAATTTGTTCTTGACCTCGGATTGGGCACTGCTCAGAGCTGCAAGCTGCTGCGAGTCCCGCCTTCTCTACTCAATCGGTGAACCTGAGTGAGCTACATCTTCCTCAGGCTACTGACCTCTGACTTGGCGCTGCTCAAAGCTGCAAACTGCTGTGGGTCACTGCCTTTTCTAAACAGTCAGCGAACCCAAGTGAACTACATCTTCTCAGACTTCCGACCTCCAACCTCAGATTGGGTGCTGTTCAGAAGCTACTCTACTGTATGTCTACTCTATGTCAAAAGCTATGTCTACTCTACTAATTACCAATTCAAGTAATGCTTATATAGGTCCACAATCCCTTATCCGAAATTCTGAAATCCAAAAAACTTTGAAAACCGATGTTTTTTTCGCCAACAGCTGACATCACTCAGGTGTGATGTGGCAGCACTAGCAGAGGCCGCCAGACGTCAGTTGTGGCTCAGCGCTCGTACTGGTTACACGTGCATTTGCCGTTTGCTGATATTTTGTGTTCACTGTTGACTGTGTGTTTAATTTCACTGTGAAAATGTCAAAAGGAGCTGCAGATACCCCTATGGATAACAATGAGAAAAAGAGAAGGGAGCATCTATCATTATCAATAACGCAGAAAGTGGAGTTATTGCAGAAGCTTGATCGTGGTGTGTCTGTGCGGCGTCTTACTGAAGAAAATAGTGTCGGAACTATCACTGCATATGATTTAAATAAACAGAAAGACAAGTTACTGAAGTTTTATAGTGACAGTGACGTTCTACATTTATTCCAATAAGTCATTTACCATGTGTTTGATTCGGTTCGTTTGAAGCTGTATATTTTTATGTTTTATTGAATGTTCTTTTTCTTGTCATTATTCCCTAAACAATACAGTATAACAACTATTTACATAACATTTACATTGTATTAGGTATTATAAATAATCTAGAGATGATTTAAATTATACAGGAGGATGTGCGTAGATCCGGGGCTCCACTGGGTCCTAAAGTCCACCCGCACTGAGTCAGGTTAAATAAGGGACTTGAGCATACGTGTTTTTTGGTATCCGCGGGGGGTCCCAGAACCAATAAGGAGGGACTCTGAAATCTGAAAAATTCTGTACTCCGAAATGCAACTGATCCCAAGGATTTTGGATAAGGGATTGTGGACCTGTATTATACTACACAATGATTACTTAAGGTCTACTAAACTTTTGTTGTATAATATTCTAACTGAAGTATGGGCACACATGCCTATGTATGTAAGTATAATTGGGAAAGGTATTGTGGGTGTGGAGAGCTGGAGGCTTATTAGGAAGTAAAGAATTACCATGCAGCATTGCCATTGATAAAACATAGGGTGAAACAAAAAAAAAATAATTTCTCCCAAATATCAATGCATTACCAGAGAGTGGAAAAGCCTACGGACTACTTATCACTAACCTATCTCCTGAGAAACCAGGATTAGTGAAACACACAGCACAATCGAGTTGGTCTATGGTATGCAGTGCACTCGCCAATTCTTTAACACCCACCAATAATAAAAAAAGATACTTAACGATTATCTCAATTGCCAAATGAAACAGCAAATGGTTTTTACAACCCAACAGCAGTGAGATGTTTTCACAGGAGACAGCTCGGCATCAGCTAGTTCAGTTCAACTCGACAGCAAACTGGACCTCATATATTGGAAACTCCTTCATTTAATAAGATTTGCTACCAGTACTCCCTCTACCCAAGATCAACAAGAAAGTGGAATCTTCTGCCGCCAGACCTGCGCAGTATTTCTGACATTAATCTTTTTAAAGGTAGACTCAACCAAATCGATTTAGGGGATCTAGTCAAAAAAGTTTACTTTACAATTTAACTCCTATACCGTTCACACCGACTGCGCGTTACAACAGCTGTCCGGCAGTGCTTGCACAGTACCAAGCAGAAGCAGAAGCAGAAGAAGAAGCCAGATGATTACAACAATGTGTGACGGTGGATGATACAGTTTGAAATCCTCACAGACCTGGTGTATGCATCAATAGGGTGGATTCCAGTAAACTGAGACACATTAGGACCAATACAATTTAGTCCAATTAAGCAGGTGCCCCAGTTAGCCAAAGTTTCATGGAAATAGTTCAAAGGCATAATAAAGATAGGCTACTCTAAATGAGTAAGACATTATACATTTAAATGAAATACCAAACAAATTAGAATACTACTAATACTACTACAACTGTATTTAAAAACTGTGCATTAGCTCCTAATAGCTATCAATGGAAGAATTCATTGCTGCCATGTCATTTTAATTGATTGTAAATGAACAAAATTAGCACAGATACTTACTGTCATTGCCTTCCTGCATGGTCAAAATAAAAAACTAAATTATCAAAAATCAATGCTTTTTGAATGGGTGTCCATTGGCCCAAATGGATAACATAACACAAGCACATGCAGCTAAAGCTATTTGTAAACAATTCTCTCTGTGAGGTCTAAGGGTCATTTCTGGCATCTCTAAAACTGAATGCTTGAAACAGCAGAATGCAAAACAGTTCTGAATTGCTTTACTGCTTATGTCTCACCGACTATCAGTGACAAAAATCACTGCTTTTTGAACACAAACACACGCAACTAACACTATTTAAAAGCAGTTTTCTCTAAGCACAGTGTACAGCCTGAGAGACAGACAAGTGCACGCAATTGGCACTAGTTGTAAACTATTCAGCAACAATTTCCTGTCCCAATTAAGCATCACAGTGTTTCAAATGAACATAGCGAATCCGGGCTATTTTCTTGATTAGTTTTTGTTCTTTAAGAATTTGCCCAGATTGAAAACCTGACAGAGTGGTGCCACAACAACCTCTCACTCAATATCAGCGAGAACAAGGAGGTGATTATTGACTTGAGGAGGAGGAGGAATATGGAGGTTCATGAGCTAGTCCTCATCAAGGGATCAGAGGCGGAAAGGGTTAGCACTTTCAAATTCCTCAGTGTTATCATTTCAGAGAACCTGTCCTGGGCCCAGCACATAATTACAATGACGAAGAAAGCCTCAATTTCCTTACGAACTTGCATAGATTTGGCATGACATTTGAAACCTTTACAAACGTCTATCGATTTGTAGTGGAGAGTATATTGACTGGCTGCATCACAGCCTGGTAAGGACACACCAATGACCTTGAATGGAAAATCCTACAGGAAGTAGTGGATATGGTCCAGTCTATCATGGTTAAAGTCCTCCCAACCACCGAGCACATCTATACAGAGCATTGTCACAGGAAAGCACCATCTGCCCTCATGGACCCCCACCACCCAGGTCATGCTTTCTTCTCGCTGCTGCCATCAGGAAGAAGGTGCAGGAGCCTCAGGACTCATACTACCAGCTTCAGGAACAGTTATTACCCCTCAACCATCAGGCTCTTGAATCAGAGGGGATAACTTCACTTGCTGCATCACTGAACTGTTCCACAGCCTACGGACTCACTTTTCAGGACTCTTTATCTCATGTTCTCTATAGTTATGCCTTATTTATTATTATTATTTTTCTTTTTGTATTTACATAGTTTGCTGTCTTTTTAACATTGGCTGTTCATCTTGTGTGTGGTTTTTCATTAATTCTTTTATGTTTTTTCGTATTTACTGTGAATGCCTAAGAATCTGAAGCAGTATATGGTGACATATATGTATTTTGATAATAAATTTACTTTGAAATTGTAACAATCATTAAACTTTAACAGGCACATTGCACAATGATATAATCCAAGTGGAAAATGTTTCAAAGGTGCTGTGGAAATGCATAACGTTCTTCATAACGCACATTTGAACCCTTTATAAAAATATAACTTTTTAATCATAGTTTTCTTCTTGTATCCTAACATAAATTTAGAGATAATTATATTTATTTTAAGATTATCCTTAGACATCGTTTATAAAGACAGAGTAATTAGGGTTCCAGTTGATGGCCACGAAACCATATGATTGACATAAAATTGCAACCAATGTTAAATAACAAGCTTCATGCTGCTCATCATCTTTGGCTCAAAAGTCTGCAGCTGACATCTTCAGTGGATTTCTGATTTGCTTGAAAGATAAACTATCTTGTCTGTACTGTTTATCTTCTCAAACAGACAATCCATTTTCCATAACATAATGAGCATTTGAAGATACCAAGTGCTTAATTCTACATTATACTGCTGGTAAGAAATTCCAATTAAAGTTTATTTCCCTGCCTCTCATTCATCACATTGTGTTGACCTTGTCTGCTTCAGTTGCAAACTATATTTTACAAATAAATACATGTTGAGTTTTTTAGAGACTCCTTTCACAACGAGTTTCAGTAGTTTACAAATAAATAAAATATAGTATGACGTAAGACTACATGATATGATGCCTCAGGATTAATGACATTATATTTTTCACTACACCCTCAAGGTTAGTTTATGTATTCTGTTGTGTTAATATGATTAAATTTCACAGCCAACAATTTGAAAATGCATTATTTTTACTGTCTTTCCAATATTTTCAGAAAACATTTAAAATTCTATTAATTTCAGAAGCACTGATATTAACTGATAATTGCAATGTATTCAATTTTATCATAATTCTTCATGCCTGTATGCAGCAAGCTAAAAACAAAATTTTAAATCTAACTCATAGTTGTTCATGGCACTCGAGTGTTAAAAATGAGTTCATCCAATAAGAGCGATTCTAACTAACTTCCCTTGATATTAAACAAAGGTGACCCCCAGGACATCGATAGTGGGGTTTTGGCAGCAGGAGACGCTTAAATAAATTAGATACATAAATACAGAGGTTACAACGGCAAGTCATTGGCTAAGCCTCCAGTGGCAAGTGGTTCACCTGTTGCATCTAAAATGTTAAGAAGGTCATTTTAATAATGTTTAATTTTTAATATCCCAAAAGTTACTACATGTTTTGAATGTCAAAAGTATTTGAAATATTGTTATCCTAGTGAGCCATTATGATCAGAATTCACAGCAATCAAAGTGGTTCTGAGAATCCAGGTAGTTGCCTGTGCTGTGACAGACGTTTCTCAGAAAATCTACTCAAATACTTCATTATGCAAACTAGATTAAGGAAAAAATATCTTTAATGGTGTTCATTATTGAAAGTTCGCTACAAATGAATGAAGTCATTTTTAAGCATACTTTGAAAACAAATGAAATAGAAACACTTTCTTTGAATAGTGCAGCTTACATTAGAAGTCATTTAAGAAAAAGTTCAATTACATCCAAGATAATACATCTCTAGTGTAACACCACAATTTAATAGCCTTGTTGAATGGTACTAGAACATAAAATGTGCAATTAATATTGAGTTCCATGATAGCAGTGGAAGATTACACAAGTATCATACATCAAAAGCTTCCAATTGATCAAGATCTTGATTTTAAATGGCAATAGACTGCCAGTGAGACTTGGCACTGAAGATGCAGTGATTTCTCAGGAATCAATAATTTTCTATTACAACAACTGCATAAAGTGCCGATAGTAATTCATCATGCATAAGTTAACTGTTCAACAACAGCATTAAATTAATTGAGATAGGATAAAGTTAGAAACTGCACTGAAGACATTAAAGAACAATGCAGAAGATTTGTAATGCAATCACTGGAGTTGAACAAACTGGCAAGAATACGTAATACTAAGAAAATTAGCTAGTCCAAAAGTAACTATCAGTATGTAATCAATTTTTCCTTCTATGACAATTGCTCCTAAACACAGTTAATATTTAAAAAAACAATTCAAGTTACAGATTTTGAAGGAAAATTCTCACTTTACTGTTTTATTAAATGCAAAAATACTGTGATTTGTGGTATCAGATCTAATTACAGAGCTGCAGCAACTTTTTTCTTACCTCAGCTGTGAACAGATCTCTTACCTACAATGGATTCTTGGCCTCATAATCTATATCATTATGATCTTGCATTTATCATTTACCTGCATTGCATTGTGTCTTAGCTTTTAAATTTTATTCTGCATTGATATTGTTTTACCTTGTTCTAGCTCAATGCACTGTGTAAATTGTTGATTAATGCAAGACAAGCTTTTCAATGCATCTTAGTACAATAATAAACTAGTATCAACAATACTAAATGCCCACTTAAAATAAAATGTTTAATCAACTAAAATTGTATATCAAAGACTCTTGCCTTTTTCAGGTCATTTCAAAGGAAGGGGCTACATCAGTGCCTATCTTGTTAATTGTTCAGCTCACCCAGCAAACTAAGGCAAAAGTAGAAGAACGCAGGCAGCAGAAGTATTATTTATAGAGATGCACAGGTCCACTGAGAAAAATAATTTCTGGCTGTACGTGGACTATTTTGGAACTTGTGATTATAACAGTAGTGCTAAAAGTTCATTAGTAGTTTATGGAAGGTGCAGGAGTTTTCCTGGTTTATATTCTTTGAGAATAGTTTTATGGCTAGAATTCTATTAGATCTACAATTGCATCCAGAGAAAAAAAAGCAACATTAGCAAAATGTGCACATTAAGATGTTGATAAAAACAGTAACAAAAATGGACAAAGGAAGAGATGCCAAAAGATAACCTACGACCGTCACTTTCCAGAAATTGCTTTTCTTACCTAAATCTAAGAAGCAATGGCAAACTGGAGATGCTATATAAAAATGTGGATTAGAAGCAATGGTTTCGTCAGCATAATATCGACTTCTTGCCAGACTACAGAATGGAAGTACTGGATGCACTAGAGTAAACTTAGCTAAAGGACTGGATAAACTTCAACTTAATTATTACCATTTGAATGAGTTACCAACTTCCAGTAAAAAGATATGAAAGCAAATGTTTACTTTTTAAATGGTTTATTTCAATTAATATTGTTGTTAGTCAATTTACATAGGTTGAATGTGATTTAGATAATTTTTTAAATTGTGAAAATATTTAAATATGTATCAACTGGTTCCAAATTTCTGTTTATCAGAGGTACATAGGAATACTGGAAAGGTCTTCACTTCAGAGAGCACAGTCTAATTTCTAAATCATATGCTAATTTAGATTAAATAAAAAAAGTAACAATATGCAACTTGCAATCCATTGGCAATCAATATTACATTTCCCCAAGAGGGGGAAAAAATCATACTTATTTCATTTAGAGATACAGTGCAGAACAGGCCCTTCTGGTACAACGAGACACACCACCCAGCAAACCACCTATTTAATCCTACCTCAATCACAAGCCAATCAACCTACTAACTTGTATGTCTTTGGAGTATAGGCAGAAACCAGAGCACCCAGAGGAAACCCATGCATTCACTGAGAGGAAAGTACAATCTCCTTAAAACAGCTCCGGTACTGAACTCTGATGCGCCCGGCTGTAAGAGCATCGTGCTAACTGCTATGCCTCCGTTCCTTTTGGAGCCAAATTTTGAGGGGGAAAATGACTTGCCTATATTGTTGGATGTTACAAATTCTAGTAATGAATGATGCCAGATTTGCACTGGAATTGCACAGGCTATTACTGTTAGACCAGGCATCCTATAGTCCACATAAGGATGCCTGATCTAAAACTTACAGTCAATGTAATACTCCTCAATGATATATTCAATCAAATGGAGTTCAACTCTTGCTCCATACTTGAACCAAGGTTATAATGAGGTCAGGAGCTGAGTGACTTCATTGGAACTCAAAGTGAGTTTCTGTGCTCAGAGCGAGTGTCACTTATAGCTCCACTGAGTTTTCCTTCCATCATTTTGTTGATGATTAAGAATAGACATTAAGTGGCCAGATGGAAATTGTCCTGCTTCTTCTGGACAAGACATATCTGCGCAAGGGTGTGGCAAGTGTTTGAGCATCTCTTCAGAGCGACTGCACTACAGAAGTCTGAAGACCTACACCAGAAGATTAAAAAACAGCTACCAGCCATTTGGTTTTTGAACCAACTAGCAAAAATGCTATTCACCTCTACAGTTTAGTAACACTAAAACCACTCTGATCATTTTGCACTAAAATGGAATTTCTTTGTTTAATTGTGATTTTTATTGAAAATCGGTGTAACTCTTGTTAATCCTGGTTATATGATGCTATGTGCCTGTGATGCTGCTGTAACTATGTTTACCATAGAACCTATTCTGCATATGGCAATAAACTCAACTTTCAAACTTAGATGGAATATTGTCATACCCCAAAGCTTTGAGTGTATTCAATAGGTCTGTAGGACTGTTTGTGGCCCTGAATGGAGGTAAGGGAAGAGGAGAATGGGCAGGTGTAGCTTTTCTGTTGCTTGCAGGGATATGTGCCTGGAGGGAGATTAGTGGGGAGGGATGAATGGGACAAAGGTATCACAAAGGGAGCAATCCCTGTGGAAAGTGGAGAGTGGGGGGAGGTAAAGATATGTCTGGTGGTAGGATCCTGTTGAAGATGGCAGAAGTTGTGGAGCGTGATATGTTGGATGCAGAGGCTCATGGAGTGCTAAGTGACGACAAGAGGAACTTTATCCCTGTTAAACGGGTGGAAAATGGGATGAGCACAGATGTCTGAGAAACGGAGAAGATATGGATGAGGACAGCATCAATGGTGGAGGAAGGGAAGCCTCATTCTTTCAAGGAAGACATTTCTGATGTCCTGGAAAGAAAAGCCTCATACTGGGAACAGATGCAGTAGAGATGAAGGAATTAAGGGAATAGTATTTTTAGAGGAAACAGGGTGGGAAGAGGTAGGACAGGGTGGACGTTGGAGGCAATGGAAATGAAATTTGCAAGCTCAGCATGGGTGCATGAAGCAGCACTAATTCAGTCATCAATGTAGTGCAGGAACAATTGGGGAGCATTACCAGGGAAGGCTTGGAACATAGACAGTTCTACGTAGCCAACGAAAAGCTGGGCCCATGTGGGCTGCCCATGGATATCTGTTGAGTTTAGAGAGAGTGAGAAAAGCCAAAGGACAAATTGTTGAGAGCGAGAAACAGTTCTGCCAGATGGAACAGAGTGGTGGCAGAAGGGAACTGGTTGGTTCTTTCATTGAGAAAGAAGTGGAGAGCTTTAAGGTCTTCTTGATGGGGATGGAAGTGTAAAGGAACTGCACATCCATGTGGAAATGAGATGGTCAGGGCCAGTGAATTGAAAGTTGTTGAGGATATTGACCCTCCAACTTCCACCCTGCCCTTAAATTCACTTGATCCATTTCGGACACCTCTCTCCTGTTTCTTGATCTCTGTCTCCATCTCCAAAGCCAAATTATCTACCAACATCTTCCATAAACCACCAATTCCCACGGCTATCTTTACTATACTTCTTTCCATCCTGTCTCCTGAAACAATGCCATTCCCTTTGCTCAGTTCCTTCGTCTTCACCATATCTGTTCTCAGGATGAGGCTTTCCTTTCCAGGACATCAGAGTTGTTCTCCTTCAAAAAACAGGGTTTCCCTTCCTCCACCATTGATACTGCCCTCATTACATTTCCTTCATTTCTGTGACCACCCCATCTTCCCACCACCTTAACAAGGATAAGAGTTCCACTTGTCCTCACCTACCACCCATAAGTCTCATCATTCTCCACAACTTCTGCCATCTTCAAGAGAATCCTATCACCCAAGTACATCTTAACATCCCTTCCACTCTCCACTTTCTGCAGGGATCACTACCTCTGTGATTTCCTTGTCCATTTGTCCTACCCCACTAATCTCCCACTTGGCATATATCCCTGCAAGTGACAGAAATGCTACACCTACACTTTCATCCCCTCTCTTACATCTATTCAGGACCTCAAGTAGTGCTTTCAGGTGAGGTAACATTTCATCTGCAAATATATTGGGTCTATCTATTGTATCCGGTGCTCCCAATGCGGCATCCTTTACGTTGGTGAAACCCAACATAAATTAGGAGCCCGCTTTCTCGAGAACCTCTGCTCTATCCACCAAAGGTGGAATTTCCTGGTGGGCAACTATTTTAATTCCGATCCTCATTCCAATTCCAACATGTCGATCTATGGCCTCCTCTTTTCCCATGATGAGGCCAATCTCAGGATAGAGGAGATTGGAAAGAGGCTACTTCTGTCTAGGTAGCATCCAACCTGGTGGTATGAACATCAAAATCTCATTCTGATAATCTTTCTTCCTTCCCCTGGCCTTTTCTTCTGTTCCTCACTCTGGCTTCTTTCCTCTTCTCCTCACCTTCCTATCACCTCCGATTGGTGCCTCTCCTTCTTCCCTTTCTTCAATGATCCACTCTTCTCTCCTATTAAATTCCTTCTTCTCCAGCCTTTTGTCTTTCCCACCCACCTGGTTTCACCTATCACCTTCTAGCTAGTCCTCCTTCTCCTCCCCCTCCCCCCACTTTTTTTTATCCTGGTGTCTTCCTCCTTCCTTTCTAGTCCTGAAGAAGGGTCTTGGCCCAAAACATTGACTGTTTCTATGGATGCTGCCTAACTTGCTGAGTTTCTCCAGCATTTTGTATGTGTTGCTCTAGATTTCCAGCATCTGCAAAATTTCTTATGTTTATTATTACCTATTGGCCTCTGTTTCTAACCTTCCCTTTCTCCTCCAATCACCCAGCTCTATTTGTCTGATTTCAGCCCCCCTGCCCAATATTTCCACCTATCACCTCCAGGATATGTCAAAACTCCACCATCCTCCTCCCCTATGTCTCACCCCTGCATTCCACGCACCCTTCTGGTTCCACCTATCACTTACCAACTCCCAACTTACAATTCCCTTTCACCAACTCTTTACATTCAAAGTCTTGATGCAGTATCCCAACCTGATACTTCACCATCCCTGTCATAGATGCTGTTTGACTGCTGACTTCTAGCAGTTTGGTTTCTTGCATTTTGTGGTAGCTTGTAATGCAGGCTTTTCTGCCTGTCCCTGTAGGCTGAAGGGAAACAAAATGAAGATGTCTAGATTTTGGTACAGAGTTGGAACAACTTTCCTAATGCTGGAGTGAGCAATGAATTGTTTAATGCTGCTGAGATCAGCACAAGATTAGGGACAAAGTAGTCAAAGGACATGTGAGATTGTACAGGAAGTCACAGATTTCTGAGACAAGAAATGCAACTTTGCGCTTGAACTACTTACTATGATTGCACATTTAGATGGAGACATAACGTAAACATTTTTACTCATGTATGTGAAGGATGTAAGAAATAAAGTCAATTCAATTCAAATGTCAGTTTCAGACGAAACAATTTGAAAAGTTGTGTTCTGCAAGTAGTTAAGATTGCTATCGAATTTCTTTAACTTTTATTTATTAATATATAAACAGATTGCTGTTGTCATGATGATTTTTCAAACAGATTGTACCTTTTCCAGTCCCAAAGCTGATTTGTATTTTTTTTAATTGTCACAACTTTTTTGATCTAAAATTAGTTTTAAATGCATGCAAAATCTCATGATACAATTGTTAAATTGATTTTGTCAGTCAGGCTTTATGATCTAGTTAAGAAATATGAAAGCATTGTGGACATATTCCACTGCTTCCGTTTCTAAATGTAATGGAGATAGTTAAAAGTGCTCACCATTATTCTGCTGACTTCCATTAATATATTTTATTCAGGTCAAAATAAGCTTTCTAAAAAAAAGGAACTGCATGCTATTTTATGCAATACTGGTGCAAAGGTCAGCAGTATAATTATATTCTGTGCTTCAATTTGAATTCATACTTTCTGTGAATTATATGTGAGATATCAAAATGGGAATAATTAGATTTTAACACATTGCTATAAGGTAATTTACCAGTGTAATGGCAACAATACTTAAGTGCCAAGCACAACAGCAATAAAGTTACAGTAATGATTATGATACAAATGATGTATCTCAATTAGAGTAATTTGATTGATGCTTTATTGACTGTCCTATGTTCCTGCAGATAGAAATGACATCTGTAAATCCATCTATGATAATGGATTTTCACATACTCCACGTTGTTCTCACATGCACCATATGGATAATGAGACAGGAAAAGTAGAAAGGACACTCTGCATCAACCATTTTGAATAAGCACATGAATCATGACGCTTCCAAATCTCTAGTCCGATCATTTTTCAGTCTAAATGGCAGCTACAGGGTTTAAATATAGCAAATTTGCAATTGCCATTAATTTTAATCATGCAAAGGTATGATAAATACCTCCTA
The DNA here is from genome assembly GCF_030028105.1 of Mobula birostris. Classification (NCBI taxonomy): domain Eukaryota; kingdom Metazoa; phylum Chordata; class Chondrichthyes; order Myliobatiformes; family Myliobatidae; genus Mobula; species Mobula birostris. The sequence continues at coordinate 26,612,662 of NC_092385.1, forward strand.
GCTTTTTCAGTGAAAGATAACTATGCAATGGCACGAAGAAACTTGGAACTTCAGAACATGCCTGAATAGCGGTACAGATTATTGAAAGTATCATTTCCTCAAACCTCCATGATAAGATAATTGCATATATAATGGATTCTAGTTAATTGGATCATCGGTTAATCAGGGTAGCTACTTATTTGGGACAACTCTTAATGAACAAAAAAAAAATTCGAATTAAATTTTGTTGTCAAGCTTGATTAGCTAAGTATTGCCTAAGATTTGGGTCATGGGGGTGACAGGATAAGACACAAACTCTCTCTTGCTTGTGCTAGCTAACAATAGGTCGTGCCAATAATTAGGTATTGCTGACCTTTGTCAAAGAAACAAAGTGACTTACAGCCTGTCTATCTCATGCCAATAATGAGGTATCGCTAACCTTTGTCTGAGTATGTCTGGCTAATAGGGGAACTGAATGTGGACATGCAGTTCTAATTTTGTGTACCACGCGGAGGAATTCATAAACTGGCTGATACCTAATAAGTGCTTCTTGAAATCACTGACCATGTTTAGCTGTTGGCTATTGTCCAAAATTTACTGTATAAATTTAAGATGTATGCTGACATTGGCAGAATCTTGAAACAGCTATCTGTGATCACACATTAAAGGGTTAACGGTATACCGAGATCTGTGTCTTTATTTCTGTTTGATAATGGGATAAAATCTCTTACAGTAAAATGGCAACAAAATTCTCTTGCAAAACTAATTGAGAAAATACCCAGGAGTCCCTTCGTTTATTTGGGACACTATGCTGCTTAATTGGGACAGGGGACTGTTGCCAAACAGCTTCTAATTAACGTCAGTTGCATGCACCTGTGTGACCATTAGATACACTGTTTCAAGCAAACAGTTTTTAAGTAGCGTCAGTTGTGTGTGTTTATTTTCAAAAAGCAGCCATTTCTTGTCACTGATAGTTGATGAGAAATAAGCAGTAAGACAATTCAGAACGGTTTTGCTCACTGCGGTTTCAAACATTTAGGCTTGGAGATGCCAGAAATGGCTGAGAGTGAAAATGAAATGATTTCACGTTAGAAACTACGAAGACGTTGAAGGTATTGACAATCATCTTGAATATTACAATGAAAATGAAGACTTGGAGGATGCAATTGTTGACAGTATTGTATGAAGGCAGTCCATTATCTGCACCATGTGTCTGTTGATTTTGTTCACTTACCATTAAAAGAATGCAACACAGATGAATTCCTCTGTCGATAAGTATTAGGAACTAATACACAGTTTTATAGTTCTGTAGGTAGTATTCCAATATGTTCTGTATTTTATTTAAATACATAATTTGTTTTTTTTTATAGCTTTTTAACCATTTCTATCAAACTTCAGCTAATTGGGGCAGCCAGTTAATTGGGCCAAAATGTACTGGTCGTATTGTGTCCCAATTAACTGGAACCCACTGTACACTAGTTATGCCTTCATTATGGCATGTATTTTAGCAAATTTTATACCATAATCTCATCATTTATGTGATATGGTTGTCATGACAAAGTCCATTTCTAACTACCTTTGAGAAAGTGAAAGGAGCAACCTGCTTGAACCACAAAATTCTTCATGGTAAAATTATTCTTATGGCTAAACAGGGATTTCCAGTATTTTAACACAGTGACAATGAAAGAATAGCAACACAGTAAGTTATAATGGCATGTGATTTTGAAGAAGACTTCTAGATGGTAGCCGTGCCATGCATCAGTTGTCTCAGGGTCCTCACTCTATGCAAATTACCTGCCAAGTTTCCCTAATGCATTGACTAATTTACAAAACTTACTGTTACGAAAACAAACTGCTGACCAATACATATTCCCATGTGCATTATATCAGATGACTTGCATATACTGGCACCATTATCATACATTTATATAGTCAGCTGAACGGATGACAAATCAGATCAAAAACAGTAGGTCAATTAGCACACGAGAAAGTTTAAAAATATACCCCTCTTATCTCTCGGTGCAACACTAGGAGACCATACCTTTTCGATTATGCATTATTCCTACATCTTGTACGGTATGAAATACATTCCAGTTAGGAATTAGACCAGTCCTCACAATGGTAATTCAACAAAACACACAAGCCAGAATTATTCTATGTATATGATTCTCCATAGCACTGACTGACATTTGGCCTATAGTTTCTTTGAAGAATTAATACATCATTTATCCAAGTAATCATTATTTTATAGAATTCAATCAATCAAACACTGGCCCAATGTAAGAAAATTTTAAAAACACTACCTATGCTGCAAGCCTGAAATAGAAAAAAAGAAAATGTGGAAATGCTTAGCACATCAGCCAGAATCTGTTGCAAGAGAAGCTGTGTTAATATCCTAAGATGAGGACCCTTCGTGAGAACTATAAAAGAGATAATATAATTAGATTTAATTTGCAGATAGATTTGAGAAAGAATGGATAGTACCAAGTGAATCTCTGACAAGATGAGACTGGATTGCTGGGATATAAGCTGTGCAAACATTTAGTGAGAAATGGCACGAATACTATAACTTAAAATACGTTAGAGAGAGTAAATGAAACCACAGAAAGGTAAAATCTGCAAAATTCAGAGATATTAGAGATGGAAAGCAGATCTGGTCATGCTAATAGTGGAAAACAGAGCCAACATTACACAAAACTGGCCAGTTAGGTTACAAATAGACAGTATGAGCTACCTGAAGCTGCTGAATTCAAATATCAAATTTGGAAAGCTGTAATGTGGCCAGGAAGATGATGAAGTACTTTCCACAAGCTGTCACCTCATTATATCAGTGCAGAAGGCCAGAGACAGAGTTCACAGTGGGAATAGGAAGGATAATTTAAAATAGAAACAACTAAGCATTCAGAAATGGCCCTGTGGATGGACTGCATATGCTTCACAAAGCAGTCATTCAGACTGTGTTTGGTATTAGTGAAACAATACTGAGCTCCAGATGGATGCTGCCTGACCTGCTGAGTTCCTCCAGTATTTTGTGTATATTGCACTAAGTGGAGTACACTAGATCGGAAGAAGTGCAAGTGATTCACTGCACCTCCTGGAAGGACTGTTTGGGTCCCTGGATGCTGGACAGGAATGAACAGGTATTGCATATCATAAAGCTGATCAAGTGCCAAGAGAAGGAGAATAGTCAGTGGATGCAGAAGGACTGAAAAGAAAGGATAGTAAAACATGTGGCTTCTCGTGTACTTGATGATCCATGAACGCAGTGTTGATGGAAAGGAAACTGAGGACCACGAAAAATCTGTCCTTGCTCTGTGCCAGCTGATGATGTGGTGAAAGCATAGGTGCAGATTATAGATGAGAAGTAATCCACTGGTGTATTGGCAGTGGGGGATGGGAGGAGGTATAGTCAAGACATCCGTAGGAATCTGTTAAATGTGTGTAATACCCTGGGAAAGGTTTCACTGCTAACATAATGGTCATTCTTGTAGAAGCAGTGTTTGGGTTATGCTTAAAGATAAAAAATGCTTTGGAATGTGAGCCGTCCAATGAAAGGAGTGTTTTTTGTGTTGTGTGCCTGACACCGGACGCCGGAGAGAAGAGGTCGTAGGACTCGACCTGGAGCGGGGCCACGATTCAACAAAGCCCAGGGAGATCGAAGGAGGATCGGCAAAGGGGAAACCATGAGCTCCAACATGTGCACATTAGACTGTTTCATTAAAATGGGCCCTTTTCTTTTTTTTGCTTTTTCTTTACTTACCCTTTAGTCAAATTAAGAATTATAAAGCTAAAGCATTTAATTGTATGCGGTGTACTATCCGTTATTTTGTGGTACTTATTTGTAACAGAGTAACAAATCATGCAGCATCCACACAAACACGGGGATTTGGTGGGCTTGCGCTTCAATCTCCCACGTTTTACAGGGTCAGGGATTGTCTTCCCTAGACTTATGCAGCCGACGGAACTGGAGTGTTTCAATTGTGCTGGTATCGTCCGGGATCAATTTCATTGGACGCTGTGTGATTGCCCAAGTATTGATCCAGTGGGTTGTGTGTTTAAGTCTGTGCTAAACTATTGTCCGGTAAAGTGATTATGGTACATGGTTATGGATGCTGCTGGTGGTGTGAATCCATGGGTTACTGGTAACAAATGCGTGCATGTTGAGTGGGGTAGACATCCAGATCCTCGATGAATTGTGAATTCGAATTTTGAGTACTGTTAAAGCTGTAGAAAAAGTTACGATTGTGGGGCGGAGGTTTGATAAAATGGCGGGCAAAGACTTTGTTTTAGTCCAGACTAGCACTGATGTAGCGGCTGTGGAACTGCCTGGTACTATTGGGGCCTCTGGAGAGGGGGGGCCATGGGCTGTACTTACTTTCCGAGAGGAGGAGAGCGTAGGGGAGTGGGTTGAATCTCAAGTCGAGTCCCCTGTAGCTGGGGCGGATACTGGGGCGGGTGCTCTCATTTCTGTGGTGCAAGGGGAAGGAGTGGTCCGATTTGGAATGTCTAATGAGCCCCCCAGCGAGGAGTGAGAATTTTGAGTTGGTAGCAGCACTTACCTCCCTGGTGAATAAATGGAAAAATGCCTAGGTTCAAAGTCCCAGTTACCATAGGCTCCACCTGTTCTCAGGAATGAAGCCCACCCCTAACGAGGAAGAGCAGTATGAGACTTGGGCAGAGCAGACCTCTCAGTTGTCAGATGCGTGGCAATGCTCTGATGACGTAAAGTGACAGCAATTGGTTGAGAGTTTGAGATGTGGGCTGTTGACATGAGAACCATAAAGTCACAGAACCCCCTGGCCACTGCTGCGGCTCACATGCAAACATTGGAAAAGGTGTTTAGCATGAGGGAAGCCCAATGGAGCTCATGACAGAGTTTCAGAACATGCATCAGGAGAAGGGGGAGAAGCTTTCTGCCTACATCTTTCAGCTAGAGAGGCAGCTAAATTGCTTGTGGCATAATGGGGCTATTCAGACAGCTGAGGTGGATCAGTTAAGAATGAACCAAATAGCTACAAGTGCTCAGTCCCAGGACCTGGTCTCTTGGGATCTCCAACTATCTCCTAAGACCTGCCCCTGCTCCTTCATTTGTTGAGCTGATCAGAGAAGTATGAGACAAGGAGAATACGTCTTTGGTAGTAGCCCCCTGTGTTGAAATGACCACGGGCAGTGGTAAGGGAGATCATGGCAGAGTTGAGAACTGAGATGTCCCAGTTGTTATCAGTGGGTGTGCCCCCCCCCGTATGATGAAGCTGATAGGGAGGCAGACCCTATAAGGAGACAGACTACGCAGAGGGCTGCTAGCAGCTGGGGTCCTGTGAGAAAGGGAGTGGCTGGTATTGTCTGTTATAACTGTGGTGAAGAGGGACACTTCAGGCAGGAGTGTGAACAACGGGAATCCCCTCAGAGAGTGAGCCCCCCGAGTACCTAAACAGAGGGAGATGTTGGCAAAACTTAAAAGAGACTCAGTGTGGGGCCAGCCTGGCATTTCGGGGGGAATACATTCCCAGCAAAATATCAAGGAACACCCTAGAACAAAAAACCCTATTCCTGAAGACGTAGTGGGGCCAAGCTCCGAAGTATCACTACAGATAGAGGGTATTTATGCTAGAGCCATACTTGACACAGGGTCACTTTGCTGTACCATTCATTTTACAACCAGTATATGACGCATTTACCATTGACACCACTCAGTGTAATAGAGATCTGGGGTCTTAGTGCAGGTGATAAATCCGTATGATGGTTATTTGTCAGTGAAGCTGGAGTTTCGGAACCAGATGTGGGAGTGGCTGAGGTTTGTCCGGACCCCGTTGAGAGCGGCGGAGTTTCAATCCTTGTGGGGACAAATATTCCTATTGTGAGGAGGCTAATGGGAGCCTGCAAGAAGAGAGCCGGAGAGAGCTTTCTGAAGACATTGTCCATTCCCCTGGTGTTCTCCCTTCACGCTGCTTTCGAGGAAGTGCGTGGACGCACTGGGCTGGATAATAAGCTTAGACGAGGGACTGTGTGATTCATCCAGTCAAAGCCAATCGTGTTATGGCCTGACTGATGGAAAACCCCAAACTTCCCAGAATGCTTGAGGTCAAAGCCGTCTTAGTGAATGCTCCAGAAGACTACGAAGAGGAGTTGGGCTTACCTGCTGGGAGTCTGCAGGCAAACAGGATGGCAGTCATTGTCAGGAACACCTCGAAGAGGGAGGTCACCTTCAAGCGGGGGATGCCCCTGGTGCTTCTTTTCCTGGTGACGGTAATGTCTAGTGTCCCTGTGAGACAAGCCAGGGAGAAACTCTCTTCGAAAAAGGGAAAGTTGACTGCTGAGTCATTCAACTTTGGGGACTCCCCAGTACTTGCAGGTTGAAAGAGGAGGTTGGTAGAAAACATGTTGAAACTGGAAGGTGTCTTTTCTACTGGCAAGTTGGATGTGGGTTGTTCCAAGAGCATTCGCCACCCCATTCAGAGAAAGGTCGTGGCAATTGGTCCCTGCAAAGGTGGAAGACGCTTGGCAATGGGAAGGTATGGATGTGTGTGGACGACCGGACTCTGAACAGGCACACCGTTCCAGACCAATATACGATCCTGAGGATCAAAAACATGTTGGCCTGTCTGAGTGGTGCAAAGTGGTTCAGTGTGCTGGACTTGAGGATTTGATATTACCTGATACTCATGAGTGAGGCTGACAAAGATTGCATTTATATGTCCAATGGAATTCGAAGAAGGAAGTCTGAGAATCGGAGTGGGAGTGCGGAGGAAGCCATTTTTGAATTTTTTGGTTTTTTTCCATCGGCGTTCAGAGAGGCGGGACTGCGCAGGTGTGTGACGTCGGGCACTGAAGCATGGAAGATTTAAAAGGACAGAAATCCTGCTTCGGGTTTAATTCAGAGAAGGAAGTCTGAGAATCGGAGCGGGACTGCGGAGGAAGCCATTTTTGAATTTTTCGGTTTTTTTCCCATCGGCGTTCAGAGAGGCGAGACTGTGCAGGCGTGTGACGTCGGGCAGTGAAGCGCGGAAGATTTAAAAGGGACATAGCCTCATATAGTGGGCAGCGTAGTTTGCGGGCTGCGGAGTGAGCCGGGAGCAGAGTGAAGGCTTAAGGGCTTTGGCTCAATGGGCTTAGGTGGAAACGGGCAAGGCGAGGAAGGTTTGAAATTCATTTTTTGATGTTCTTTGAGGAGAGGGGCAGTATGAGTGTGAGGGCAGCTTGTTGTTCTTGGTGCCAGATGTGGGAGGCCCTGGAGTCTCCAAGCCTCCCGGACGTCCACATCTGCACCGGGTGCGCCGAGATGCAGCTCCTAAGGAACTGCATTAGGGAACTGGAGCTGCAGCTCGATGACCTTCGTCTGGTCAGGGAGAGTGAGGAGTTGATAGAGAGGAGTTACAGGCAGATGGTCACACTGGGGCCACGGGAGGCAGACAAGTAGGTCATGGTTAGGAGGGGGAAGGGGAAGAGTCAGGTAATAGAGAGTACCCCGGTGGCTGTGCCCCTTGACAATAGGTACTCCTGTTTGAGTACTGTTGGGGGGGGGGGGGGGGAAGCAACAGTGGCCATGTCTCCAGCACAGAGTCCGGCCCTGTAGCTCAGAAGGGTAGGGAAAGGAAGAGGAGGGCAGTTGTAATAGGGGACTCGATAGTAAGGGGGTCAGATAGGCAATTCTGTCGACGCAGTCCAGAGACCCTAGATGGTAGACCCAGAGATGGCCTCCCTGGTGCCAGAGTCTGGGATATTTCTGATCGCGTCCAAGATATCCTGAAGTGGGAGGGTGAGGAGCCAGAGGTCGTGGTACATATAGGTACCAATGACATAGGTAGGAAAAGGGAAGAGGTCCTGAAAGGAGAATATAGGGAGTTAGGAAGGGAGTTGAGAAAAAGGACCGCAAAGTTAGCAATCTCGGGATTACTGCCTGTGCCACGCGACAGTGAAAGTAGGAATGCAATGAGGTGGAGGATAAATGCGTGGTGAGGGATTGGAGCAGGGGGCAGGGATTCAAGTATTTGGATCATTGGGACCTCTTTTGGCGCAGGTGTGACCTGTACAAAAAGGACGGGTTTCACTTGAATCCTAGGGGGACCAATATCCTGGCGGGGAGATTTGCGAGGGCTACTGAGGTGACTTTAAGCTAGAATGGTTGAGGGGTGGGAATCAAATTAAAGAGACTAGGAGAGAGGAGGTTAGTTCACAACAGGAGGATGGGAACAAGTGCAGAGAAAAAGAGGGGTGTAAAATGAGGGTAGAAGCAAAAAGTAGTAAGGTGAAAGGTAAAAGTGGCAGGCCGGCAAATCCAGGGCAAAAATCAAAAAGGGCCACTTTTCAACATAATTGTATAAGGGCCAAGAGTGTTGTAAAAGCAAGCCTGGCTTTGTGTGTCAATGCAAGGAGCATTCGCAATAAGGTGGATGAATTAAAAGTACAGATTGTTATTAATGAATATGATATAGTTGGGATCACAGAGACATGGCTCCAGGGTGACCAAGGATGGGAGCTCAACATTCAGGGATATTCAATATTCAGGAGGGATAGACATGAAAGAAAAGGAGGTGGGGTGGCATTGCTGGTTAGAGAGGAGATTAACGCAATAGAAAGGAGGGACATTAGCCGGGAGGATGTGGAATCGATATGGGTAGAGCTGCATAACACTAAGGGGCAGAAAATGCTGGTGGGAGTTGTGTACAGGCCACCTAACAGTAGTAGTGAGGTTGGGGATGGCATTAAACAGGAAATTAGAAATGCATGCAATAAAGGAACAGCAGTTATAATGGGTGACTTCAATCTACATATAGATTGGGTGAACCAAATTGGTAAGGGTGCTGAGGAAGAGGATTTCTTGGAATGTATGCGGGATGGTTTTTTGAACCAACATGTCGAGGAACCAACTAGAGAGCAGGCTATTCTAGACTGGGTATTGAGCAATGAGGAAGGGTTAATTAGCAATCTTGTCGTGAGAGGCCCCTTGGGTAAGAGTGACCATAATATGGTGGAATTCTTCATTAAGATGGAGAGTGACATAGTTAATTCAGAAACAAAGGTTCTGAACTTAAAGAAGGGTAACTTTGAAGGTATGAGACGTGAATTAGCTAAGACAGACTGGCAAATGATACTTAAAGGGTTGACGGTGGATATGCAATGGCAAGCATTTAAAGATCGCATGGATCAACTACAACAATTGTTCATCCCAGTTTGGCAAAAGAATAAATCATGGAAGGTAGTGCACCTGTGGCTGACAAGGGAAATTAGGGATAGTATCAATTCCAAAGAAGAAGCATACAAATTAGCCAGAAAAAGCAGCTCAGCTGAGGACTGGGAGAAATTCAGAGTCCAGCAGATGAGGACAAAGGGCTTAATTTGGAAAGGGAAAAAAGATTATGAGAGAAAACTGGCAAGGAACATAAAAACTGACTGTAAAAGCTTTTATAGATATGTAAAAAGAAAAAGATTGGTTAAGACAAATGTAGAGCCCCTACAGACAGAAACAGGTGAATTGATTATGGGGAACAAGGACATGGCAGACCAATTGAATAACTACTTTGGTTCTGTCTTCACTAAGGAGGACATAAATAATCTTCCAGAAATAGAAGGGGACAGAGGGTCTAGTGAGATGGAGGAACTGAAGGAAATACATGTTAGTAGGGAAGTGCTGATAAGTAAATTGAAGGGATTAAAGGCAGATAAATCCCCAGGGCCAGATGGTCTGCATCCCAGAGTGCTTAAGGAAGTAGCCCAAGAAATAGTGATGCATTAGTGATAATTTTTCAAAACTCTTTAGATTATGGACTAGTTCCTGAGGATTGGAGGGTGGCTAATGTAACCCCGCTTTTTAAAAAAGGAGGGAGAGAGTAACCGGGGAATTATAGACCGGTTAGCCTAACATCGGTGGTGGGGAAAATGCTAGAGTCAATTATCAAAGATGTGATAACAGCACATTTGGAAAGCGGCGAAATCATCGGACAAAGTCAGCATGGACTTGTGAAAGGAAAATCATGTCTGACGAATCTCATAGAATTTCTTGAGAATGTAACTAGTAGAGTGGATAGGGGAGAACCAGCGGATGTGGTATATTTGGATTTTCAAAAGGCTTTTAACAAGGTCCCACACAGGAGATTAGTGTGCAAACTTAAAGCACATGGTATTGGGGGTAAGGTATTGATGTGGATAGAGAATTGGTTGGCAGACAGGAAACAAAGAGTGGGAATAAAGGGACCCTTTTCAGAATGGCAGGCAGTGACTAGTGGGGTACCGCAAGGCTCAGTGCTGGGACCCCAGTTGTTTACAATATATAATATTGACTTAGACGAGGGAATTAAATGCAGCATCTCCAAGTTTGCCGATGATACGAACGTTGGGCGACAGTGTTAGCTGTGAGGAGGATGCTAAGAGGATGCAGGGTGACTTGGATAGGTTAGGTGAATGGGCAAATTCATGGCAGAGGCAATTTAATGTAGATAAATGTGAGGTTATCCACTTTGGTGGCAAGAACAGGAAAACAGATTATTATCTGAATGCTGGCCGATTAGGAAAAGGGGAGGTGCAACAAGACCTGGGTGTCATTATACACCAGTCACTGAAAGTGGGCATGCAGGTACAGCAGGCGGTGGAAAAGGCGAATGGTATGCTGGCATTCATAGCAAGAGGATTCGAGTACAGGAGCAGGGAGGTACTACTGCAGTTGTACAAGGCCGTGGTGAGACCACACCTGTAGTATTGTGTGCAGTTTTGGTCTCCTAATCTGAGGAAGGACATTCTTGCCATAAAGGGAGTACAAAGAAGGTTCACCAGATTGATTCCTGGGATGGCAGGACTTTCATATGAGGAAAGACTGGATCGACTAGTCTTATATTCGTTGGAGTTTAGAAGATTGAGGGGAGATCTTATTGAAACGTATAAAATCCAAAAGGGATTGGACAGGCTAGATGCAGGAAGATTGTTCCCTATTTTTGGGAAGTCCAGAACGAGGGGTCACAGTTTGAGGATAAAGGGAAAGCCTTTTAGGACCAGGATTAGGAAAAACTTCTTCACACAGAGAGTGGTGAATCTGTGGAATTCTCTGCCACAGGAAACAGTTGAGGTCAGTTCATTGGCTATATTTAACAGGGAGTTAGATATGGCCCTTGTGGCTAAAGGGATCAGGGGGTATGGAGGGAAGGCTGGTACAGAGTTCTGAGTTGGATAATCAGCCATGATCATACTGAATGGCGGTGCAGGGTTGAAGGGCCGAATGGCCTACTCCTGCACCTATTTTCTATGTTTCTATGATTCTTCCAGTTTGAAATGATGCCCCAGGGCATATCAGGAACCCCTGCAACCTTCCAGCGTGTCATAGAGAAAACGGTGGGGGATATGAACTTGCTTGAGGTATTGGTGTATTTGGATGACCTCATAGTGTTTGGGTCCACCTTAGAGGAACATGAAGTGAGACTACTGAAGGTGCTGGGCCACCTGAAAGCTGATGGGTTGAAGCTTTCCCTGGACAAGTGCCAGTTCTGCAAGACGTCGGCCAGATATGTTAGGCACATAGTCTCATGGGATGGAGTAATTACGGATTCCTCAAAGATAGAGGTGGTGACCACATGGCCAAGGCCCTAGACTGTGAACACTTTGTGCTCATTCCTTAGGTCCTGTGGGTACTATTGGAGGTTTGTGAAGGACTACGCAAAAGTGAGTCACCTTTTAAATCACCTTCTGTGTGGTTACCCTTCCTTGAGGAAGAAAGGGAGGAAGACAATAGGAGAGGAGGGTAAAGAGTATCTTAGCCCTTCAGAGTCTTTTGGAGTGAGGTAGGATACGAAATGTGAAGAGGCCTTTCAATCGCTGAAGGAGCTGTTGCACAGGCACCTGGGGTGGCTTTTGCAGATCCCCCGAATGTCTCATATACTGCATGCGGATGCCAGTAGAGAGGGTTTAGGGGGTGTCCTGTATCAGGATCAGGGCACCATGTTGAGACCTATTGCGTTTGTTAGCCAGGGTCTGTCACCCTCTGAGAAAAACTATCCCACACACAAGTTGGAGTTCCTGGCATTGTGGTGGATAAATTGAGTGACTACCTCTGTGATGCCAAGTTTGAGGTAAGGACAGACAACAATCCCCTAATTTATATCCTGACCTTGGTGAAATTGTATGCTACAGGCCATCGGTGGTTGGCGGCGTTGTCCACCTATGACTTCAGCTTGAAGTACTGGCTGGGAAGTAGGAACATTGATGCTGATACTTTGTCCTGATGTGCGCATGAAGGACTGGACAGGGACGAAGACTGGGAGAACATTTCTGCCCCGAGAGTGAAAGCCACGTGCCAGTTTTCTATCACGGTGAAGGCAGAGGGGAGGCAAGGGCAGGATCGAGCGGTAGATCAATTGGGAGCTTCTGATGACGCCATTCCACAAGCTTACTGTAACTTCACTGCTCTGAAGACAAACCAGTTACCAGAATTGAGTCCTGGGCAAGTGGCAGCTGCTCAGTGAGATGACCTGGGCATCGGTACCATTTAGTCAGTGGTTGAAAAGGGAGATATGGCCCAAGCGGAGAAGAGGAAACAGGCTGCGGTGCCTCCATTACTGAGAGAATGGCCCAGGTTGGAGATGAGAAACCAGATCCTATACCGGGTCATGTTGCCTCTGGACCGGCCTCGGCATTCCCAGCTGGTTCTGCCTAAGAAGTATCGGAGGATTGTGCTGAAGTCATTTCATGATGACTCTGGACATTTGGAGCTTGAAAAGACCTACGGATTGCTCAGAGATCTGTTCACTGGCCCCGAGTGAAGCCAGAGGTCGAAGAGTACTGCAAGTTGTGCATTCGATGCATACAAATGCGGTCTTCTCCATTGTCCCACTTGCAGAGTGCAGGACCCCTTGAACTAGTGTGTATGGATTTCCTGTCAATAGAGCCATATGCTAGCAACATGGTGAATGTTACACACATCAAGATTGCTGGTGAACGCAGCAGGCCAAGCAGATCTGTAGCAAGAGGTGCAGTCGACGTTTCAGGCCGAGACCCTTCGTCAGGACTAACTGAAGGAAGAGTGAGTAAGGGATTTGAAAGTTGGAGGGGGAGGGGGAGATCCAAAATGATAGGAGAAGACAGGAGGGGGAGGGATAGAGCCAAGAGCTGGACGGGTGATAGGCAAAAGGGGATACGAGAGGATCATGGGACAGGAGGTCCGGGAAGAAAGACAATGGGGGGGGGGGACCCAGAGGATGGGCAAGAGGTATATTCAGAGGGACAGAGGGAGAAAAAGGAGAGTGAGAGAAAGAATGTGTGCATAAAAATAAGTAACAGATGGGGTACGAGGGGGAGGTGGGGCCTAGCGGAAGTTAGAGAAGTCGATGTTCATGCCACCAGGTTGGAGGCTACCCAGAAGGAATATGAGGTGTTGTTCCTCCAACCTGAGTGTGGCTTCATCCTTACAGTAGAGGAGGCCGTGGATAGACATGTCAGAATGGGAATGGGATGTGGAATTAAAATGTATGGCCACTGGGAGATCCTGCTTTCCCTGGCGGACAGAGCGTAGATGTTCAGCAAAGCGGTCTCCCAGTCTGCGTCGGGTCTCGCCAATATATAAAAGGCCACATCGGGAGCACCGGATGCAGTATATCACCCCAGTCGACTCACAGGTGAAGTGTTGCCTCACCTGGAAGGACTGTTTGGGGCCCTGAATGGTGGTAAGGGAGGAAGTGTAAGGGCATGTGTAGCACTTGTTCTGCTTACACGGATAAGTGCCAGGAGGGAGATCAGTGGGGAGGGATGGGGGTGGGGGGACGAATGGACAAGGGAGTTGCGTAGGGAGCGATCCCTGCGGAATGCAGAGAGAGTGGGGGAGGGAAAGATGTGCTTAGTGGTGGGATCCCGTTGGAGGTGGCCGAAGTTACGGAGAATAATATGTTGGACCCGGAGGCTGGTGGGGTGGTAGGTGAGGACCAGGGGAAACCTATTCCTAGTGGGGTGGCGGGAGGATGGAGTGAGAGCAGATGTACGTGAAATGGGGGAGATGCATTTAAGAGCAGAGTTGATAGTGGAGGAAGGGAAGCCCCTTTCTTTAAAAAAGGAAGACATCTCCCTCGTCCTAGAATGAAAAGCCTCATCCTGAGAGCAGATGCGGCGGAGATGGAGGAATTGCGAGAAGGGGATGGCGTTTTTGCAAGAGACAGGGTGAGAAGAGGAATAGTCCAGATAGCTGTGAGAGTCAGTAGGCTTATAGTAGACATCAGTGGATAAGCTGTCTCCAGAGACAGAGACAGAAAGATCTAGAAAGGGGAGGGAGGTGTCGGAAATGGACCAGGTAAACTTGAGGGCAGGCTGAAAGTTGGAGGCAAAGTTAATAAAGTCAACGAGATCTGCATGCGTGCAGGAAGCAGCGCCAATGCAGTCGTCGATGTAGCGAAGGAAAAGTGGGGGACAGATACCAGAATAGGCACGGAACATAGATTGTTCCACAAACCCAACAAAAAGGCAGGCATAGCTAGGACCCATACGGGTGCCCACAGCTACACCTTTAGTTTGGAGGAAGTGGGAGGAGCCAAAGGAGAAATTATTAAGAGTAAGGACTAATTCCGCTAGACGGAGCAGAGTGGTGGTAGAGGGGAACTGATTAGGTCTGGAATCCAAAAAGAAGCGTAGAGCTTTGAGACCTTCCTGATGGGGGATGGAAGTATATAAGGACTGGACATCCATGGTGAAAATAAAGTGGTGGGGGCCAGGGAACTTAAAATCATCGAAAAGTTTAAGAGCGTGAGAAGTGTCACGAACATAGGTCGAAAGGGATTGAACAAGGGGTGATAAAACAGTGTCGAGGTATGCAGAAATGAGTTCGGTGGGGCAGGAGCAAGCTGAGACAATAGGTCGGCCAGGACAGGCAGGTTTGTGGATCTTGGGTAGGAGGTAGAAACGGGAAGTGCGGGGTGTGGGAACTATAAGGTTGGTAGCAGTGGATGGGAGATCCCCTGAGCGGATAAAGTCGGTGATGGTGTGGGAGACAATGGCCTGGTGCTCCTTAGTGGGGTCACGATCGAGGGGTAAATAAGAGGAGGTATCCGCGAGTTGTCGCTGTGCCTCGGCAAGGTAGAGGTCAGTACACCAGACTACAACAGCACCCCCCTTATCGGCGGGTTTATATGGTGAATGTTGTATGGATCTCCTGTCAATAGAGCCATATGCCAGCAACATGTTGAATGTCTTAGTCATCACGGATCACTACACCAGATATGCGCAAGCTTTCCCTACCAAGGATCAGAGGGCTTCCACGGTGGCCAAAGTGTTAAGGAAGACATATTTCATCTATTATTGCCTCCCCAGGCAGGTAGCTAGTAATCAGGGATAAGATTTCGAGGGTAGGCTCATACTTGAGTTACTGAGCATTTTTGGAGTCGAGAAGTTGAAGACTACGCCTTATCACCCACAGGGTGATCTCCAGCCCGAGAGGTTTAATCAGACCTTGCTAGACATGCTCGGAACCTTGGAAGTCAGCAAGAAGAACAAGTGGAGTCGACATATTGGACATCTGGCCCATTGCTACAACTGTACACGAAATGAAGCTACCAGGTACTCGCCATATTATCTGATGTTTGGGCATGAGGCAAGGTTGCTCATCAACCTTTGGTTTGGGACTAGCAAGGAAGATCTACCACCAAAGACTTATCTGAAGTATGTGGCTGATATGAGAAGGAAGCTGAAAAACATAGAACATAGAACAGTCCAGCACAGTACAGGCCCTTCGGCCCACAATGTTGTGCCAAACCTCAAACCCTGCCTCCCATATAACCCCCACCTTAAATTCCTCCATATACCTGTCCAGTAGTCTCTTAAATTTCACTAGTGTATCTGCCTCCACCACTGACTCAGGCAGTGCATTCCACACACCAACCACTCTCTGAGTAAAAACACCTTCCTCTAATATCCCCCTTGAACTTCCCACCCCTTACCTTAAAGCCATGTCCTCTTGTATTGAGCAGTGGTGCCCTGAGGAAGAGGCACTGGCTGTCTACTCTATCCATTCCTCTTAATATCTTGTATACCTCTATCATGTCTCCTCTCATCCTCCTTCTCTCCAGAGAGTAAAGCCCTAGCTCCCCTAAATCTCTGATCATAATGCATACTCTCTAAACCAGGCAGCATCCTGGTAAATCTCCTCTGTACCCTTTCCAATGCTTCCACATCCTTCCTACAGTGAGGCTTATGAATTAGCTGAGGTCACGACTGCCAAACAG
This sequence comes from Mobula birostris, assembly GCF_030028105.1. Taxonomy (NCBI): domain Eukaryota; kingdom Metazoa; phylum Chordata; class Chondrichthyes; order Myliobatiformes; family Myliobatidae; genus Mobula; species Mobula birostris. Next base: position 26,628,825 of record NC_092385.1, read on the forward strand.
AATCAAGGAAATAAGAGGAGGCAATGATCGAAAGGTTAGGTTGTCCCAACTCTACCGGGAAACCAAGTCCTCATAAAGAATTTGGGGCTACCTGAAAAGCATAAGTTGGCTGACCGCTGGACAGCTACACCCTATGTACTGGAGAGTCTGGTGCCAAACTTACCAGTTTTCTGGGTGAAACAAGAGGATGGGAATCGGCCTGTCAAGATTCTCCATCAGAACCACCTTCTGCCTCTGGGACAAGAAGTGCGAGTTGACCCAGAGCCTGACCTGGGGCCTACAACTAGTAAGAGGACTCTGCGGTGACATGGAGTGACTGAAGGACCAACAGCAGGAGAGATTAGGTTGGCCCCTGCCCCTGAATGGGAAACAGATGTGGAAGATGAGGAAATGGGGGTGTGGGTATATGCTGCCTTTTGCTAACTCCCCAGTGTTTGAGAAAGAGATTCCCAACCCTTTTCACGCTGAGTCAGGTGAAATCGGGGGGGGGGGGGACTATCTGTGGACAGACTGGATTTCAGAAGGACCATGAAAGGGATGAAGCGGGTCTCATCCAAGAGACAGAGGGGTCCGCTTTGCAGGACGAGACGTGATAGATCGGGGGAGGCCTCGTCGTTTAGACCAGAAGTATCCCAAGGAGTATTTGCACCTGAAGAAGTTGATGACAGTGTAAGGAGATCTCAAAGAATCAGGAGATCCCCAAATAGGCTGGCCTATATAGCACCAGGGGAACAGAGTGTGGCGCTTATTGCCTTGGTGAGCTATGTCCCTGCCATTTACACCTGTGCTTTTACATTTGTGCTTTGTATAAAGGGGTGGCAACTTATCTCAATGTCATGAGGACTTGAATGATTTTGGTTGTGGGAGTGTGTAACACCTTGGGAAAGGTTTCACTGCTAACATAATGGTCTTTTTGTAGAAGCAGTGTTTGAGTTATGGTTAGAGATAATGGGGGGTTTGGAATGTAAGCCATCCAATGAAGCCGTGTGTTTTTCCTCCTGTGTGCCTGACACTGGTGTGAGCTGGATTTTGGTTCGGCGGGAGATGAAGGCAGAAGACGCCGGAGAGAAAAGGTCGTAGGCTCGACCCAGAGCGGGACCATGATTCAATGAAGCCCAAGGAAATCAAAGGAGGATCGGCGAAGAGAAACCATGAGCTCCAACATGTGCACATTAGACTGTTTCATTAAAGTAAGCCCTTTTCTTTTTCTTCCGCTTTTTCCTTACTAACCCTCTAATCCAATTAAGAATTATAAAGCGAAATTGTTTAATAATATGCAGTGTACTGTCTGTTATTTCATGGTACTTATTTGTAATGGTAATGTATCACACAGCATCCACACAAACAGGGGGACTTGGTGAGCTTGCACTTCAATCTTCCATGTTTGGCAGGGTCGGAGATTGTCTTCCCTAGACTTGCACAGCCGACTGAACTGGACTGTTTCATGTATTATCGCTGTTTGTCATTAACTACCCTGAGCTGACAGCAGGGATTCAAAAAGAGGAGAATCAGATATGAACCAGATGAAAGTGAGAATAGGATTGTCAAGCAAAAGTAATGCACAAGTAATTAATTTTTCAAGAATTTTCTTCCAGTAAGATGGCACACACTTAGACACAGTTGCCTCTCCAGATCCAACCAAAGGTGTTACTGTCCTTTTTAAATGTCTTTTTATGACTGTAAGGCACTGCTGGATATTGAGAACTTCAAGTACTTCAGATCTACCCTATCAGTGGAGGAGCTAGACTTGCTGTGGACCATTTTGCTGCTTGCTACATAAAGGTATTTGAGCCAGTGCATGAATGCTGCGTGCAGTCCAATAATGAGAGATTGTTTTGAACATTTTTCTTGCGATCGCAAGACTCTTTTGGACACTGGCAATGTAGTCCAGTTCATTGGTTTCTTGGCAAGACCAACAGCAGGGTAGCTGCACGGCCTTGATTGCAGCATGTTCGAGGCATCACGTCGCGATGTCGCCTGTTGCAGCAACCCAGGAGAGGAAACACCTTATGCGGTGTGATGAGGTACCCAGGCTGGGTTGGGAACTGGCCCCTCCTATCAGTGTTACCCTCCAGTGTTCGCTCATTGGACTACATTTGTCTGCAGACTACTGCGATCTTATTCTTGCCGACAACATCTAAGCACCATCAATCTACAGAACATGACACTCAGGGACTTGGATTATATTATATATTTTTTGTATGACTGTGTGTTTACTGATATCTTATATGTGCTACGTATATGTACCTTGTGCTGTGTATGATTGTTGGTATGGTGTTTTGCACCTTGGCCCCAAAGGAACACTGTTCGCTTGGCTGTATTCATGGATAGTCACGTATGGCTGATTGAAAATTAAACTTAAACTTGAAGTTCTGTAACACTGTGCAAGAAGCCACACTATGCAGTCATCGATGCATCGACATGCCAGAGAGTTGAGGTGAGACAGGCCAAGTAGTAAAGAAAGACTGCTCCATGTATCCTACAAAAAGGACGGAGGTAATTTGGGCCCAGGTGTGTTTCAATTGCAGAAAGTGAGTGGAATTGAAGGGGCAGTTGTTCATTCAACATGAGAAAAAGTTCAGCCAGGCAAGTAAGTGTATTGGTGAGGTGGTGAGAGGTGCTGTTTAGGCCATAGTTCAAGGAGAACTGGACTATGCAGGCTGAGACAGAACAAAATTGCAAGCTAAGGATGGAAGATTCAAAAGGATAGTACCAGTGACCTGGGTTCAGTTACCGCCGCTGTCTGTTAGGAATTTATATGTTCTCCCCAAGACTGCATGAGTTTCCTTTGGTGCTCTGGTTTCCTCCCACAGTCTAAAGACGTATCAGTTGGCAGGTTAATTGTTCATTGTAGATTGTCTTGTCATTGGGCTGGTGTTAAGTCAGAGGTTGCTGGGCAGCATGGCTCGAAGGCCAGGAAGGTCCTGTTCAGTGCTGCATCTCAATAAATGCCTCTGTATAAATAAGATTATTCAAAGAAATAACATTCGTGGCTATCTGGGAGATCATAGACTGATGTTCACTGGTAAGGTCATAGACCAAAGGGAAGTACTAGGAAGTATCAGCAATGACATTTGGCCTGGACAAGAAAGATGTCAGATCAGTTATCAGAGAACGCAACAGAACAATCCATCTAAATTGACTGGATTATGGTACTGTAACTGGATCTTAGTGAAGAGTGCTGCATGTTCATAAGGGGCTAGGTTAGACTGAGTAAGGAAGATATCTTGGTAGTCATTATCATGGGGGCAGCAGGCAATGAATAGATAGGTCAAGAGAAAGTTGTGGGCCGGGGGAGAATTCCAGATAGAGTGGAAATTATAGAGACAGGAGGAAGGGTCCCCAGCTTGGAATATAGATGCCTGACCCAAAACTGGTCAGAAGAATTCAACATCATATCAGGCTCAGAATTCATTAGGGTAAGAATGAATTCAGTGCAAGGGTTCCCAACCTGGGGTCGTCAGACCCCTTGGTTAATGGTAAGGGTCCATGGCATAAAAAAGGTTGGGAACCCCTGATCTAGTGTCTCTGCAGGGAACTAGTTGTTTGGAGTCAAAGACAGGAAGGTCAGAAGGGACAGTGAAAACACGGCAAGGATAAAAAATTGGGGGGGAGGAATGGTTGGGACCAGAGGAAACTGAACGGGCAATGCCCTCTTAATGTACACCTTGTCATGATCCTACAGGATTTTTTACATTTAGATAAGATACTGTATGACAAGAGCAAGTCATCCTTGATCCCGAGGAACTGCGTTAGAAGATAATGACAAAAAATAGTTTGATTCATAGGCACATCTTATTCTCTGAGGACAAATAAGAATGAAGAAAAGATTTTAAAATTATAATGATTCAGAAATAGAAAAAGAATGTGCATTTGACTAGAAACAATGCAAGTTCTAAATTCAGTTGGTCTAGAAATTAGACAACAAAAGACCAAGGGGAGAGGCAAACTTGACCTCATTTCCAAATCCCAAAATATTTCAATTCTACAGCCTCAAACATAGTGCCAGTCTGCTGCCAGCCACAAAATGAGTAAGTCAAAAACCGTCATTACTAAACTGGTGGCACAATAAGGAAGTTTTGTTCATTTTAAGTGGATGAGTGCAGGGATAAAAATTAAATTCTCAACAACAACAGTACATTGTAATTAACCACTCCCAGCAACAGTTTAAAAACATTCTTGCTACGTGCCCTGGGAAGTTTTATGATATTAAAGTCACCATGTAATTTTAAGTTGTAATTATATAATGAGATTAATATCATAAAACCTCCCAGGCCACTTTGCAGGAATGTTTTCAAACTAAGTTTGGCACTGAGGCCTATAAGATATGAGGGCAGTGACTTAAAACTTGACCAAATATTGAGTTTTAAGTAGGGTCTTAAAGGAGGAAAGAGAGTAAAGAGGCAGAAAGTTATAAGTGATGGAATTCCAGGCTCAGGAGCCTTAGCATGAAGGGACTTGAAAGTAAGGATGAGAATTTTAAATAAAAACGATAGAGCTTAGTGCACAGTAGATTCAGCAGCATCCAAAATATTCTGATGGGTCATTGAATTGAAATATTCACTTTCTGTCTCTTTCGTGGATATAGCCTGACCTGATCAATATTTTCAGCAACTTTTGTTTTATTTTCTTCATTTGTAGTCTTTTGTTCTTTAATGAGAATCCCAAAAGTGTGGTGATTTTAGCAGCAAGTCATCAAGCACAATGTAAGTTATTAAGCACAGGGTGATGGATAGACAGGACTTGGTGCATATCATAATATGAAAATTTCCTTAATCAATACATAGAAGTCCCAATAGGAAAGTGTGTGATACTTGATCTGCTATTAGGGAATGAGATAGGGCAGATGACAGAAGTTTGTGTAGGGGAACACTTTGCATCTAATGATCACAATGCCATTAGTTTCAATGGAAATATGTAAAAAGATTGGTCTGGTCCACGGACTGAAATTCTAAATGGCAGAAAGGCTAAAGGTATCAGAAAGGATCTGGTAATTGTGGATTGGGACAGGTTGTTTTCTAGCAGAGGTGTACTTGGTAGGTGGGAGGACTTTGAAAGTGAAAACTTGAGAGGAAGAAGCTTGTATGTGCCTGTCAGAATAAAAGGTAAAGATAATATGGTCATGGAACCTTGGCTTTCAAGAGATATTGAGGCACTAGTTTAGAAAAAAAAGGAGATGCATAGCAGGTATAGGCAGGTTGGGAAGAAATGAAGTGCTTATGGAGTATAAGAAATTAGGAAGGCATGGAGCTGCCCTAGCAGTCAAGGTGAAGGAGAATCCTAAGGGATTCTGCAGATATATCAAGAGGAAAAAGGTTACAAGAGACAAAATTGGTCCTCTGGAAGTTCAGAATGATAATTTATGTGTGAAACCAAGTTGATAAATAAAGCCAGTGAATGTTGTCTACATGGTCTTTAGCAAGGCATTTGACAACGTCCCACATGGGAGGCTGTTCAAGAAGGTACTAGCACAGTGTCCAGGATGAGGTAATAAATTGTATAGACATTGGATTTATGAAGAAGCCAGAGAGTGGTGGTAGATGGTTGCCTTGCCAATGGAGGCCCTTAAGGAGTGGAGTACCGCAGGGACTGGTGCTGAGTCCGTTGTTGTCTGTCATCCATATCATCGATCTGGATGATAATGTGGTTAACTGGATCAGCAAATTTGTGGATGACACCAAGATTGGAGGTGTAGTGGACAGCAAGGAAGGCTATCATAGGTTGCAGCAGGATCTCGACCAGCTAGAAAAATGGGCTGAAAAATGGCAGATGGAATTTAATGTGGACAAGTGTGAGGTGTTGCACTTCAGTAGGACTAACTAGGGTAGGTCTTACACAGTGAAAGGTAGGACATTGCAGAGTATGGTAGAACAAAGGGATCTGGGAATTCATTGAAAGTCACGTCAAAGGTAGAGGGAGTCACAAAGAAAGCTTTTGAAGAATTAACTTTCATAAATCAAAGTACTGAGTACAGGAAATAGGATGCTATGTTGAAATTGTACAAGACATTTGTGAGGCCTAATTTCGAGTATTGTGTGCAGGAGGAGGAGGAGAAAATGGCGACGTGAGGCAGTTTGCGCGACCACTCCAGTGAATGATATCTGTAATCTGTCAAGTAGGGTGCCGTGCATAATCCTGATTTGATGGAGACAGACGTGAGAGAACGGAGGAACATCTGGAGAAACTTCTGAAATGCCTTTTTCACTGCCGCTGCTACTGTGTGATCCAGAATCTCTGGAGGGGAAGGCCCCGAGTCCTCTGCTTTGCTTGTTGTTCGGCGGTTGGGATGGGGTCGAAGCGCTCGGCAGAGATGGTGCTCGGTGCTCAGTGTCGAAGGGCTGGTCGGAGGCTCGAAGTTTTCACACGGAGTCGGCTGCGGTCAGGTGCTTCCAATACATCGACAGTTGTCAGTGCCTGGAGGTTTATGGCAGGGAGAGTCTCCCCTTCTGTCGCCTGCTATCAGGGACTATCGGGAGTCAATCGGAACTTTGAGACTTTTTTTTTTACCGTGCCCATGGTCTGTTCTTTATCAAATTATGGTATTGCTTTGCACTGCTGTAACAATGTTATAATTATGTGGTTTTGTCAGTGTTAGTCTTTGGTTTGTCCTGTTTCTTTTGTGATATCACTCTGGGGGAACATTGTATCATTTCTTAATGCATGCATGCATTTCTAAATGGCAATAAACGAGGAGTGAGTGTCCTCATAATCTAATCTAAAAGTTTTGGTCACCTACCCATGGGAAAGATGTAAATAAGGTTGAAAGAGCACAGAGAAAATTTGCAAGGATGTTGCTGGGTCTGGATGCCCTGAGTTATAAGGAAAGGTTGAATAGGTTTGGACTTTATTCCTTGAAATGTAGAAGATTGAAAGGAGATTTAATAGAGGTATACAACATTATAAGGGGTATAGAAAGGGTAAATGCAAGCAGACTTTTTCCACTGAGATTGGGTGGGACTACAACCAGAGACCTTGGGTTAAGGGTGAAAGGAGAAAAGTTTAACAGGAACGTGAGAGGAAACTTTTTCACTCAAGAGGGTTGTTAGATTGTGGAATGAGCTACCAGCACAAGTCATGCATATGAGCGTGATTTCACTATTTAAGAGAAGTTTAGATAGGTACATGGATGATAGGGGTATGAAGGGCTATGGTCCTGGTGCAGGTCAATGGGAGTAGGCAGTTTAACTAGTTCGGCATGAGCTATATGGGCTGGAGCACCAGTTTCTGTGCTGTACTTTTCTATGACTGTATTACTCTAGTTATTTTGAGTTCTATGGAAACTCAAGTTGATAAAAATAACTGGCTGAAGGGAAGGAACAGATAGTGAAGAACTCATCTCCTGCTACTGTATCAAGAATATGTAAACTATCATTACATTATCATACCAACAGGAAGTAGAAGCATGCCACAATAAAAATATCACAAGCAAACGTGTTCTTACATTTTACCATAGAGTGACATGTAGTGAGCCATTTTGGTATTCTTAAAGCTCTAAAGCACGTGATAAAAAAGCACATATATGCATCATTTCTGTTTTAAAAATGGAAAAAATAGGAATTTAGAAAGAACAAAGGCAAAATAAAGACAGAAAATTTGAAAAACATGTAAAACATGGATTTCATTTAGATCAATTCAAGATTCAACCTTATAGATATTAACTTATGAATTTGGATTTGTGATTATGAGTGAAGCTTCAAGCAGCATTATTACGATGCTTGCATAAACTAAATCAAATAATAACAATAAGTACTTTATTGATCCTGAGTGGGAAATTATTTCATTACGGCAGCAACATTTAAAAACACACTTAGCAGTGTGCAGACTTAACTAATAATAAAGTACAGACTACCAATATACACAATAATAATTTACAACTCCCTTGCCCACATCTTCTTGGTCCTCACTACAGCTGCTGCAGTGTTCAGTCTCTGCCTACACACAGGGAGTAGAAGTACAGCCAGGTGATCATACTTTCCAAATTGTGCGCATGAGACCATTAATTTATACAAATAGAACTTGTTTTTCAACAGGTTCAGCATGGGACCTCCTGCTGTCCCCTCCCCCACTTGCCCAAACCACAGACCTCCCCCTTGCCCCCGAGGGCTTAATTTACTGTAAAGGACCATTTAATCTACTGTAAAGGAACATTTATGTAGCATTGGGATATTGAGTTTGTATTCTAGAGACAATTGAATGAATAGCATCGCATGCTACATTCGTGTCAGCCAACGGTTGAATGTAAACAACAACAATTACGACAGCAATTGGGAACTCCCGAGGCAAATAATATGGTTGTATCCCAACGGCTAAGAGCTCAATGTCCAGGCTAAATAAACGTTCCTTTACAGTAAAATGAAGTGCTTTGAGAGGTTGATTATGACTAGATCAACTCTGTCAAAGCAAGGACATGGACCCACTGTAAAACGCATGCCGCCACAATAGGTCTATGGGCGGATGCAATCTCATTGGCTTTTATCGCAGCCGAGGATCACCTGGACAATACAAATATCCATGTCAAGATGCTGTTTATTGACTACAGCTCAGTGTTTAGCACAATCATTCCTACAGTTCTGATCGAAAAGTTCCAAAACCTGGACCTCTGTACCTCCGTCTACAACTGGATCCTCAACTTCCAAATTAGAAAACCACAATCTATGCAGATGTGCAATAACACCTCCACCTTGCTGACAATCATCACTGGCACACCTAGAGATGTGTGCTGAGCCTACCCCTCCATGGCTGCATGGTTATGCAGAGCTCAAATGTCATCCATAAATTTGCAGATGATTCAACTCTTGTTGGTAGAGTCTCAGACGGAGATGAGTGGGCGTACAGAAGTGAGATTGAGTGGTGCTGCAGCAACAACCTTGCACTCAATGTCAGTAAGACCAAAACACTGATTGTCAGCTTCAGAAAAGGTAAGATGAGGAAACACACTTCAGTCCTTGTAGTGTAAACAGAAGTGGAAAGAGTGAGCAACTTCATGTTCTCAGGTGTCAATATCTCTGAGGATCTATCCTGAGCCCAAAATATCAATGCAGCTACAAAGAAGTTATGTCAAAGCAGTTATAGTTCATTAGGAGTTTGAGGAGATTTATTATGTCACCAAAGGCACAATTTCTACAGATGTACCATGGAGAGCATTCTAACTGGCTGCATCACCATCTGATTTGGTGGGAGTGGGGGGTGGGGGCTACTGCACAGGACTGAAAGAAGCTGCAGAGATGTATAAACTTAGTCAGCTCCATCATGGGCATTAGCCTCTGTAATATGCAGGACATTTTCAAGGAGTGAACATAAGAACATAATATAAGAAATAGGAGCAGGAGTAGGCCATCTGGCCCATTGAGATTGTTCTGCCATTTGATAAGATCATGGTTGATCTGGCTATGGACTCATCTCCACCTACCTGCCTTTTCCCCATAACCCTTAATTCCCCTGCTACGCAACAATCAATCTAATCTTGTTTTAGATATATTTACTGAGGTAGCCTCCTCTGCTTCATTGGGCAGAGAATTCCACAGATTCACCACTCTCTGGGAAAAGCAGTTCCTCCTCATCTCCATCCTAAATCTACTCCCCCAAACCTTGAGGCAATGTCCCCTAATTCTAGTCTTACCTACCAGTGGAAACAACTTTCCTGCCTCTATCTTATCTATCCCTTTCATACTTTTAAATGTTTCTATAAGATCTCCTCTCATTCTTCTGAATTCCAGCAAATACAGTCCCAGGCGACTCAATCTCTCCTCATAGTCTAACCCCCTCATCTCTAGAATCAACTTGGTGAACCTCCTCTGCATCATCCCCAAAGCCAGTGTATCCTTGCTCGAGTAGGTAGACCAGAACTGCACACAGTACTCAAGAAGTGGACTCACCAGTACCCTGTACAGTTGCAGCATAACATCCCTGTTCTTAAATTCAATCACTCTAGCAATGAAGGCCAAAATTCCATTTGCCTCCTTGATAGCCTACTGCACCTGCAAATCAACCTTTTGTGATTCATGCACGAGTACTCCCAAGGACCTTTGCACATCAGCATGCTGCAATTTTTCTTTTACCATTTAAATAATAATCAGCTCTTTAATTTTTCCTTCCAAAGTGGACGACCTCGCATTTACCAATGTTGTACTCAAAAAGGCGGCATCCACCATTAAGGACCCCCAACACCCAAGGCCGTGGTGGTGGAACGAACCCAAGTGCTGAACACGGGCGCGGAGGCCGACTCGGGAGGCGTTACAGTTGTAGCGAGCGTGGAATTGGTGTCCAAGAGAGTCTTTACCAGGAGTCTTGGTTTTAGTAGTGAATTCGGGAGCGATGCTAGACTTAGATCTGATAGTCCTAAGAACCATGGAACAAGGTTACTCATACACGAGTCGACCAACGAACTGGCAGCTCCTTGTTGCGATCACAGGGTCTTTATCCTGCAGTTTCGGATGGGGAGCAAGAGTGTGTGGTTAGTGGAACCTGGGAATGATTGGAAATTAAATGAGGTGATTGAAGCCCAATTCTTGTGGTAAATAGCAAGGTGGGAGATTGCCAGAAGGGACCATGACAAAGACATGCCTGATTCTCATTGCTACCATCAGGAAGGAGGTACTGAAGCCTGAAGGAACACATTCAATGATTCAGGAACAACTTCTTCGCCTCTGCCATCCAATTTCTGAATGGACATTGAACCCATAAAGTCTACCTTGCTATTTTTTTATTTTTATTTTTGCACTACTTATTTAAATAAAAATATATATATATTTACTGTAATTCCCCTTTTTTCTCTAATATTATGTATTGGATTGTACTGCTGCTACAAAGACAAAAAAAATCATGACATAAGCCGGCGATATTAAACCTGATTCTATCTAAATCTGAATCAAAAAGAACCAATGATGTACAGTAGAAAGAAAATACAAGCTGCCATACTGTCTAAAATAATTTACAGCACTGTAATAAGAATACATTTTCCAAACATGTGTGTTCATACAGGAATTATTGCTTCTGCATTACTTGAAAAGTAATGGGTAATTTAAAAACTTAGTTTTGAGAAATACATACTAAGTACTGATATCATTGTCACCCTTTCACTTCTCCACAGAAGCTGCAACCCATTATATATGCAGAAAGCCATCTGTTCACACCTTCATTAAGCCTTCTTGATGAGATTCACACCTTCTGGATTCTAACAGTTAAAAGTCATATGGTGCATTTATAACACTAACTGTAATAAAAACACATTCAACGTGTAACTGTTAAAGATACAGTAATTTGCTGTTAATTGTAGTCTGTTTGTCTTTTTAAAAACTTTGAAACTATTGCCACAGGCCAATGGTCATTGTGAAAATTGAACCCGTATATGTAACCGAGAAAGCAAGTTCCCTGAACTCCATCCTGACAGCTGTGTCTTGCTGTACCTTGCACTATGTGAAGGGACTTGAAGTTTGTTTTCTGAAATGTGAGCTTATATTAATAACAATGTGGATCAAAAATGACAGAGAGGAAATGTGGGAAGGTGAGAAGGATAATTATCATTATCATGAGGCGGTGTTGGTGTCTGTTGTTGCTCCTCCTCCTGCTCTCAGAGTCAAGCTTATTACCACCGGCATGTGTCGTGAAATTTGCTAACTTAGCAGCAGCAGTACAATGCAATACATGATAATATAGAAATAAAAAATAAAGTAAATCAATTACAATAAGTAGAAATGTATATTTAATGGATTAAAAATAATGCAAAAACAGAAATAATATATATATTTAAAAAGTGGGTTCAATGTCCATTTAGGAATCATATGGCAGAGGGAAAGAAGCTGTTCCTGAATTGCTAAGTGTGCGTCTTCAGACTCCTGTACCTCCTACCTGATGGTAACAATGAGAACAGTGCATGTCCTGGGTGATGCAAGTTCTTAATAATGGATGTCAACTTTCTGAGGCACCACTCCTTGAAGATGTCTTGGATACTAGGAAGACTAGTACCCAAGATACAGCTGACTAATCTTACAACTTTCTATAGTTTCTTTCAGTCATGTGCAGTAGCAACACCCCGCCCCCTCCATACCAGATGGTGGTGTGGCCTGTCAGAATGCTCTCCATGGTACATATATAGAGGTTTTCGAGAGTTTAAGGTGACAACCAAATTTCTTCAAACTCCTAATGAAATATAGCTGCGTCTTGCCTTCTTTACAGTTGCATCGATATGTTGGGACTAGGTTAGATCTTCAGAGGTCTTGACACCCAGGAACTTGAAAATGCTCACTCCCTCCACTTCTGATCCTTCAATGAGGATTGCTTTGTGTTCCCTCGTCTTACCCTTCCAGAAGATCACAATCAGCTCTTTCGTTTTACTGACACTGAATGCAAGGTTGCTGCTGCAACACCACATTGAGTACAAGCTTGTTACTGCAACACCAGCAACCATTTCCTACTTCACTGTTTCCCCTTTATTCTATCTATCTCCTCCTGACACCTGCAGAGTTAAAAAGTAATACTTGACAGCCAGCTAAGACACATGCCTTTATTGGGATCTTCCTATTTTTAACATTCCTCTTAAGGTTTAGGGTTATGAATATGCTAAGGATTAGTGGGGGTAGTGGGGTTATTATTTTTGGTTGGTGTTTGGGAGGGGGCTGGGTTGTAGGGAATGAGTGCTTAGGTTTGGAGGGATGTGGGCGAGGATTTCTGGGAGTTTGTGGGGACATCGAGGTAAAGGTTAGGGATAGGGGTGGCGGTAGGGTAGGAGAGAGGGGTGTGGATGTTAGGGCTAGGAGAAGGGGTGCAAGATGGTGGCTAGGATACAGTAAAGTATATAATGGAAGAGTCATCCATCACCTTCATTCCTGCTGACCTACTTTCAATTGTCACCAGTCTGAGGCTGCTTTTACAATCATTCCCACCAAAGCAAATGATGAGTATCAAAACCTTTGGCTGGGTTGCATAAGGAAAATGCAAACTGGAGAAGAGGTACATGACTGCATTAGTGATTGCAGATTCTTCCCATAGTCACACATTCAACTTGCACAAACTACAATAGTAAGGAGATGCCAAGCTCATGATCTCTCTTCTCCATGTCCGTTGCAGCTTCACATTCCTGCCCTCTTTTATTTTGTGCCAGGTCATCAGCGTGCAGTAGATTTCTGTAAATTATTGCAGCAAAGAACATACACCCTATTCCCTCGACATATCATCAACAAAAAGCTGGGAACAACAATTCATGGGAAGAACTGAGTAATAGTTTGCTCTAGTAATTAATATCAAGGTACAGGTATTGCCTCTGGAATAATAAATAAGACATTGCACATCAATGAGCCAAAAATAGGTACAAATTTCCTTTTATGTACACATTTATGGATTTAGAATGGACATTGTACGATACTTAGTAATGAGTTCCAAATGGAAGAATATTTAAAGATTTGATAAATTAATTATGTAAATATGAACTGTTCTTATGACTGACACAAAATAATTCTAATTAATTTTGGTCTAACAATGAATTCTAAATTTCCCTTTGTAGTAGGCCCTTATTCACTGAGTTCCACATTAAACAAACACTTAAATCTTTCAAGTCAAATGAGTTCTTTTCTGATAAAATGCAAAGCCAGCAAGACCTCCCTCATTCACTTCCTCAATATTCTCCTCAAAAATTTTAAAAAGTACCAGCTTTACATGTCAGCTGAAGATAAGATAACAAGCCTATGCGCATATTCAATATCTTTCAATGGTTACATGCACAACTAGGTCAGCACATGCTCCATGAACTAAAAAGGCCTGATCCTTCACACTTGTTTGGTCACCACATGTAAAATGCAACAAGTGGATGAAAAATAAACCTTAAGAAGGAAAAATTTAAAAACCGTGATTATTTACTCATTTAAAAGGAAGCAGTATTCAAAAGTCTCAACCAATCTAAATACAACATAAACAATGAAGAGAGATTTGAGACAGCCAAAAATATTGCAAAGTGATGATAGAAATACAGGCTTGAAAGGCAGAAGATGGAGAGGGAACAGTATCTTTTGGCCCATGATGTACTGTGCTAATTATCACTATATAAAAGCAGAATTAGGCCATTTGGCCCATCGAGTATGCTCCACCACTTCATCATGGCTGATCACTCTCAGCCCCAATCTCCTGCTTTCTCCCTGTATCCCTTCATGCCCTGATCAGTCAAGAATATATCAACCGCTGCCTTAAATATACATAAAGACTTGGCCTCCGCAGCTACCTGTGACAAAGAATTCCACTGATTCATCACTCCCTGGCAAAAAAAGTTCCTCCTCGTCTCAGTTCTAAAAGGTAATTGGCTTCATCTATCAAATCAACCTATTCTTATCTTCACTAGTGCGAGACACAGACAGCAATTCAGAGATTACTACCCTGGAGGTCCTGCTTTTCAGCTTTCTACTTTAACCCCTATGTTTTCTCTTCAGGATCTTTTCCAACCTATGTCGTTGGCACCAACACATACGACTTCCAGCTGCGCATCCTCCTCTTTTAGAATGCTGTGGACCCTGCCCAAGACATCTCTGACCCTGGCACCTAGGAGGCATCAGACCAACTGGGTATCACTTTTACATCCACAGAATCTTCTGTTTGCTCTTCTAATTATGGAATCCCCTATCACTACTGATCAATGTGACCTAACCAAAGTTTTGTAGAGCTGCAGCATGACTTGCCAGCTCTTATAATCAAACCTCAATTACCATCCACCTTCTTTATCACCTAATGTACTTATTTTGCACTTTCAGGGAGCTATGGACTTGCATCCCTTGATTCTTCTACACATTAATGCTCCTAAGAACCTTGCCATATACTGCTGCGTCCCCTGGTCTTAGACTCTCCCAAGAAAGGAAACATTCTCTCCACATTCACTCTATCAAGGCCTTTTACTGTTCGATAGGTTTCAATAAAGTCATCCCTCATTCTTCTGAATTTCAGCAAATATAGGCCCAGAGCCATCAAATGCACTCATATGATAAGCCATTCAATCTGGGAATCACGTTCATGAACCTCCTTTGAACCATCTCCAGTGTCAGCACATCCTTTCTAAGATAAGTGGCCCAAAGCAGCTCACGATACTCCAAGTAAGGCCTCATCAGTGCTCTATAAAGACTGAGGTTTTACCAACATCTGCATCCACAACCTCTCCATTAACTGTTCTAACTAAACTAGCAGTGGAAAGCTAACTAAATTTGTCCTCTGCTTCTACAAAATGTCCATATCCCTCCATGCTCTGTATAGTGCACCCAAGGCTGACAAGGGAAATTAGGGATAGTATCAATTCCAAAGAGAAAACATACAAATTAGTTAGAAAAAGCAGCACACCTGAGGACTGGGAGAAATTCAGAGTCCAGCAGAGGAGGACAAAGGGCTTAATTAGGAAAGGGAAAAAAAGATTGAGAGAAAGCTGGCAGGGAACATAAAAACTGACTGTAAAAGCTTTTATAGATATGTGAAAAGAAAAAGATTGGTTAAGACAAATGTAGGTTCCTTACAGTCAGAAACAGGTGAATTTATCATGGGGAACAAGGACATAGCAGACCAATTGAATAACTACTTTGGTTCTGTCTTCTCTAAGGAGGACATAAGTAATCTTCCAGAAATAGTAGGGGACTGAGGGTCTAGTGAGATGGAGGAACTGAGGGAAATACATGTTAGTAAGGAAGTGGTGCTAGGTAAATTGAAGGGATTAAAGGCAGTTAAATCCCCAGGGCCAGATGGTCTGCATCCCAGAGTGCTTAAGGAAGTAGCCCAAGAAATAGTGGATGCATTAGTGATAATTTTTCAAAACTCTTTAGATTCTGGATTAGTTCCTGAGGATTGGAGGGTGGCTAATGTAACCCCGCTTTTTTAAAAAGTGAGAGAGAAACCGGGGAATTATAGACCGGTTAGCCTGACATCGGTGGTGGGAAAAATGCTAGAGTCAGTTATCAAAGATGTGATAACAGCACATTTGGAAAGCGGCGAAATCATCGGACAAAGTCAGCATGGACTTGTGAAAGGAAAATCATGTCTGACGAATCTCATAGAATTTTTTGAGGATGTAACTAGTAGAGTGGATAGGGGAGAACCAGTGGATGTGGTATATTTGAATTTTCAAAAGGCTTTTGACAAGGTCCCACACAAGAGATTAGTGTGCAAATTTAAAGTACACGGTATTGGGGGTATGGTATTGATGTGGATAGAGAGTTGGTTGGCAGACAGGAAGCAAAGAGTGGGAATAAATGGGACCTTTTCAGAGTGGCAGGCAGTGACTAGTGGGGTACCGCAATGCTCAGTGCCGGGACCCCAGTTGTTTACAATATATATGTTAATGACTTAGACGAGGGAATTAAATGCAGCATTTCCAAGTTTGCAGAAGACACAAAGCTGGGTGGCACTGTTAGCTGTGCAGAGTATGCTAAGAGGATGCAGGGTGACTTGGATAGGTTAGGTGAGTGGGCAAATTCATGGCAGATGCAATCTAATGTGGATAAATGTGAGGTTATCCACTTTGGTGGCAAGAACAGAAAAACAGGTTATTATCTGAATGGTGGCCGATTAGGAAAAGGAGAGGTGCAACGAGACCTGGGTGTCATTGTACACCAGTCATTGAAAGTGGGCATGCAGGTACAGCAGGCGGTGAAAAAGGCGAATGGTATGCTGGCATTCATAGCAAGAGGATTCGCGTACAGAAGCAGGGAGGTTCTACTGCAGTTGTACAAGGCCTTGATGAGACCACACCTGGAGTATTGTGTGCAGTTTTGGTCCCCTAATCTGAGGAAAGACATTCTTGCCATAGAGGGAGTACAAAGAAGGTTCACCAGATTGATTCCTGGGATGGCAGGACTTTCATATGATGAAAGACTGGATCGACTAGGCTTATACTCGCTGGAAGTTAGAAGATTGAGGGGGGATCTTATTGAAACATATAAAATCCTAAAGGGATTGGACAGGCTAGATGCAGGAAGATTGTTCCCGATGTTGGGGAAGTCCAGAACGAGGAGTCACAGTTTAAGGATAAAGGGGAAGCCTTTTAGAATTGAGCTGAGGAAAAAACTTCTTCATACAGAGAACGGTGAATCTGTGGAATTCTCTGCCACAGGAAACAGTTGAGGCCAGTTCAATGGCTATATTTAAGAGGGAGTTAGATATGGCCCTTGTGGCTAAAGGGATCAGAGGGTATGGAGAGAAGGCTGGTACAGGGTTCTGAGTTGGATGATCAGCCATGATCATACTGAATGGCAGTGCAGGCTCAAAGGGCCGAATGGCCTACTCCTGCACCTACTTTCTATGTTTCATGTATCCATTTAAGAACTGCTTAAATGTTTCATTCATACTTGCCTCCATTAACACCATTCCACTGCCATTCCAGGAAACCACCACTTTCTGTGCAAAAAATTTTGCCTGCACACCTTACATTCAAACACAGTACCTCACACAGAGGAATGAAATGGATAAATTTAAGATCCGCAAAGAAATTTGAAATTGTGATTGTGTTGCCCTTAAGGCATTTATTTGACTTTGTTGGGTCTATGCTTTAAATGATTTGTTTGTGACTATTTTCTAGTTAAAGTTAAAAGTTGACAATTAAGTTGCAGTATAACAAAGGTAAATTCATTGTCTACAGTATATCGCAGCATGTGATGACGTCACCTCCAGTTTTGCCACGTCTTGAGTGTAACTTCCGGTTCGGGAAGGTGTAAGGGCGGGTGCCATGCGTGCAGCATGATCGTGAAGAGCTCCGTGGTCTCCAGAATGGAACAGACGCTGTGTATGTTTGTATTTTTTTATCAACAGTTTTTAGCATACGATGTTAACGTGGAAGAGTGAACAGTAAATGGTTAACCTTACTACGACTCTATCTTCATTGGCTCCGGTTTAACTTGGTGTTTAGTCAGAGTTTCAACACACTGCACGAGAACACTACAGTGAAAAGGGGTAATCACTAGATGTTTCGGCAAGTGGTACGATGGCTTCGCGATCAAGCATCAAGTCGCTTGCACTCAGCACCAAGAGCAGTAGGACGTCGACAAGTGTGGCTGCCCTTGCAAGAGCTAAAGCAGCAGCCGCCAAGGTGCGAGCATTATACGCTAACCAAGAAGCAAAACTGAAAATGGAAAGAACTGCCAGAGAAGCGGAAAACCAGAAGGAAAAGGCTGCCAGAGAAGCGGAAAACCAGTTGGAAAAGGCAAGGGTAGATACAGAGTTAGAAGTGCTGACACCACAACGAGAAGCTGATGCAGCCGCGGTGGAAGCACAAGTGTTGGAAAACACTGAAGAAATGCATGTTCTAGATGAAGCAGGAAAATCTATGTCAGAAAGGGCCTAATTGGGACGCACCAGCGAATATGTCCAATCTCAAATTGACCTGCAAATTCATTCTCCCTCTCCATACTTGCCTGTTGGCGTCCCATCTCATGTGAAATCACAGGGCAGCTTCGTTGCATCGCGCCCACCTGGGGAAGACAACTCACAATTGCACCCTTGCCACAAACTCAGGTATGAAAGGGCTGAATACAAATACTTCGCGACACCAAACTTACCAGATCTGGCAAAAACAGAGACAGAGGCTGAATTCAGAACATCAAATCCTATCATGAACGTACACCCTCAGTCATATGCCCCCCAACATATTCCCCCAGCTATCACGCCACCTGCAGCAGAACCCTTGGCACAGTATTTAGCGTGACGAGACCTCATCAAACTCAGGACTGTATCAGTTTGACGATAAGCCTGAAAATTACCGTGTGTGGTACTCCTCATTCACCAGTGCCACTGGCGCAGTCCAGCTCACAGCAATCCAAGAGTTGGACCTTGTGACTAAATGGCTGGGAAAGGAATCAAGTGAACAGGTGAAGTGCGTACGCTCAGTGTACGTCAACAACCCCAAGCTAGCCTTACACAAAGCATGGGACTGCTGTGGTAAACCATATACAAACCCCATTTCCAGAAAAGTTGGGATATTTTCCAAAATGCAATAAAAACAAAAATCTGTGATATGTTAATTCACGTGAACCTTTATTTAACTGACAAAAGTACGAAGGAAAGATTTTCAATAGTTTTATTGACCAACTTAATTGTATTTTGTAAACATGCACAAATTTAGAATTTGATGGCTGCAACACACTCAACAAGTTAGACCTTGACCCACAAACGCCTGAAGCTGGAAACGCTTTCGAACTCTGGCTGGCCTGCTTCGAAGCGTACCTAGAGGAGATTAATGCGACCGACCCCGTAGTGAAGTGCAGAGTTCTACTCTCCAGAGTCAGTCCACGGGTCTATTCGCTGATCAGAGACCAGCTGAGCTACGACGGCTCGATGAGCGCCCTCAAAGGACAATACCTGCAGCCGGTAAACAGCATCTATGCGCGGCATCGCTTAGCGACACAGCAACAGCAACCCGGGGAATCAAGTGCTAAGTTCGTCCGAGCCCTACAGACACTCATGCGAGCCTGCAATTGCCAGGAGCTGACGGCAGCGCAGCATGCAGACTCCTAGTGCGAGACACCTTCATCATGGGGACCAGGTCAGTGTATGTGCACCAGTGGCTGCTGAAAGAAGCTGACCTTACCTTACGTTCTGCGATCGAGCTGGCCGATATGCTGGAGGCCGCTCTGCACAACTCTGAGGCTCTCCAGGCACGCGATCTCCTGATGGCCTCGTGGGCGCCGCAGACCCCACAACACGCCGGCGAATCGACCACGGCTGCTGCCAGTCGCGAGTCCACGAACAGCTACTTCTGCGGACTTGAGAAGCACCCCTGGAAACACTGCGCGGCCCGACAAGCTACCTCTAGCTGCGGAAAGAAGGGCCACTTCACCAAGGTCTGTAAGTCCAAACCGCGAGTGGGATTGAGCGGCGCCGCGTGTGAGACATGGGGGTCGCCATCTTGCCTGCCGCCATCCTCCCTGCACGCCGCCACCACGTGCAAGACATGGGGGTGGCCATCTTGGTCGGCGCCACCTCCCACCACCTACGACCAATGGGTGCTCACGGGGCACCCCACCGCACCAGACCAGGACAGCGACTCAACCCTGGCTTCCGTGACCCGCGACCAAAGTGCTCCCCAACAGCTCGCAAGGTCAATGATGGACATCCTGGTGGAGGGGCACAGGACAAGCTGCCTGTTTGACACAGGCAGCACGGAGAGTTTTATCCACCTGGACACGGTGCAGCATTGCGGACTCGTGATACGACCGGTAAGTCAGAGGGTCACCATGACTTCCAGGTCGCTTACAACAGACATCCAGGGGGGTTGTATAGCGACGCTAGTGGTGCAGGGCACAGAATATCGAGACTTTATGTTACTGGTCATGCCTCAACTGTGTGCCCCTGTGCTATTGGGGCTCGACTTCCAGAGCCACCTGAAAAGCGTGACAATGAAGTACGATGGGCCCCTCCCACCAATTACTGTCGTAAATCCCCAGTTTTGTAGGGATACGTCACATACCCCACTACTGACCACACACACACACACCGACTCGCACATCCCACCCAACACCATGCCAACTGCTGCACTACCAACGCCACTTGCGGCCTCTCCACCCTCAGGATCCCTCCCCGACTGCTGTTTGCCAACCTGACCCCTGACTGTAAGCCCGTGGCAACTAAAAGCAGGAGGTACAGTGCGGGGGACAGAGCCTTCATTAAGTTGGAGGTCCAGAGGCTGCTCAGGGAGGGGGTCACTGAGGCAAGCACAAGTCCTTGGAGGGCGCAGGTGGTGGTTGTTCGGAACGGGGAGAAGAATAGGATGGTCATGGACTATAGCCAGACCATCAATAGGTTCACGCAGCTCGACGCGTACCCTCTACCCCGCATCGCGGATATGGTCAATCAAATAGCACAGTACAAGGTGTACTCGACCATAGACCTAAAATCCGCTTACCATCAGCTCCCCATCCGCCGGGAGGACCGCCCTTACACTGCCTTCGAGGCGGACAGCAGGCTTTATCAATTCTTGCACGTCCCCTTCGGTGTCACGAATGGTGTATCTGTCTTCCAGAGGGCAATGGACCGGATGGTGGACCAGTGCCAACTGAAGGCCACGTTCCCATATTTGGATAACATCACCAACTGTGGTCACAACCGGCAGGATCACGACAACAACCTCCAAAAATTTCTCCAAGTGGCCAAAGCTTTCAATCTCACCCATAACAAGGACAAGTGTGTATTTGGGACCACCCAACTTGCTATCCTTGGGTGTGTTGTGGAGAATGGCGTCATTGGCCCTGGCCCTGACCCCGACTGTATGTGCCCCCTGTTGGAACTCCCTCTTCCCAACACCCTCAGAGCCCTCAAAAGGTGCCTGGGCTTCTTTTCATATTATGCCCAATGGGTCTCTAACTACGCAGACAAGGCCCGCCCCCTGGTCCACCACATTTCCCCTCTCAGCTGAGGCCCGCGTGGCCTTCAGCCGCATAAAAGGGGACATTGCCAAAGCAGCAATGCATGCGGTGGATGAGGCCATTCCCTTCCAAGTAGAGAGTGACACCTCCGACTTTGCGCTGGCTGCTACCCTCAACCAGGCGGGAAGACCGGTGGTGTTCTTCTCCCGTACTCTTCAAGGCCCTGAAATTCGGCACTCCGCGGTGGAGAAAGAGATCCAGGCCATAGTGGAAGCTATTAGGCACTGCAGGCACTATCTCACCCGCAAAAAGTTCACTCTGCTAACTAACCAGCGCTCAGTTGCACTCATGTTTGATAACCAACAGCCGGGCAAAATCAAAAATGATAAAATTCTGAGGTGGAGAATCGAACTCTCCACCTACAACTATGACATCATGTACAGGCCTGGGAAACTCAACGAGCCCTCCGATGCCCTAACACGGGGAACGTGCGCCAGCGTGCAGATCAACCGGCTATACGCCCTACATGTAGATCTTTGCCACCCGGGGGTCACCCGGCTTTTCCACTTCGTGAAAGCCCAGAACCTGCCCTACTCCCTTGAGGAGATCAGGACGATGACCAGGGACTGCCAAGTCTGCACAGAGTGAAAACCGCACTTCTACCGACCCGAAAAGGCACAACTCATCAAGGCCACCCGCCCCTTTCAGCGACTGAGTGTTGACTTTAAGGGCCCCCTTCCCTCTACCAACCGCAATGTGTACTTTCTTAACGTTATCAACGAGTACTCACGGTTCCCCTTTGCCATCCCCTGCCCCGACACCACTACCACATCAGTTATAAAAGCCCTGCGCAAGCTCTTCACTCTGTTCGGATACCCATGCTATATCCACAGTGACAGAGGGTCCTCGTTTATGAGTGACGAGCTGCGCCAATACCTACTAGCTAGGGGAATTGCAACTAGTAGGATCACGAGCTATAATCCCCGGGGGAATGGACAGGTAGAGAGGGAGAATGGCACAGCATGGAAAGCCACACTCTTAGCCCTCAGGTCAAAGGGACTGCCGGTCTCCCGCTGGCAGGAGGTCCTTCCCGAGGCACTCCACTCCATCCGCTCCCTGTTATACATGGCCACCAATGCCACCCCTCATGAGTGGCTCTTTTCTCTTCCCAGAAAGTCGACCACTGGGACCACCCTACCAACTTGGCTGACGTCCCCGGGGCCAGTGCTGCTCCGGAAACATGCGAGGAGCAATAAATACTCCACGATGGTTGAGCGTTTTCACATACTTCATGCGAACCCCCAGTATGCCTACGTGGTTTTACCCGATGGGTGGGAGGACACGGTCTCCATCCGCAACCTGGCACCCGCAGGAGCACCGGGCCCCTACCCTGAACACTCCGTGGTGACTATTGACCCCATACCCACCGATATAAGTACACACGAGACACTGTGCACTCCAAACCCTGCACAGACACCACACGACTCTCCCATACCGGGCGCGATGCACACACATGAGGGATTACCAACGCCTAACGTGCTGGCACCTCAAGTCAGGCCGGAGCCAGCACAACCACCGTCGCCGGTGCTACGTAGCTCACAGTGACAGACTCGATCCCCTGATAGACTTGACCTGTAAATATACTTGTTTTAAATATTGTCAGTCTCTTCACCCCGCTGGACTCTTTTTCAAAAAAAGGAGGGGTGAATGTGGTAAACCATATATATATATATATATATATATTGTAACTGGGTTAACTGTCTGGACACGCCCCTGTGGCTCCTCCCAGAGCTTCCTGTATAAAGGTGTTACGCCTTGCCCCTCCCCCTCAGTTTGGGGGCAGACACTCAGCATGGAGGTCCTATTGTACAGCAAATAAACGCCTTTCAGTATTTTACCCAACTTCAGTCTTTTGGACTTATTGAAGGTGCTTCAACTGCTATGCGGCCCCTGAAATTATTGAGAGGGTGCTATTTCAACGGCTGGACAATTTTCCTAGGGTGTCAGCCAAGGACCACACTAAATTACGAGAACTCGGAGATTTACTCATGGAGATTCTAGGTGCTAAAGAAGACGGCTATTTAACTGGCCTGTTGAATCTGGATACTTCATGCGGAGTTAGATCAATTGTGGACAAACTTCCATTTGGGCTACAGGAAAGATGGGTGTCTATTGGCTCAGAGTACAAGGAAGAGAACGGTGGTCGATTCCCTCCCTGAGTATTCTAGTAGGTTTGTGTGCAAGGAGGCGAGAGGCGAAACGACTCTAGCTTCATGAATCAAGGCAGCACCACAACTCACACCAACCCAGTCAAACCCATTTCTACACTTTTGTCATCAATATACCCGTCTCAGTGCATAAAACTGAAGTCTCGGCAATTAACGATGACCCTAGCAAAAATTGTCCATTGCACAACAAACCCCACCCTCTCAAAAAATGCAGAATGTTTCAAAACAAACCCTTTGACGAAAGAAAGGCCCTTCTCAAGGTAAAAAGAATATGTTTTAAGTGCTGTTCCTCTACCTCCCACCTCACTAAAGAGTGTATGTTCCCTGTAAAGTGCTCGGAATGTAACAGCACTAATCACGATGGGATCACACTGATACAACTATTGTCAGCTCGAGCTGCACAGAAGTTTGCAGTCCAGTTCAGTCGAGCCGTTCATGCTCAAAGATCTGTCTCACTAAGGTATACCCTAAGGGAGCCAAAGACAAGGCCATCAAAGCCTATGTAATTCTGGACGACCAGAGCAACCGCTCACAAGTGAGACAAGAGTTCTTCGAGTTGTTTAGCGTAAAGGGTAATCCATTCCCTTACTACCTCAGAACTTGCTCTGGCATCGCAGAAGCATATGGCAGGAAGGCAGAAGGCTTCCAGCTCGAGTCGCTGGATGGCAAAGTCGTCATCAGTCTCCCTTCACTCTTAGAGTGCAATGAGATCTTAAATGACCAATCTGAGATTCCGACGCCAAGCGCAGTGCTACACCAGCCCCATCTCCACCACATTTCCAAGCACATCCCAGAACTGGATCCAGAAGCAGAAATACTCCTGCTACTCGGAAGAGACCTTCTTAGGGTGCACAAAGTCAGGCAGCAGGTCAATGGACCACACAACGCCGCCTTTGCCCAACGTCTGGATCTGGGCTGGGTGGTGATAGGAGAGGTGTGCCCTGGCAATGTACACAAACCGACAGTTAACACGCTCAAGACTAACGTGCCAGAGAGAGGTTGCCATTCAATTTCTCAGCCCTCCACAAGTGTTGCGTGTATCAAGGAAGCACAACAAAGGCACGAGCATAAAGTAACTGAGAAGACACTGGGACAGTCAGTCTTCGCTCAAACTAAGCACAATAAAAAAACTTGCTCCATGTGTGGAAAATGTCATCTCCTTAAAAATAATGAACACAAAGGTTTTTAGAGACAAAGCGAACAACTGGGTCACCCCACTACCATTCAGAGTATCATGCCAGCGCTTGCCAAACAACAAAGAGCAGACAATCGGTTCACATCTTTACAATGAATCTTGAAAAGGAAACCTGAGACCAGTTACAGAGGTAGTTCTACTTCTACCTAAAGACTGATCTAGAGACTAAAGTTCTATACCATGTTTATAGTGACCTTACAAAGGTCAGGCAAGGAGTGTGTTGCCCTTAAGGCATTTATTTGACTTTGTTGGGTCTACATTTTAAATGATTTGTTTGTGACTATTTTCTAGTTAAAGTTAAAGGTTGATAATTAAGTTGCAGTATAACAAAGGTAAATTCATTGTCTACGGTATATCGCGGCGTGTGATGATGTCACCTCCGGTTTCGGCACGTCTTATGTGTAACCTCCGGTTCGGGAAGGTGTAAAGGCGGGTGCCATGCGTGCAGCATGATTGTGAAGAGCTCCGTTTCTACCCACAAAGAAACATTATAGAAGCAACGCCGTAAGTTCATAAGAATGTATTTGAAGTAAAAATATTAACGCGGTTTCTGTTAAGGAAGCGGCGGTTTGGGTGGCGCGCATGCCGGGTTTTCAATTTCAAGCGCGGGGTGGGCTCAAGCTCGATGGCGGTTTGACTGAACCCTCCTCGCTCGCTACTCGGGGCGGCTGGAGACACTCGCTCAAAGAAGAGAGTGCTGGTGGTCTCCAGAATGAAACAGATGCTGTATATGTTTGTATTTGTTTTTATCAACAGTTTTCACCATACAATGTTAATGTGGAAGAGTGAACAGTAAATGGTTAACCTTACTACGACTCTGTCTTCATTAGTTCTGGTTTAACTTGGTGTTTAGTCAGAGTTTCAACACACTGCACGAGAACACTACAGTGATCAAATGGGTAGAATGAATTTTTGGAATTAGTCAAATATGTCACATTTCAGATCTACACTTTCCAATGTCTATACTGCAAAAAGGATGCGCCATTTGAGAAGATTGCAGGAAACATTTAATTCAGCTGATTAAAGGAAGGGCACTGAAAAAAATAAACCCTAAAATTCTATGTCATCACATTTTATATATAATCAGCTTCATGCAACTGAAAGTCAATTTTATCTGGAGTGAAGAAGGTAACTATTTCTGATTCATTTCATGTCACTTTAAAAAAGTATCCAGGTACTTTCAGGAGTATGATGCAAGGGTAATATCATTCCCATACAACATTCCCTCCGAAGCATTGTGGATAAATTGGAACAAAATACTTAGAGAAGCAATCATCATTGGATAATCCGAGGGCAATTATGTCTATCCAATAGAACACTAAAATGGGACTCTGAATTGGCATGTCCCTGCATCTATCTGCTGTCCCTCCCTGTATACACTATCACCACCCAAAGTCCAAGTCATGATCTTTACTCTAATCGTCAACTAGGGACAACAGCAAATCATATGCCAGGCTGTTGTTTATCGATTACCGCTCAGTGTTCAACACCACTATCATCTCAGTGTTAATTAACAAGCTTCAAAACTACAATGTTGCAGGGTTTTGACTCTAGCAAATTTCTACTGATGTGTAGTGGAGAGCATTCTGACTGGTTGGATCACTGCCTGGTATGAAGGCTCCAGTGTGCAGGATTGAAAGAGGCTGGAGAGCAGGGGTTCCCAACCTGGGGTCCACAGAGCTCTCAATTAGTAGTGGGGGGGGGGGAGGGTCCCATGGCATAAAATAGGTTGGAAACCCCTGTTATAGAGGGTTGTAGATTCAGCCACTTTCATCATGAGTACAACCCTATCCGCCATGAAGGGCACCTTCAAAAGGTGATGCCTCAAGAAGACAATATCCATTATTAAGGACCTTCACCATCCAAGACATGCCTTCTTATTACTATCATTGGAGAGAAGGTATGGGAACCTGAAGACCCACCCTCAATGTTTTAGGAACATCTTCTTCCTCTCAGCCATTAGATTTCTGAATGGTCCATGAATTCTTGAATTCTACCTTGCTATTTGTCTTTTGCACTATTTAGTAATTTGTTCTTCTAACATAATGATTTTTATGTCTTGCACTGTACTACTGCTACAAAACAACATATTGTATGTCAGTGATAATAAACCTGATTCTGATCAGGAAAAAAGCTTTTCTTAACAATATAACTTCTTTGTTAGATATGAAGTCAAATGAATTTCTGGCTTTAAGTTGAATGTAACAATGACAAGCAATATAAATTCCACCAGGTACTGGCAATAACAGTTACTAAATTTGCTGGATCAAGAATTCAGAACTTGTAATAGACCAATTAGAAACACTCAATTACATTTCATTAGCTTTATCATATGGTCTCATAAAATTATTCACACTGTTGATTATCGTTCAATGTTCTGCAGGTACCTAGAATCTCAAATATGTATATGTATGTACCTAGAAAAAATATATACACACACACATATACAAACATAGAGCGACAGTAAGATTGTTAAAGTATTATCATGACACATTATAGTGTTCTTTTTCTGCCTATTAGTATATAGTGGCAGTGTTCCTTTGAAAGAATTTCTTTTAATTAAGACCCATAATAAAACTATTATGACGTTAAGGAGGACCTTACTTGCTGGGTCATAACTGTAAATTCATAGCTTTGAAGTTAATGCTTCTTATTACAGACCTTAATCCACAGGGTTTTTGTAAAGTGCAACAGATCTGTTGAAATAAGAACATTCTAGTAATCAATTTAATTAATCTAAGTAATGCCTGGATACACACTGCATAATTTTGATGTTGCAGACTTCAAACATGCTGAGTTTCAAAATCAAGTATGAATAATTTATCTAAACAACAACTATCATTTGGTAATGTGCAAAACCAGGGTGATGCAGTTTGATGGAGCATCGACCCTCACTACAAATTATGTAATAGAGCATGAATTCAATAAGCACCACTCATCAACATTTTATGTGGATTTGGCACTGAAGGATTAGGTGTGGTTTTAAAACTTTTGATCAAAAAATGTTTAAATTCATACTTCCTATAATTCTCTATTTGACCCTGATAACTAGTTTTTAGAGAAATTCTCATGTTTATTTACATCACTTTATTATTTTATCTGACTTTGTTGCTTCCATACATCTTATCAACTGAGATGTGATTGTAAGATTTTTTTGCCCTCAAACTCTATTGGAACATTGAAAGAGAACAGTAGAAATTACAAAAACTGAATTGTTGTGCCAGTATAATTTTACAAAAAAAACTGTTTATAGAAAATATCTGATATGAAGCCTCTAGACACAGCTGGAAATCCATTATTGTATTACTTTTTTGTCCATTAACAGTTGTTGTGAAGCAAGGGCATGTTTCAAGGACTGAAACAAGGCAATCAAATCAGGGCAGTAAAGTGGTGGTGATAAAGACAGCAAGACACATTTTGGGTAATGTGGTGGAGAGTTCATGCGAAGCACACTACGGTGAACTGGCTGCATCTATAACTGCAAGGACTTGCAGTTTAGATTTCAGATTCAAACTACAGTTATTATCCAAGTATGTATAAGTTATGACCTTGAGATTTGTCTGCTTACAGGCAGCCACAATGCAAGAAACCGGAAAGAACCCAATTAAAAAAAAAAGAAACACCAACACCCAATGCACAGTGGAAGAAAAAAAACACAAATCATACAAACAATAGAAGCAAACGACAGCATTCTGAACCAAGTTGAGTCCATAGACCCTGAATTCCTGGAGTATCTGGAGGCGGCCCAAAGCCTCAGTCTCAAGTTCATTTCATCATTTAGTGGGGCAAGCTACCGCAATGCTCGCAGGCACAATGAGCGTAACAGCGGGAGCAGACTCACAGCTTCAGTGGCATGAACAGAGGATTGAACATTGCAGGAGCACGAGTGAAATCAGCCCAACCCTCGCCTCTGGTCCTGCAACCTGCATTTCCACCCTATCAGGGCTGGTGTTTAAATTGTCCAAACACTGGGTTGTGCCCCGCGAAGCCCTGGAGACTTCGCAGCCCAGTTCAAAGACATTCTTGACCTCTCCAAACCAGCCCGGCACTCAGGGCGATCAAACCTTGTACCTGGTTTAGGTGGGCAAGCACCAAAACTTCTCCCCCTCAACTCCTCTTCGAATTGCTTACTCCAACTCTATCTCCGTCTCCAAAACCTCCTCGAACACGTTGCACCCTGACTTTGCAACACACCAGCATGGCACATCCCTTGAGTCAGCTTCTCCCTTGCCTGCTTCTTCCTTGTTTGTAGTGATAGTATACCACAATTTACCTCATAAAAAGTGTTATCAATTATGTTTTAGTCCTAATTTTGCTTGTTGCTTGGTGGCCAGGGTGGGGTTGAAGCGCTCAGCAGAGGATGGTGCTCAGTGCTCAGTGTCAGACGGCTGGTTGAAGGCTCGAAGTTTTCGGATGAACTCAAAGTCAGACTCGGTCAGGTGCTTCCAATGGTGCAGCATCGGCAAGTTTGCGGCGCTTGGAGGTTCATGGCAGGGAGAGTTTCTCCCTTCTACCGTCTGCGTGAGATGATAAGGCCATTGGAACTTTGAGACTTTTTTTTTACCGTGTCCATGGTCTGCTCTTTATCAAATTACAGTATTGCTTTGCACTGTTGTAACTATACGTTATAATTATGTGGTTTTGTCAGTTTTAGTCTTGGTTGCCTTGTGTTTCTTGTGATATCATTCTGGAGGAACATTGTATCATCTTTTAATGCATGCATTTCTAAATGACAATAAATGAGGACTGAGTGTCCTCATAATCTAGATCTAAATCTAATCTAAATATTGTTGCCTTCTGAACAACCAGTAAGCTGTCGTACAACTTCAGTAGCACCATCTTAAACCAGAAAATTTCATTCATAAAATTTTGAAATAGTACAAAAGTTGACACCAAAAGAAAATGATAACAAGACAAATGTATAAAGGCTCAGTAAAGAGATAAGTTTAAAAAAATAGAAAAAATATAAAAGTGCAAGAGGAAATTTCTGTGATTAGGATCAAAGCAGCTTAAAAGCATAAACATCAACACTAAAGTAATTAAAGTTGGGAACATAAAAGAGGGTCACAAGGAAGGAATGCAGAGATCTGGAAAGCACAAAAGCAGTTATGGAAATTCTTGTGAACGGTGTGTGTGGTGAGACAGAAAAACATGAAAACATGTCAAACTCGGTGTTTTTGGCATAATTGCTGATTTAAGTCAACAAGCATAAGTATGGGCAAACTAGACTTAAGTTTCAGCAAAGAAGGCAGACAGATAACTTTATAGAGGACCACAGATAAGGTAGATAGTTATAGCCTTTCTCCCAGAGTAGGGAAGTCCTAAACTAGTAGGCATAGGTTTAAGGTAATGGAGGAAAACATTAAAAGGAATCTGAAGAGCAGGTTTCTCACATGGGGTTGAGTATATAGAATGAGCTGTCAGAGGAGGTGGTAGAAGCAGGTAAAATTAGTGCTTAAAAGACATTTGGACAGCATTTACATAGGAAATGTTCAGAGGGATATAGCCAAATATAGACAGATGCAATTAGCAAAGATAGGCATCTTGGTCAGCATGGGCAAGTTGGGCCAAAGAGTCTTTCCCGTATTGTATAATTTCGTGATTCTATGTGTGTGTTATGACATATTCAACAAGGTTTGGGAAGTTCATCTGTATATAAGGTAGAAGATGTGAGGCAAGCCAAGACAAGGAGGTAGAACAGCTGGTAGAATGGTGCAAGAACAACAACTTGAGTTTCAACATGGACAAGAATAAAGAGATGATTGTGGATTTAAGTAAGGTACAGACTGACCACTCCTCACTACACAGAAACAGCTCCTCTGTGTAGAGAGTTAAGAGCACCAAATTTCTGGGAGTGAACTTAATGGACAATCTCACCTGGTCCCCTGTCATCACCTCTTCGGTCAAGAAAGACCATAAGACCATAAGATAAAGGAGCAGAATTAAGCCATTTAGCCCATCTGGTCTGCTCTGCCATTTCATCATGGCTGATCCATTTTCCCTTTCAGCCCCAAACTCTTGCCTTTACCCCGTATTCCTCATGCCTTGACCAGTCAAGAACCTATCAACCTCTGCCTTAAATATAAAGACTTGGCCTCCATAGGTGCCTGTGGCAACGAATTCCACAGATTCACCACTCTCTAGCTAAAGCAATTCATCCTCATCTCTGTTCTACAAGGACACCCCTCTATTCTGAGACTGTGTCCTCTGGTCTTAGACGCTCCAAGCATAGGAAACGTCCTTTCCACATCCACTCTTTCGAAGATTTTCAACATTCAATAGGTTTGAATTCGGTCACCCCTCATTCTTCTGTATTCTATGAACACAGACCCTGAGCCATCAAACGCTCTTCATATGGCAATCCATTCAATCCTGGAAATATTTTCATGAACTTCCTTTGAACCCTCTCCAGTTTCAGAATATCTTTTCTAAGATAAGGGGCCCAAAGCTGTTCAGAATATTCCAAGTGAGGCCTCACCAGTGCTTTATGAATTCTTAACATTACATCCTCGCTTTTATATTCTAGTCCTCTTAAAATGGTGGTAGTAGTAGTAGTCATACTTTATTTGTCCCGGGGGAAATTGGTTTTCGTTACAGTTGCACCATAAATAATAAATAGTAATAGAAATAGTAATAGTAATATTTCTAACATTGCATTTGCCTTCCTCACCACAGACTCAACCTGAAAATTAACCTATAGGGAATCCTGCATGAGGACTCCCAAGTCCCTTTACACCGCAGTTTTTTGTATTTTCACTCCATTTAGAAAATAGTCTACCCTTTTATTTCTTCTACCAAAGTGCATGATCGTACACTGTCCAACACTGTATTCCATCTGTAATTTCTTTAGCCATTCTCTAATCTGTCTAAGTCCTGCTATAGCCTCTCTACTTCCTGAAAACTACCTGCCCCTTCACCTATCTCTGCATCATCTGCAAACTTTGCAACAAAGTCATTAGTTCTGTCATTCAAATCATTGATACACAACGTAAAAAGAATTAGTCCCAACACAGATCCCTGTGGAACATCATTAGTCACTAGTAGCCAACTGGAGGAGTCTACCTTAATACCCATTCTTCGCCTCCTGCCAATCAGCCAATGCTCCATCCATGCTAGAATCGTTCCTGTAATCCCAGGGGTTCTTAATTTGTTAAATTGCCTCATGTCTGGCACCTTGTCAAAAGTCTTCTGAAAATCCAAGTACACAACTTCAGCCACCTCTCTTTTGTCTACCCTGCTTGTTATTTCTTTAAGGAATTCCAACAGATATGTCAGGCAAGATATTCCATTGAGGAAACCATGCTGGCCATGGCCTATTTTATTATATGCCTCCAAGTACCGCAAAAGCAAGCAGCATCTTCACTTCCTGAGGAGACTGAGGTGAGAGAGGCCACACCCCCTAAATCTAACCAGTTTTTACAGGAGCACCATCAAGAGTGTCCTGACTAGCTGAATCACCATCTGGTACTGGAATTGCAAGGCATCCGACTGCAAGACCCTACAAAGGGTTAGAAAGACGGCTGATAGGATAATCGGGGTCTCTCTTCCACCATCAGAGATATTTATTCAATGAACCCTCCCATCTGCCCAACAACCTCTTTGACCCATAACCATCATGCAACAGGTACCACAGCATTACCATAAAAAAGTTAGGATGGATATCAGCTACTTCCCCCAAGACGCAGGACTACTGAACTCCCTGCCATCACACATGAAGCGCTAGTAGCATTGCACTGTTTCGTTTCCAACTTGTGTCCTAAATGCTCCTTATTATTTGTTAATTTACTTATTGTAATATTACTGTATCTGTTATGTGTGTGAGTTACACGTATTGTGTTATGCATCTTGATCAGAAGGAATGTTATTTCGTTCAGCAGTATACATATGTACGCTGAATGACAATAAACTGAGTTATGCTTTGAACTGACAAAGTCACAGATGAGTGGTAAGGAATAAGTTTATCATGGACAAGATCTGCAATTTGCAATCATTTGCAATTTCAGTACTGTAACCAGGCGGGAAACCAGATTCAAATACACGGAATTCCTTGAAAGACAGATTTAGGCAGCAACACACTGACTGAAGTTTTCTATGGCTACAGCATGACTTTCTTACTCTTTTATTCAACACCCCTACCAATGAAGGCAAGCATCTCATATGCTTTCTTCACCATCTTATCCACTTAAGTGGTCACTTTCACTGAACTATGGACCTGGACCCCAAAGTTCCTCCGTACCTCAGTGCCATGAAGGGGTCTAACTAGCACTGACTGTATAATATTTCCTTTCATTTGACCTCCCAAAGTGTAACACCTCACACTTGCCCATATTTCCATGTTAAGTGCAATTATGATGAAAGTATTGGCAATGCCTCTACTTTCTTAGGTGCTTGTGAAGATTCGGCATGACATCTAAAATTTAGATGAACTTCTATAGGTGTGTGGTGGCGTGTATATTGACGGGCTGCATCACAGCCTAGTATGGAAACACCAATGCCCCTGAACAGAAACTCCTACAAAAACTAGTGGATACAGCCCAGTCCATCACAGCTAAAGCCCCCCCCCCCACCATTGAGCACATCTACATGAAGCGTTGTCGCAGAAAAGCATCATCCATCATCAGGAACCCCCACTGCCCATGACCATTATTAAGGATGTCCAGCACCCAGGGCATGCCCTTTTCTCACTGTTACCATCAGATAGGAGATACAGAAGCCTGAAGGCACACAGTCAGCAATTCAGGAACAGCTTCTTCCCCTCTGCCATCCAATTCCTAAATGGACATTGAAGCTTTTGACACTACCTCACTTTTTTTTTTAAAATACTGTATACAGTATTTCTGCTTTTGCACATTTTAAAAATCCTATTCAATATATGCAATTGATTTACTTGTTTATGTTTTATTTTATTTATTATTTTTTCTCTCTCTCTATTAGATTATGTATTGTATTGAACTGCTGCTGCTAAGTTAACAAATTTCACATTACATGCCACTGATAATAAACCTGATTCTGACTCGCTCTCTTCTCACTGCTGCCATCAGGAAGAAGGTACAGGAGTTCAAGATTCACACCCCCAGGTTCAGGAACAGTTGCTACTCCTCAATCATCAGGCTCTTGAACTACAGAGGATGACTTTACTCAAACGCAAACACACGCGGCCTGAAACGTCAACTGTACTTCTTCCTAAAGATGCTGCCTGGCCTGCTACATTCCACCAACATTTTGTGTGTGTAACTTTACTCAACTTCACCTGATCCATCACTAAAATGTTCCCACAACTTATGGACTCACTTTCAAGTACTCTTCATCTCAATTTTGATTGTGTATTTATTTATTAATTTTTTTTTTCTTATGGTATTTGCACAGTGTGTTGTCTTTTGCACTGGTTGAATGCCCGAGTTGACAAGGTCTTTCATTGATTCTATTATTGTTATTATTCTTGTCTGGATTCATTGAGTATGCCCGCAAGAAAATAAATTCTCAGGGTTGTATATGGTGACATATATGTACTTTGATAATAAATTCTCTTTGAACTTTGTCACTTTATTGTCAATATCCATAACTGATCTACAGTATATTCCACTACATTCTATATCCCACCGTATCCTTTGATAGTCCTTTACACTGTCCACAACCCCACCAATCTTGGTGTCAAACATGAAGTTACCAATCGACCCATCTATGTTTTCATCCAAATCATTTAATATATATCACAGACAACAGTGGCTCCAGCAATGATTCTTGCAGAACACCTCTCATAAAGCTCCTTTGTTGCCTCCTCAGAGAAACTCAATCAAGTCTCTGAAGCATCAGCTGCCCTGCATAAAATCATGCAGACTGCCCCTAAGCAGGTCATACCTTTCCAAATGTTTATAAATCCTATCCCTCAGTATGCTCTCTAATAGCTCCTCTACCACTGAATGAGACATAATTACCTGGATTACTCTTATTACCTTTCTTGGACAAAGGCACATTTGCTACTCTCCAATCATCTGGGACCTCACCTATTGCCAGTAAGGACACAAAGGTCTTT
Organism: Mobula birostris; assembly: GCF_030028105.1. Classification (NCBI taxonomy): domain Eukaryota; kingdom Metazoa; phylum Chordata; class Chondrichthyes; order Myliobatiformes; family Myliobatidae; genus Mobula; species Mobula birostris. The sequence continues at coordinate 26,663,592 of NC_092385.1, forward strand.
ACTAATGTCCCTTCAATCTCTCTACTTGCTCCTCTCAGCATTCTGGGATATTCATCATAAGGCCATGGGACATATCCTACCTCAATGCTTTTTAGAAGTCCTAGCACTGCCTTCTCCTTAACCTCAGAACGCCCCAACACTTTAGCATACCCTACTCTGCTTTCATAGTCCTCCAAATCCTTGTGTACCCACTCAGACCACTCATGCCCTGGCTAGAATTTTGTCAAAGTCAAAACATATCAAAGAGTTCAGTTGTAGCCTTCTTGTTCAAGTAAAGATAGCTCATAGAGCTCCTCAAGAAAAATGATGCAGGAGTAGTTATATCCCATTATCAAAAATCAAAATGTTAGGAATATTCAGCACATTAGGCAGCATCTATGGAGAAAGAAACAGAGCTAATGCTTTAATTCAGTGCCACCTGACCAGCTGAATAGTTACAGCACTTTGTTTCTGTCTCAGCTCTCTCAGACTTTAAGTTGCTTTGCCATGAGATGGCTATTTCCTTCCTGATCTGTTAAGAACGTGAGTGCAATTGCAGCTAATTCTGAATGGCTAAATACAGAAATGGAAAGTTCCAGTTAAAGACAGACAGCTATCACTATAATCTTTAAAAGTCTATGCTTATAAATGTTTGAAGTTGATTTGTCAGAGCCCTCAACAAACACATCCAAGCAAGGAAGCAATTTTGCACTGAAAATCTCTGGGTAAAGCATACACCTAGATTCTGTTAGTTAGGCTAGCAGCTAATCGGGCAGCCATTTATTTGGTACAACTCTCGAAGAACAAAAATTAAATCATTAAAAAAGCCGGGATTCCCCTTGTTTATTTGTGACACTATTCTGCTTAATTAGGACAGGAGGCTGTTGCCAAACAGGTTCTAACTAGCATCAGTCACATGCACTTGCACTGTTAAGACACACCATACTTCAAGCAAACAGTTTTTAAATAGCATCAGTTACATGTATTTGTGTTATGTTATCTATTTGCATCGAAAGACACTGGTTCAAAAAACAGTGATTTTTAATCATGTTGTTTTTTATTTTGATCTTATGCAGTAAGGCAATGAAGGTAGTCCATTAAAAACCAGCAAAAGGAAACTAAAAAAGTCATAAAGAAGGAGAAGATGGAATACAAAGATAAGCTAGCCAATAATATGGAAGAGGATACCAAAAGTTTCTACAGATACATAAAATGTAAAAGTGGGTGAGAGTGAATATTAGACCACAGGAAAGTGATGTTGGAGGAGAAGTAGTAAGGGTGGGGGGAACAAGAGAATGACAGAGAATAAGCATTTTGCATCAGTCTTCACTGTACAAGACACGAGCAGTATACTAGAAGTGCATGTGTGTCAGTGGGCAGAAGTGTGTGAAGTTGCCATTACATTACTAGGGAGAAACTGAACGTTCTGAAGGTGGATAAAGTCACCTGGACCAGATGGTCTACACCCCAGGTTCTGAAGGAGATGGCTGAAGAGATTGTGGAGATATTAGTAATCTTCCAAGAATCAATTCATTCTGGTGTGGTTCCAGAGGAATGGAAAATTGCAAATGTCACTTCACTCTTCAAGAAGGGAGAGAGGCATAAGAAAGGAAATTATAGACCAGTTAATCTGACCTCAGTGGTTGGAAAGATGTTGGAATTGATTGTTAAAATCGCAGTTTTGGGGTACTTGGAAGCATATGATAAAATAGGCAGTAGTGAGCATGTTTTCCACAAGGGAAAACCTTGCCTGAGAAATCTATTGGAATTCTTTTAAAAAATAACAAGCAAGAACGATAAAGGAGAACTGGCAGATGTTGTGTACTTGGATTTTCAGAAGGCATTTGACAAGGTGCCGCACATGAGGCCGCTCAATAAGTTAAGAGCCCATGGTATTACAGGAAAGGTACTAGCCAGTAAAGAGCATTGACTGACTGGCAGGAGGCAAAGAGTGGAAGTTAAGGGAGACTTCTCTGGTTGGCTGTTGGTGACTAGTGGTGTTCTACAGGGGGGTGTGTTGAATGTCAATGTCTTGGATGACAGAAACGATCGCTTTGTGGCCAAGTTTGCGGATGATACGAAGATAGGTGGTGGGGCAGGTAATTTTGAGGAAGTAGAAAGGCTACAGAAGGACTTCAAAAGGTTCCAAGGTTTATTATCAAAGAATGTATGCAGTATACAACTCTGTGATTAGCCTTTTCCAGATAGCCACAAAACAAAAGAAAAACCATGGCTTCGTTCAATAAGAAACATCAAAATGCACCCCCCACACACAAAAAGGAACGGTAAAATCACCATCAACCACCCTCACACAAAAAACTAACAAAACAGATCTAACATTGACCCCACACCGCCTTCCCCACACAAAACATAACAAGAACACCAACCCCAAACACTCCTTCTCTACACAAAATGCAATGTGAACATCAACCCCCAACGCCCTCCTCCCGCACAAGAAAGAAAACAAGAACGGGCGAACACACAGAATACAAAAACCATAAGACTGAAAAAGTCCACAGTCCATAGACCAATCAATAAACACAGAACTCTGGTAACATCTTCCAACATCATCGAAAGAAAGAGACATCACTCGAATACAGAGGCTTACCCTCTGTGCACAGGAGCCACCACACAGCGATCAAAAGGCAGGCAGTTTTCACTAGGCCCTCGCTTGACTTCTGCATTTGCCTCCACGTTTCAATCTTCCTTGAAACTTTTATCAGTGATTAATGGATGCTTAAATCTGCAAAATGGAGTTGGACATTGGCTTGCGTTCCATTTTAAAATTTCTTTGCATCGTAGGTGTTCCAGCTTGAGTTTCCTTCCCAGAATCTTCTTGGAGGCAGAAAAGCGTTGGATCATACAATCAATCTCCAAATTGTACACCAAAGACTCTAAAAGTTCTAGAAGCATATTTAAAATGAAGAACGGATGTAAAGGAAGTCAAATAAGCAGTCTTGTGGACCACTTGGAAGATGTCGACAGAGGGAGGTGCCATCTTGGCCTCATCTTTGACAGATTAAGAGAATGGGCAAAGAAGTGGCAGATGCAATACAGTATCATGAAGTCTATGGTCATGCATTTTGGTAGAAGAAATAAAAGGGTAGGCTATTTTCTAAATGGAGAAAAAATTCAAAAATCTGAGGTGCAAAGCAACTTGGGTGTCCTTGTGCAGGATTCCCTGGAGATTAAATTGCAGGTTGAGTCAAAGGTGAAGAAGGCGTGCAATATGAGCATTCATTTCGAGAGGAGTAGAATATAAAATAAGGACGTAATGTTGAGGCCCTAAGCCCCCTCCTTTACTTTCTGTATACCCATAGCTGTGTTGTCACCCACAGCACCAATCTGCTATTTAAATTTGCTGACAACACTACACTGATTGGCCTAATCTCAAATAATATTGAGGTAGCCTACAGAGAAGAAATCATCATCCTGACACTGTGGTGTCAAGAAAACAACTTTTCCCTCACTGTCGCAAAAACAAAGGAGCTGGTTGTGGACTACAGGAGGAAGTGAGACAGGCAAACCCCTATTGACATCATTGGATCTGGGGTTGAGAGGATGAACAGCTTTAAGTTCCTCGACATACACAAAACCAAGAATCTCATGTGGTCTGTACATACTGGCTGTGTGGTGAAAAAGGCACAACAGTTTGGTATGGGCTCCCAAATCCTCAGAGCTTTCTACAGGGGCACAACTGAGAGTATCCTGACTGGCTGCATCACTGCCTGGTATGGGAACTGTACTTCCCTCAACTGCACGACTCTGCAGAGAGTGTTGCGGACAGCCCAGCATATCCGTAGATGTGAACTTCCCACTATTCAGGACATTTACAAAGACAGTGTGTAAAAAGGGCCCGAAGGATCATTGGGGACCCAAGTCACCTCAACTATAAACTGTTCCAGCTGCTACCATCCAGGAAATGGTACTGCAGTATAAAAACCAGGACCAACAGGCTCCGGGACATCTTCTTTCACCAGGCCATCAGACTGACTCATTCACGTTGATACAATTGTATTTCTATGTTATATTAACTGTCTTGTTGTACATACTATTTATTATAAATTACTATAAATTGAACATTGAACATTTAGATGCAGATGTAACGTAAAGAATTTTTCTTCAATGAAGAGAGTAAGAAATAAAGTCAATTCAATTCATTTCAACCCAAGAACTAATGCTCTGTTGCTGTCTTCAAGGCTTACTGTCTACAGTACAAATGACACATTTCAATATGAATTTGAACAGCAATAACACACCTACCAATAAGGGAATTTAGTTATCTACCTACACTACAACCTTCAAAGATTTTTGGAAGTGTAAACTGATCTCTATCTGTTCCTCAATTCTTCCTAGGACTGTATCATTTACGGTGAATTCCCTAATCTCATCAATACTCCCAGGAATCATAACCTTATCTGGATTAACTCCATCTGCCATTTCTCAGCCTATTCTCCAGGAATTCAACCCTTTTGTAACCAGAGATTTGTGTGGCTTTCAGGTGTCTCTCAGGCTAAGGACTAGATTTACTTGTTGATGTAGGGGAGACTTTTTCCCAGTGTAGTTTTCCCCCTTTCACAACATGAATGTTAGCTAATCAAGCAAGCAGCCAAAGCATTCACTATACAGTCAGAGTGATAGCAAGGAACATGGATGAAGGCAATGGACTGACTGAATGATCTGTATCACAAAAAACACTACTTGAGTGCTGTGATTGGCCAAATCCAGAGACATCATCTTTCTGCAATATTTCATATAGCATCAGATACCGTTATGTATCCCAGTGGTCCCTAACCACCAGGCTGCAAAGCATATGCTACCAGACCGCAAGGAAACGATATGATTTGGCGATATGAAACGATATGAGTCAGCTGCACCTTTCCTCATTCCCTGTCACACCTACTGTTGAACTTGAACGTACATGAGGTCATTACGTACGCGTCATCCATGTCAGCGCAGGAAGGAGATGAACTCCTCGAGCTTGCAAATGATGGTGGGCTGAAAAGTATGTTTGACATAATATCTCTGCCAGTATTCTGGATCAAAGTCAAGGCTAAATATCCTGAGATAGCCATGAAAGCACTGAAAACGTTGCTTCCATTTCCAACATATCTCTGCGAAGCGGGGTTTTCTGCAATGAATGCAATGAAAACCAAATTGCGGAACAGACTGGACATAAGGAACCCCCTTCGCTGCCTCTCATCAGCCCCCGATGGCACCGTCTTGTTGCAGGGAAACAAGCTCTGGGCACCCACTGATTCAGTGTTATTGGTGTGTTACGATCATTTTATATGCTCATACGAAGAAAATATGCGGTGTGTTTAATATTAAATTCATTAGATAAACCCTATTAGAAACGAAATTGAGTGTATTAGCCACTTATAAGTGACTTATAGTTGACTTATCACCTATATTCTGGTCATGATTAACACTCCTCTCCCCTCTAGGGTTGCCAACTGTCCTGTATTAGCCAGGACATCCCATATATTGGGCTAAATTGGTTTGCCCCATATGGGACTACCCTTGTCCCATATTTTCCCCACTTAAGGTAGAGCGTTCCTACGAAAACTTTCGTGCCGAAATGGCGTAAAGCGAAAAAGCAATTACCATTAATTTATATGGGAAAAATTTGTGAGCGTTCCCAGACCCAAAAAATAACCTACCAAATCATACCAAATAACACATAAAACCTAAAATAACACTAACATATAGTAAAAACAGGAGTGATATGATAAATACACAGCCTATATAAAGTAATAATGTATGTACAGTGTAGTTTCACTGAACAGAATTGCCAAAACCGATTTGTAGGAAAAAAATTGGCACGCACACCGATGCGCACGTTATGTATGCACACATCACGCATGCGCACACAGATGCCTGTGCAAGGCTTCATGGTCATGGTAGTCTTTCTCAGGGTAAACACAGTGAGAAAGTTGGCAACCCTACCCCATCACGCGCACCCCCCCACCCCCGCCACCCACCGGTCGGCCGGTCCGCAAGAATATTGTCAATGTTTAAACCGGTCCGCGGTGTAAAAAAGGTTGGGGACCCCTGATGTATCTGATGCTATACGCCCGTGACACTGCTGCAACCTTCTCATTGCACTTGTGTATACATGTACTTGCGCATATGACAATAAACTCAACTTTGACTTTGACTTCCATATTAATCATCAATACTAATTTATGTCAATCCCATATTTTTTATTCCTTTCAAGTTCTTAATGGCTATCATCTGATTCTATGACTCACCTGCAAACTAGGGTCAATTGACAATGGTCAATAGACTGCACCTCTGGTGGAAACTGAGCAACAGAGGAAACCCGCGCAGTCCCAGGGAGAAGATGCAAACTCCACATGAGCACAACTCAAAAATCAGAACTGAAGCCAGGTGTCTGGTGCTCTGAAATAATGGCTCTACTTTCTGCACCAGTGTGTCACCCTATCTCCAGTACACTGGCACAAAATTGCAAAAGTTTGATTTGGATAACAAAAGCCACTCCTCATTAATGAGGAAGTGATACAGAGACATAATCACCATGGAAAATGATACAGATATAAAACTCTGGGTTGTAAATTAGACCTTAAATTTACAGAACACAATTTCATAGACTGCATGCATTAACAGACATCCCACCCTGCAAAAACTCATTTCAGGGAGGTAGCACCATCAATTTGCGGGAGACTCCCACAACTTCCCAGAGGGGTGGGATGTCTGCAATAAAGTAGCTCCTTAGCAGCTAGCCAGCTAGTTTAAATAATGTTAGCTATGCTAATGAACTAATGACACCTGTTAAACTCACCTCAACATGTCTTTTACAGTCTTAACCCACCATGGGCAATAGAAAAGTCACTGTTGCAAACAGTGCAGTGAGCAACACTGTCATTATTTTGACCCCTATAAGGCAGGGGTACACTTTAGTGTAGTCTGGGGTGACGTACGTTTTATATTTTCTTTTTTTGGAACACTCTGCCACTCTGACATTTTTTGGAACTCTCTCGCTCTTGCTCTCACTCTCTCTCTCGCGTTTGCTTTCTTGCTCTTGCTCTCCCTCTCTCTCTTGCTCTCACTCACGCTTGCTTTCTTCCTCTCGCGCTCTCTCTCTCTCGCGCGCGCATGCTCTCACTCACGCTTGCTTTCTCACTGTTGCTCTCTCCCTCTCTCTCATTGTCCCTCTCACTCGCGCTTGCTTTCTCGCTCTTGCATGCGCTCTCTCAAAAAAATTGATTTCTGTGATATTGTATATAATTTGCAGGCATCAGGGAGCCACTATTAACATGTGGGAGACTCCCGGAACTTCCGGAACTTCCGGGAGCGGTGGGATATCTGCATTAACAAGTGTTGCGACTATGGGATACCTTGCCAAGGTCGAGGGCCAGAGTTCCCAACCTTTTTTTATGCCATGGATCCCAACCATTAACTGAGGAGTCAGTGGACCCCAGACTAGGAAGCCCTGGCCTAGGGTGAGCTCTTGTTTGCAGGGGTGCAGCTTACTGAGTTGTAATGGTGGTCCAAAGAGCGACTGATCCAGGCAGAAGGCAAAATTTGCAGGTTCTGTAACTTTGTTCTGTAACTCTGCTTCGTGAAGAAGCATCAGAGGTAATTGGAAGCTGTCTCCGAGCAGGAGACAAAACATACGTAAATATTTCATGCTACATTATCAGCATGCAACTACTCTGAAAAATGAAAAGCCAGACATCAGCAATGTCCATCACTGCAGATAATGCCTCAGTGAATCAATCAGTCTGAGCAGCTACTTCAAAGAAATCATTGATGTGTTCAACCCTGCTAAACCTCTCAGCTGCAAACTAGAAATAATCTCTCCTGTATTGGCTGAAACAGTAAATGAAGTTAGGAAGTGCAAATTTTTCAGCACTGCGATAATAAACCTGATCAATGCCAGATGAGTAGGTCTGGCTCCAGATAGAATTCCTCTGATCCCAAATATTCATGAACAGATCAAATGATGTCACACTGTTGTTCTCTGATCATTGCCCCCTGTTAGTTTTTACCCAAAAGAACACCAGAAAGCTAGCAGGGGGATATGGAAGCTGAATGTCAAATTGCTGAACCTTGAAAACATCAAAGAAATAAAAATTTAAAATACTGCAAATTCTGGAAAACTTAAATAAAAACAGAAAATCCTGCAACTATCAAGCAGATCAAACCACATCCGTGCATAAGAAAAAGAGTCATAGAGTCATATTGCACAGAAACAGGTTCTTCAGCCCACCAAGTCCATGACAAACTGTTGTTCCACCAAGTCCCATCAACTTTCACCTGAACTAAAGCCCCAATAGATCCCTCCTGACTACATACTCACCCAAACTTCTTTTAAATATTGCAATTGAATCTGCATCCACCACTTCTGCTGGTAGCTCATTCCATTTTCACATCACCCTCTGAATGAAACTGTTTCCTCTTAAGTTCCCTTAAATACTTCACCTTTCACCTGAACCTTTTGACCTCTTGTTCTAGTCTCACCCAAGTTCAGTAGAAAACACCTGGTTGCATTTACTCTATCTATACCCCTCAATTTTGTGTACTTCTATCAAATGTCCTGTCATTTTCCCACACTCCAGGGAATAAAATCCTAACCAATTCAACCTTTCACTATTCCTCAGATCCTCATGTCCCAGAAGCACCCCTGTAAAGTTTTCTCTGTACACTTTCAGTCTTATTGATATCTTTCCTGCGGATGCCGTACTGAGCAAAAGACTTCAGCACATATATATAGTCTTTTGCACAGTGCTGTATTTGTCAATGTGGAGCAGAGAGCAAGTCTGTCAATCTGGTGAGAGCAAAAGATGTTGGGAATGGCGAGGGTGGAGCACCATGAGAGGGGTGTGGGACAGGTGGCAGAGAAGGAGTGCCAGCAGCAGGGGGTGGTGCAGATGCAGACACAACTAGCCCTGAGATACCAGGCAAGGCCATTTGAGTCCAAAGAATTGTTCATTATAGTATGTCTCTCTGGTGCTTCCTGCTACCTCCATTCTTTCTTCCCCTTTTCTCAACCATGATCCCACTCTCCCTGCTCCCTTCCCACTCTTAGCCCACAACAGAAACCCATTCAGAATCAGGTTTATCATTACTCTTGTAGGTCATAGCCACTTTCAAGGGAATTAGGGATCTGTACTCTCAGATCTTTTTATTCTACTGCACTCCTCAGTGCCCTACCATTCACTTATCTTCAATTCTGGTTTGTCCTCCCAAAGTGCAACACCTCACACTTGTCTGCATTAAACTTCATCTGCCATTTTTCAGTCCATTTTTCTCTCTGGTCCATATTCCATTGCAAACTTTGATTGGCTTTCACGCAGTACAGTTCCACCCCTTTCCACTCTCTCCACCCCCCCCCCAATATTGGTCTCATCAACAAATTTGTTGATCCACCATCCCAGTAATTAACATAGATGACAAACAACAATGGACCCACCAACAATCCCTGCAGCCCACACTAGTCACAGACCTCCAGTCAAGCGGCAACCATCTAGCACTACTCTCTGGCTTGTCTCAGTAAGGAAATGTTCAATCCAATTTACTACTTCATACTGAATGCCAAGCAACTCAACCTTCCAGATCAGCCTCCTACACAGGACTTTGACAAAGATCTTGCTAAGGTCCACGCAGACAACATCCACTGCCTTCCGTTCATGAACCTTCCTTGTAACCAGCTTGAAAAACTCTAGAAGATCGGTTAGACACAACCCACCACACACACAAAGTCATATTTACTATTCCTAATCAGGCCCCCCCCTACCCTAATACTTATATATCTTCTCCCCGAGAATACTTTCCAATAATTTTCACACAACTGACATCAGGCTCACCAGCTTGTAATTTCATGGTTTATCCTAAGAGCCTTTTTTGAACAACGGAACTACATTAGCTATCCTCCAGTCCACTAGCAAGTCACCTCTGGCTATAGACGTTTCAATATCCCTGTTAGGTCGCCAGCAATTTCTGCACTAACCTCCCAAAAGGCCTGAAGGGACACCATGTCATGCCCTAGCGACTTATCCATCCTAATTTGCCTCACGACAACAAGCATCTTCTCTGTAATCATAAACTTGTTATTCTTCCCTTTTATTCTAACAGAAGATACAAACTCTGTACTTTCAATATTTCATATTTGAAGGCCTCACACTTACCAAGCATCCTTTTGCCAGAAAACAACTTATCCATACCTGCCACGTTCTTTCTGATGCCATCAAAATTGGCCTTTCTCCAATTTAGAATCTCAACCCAAGGACCAGTTCTATCGTTCTCTATAATCACCTTAAAATTAATGGAACTATGATCACTGGATCTGAAGTGTTCCCCTACACACATTTCTGTTACCTGCACTGTCACATTCCCTAATAGGAGATCCAGTATCACTCTCTCCCTAGTTGGGACCTCTATCAAGTAAACTTTACTGAACATATTTGACAAACTCAATCACATACAGTCCTTTTACAGTATGGGAATCTCAGTCAATATATGATAAGTTCAAATCACTTATTTTTCTTCTCCCCGTTAGGTGGTCTATAACACAATCCTATTAATGTGGTGCTCCCTTTTTTATTCTTCAGTTCCACTCATATAGCCCCAGTAGACGTGCCCTCCAGTCTGTCCTGTCTGAGCACTGCGTGGCATTTTTCCTGCCGATAATGCTACCCCTTCCCATTTAATACCTCTTCCTCTATCATGTCTAAAACTTTGGAACTCCAGAACACCTAGCTGTCAGTTCTGTCCCTCCTGCAACCAAGTCTCACTATAGGCTAAAATATCACAATTCCATGTGCTGAGCCATGTCCTAAGCTCATCCGTCTTATCTACAATACTGTACTCCTTGACCTGAAATAGATGCAACTGAGGATATTCATCCCACTATGATCAATCTTTTGGCTCCCATCTTCGTATGTAGGCTTGACATCTACTCCCCCCACTAACTCCCCTGGCACTCTGGTCCCAAGCTCCGTAACTCCCAACTCCATTAGACTACCAACTCCCACCCCCCATCACCCCCACAGAGCTGCATTAGCAAACCTTCCCTGGAAGACAGCCCAATGATCCAAAACTCCGAAACCCTTCCTCCTGCACCATCTCCTCAGCCACGTGTTAAACTGTATTCTCTTCCTATTTCTAGCCTCACGAGCATATGGCATGGGTACCAATGATGTCCTATCCTTTAATTTAGCACTCCCTGAACTCACCCTTCCTGTTTTTGTCAATGATACTAATGGGGACCACAGCCTCTGGCTACTCACTCATCCTCTTAAGAATGCTATAGACATGATCAAAGATGTCCCTGATCCTGACAGCAACGTACCATTTAGGAATCTCATTTGTTCCTCTAACAAATGAATTCACTATCACTGCTGTTCCCCTCTTCTCTCCCCCCCCCCAACCGCCTCTGTTCTCCACTCCAACCCTGGCCCACTCACACAATGGCTGTTTCACTTAAACGTTTATTTTTTTTATTGGCCCTTGCCAGGTGCCTAATAACCCAAGCAATCTCAAGCTCCACAAGAAGCCCCAACAGGCTTTGTTCACTCTTTAAATCTGGCGCTAAAGTCTACAAGTAACTATTGCTGATATCTCAAGCTCTGCAGAATGTCTTGAGAGGCTCTGCTCAGTTTTAAAAATCTGGCAGAAAACTAAATTGTTTTTTAAATCTAGTGCTAAGTTATATACCATGAATTATATTATAAACCAAGAATCTACTCTCTAAATTCTCAATCCAAAAGATGAAATGCTAACTAAACAGATTTAAATAATTAAATATAGGTCTAATATTAAGACAGAAAATTATTACCTTACTTTCTGCTTTCCAAACAAGTTGGAAGCTATTGAAATGAATGGGATTGCCAGTCATAAGCCACATCTGACCTGGCATGGGTTAAGAAAGCCAATTCTTTAGCACGAAGTGCAGAATCCTAACAAGACTACTCAGCAGCGGCATTTAAAAATTGATGTAATGCTACAATGCAACTTATCAGTCAGTAAACCTCAAGCTTATAGTTGATCCACATTTGTCTAGTGTTTCTATTAGAATGGCTGAATGCCTGAAGTCCTCTTTCTAAATATTTACATCTAGGGAAGATTTGCTCCACTGACTTGATGCTGTGGTATAAAAGTATACATACTAAATAACTTCATGCACATTCAAAAGAAAACCTTTTCCATGAGTATTTTTTATTCCTAGCTTCAGATAATATTTTTATTAACAATATCTGAGGCCTAGCATATTTGAAGCCACATGTTAAGTACTGATAAAACCTTCCCTGATGACCGATTAATCATTTTTAAAATATATAAATTGCTTTGTATTTTAAATAATTTGTGAATGACACCAATACATCTTGGTAGATTGCTTTGACATTGCTCACTGGCATCACTTCTCTGGAGCACAGTCTTCCATTTGAATACTAATACCACCTATACTGTGCTATTCCCTTTTCTCAGTTCCTTCATCTCTGCCGCATCTGTTCCCAGGATGTGGCTTTCTGTTTAAGAACATTAGAGATGTCTTCCTTCTTCAAAGAACAGGGTTTCCCTTCCTCCACTATTGATGTTGCCCTTACTACATCTCCTCCATTTCCCAAGAATCTGCACACACCCCATCTTCCTGCCACCTTAACAGTACTACAGGTCCTTGTCCTCACCTACCACCCCATCAGTCTCTGCATCCAACACATCATCCTCCACGACTTCTGCCATTTCCAAAGAGATCCCACCACTGAACATAGCTTTACGTACCCCCCCCCCCACCCCGCCTGTTTTCTGCAGGGATTGCTCCCTCTGCAATTCCCTTGTCCACTTGTTTCTCCCCACTAATATCCCTTCTGGCAAATATCCCTGCAGGCAACAGAAATGCTACACGTGCCCATTCACCTCCTCCCTTACTCCATTAAGGGCCTCAAACACTCCTTCAAAGTGATGCAACACATCACCTGTGAATCGGCTGGTCTATTGTGTCCGGTGCTCCCAATGTGGCCTCCCCTACATTGGTGACACTCCTCATAAATTGGAGGACCACTTCGTCAAGCACCTCCGCTCCATCCGCCAACAAAGGGACTTCTTGGTAGCCAAATATTTTAATTCTGGTTCCCATTCTCATTCCAATACGTCAGTCCATGGCCTCTCTTGTTCCCAAAGAGGCCACCCTCAGGATGGATGAGCAACACCTTATATTCCATCTAGGTAGCCTCCAACCTGATGGAATGAATTACTTACAGTAATAAAAATTCCCTCCCCCTTCCCTCTTCTTTTATTCCCCACTCTGGCCTTTTAACTCTTCTCACCCATCTATTACTTCCCCCAGGTTCCCTCCTCCTTCCCTTTCTCCTCTGGTCCACTCTCCTCTCCTATCAGATTCATTTTTCTCCAGCCCTTTACCTTTTTCTCCCACCTGGATTCACGTTTCACCTTTCACCTTCCAGCTAGCCTCCTTCTGCTGTCACAATCTTTTTATTCTGGCGTCTTCCTCTTGCCTTCTCAGTCCTGAAGAAGGGTCTTGGCCCAAACCAACAACTGTTTATTCATTGACAAAGATGCTGCCTGATCTGCTGAGTTCCTTCAGCATTTTGTATGTTGCTTTGGATTTCAGGCATCTGCTGACTTTCATGTATTTGTCATTTTGTTCAGATGCTTCCACTTTTCTGTTTTCCTTGAACCTTCTTAAGGCATTTTGTAAAATATACATCTTTTCATAAAATTATCAGTAATGAGGGGTCTGCAGTGATACATGATTAGCAGCTTTTAAACCAATTTTGTGAGTGTTTCCAAGAGAGATTCCATTGTGCACATCACACACAACCCCTCACAATCCCAGAAAACATCCCACACAGTCAAGAAAGCTAGCCAATACCTCTGCTTTCTGAGGAGGCTGAAGAGGGTTGGGTCTTTGCTCATCCATTTGGACATCAATCTACTAATGCACAGTAGAGGTCATCCTGACAAGCTGCATCACAGCACTGCGGTAGACAGGAAGGCTCTACAACTGGTAGTCAAAACTAACAAATGCATTCAGTTGTATCAGACTACCCACTACCAAGGATATACATACAAAAAGATGCCAGAAAAGGGCCAGTAACTAAGACCATAAGGCCTAAAGACATAGCAGCAGAATTAGGCCATCGAGTCTGCCCGGCCATTATGTCATGGCTGATCCCAGATCCCACTCAACCCCATACACCTGCCTCCTCACAGTATCGCTCGATGCCCTGACCAATCAGGAAACTATCAACTTCCACATTAAATATACCCACAAACAGCCTCCACCGCAGTCTGTACAGAAAATCTCACCGACTCACTACTCTCTGGCTAAAAACATTCCTCCTTACCTCTGTTCTAAAAGGCGGCCCCTCAATTTTGAGTCTGTGCCCTCTGGTTCTGGATACCCCCACCATAGCAAACATCCTCACCGCATCCACTTAATATATTTCTTTCAACATTCAGTAGGTTTCAATGAGATCTCCCCGCTTTCTTCTAAATTCCAGTGAGTACAGGCCCAAAGCTGCCAACAGTCCTCATATGTTAACCCATCATTCCCAAAATCATCCTCGAGAACTCTCTCTGGACTCTCTCCAATGACAATACGTCCTTTCTAAGATATGGACAATACTCCAAGTGCGAGTTGACTAGTGTCTTATAAAGCCTCAACATTATCTCCTTAGTTTTATATTCTATTCCCCTTGAAATAATTGCTAACATTGTATTTACCTTCTTTACCATAGACTCACCCTGTAAATTAACCTTGTGGGAGTCTTGCAAGAGGATTCCTAAATCCTTCTGCATCTCTGATGTTTGAATTTTCTCCCCATTTAGATAATAGTCTGCACTACTGTTCCTTTTACCAAAGTGCATTATCATACATTTCTCAAAACAGTGTTCCACCTTGTCACTTTTTTGCTCATTCTTCAATTTGCCTAAGTCCTGCTGCAGTCACATTGCTTCCTCAGCACCACCTACCCCTCTACCTATCTTCATATCATCTACAAACTCTGCCACAAAGCTATCAATTCCATTATCTAATTCACTGACAAACAATGAGAAAAGTAGCTGTCCCAATACTGACCCCTGAGTAACACCTCTATTCACTGGCAGCCAACCAAAAAAGGCCCCCTTTATTTCCACTCACTGCCTCCTGCCTGTCAGTCATTCCGTCATCCATGCCAGGACCTTTCCTGTAACGCCATAGGATTTTATCTTGTTAAGCATCCTCATGTGTGGCACCTTATCAAACACCTTCTGAAAATCCAAGTAAATGACATCCTCTGCCTCTCTCCTTTGTCTGCCCTGCTTATTATTTTTTAAATTAATTTTTTATGCATTTCTACAATACAGTGACAAAAAAACCATCAACAAAATGGAGATTTATACAGTGCAAAACAAACATGTCCAATATATAATTCATAACAATAAGGAAAAAGCACACAAAATAAAATCATATAAAATTAGTGTCCTCCCCACCCTCCCACTATAAAACCCCAGGCCAACCATTTCTATGTATAAAAGAAAAATTAAGCGGAGCATTCAACTCCACAGAGCTGTAAATATATATATATAAAAAGAAAATATAATGCCGACTACCAAAACTATAATCACAACAAAAAACCTTAAAACTTATGGGAAAAAAAGCTGTAAGTAAGGGATTGTAGTACGAAAAAAAGGATAAACTTAATCTAAACAGGAGTTATGAAAGTATTTAAGAAAAGGTCCCCACACCTTATGAAGCTTACTATTTCATCAAAGAACTCTAACAGATTTGTCAGGCAAGATTTCCCTTTACAGAATCCATGCTGACTTTGACTTACTTCATCATTGGTCTCCAAGTACCTCAAAACCTCATCCTTAATAACAGACTCCAGCACTTTTCCAACCATTGAGGTTAGGCTAACTGGCCTGTAAATTTCTTTTCTTTTGCTTTCCTCCCTTCTTAAAGAGCGGAGTAACCTTTGCAATCTTCCAGTCCTCCAGGACCATACCAAAATTAAGAGATTCTTAAAAGATCATGACCAATACATCCATTACCTGTTCAGCAACCTCTCTCAGAACTCTGGGGTGTCCATCTGGTCCAGGTGACTTATCCACCTTAAGACCTTTGAGTTTTCTTTGTAATAGCAAAGGTACTCACTTCTGCTCTCTGACACTCACTGACCTCTGTCTCCTACAATGAAGACTGATGCAAAGTACTCATTAAGTTCATTTGTCATTTCTTTGTCCCCCATTACTACCTCACCTGCATTATTTTCCAGGGTTCGATATCAACTCTCACCTCCTTTTTACTGTTTACATAACAGGAAAAAAAAACTTCTGATATCCTGCTTTATATTATTGGCTACTTTATCCTCATTTTTATCTTTTCCTTTCTGACAGCTTTTTAGTTAGCTTTTGTTGGATTTTAAAAGCTTCCCAATCATCTAACTTCCCACTTACATTTGCTACCTTATATGCCCTTTCCTTGGCTTTTATGCAATCCTTAACTTCTCTTGTCAACCACGGTTGCCTACCCCTGCCATTTGAGAACAACTTCTTCTGTGGGATATATTTATCCTGTGCCTTGTGAACTATTTCCAGAAACTTCAGCCATCTCTGCTCAGTTGTATCCTCCTCCAATCCACCTGGGCAAGCTCCTCTCTCATGCCTCTGTAATTCCCTTTATTTCATTGCAATACTGATACTTGTGACTTGTGCTTCTCCCTCTCAAATTGCAGTATGAATTCAATCATATTATGATCACTGCCTCCTAAGGGTTCCTTTACGTTAAGCTCCCTAATAAGGTCTGGGTTATTACGCAACATCCAATCTAAGGTAGTCTTTCCCGAGTAGGCCGTCATTCCACAAATAATTACTTAGGTCAGGAGAAATCATTCTACCATGGGTTAACAATTAAATCGTTCTTATGCTGCTCTGTGGACAGTGCTCTTTCACAGCTATATCAGCATTGATTTCTATGCCAGCACAGATTGGATAAAGTTTGCCTTTTCTCCACAATTAATTTAGTTCAATGAAAGAGAAGGTTTTGCTTGTGGATTTCACCAAATGGAAGTCTTGTATGAATAATTGCTTAAGCCAACTTCTAATGACTATCGCCCGGTAGCACTCACATCGACAGTAATGAAATGCTTTGAGAAGTTGGTCATGACTAGACTGACCTCCTGCCTCAGCAAGGACCTGAACCCATTGCAATTTGCCTATCGCCACAATAGGTCAACGGCAGACACAATCTCAGTGGCTCGCCATACTGTTTTAGACCACCTAAACAACACAAACACCTACGTCAGGATGCTGTTCATCGACTATAGCTCAGCATTTAATACCATCATTCCTACAATCCTGATTGAGAAGTTGCAGAACCTGGGCCTCTGTACCTCCTCTGCAATTGGATCCTCGACTTCCTAACCGGAAGACCACAGTCTGTGCGGATTGGTGATAACATATCCTCCTTGCTGACGATCAACACTGGCATACCTCAGGGGTGTATGCCTAGCCCACTGCTCTATTCTCTATATACACATGACTGTGTGGCTAAGTATACCTCAAATACCATCCATAAATTTGCTGATGGTACAACCATTATTGGTAGAATCTCAGATGGAGATGAGAGGGCGTGTAGGAGTGAGATATGCCAACTAGTGGAGTGATGTCACAGCAACAACCTTGCACTCAACGTCAGTAAGACGATAGAGCTGATTGTTGACTTCAGGAAGAGTAAGACTAAGGAATACATACCACTCCTCATAGAGGGATCAGAAGTGGAGAGAGTAAGCAGTTTCAAGTTCTTGGGTGTCAAGATCTCTGAGGACCTAAGTTGGTCCCAACATATTGATGCAGTTATAAAGAGGCAAGACAGCGACTATGCTTCATTAGGAGTTTGAAGAGATTTGGTATGTCAACAAGTACACTCAAGGGGGCGTCACGTGATGATGTGGGATTGAGACGTGTAAATCCAGCTCTCCCGCAACAAATCAGTAAAGTACCGTTTAAACAAAACAAAGTTAGTAAATATTTTCTGAAAACTATTTATAAACTTTGTAAGACTACTTTACGATATGCCTCCTAAACCGCAACAAAAGAAGTCTGCTGTTGTGAAGCAGCCGCGAGATGGGAAGAAAAAAAGGCCTACTGCAACGATGGAGCCTCGGACTCAGGTTGGATCTACTTTGGTAGAACAGGGAGCAATGGCGGTGGTAACGGCTTCTTCGAAGACGACACCGGAAATGCGCATGCGCAAATCGACACAACGCAAACTACAAGAACCGACAGCCACTGCAATTGAAAATGACTCAGAGTCAGAATTGGATTCTGCAGAGAACACAGATGAAGAAGAGGAGGAAGAATTGGAAGCGATTGGAAGTAAAGGAGATGATAGAGATATGAGAGAGGCTATATTGCAGTTAACAGCTGAATTAAGAAAAGTAAGAGAAGAGCTTAGGGATACAAAGATGTGCTATGATAAAGTTATGGCAAGACAGGACAAAATGGATAAGAAGCTTCAGAAGATGGAAAGAGCAATGGGGCATATGAATGATAGAGTGGAAAAAACAGAAAATGATCTGCTTGTCTGGAATTCGGAAAGAAACCGACTCTTGGAGAAAGTGGACATGTTGGAAAATTTTAGTAGACGTAATAATATTAAAATTGTTGGTCTTAAAGAAGGTACGGAGGGAGATAAACCAATAGAATTTTTTCAAAGATGGATCCCGGATGTTATGCGGAGGAGGTTCGACCAATTGAAATTGAGCAGGCACATAGAGCTTTAAGACCAAAACCAAAAGATGACCAATATCCACGATCGATTTTAATAAAATTCTTAAGATTTCAAGACAAGGAAAGGATTTTACAGGCAGCTGCTCAAGCTGCCAAAGTTAGAAAAGGGCCATTGATAATTAAAGGGAACAAAGTTTTTTTCTACCCTGATATAAGTTACGAACTTTTGAAGAGAAGGAAGAAATTTAACCCAGTGAAAACAACCCTATAGGATCATGGCTATCAATTTACACTGCGTTATCCTGCAACCTTGAAGATTTTTTTGCCTGGTGGAGAAAAAAGATTTTTTGATGACTACCAGAAAGCAGAGCAGTTTGTGCGAGGTTCTCTGAATATTCACCAGATACAAGAACAAACCCAGGAGAGCGAGATAGATTGAAGATGAAGATTGGGTTAAAGAATGGACTTGTTGGATTTTTGAAGCTGGATGAATGTATAAATATATTATTAATTATACCAGGGGGGTAAGAAAGGTTAAAACTGGAGGAATATTAGTTGGGAATAGTAATACTAATTTTGTCTATATATATATATAATGTTTTTTTTGTTGCGGGGGAGCTGGAAGAAGCACTGATCGATTGCTACGCTAGTCATGTGTGCAAGCGTGGCTTTTGCCACGACCCGTAAAATGGAGGGGGGTAGTGTTGTGTATCCTTTCATTCACAACATTAGTTGGGGGGGTATTTTGTTTTTTCTTTTTTTGTTTTTTTTTCTATCTTCTTTTTTCTTTTTGCCTGGAAGGTTGGGAGGGAGACACATAGCAACATGGTGAAGTTTAAAGAGATTCCCCAAGGAACTATGAGAGTTGAGAAGATAAATAATGTTTTAGATTGGAGTAACTTTGTTAAGAATAATGACTAATTTATTGAATTTTTTGAGTTTTAATGTTAACGGGCTTAATGGACCAGTGAAAAGAAAAAGAATCTTAACACATATTAAAATAATGAAGATAGATTTAGCTTTTTTACAGGAAACGCACCTAACGGAAACAGAACATCAGAAACTAAAGAGAGATTGGGTGGGTAGTGTTGTTGCGGCTTCATTTAATTCAAAAGTGAGGGGAGTAGCAATTTTGATCAATAAAACGTTACCAATTAGAATACAAAATGTAATAACTGATTCTGCGGGGAGATATGTGATTATACATTGTCAGCTTTTTTCTGAACTATGGACTTTTATGAATATTTATGCACCAAACGAAAATGATGCAAAATTCATACAAGAAGCTTTTCTGAATTTGGCGGATGCGCATGAAAAAATATTAATTGGAGGAGATTTTAATTTTTGCTTAGACCCAGTCTTAGCTAGATCAACCAAGGCTGTTATAAAATCGAAGGTAGTAAATTTAACTTTATCATTGATGAAGGATTTAAATCTGATTGATATATGGAGAAGAATCAATCCTAAAGAAAGAGACTATTCGTTCTACTCCCATAGACATAAAACTTTTTCAAGGATAGATTTGTTTCTATTATCAATGCATATTCAACACAGAGTGAAAAATATGGAATATAAAGCAAGAATATTATCAGATCATTCCCCTTTATTAATGACAATAATAATGGCTGATAAGGAAAATGTGGCTTATAGATGGAGATTTAATTCAACATTATTAAAACGTCAAGATTTTTGTGATTTTATGAAAAAACAGATTCAATTTTTTTTGGATACAAATTTTCATTCAGTGGATGATAAATTTATATCATGGGATGCGATGAAAGCATATCTTAGGGGCCAGATAATAAGTTATACGTCTAAAATTAAGAAAGAATATATGGCAGAACTAGATCAATTGGAAAAAGAGATTACAAAATTAGAAAAAGAATCTCAAAGCTATATGTCAGAAGAAAAACGAAAACAACTTGTCAATAAGAAGTTACAATATAATACACTTCAGACATATAGAACGGAAAAAGCAATTATAAGAACTAAACAAAGGTATTATGAGTTAGGTGAGAGAGCACATAAAATTCTTGCTTGGCAGTTGAAAACAGAACAAGCTTCCAAAACAATAAATGCAATTAGAACAAGAGCAAATAAAATATCTTATAAACCTCTTGAAATAAATGAAACCTTTAAAAATTTCTATTCTGAATTATATCAATCAGAATCCCAAAATGATGTTAACAAGATAGAAAGGTTTTTATCACAAGTTTCTCTTCCAAAATTGAATTTGGAAGAACAGAAGGGATTAGATATGTCTTTTACATTAAAAGAAGTTGAAGAAGCTTTAGGATCACTCCAAAGTAATAAATCTCCAGGAGAGGATGGTTTTCCACCTGAATTTTATAAAAAATTTAAAGATTTATTATTTCCTCTTTTTATGGAACTAATACGTCAAGCAGAAAAATTACATAAACTTCCAGAATCTTTTTCAACAGCAATTGTAATAGTATTGCCAAAAAAAGACAGAGATCCTATGAAACCAGCATCATACAGGCCTATTTCTTTATTGAATACGGATTATAAAATAATAGCAAAAATTTTATCAAATAGATTATCTTAATATTTACCAAAATTAATACATACGGATCAAACAGGATTTATTAAAAATAGACAATTGGCAGATAATGTAACCCGGCTACTCAGTATAATTCATTTGGCACAAAAAAGGGATGAGAAGAGTATAGTAGTAGCTTTGGATGCAGAAAAAGCATTTGATAGATTAGAATGGGATTTTTTATTTAAAGTACTAGAAAAATATGGGTTAGGAATATCTTTTATAAATTGGATTAAAACTTTAAATTCTAACCCTAAAGCTAAAGTATTGACAAACTCTCAAATTTCAACACCATTCCAGTTAAAAAGGTCAACTAGACAAGGTTGTCCACTATCACCTGCTTTATTTGTATTGGCGATAGAGCCATTAGCAGAACTAATTAGAATTGATCCAGATATTATGGGTTTCAGAGTTAATCAGGAGGAATATAAAATTAATCTTTTTGCCGATGATGTTTTGATCTATTTAACAAACCCACAACATTCGTTACATAAATTATCTTCTAGATTGGATGAATATGGGAAGGTATCAGGTTACAAAATAAATTGGGATAAAAGTGAAATTTTACCTCTTACTAAAGGAGACCATAGTCAATATTGATTAGTAACCCAATTTAGATGGCCGGTAAATGGTACAAAGTATTTAGGTATAAGACTTGATAATGATGTAAAGAATTTATATAAATTTAATTATTTACCACTATTGAAAAAAATTCAAGAAGATCTTGACAAATGGATGATATTACCAATAACATTAGTAGGTAGAGTCAATGTTGTAAAAATGAATATATTTCCTAGATTACAGTATTTGTTTCAAACATTACCAATACAATTGCCACAGAAATTTTTTCAAGAGTTCAATAAATGTGTGAGAAAATTTCTTTGGAAAGGTAAAATGTCAAAAATATCATTGGAAAAATTGACATGTAAATTTGGGTTAGGAGGGTTACAACTTCCAAACTTTAAAAACTATTATAAAGCAAATCAACTTAGATTTATTGCATCTTTCTTCGATGATCGAAAACCAGCATGGATTAAAATAGAACTAGACAAGATAGAAGAAAATAGACCTAAAGATTTTATATATAAATGGGAATCTAAATTGATACGGGAAAAGAAAGAATCTCCTATATTAACACATTTGATTGATCTATGGAATAAGATAAATGTTGATAATGAAACACAGAAATCTCTATTAGCAAGGAGGCCTTTGTTCCAAAACAGACTTATTCCTTTTACAATGGACAATCAACTTTTATATAATTGGTACCAAAAAGGGATTAAATTTATAGGAGATTGTTTTGAACGAGGTATATTGATGTCATTTGAACAATTAAAGGATAAATATAAAATATCTAATAATACTTTCTTTTGTTACTTTCAATTAAGGGCTTACTTAAAAGGTAAGCTGGGTCAAACGATGTTTTTGCCAAAACCTAATGAAATTGAAATTTTAATACAAAAAGGGAAAATTAAAAAATTTATTTCATGTATGTATAATTTGATTCAAGAACAGACAATTAAACAAGGAACCCATAAGTCAAAGCAAAAATGGGAAACAGATCTGAATATTAATATTGATGAAACAAATTGGTCAAGACTTTGTCTTGACAGTATGACAAATACAATAAATGTTCGACTTAGATTAGTACAATATAATTTTTTACACCAATTATATATTACACCACAAAAAATAAATAGATTAAATTCAAATCTATCTGATAAATGTTTCGGTGTAATCAAGAAATTGGTACTTTTTTACATTCTATTTGGTCTCGTTTTAAAATTCAACCGTTTTGGATAAATTTAAGAATCTTATTGGAACAAATTACTGGAACTCAACCTCCACATAACCCCGTATTATTTCTATTAGGTGATATTGAAGGGATAAAACCGAAACTTAAATTGAATAAATATCAGAAAGAATTTATAAAAATTGCATTGGCAGTAGCTAAGAAGACTATAGCAGTTACTTGGAAATCTGATTCGTATTTAAGTATGGATCATTGGAATAATGAAATGGCTAGTTCTATTCCACTCGAAAAAATTACTTATAATTTAAGAGACAAATATGTAACATTTTTGAATATTTGACGCCCTTATTTACAAAAGATAGGATGGCATATTTAAGTGCTCCGATAAAGACTTTGGTCACTTGGGGAAAGTAACGAATAATTATACCAAATTTATTTTGAATCCCATGGAGCATGTGGAAACCTTCCAATACCCAGGCAGTTCTTTTCTTCCTTTCTTTCTTTTTAGGTAGGACTATATATGGGGGGGGGGGAGGGTTAAAGGGAGGGGGGAGGGTAGATTCTATTTTTTCATGTATTCCTTTTGAAAATTCAATAAAAATTATATTACAAAAAAACAAGTACACTCAAAAATTTATACAGATGTACCATGGACAGCATTCTGACAGGCTGCATCACCGTCTGGTGTGGGGGGGGTTACAGCACAGGACTGAAAGAAGCCACAGAGGGTTGTAAATTTAGTCAGTTCCATCTTGGGGACTAGCCTACAAAGTACCCAGAACATCCTTAGGGAGCGGTGTCTCAGAAAGGCAGCGTCCATTATTAAGGACCTCCAGCACCCAGGACATGCCCTTTTCTCACTGTTACTATCAGGTAGGAGGTACAGAAGCCTGAAGGCACACACTCAGTGATTCAGGAACAGCCTCTTCCCCTCTGCCATCTGATTCCTAAATGGACATTGAAGCTTTGAACACTACCTCACTTTTTAAAAAAATATACAGTATTTCTGTTTTTGCACGTTTTAAAAAACCTATTCAATACACATAATTGATTTACTTGTTTATTTATTATGTTTCATTTTATTTATTATTATTATTTTTTCTCTCTGGTAGCTTATATATTGCATTGAACTGCTGCTGCTAAGTTAACAAATTTCACATCACATGCCAGTGATAATAAACCTGATTCTGATTCTTTTGAAAGGAAACTAACAGAGATTTTGAAAATAATTTTTTTAAATTAATTTTTTAATGCATTTCTACAGTGAAACTATAGAGATAAGGCCCACCAACAAAATGGAGATTTATACAGTGCGAAACAAACAAATCCAATATGTAATTCATTAACAATAAGAAAAAGTACCCAAAAGACAATTATGTAAAACTAGTATCCACCCCAACCTCCAACTGAAAAAAAACACCCAGGCCAACCATTTCTGCATATAAAAGAAAAAAAAATTAATTAGAACATTCAACCCCAGAGAACTGTAAACATATGTTGGAAAAAAAGAAAGTATAATGCTGACTACCAAAAGTATAATGTAATTCACAACAAAAAACCGTATAACTTACCCAAAAAAAGCTGAAAGTAAGGGATGGTGGCATATAAAAAAAGATAAACTTACCCTAGAGAAGAATTATGAAAATATTCAAGAAAAGGTCCCCACACCTTATGAAACTTTATGACCGAACTAAGAAGTGAATAAATAATCTTTTTGAGATCTAAATAGGCCATAATATCACTAAGCCATTGAGCATGAGTGGGTGGGGCAGTATCTTTCCACCTAAGAAGAACCAATTGTCTAGCCAAGAGAGAGGCAAAAGATAATGTTTGGTATTTAGTCAGACTCAAGTGCATATCTACTTCACCCAAGGTGCCAAAAAGAGCAACCAGAGGGTTAGGTTCTAAATGGCAATTAAGAACATGCGATAGAGTTGAAAAAACTTCTCTCCAGAATTTCTCGAGACTAGGACAGGTCCGGTACATATGAATAAGGGAAGCCTCGGCCCCTTTACACTTACCACAGACAGGACTAATGTCAGGATAAAACCGCAATAATTTAGTTTTAGACATACGAGCCCTGTGTACAACCTTAAACTGCAAAAGGCAGTGGCGAGCACATAGAGTTGAGTTGACTACCTTAAGAATTAAATCCCAAACCACATCAGATAAACATAGAAACATAGAAAATAGGTGCAGGAGTAGGCCATTTGGCCCTTCGAGCCTGCACCGCCATTCAGTATGATCATGGCTGATCATCCAACTCAGAACCTGTACCAGCCTTCCCTCCATACCCCCTGATCCCTTTAGCCACAAGGGCCATATCTAACTCTCTCTTAAATATAGCCAATGAACTGGCCTCAACTGTTTCCTGTGGCAGAGAATTCCACAGATTCACCACTCCCTGTGTGAAGAAGTTTTTCCTAATCTCGGTCCTAAAAGGCTTCCCCTTTATCCTCAAACTCTGACCCCTCGTTCTGGACTTCCCCAACATCGGGAACAATCTTCCTGCATCTAGCCTGTCCAATCCCTTTAGGATTTTATATGTTTCAATCAGATCCCCCCTCAATCTTCTAAATTCCAATGAGTATAAGCCTAGTTCATCCAGTCTTTCATCATATGAAAGTCCTGCCATCCCAGGAATCAATCTGGTGAACCTTCTTTGTACTCCCTCTATGGCAAGGATGTCCTTCCTCAGATTAGGGGACCAAAACTGCACACAATACTCCAGGTGTGGTCCCACCAAGGCCTTGTACAACTGCAGTAGTACCTCCCTGCTCCTGCACTCGAATCTTCTTGCTATAAATACCAGCATACCATTCGCCTTTTTCACCGCCTGCTGTACCTGCATGCCCACTTTCAATGACTGGTGTAAAATGACACCCAGGTCTTGTTGCACCTCCCCTTTTCCTAATCGGCCACCATTCAGATAATAATCTGTTTTCTTGTTTTTGCCACCAAAGTGGGTAACTTCACATATATGCACATTAAATTGCATCTGCCATGAATTTGCCCACTCACCTAACCTATCCAAGTCACCCTGCATCCTTTTAGCATCCTCCTCACAGCTAACACTGCCGCCCAGCTTCGTGTCATCCGCAAACTTGGAGATGCTGCATTTAATTCCCTCATCCAAGTCATTAATATATATTGTAAACAACTGGGGTCCTAGCACTGAGCCTTGTGGTACCCCACTAGTCACTGCCTGCCATTCTGAAGAGGTCCCATTTATTTCCACTCTTTGCTTCCTGTCTGCCAACCAATTCTCTATCCACATCAATACCTCACCCCCAATACCGTGTGCTTTAAGTTTGCACACTAATCTCCCGTGTGGGACCTTGTCAAAAGCCTTTTGAAAATCCAAGCATACCACATCCACTGGTTCTCCCTATTCATTCTACTAGTTACATCCTCAAAAAAATTCTATGAGATTTGTCAGACATGATTTTCCTTTCACAAATCCATGCTGACTTTGTCCGATGATTTCACCGCTTTCCAAATGTGCTGTTATCACATCTTTGATAACTGACTCTAGCAGTTTCCCCACCACCGATAAGGAGATATTTAGATCTTGTTCCCAGGCAGTTCTGATTTTATCGTAAGGGGCACACCTCAAAATCACTAACTTATCCCAAATAGCAGATATTAAACCTTTACCCAATGGATTGATACAAAGAAACAAGTCCAGAACATTTTTCTCAGGTATCGCAGGAAAGTTTGATATCAAAGGGTTAATGAAATGTCTAATTTGAAGATATCTAAAGAAATGAGTATTAGGTAGAGTAAACTTTACAGACAGTTGTTGAAAAGTTGCAAAACGATTATCTATAAAAAGATCTTCAAAGCAACTAATACTTTTTCTATACCAGTCATAAACATAGAAGGTAGGAAAAGAAAAAGATGATTGTGTAAAATAGGGCTAGAGAGAGAAAAACCAAGACCACCATTAAATTTTCTGAACTCAGCCATATTCTTAAAGTATGTCTGATAAGAGGATTAACAGTAAGTCCAGGCAAACGACAAGAAAGTGCAGAACCAAGAAGTGCAAAAATTGAAAGATCCTTAGTCGAGTTCAATTCCATTGCCACCCATTTTGGGCAGTCAGACTTATTATGGAAGAAAGACCAAAAAAATAAGACAATGAATATTGGCTGTCCAATAATATAAATGAAAATTAGGTAAGGTCATACACCTTTTTAGATTTTTGAAGATGAGCTTTATTAAGTCTAGGGCATTTACCCTTCCATAGGTAAGACAAAATAATAGAATCTAACCCATCGAAAAAAGCTTTAGAAATAAAAATTGGTAAAGACTGAAATAGATACAAAAAGTTAGGAAGGATATACATTTTAATAACATTAATACAACCTACAAGAGACAAAGACAAGGGTGACCACTCTGTTTTGGAGAGTTTAGAAGATTGGTAAAATTTTCTCGAAAAAGATTCTTAAAGTTCCTTGTGACTGTAATACCAAGATAAGTGAATTGATTGTTAACCACTTTAAAAGGGAGATTACGGAACACTAAAGCTCTTGCTTCTCTGTTAATTGGAAAGAGTTCACTCTTATGTAAATTAAGTTTACAACCAGAAAATTGACTAAATTTATTAAGTGAAAACATTGAGGGTTAGGAGGGAGTCGGGTTTGATATAAAAAGTAAAAAATCGTCAGCATAAAGGGAAACTTTATGCTCAACACCTCCCCTCCAAATCCCCATCACTTCAGCACAGCTACAAAATGCAAAGGCAAGTGGCTCTTGCAATAGCCAGATCGAAGAGTAAGGGACTTAAAGGGCAACCTTGATGAGTGCCGCGTTTAAGGCTGAAAGACTGGGATAGCTGAGAGTTGGTCAAGACAGAAGCGGTGGGACATGAATATAGCAATTTAATCCATGTAGTAAAACTTTGTCCAAAATCAAATTTTCCAAGGTAATTCCACTTGACATCATTGAACGCTTTCTCCACATCAAGAGAAATAACACATTCAGGAATCCCAGTTGAGGGTGAATATGAGATATTAAATAAGCGCCGTATATTAAAAAGGGGAAGACGATTTTTGATAAAACCAGTTTGATCTTCAGAAATAAAGGGTATACTGTTCTCTAATCTACGAGCCAAAACTTTAGTCAAAATTTTAATATCGACATTTAATAAAGAAATCGGCCTATATGAAGAACACTCTGTCGGATCTATACCTTTTTTGGCTAAAAGAATGATACATGCCTCGTTGAATGATGCAGGCAACTTACCATACTTAAACGAATCAGATACAACTGAAAATAATTGAGACGAAAGCAGTGAAGAAAATGATTTATAAAATTCTGCTGAAAGGCCATCAGGTCCAGTAGATTTACCCGACTGTAATACAGAGATGGCAGATGATATTTCCTCTAATGATAATGGTTCATTGAGTTTTGCTTTAAAGTCAGGGGAGAGCGAAGGAATATTAAACTCTTTTAAAAATGCTCAACCGAGATATTCTCATTTAAAGATTCAGAAGTATAAAGTCGAGAATAATAGTTCTTAAATGTGTCATTGATATCACAATGATTTGAAGTAATGTTCCCATTTCCCATTCGAATTTTTGTAATTTGTTGTTTAGCTTTAGAGAGTCTTAGTTGGTTAACTAAAAATTTACCGGACTTACCCCCATGAATATAAAATCGGTTCTTACTTTCAAGAAGTTGGCTTTCAACCAGTTGAGTGGAGATGAAGTCAAACTTAATTTGAAGTTCTACTCTCTTCTTATACAATTCAGGATTTTTGGTCTGGGCATATAATTGGTCTGTTGCTTTAATTTGACCAATCAAACCTAAACGCTCTAAATAGGTTCTCTTTTCAGATTCACAGTATATGAAATTAATTGACCCCTCAAATACGCTTTTATGGCATCCCAGACAACCTGGGATGAGATTTCAGATGATATGTTAGTGCTTAAAAGTTATCTGATCCTTCATAAGTTTTACAAAATCATTACCTGACAACAAGGTTGGATTAAAACGCCAATGTTTGTTCATTTGAGGAAAACCAGGGAAATTTATGGACAGGGTAACTGGGGCACTATCCAAAATCACTATACTCTGATAATCGCAAGAGCGAACAGATGGAATCAGCTCATTATCCATTAAGAAATAATCAATTCTAGTAAAAGTATGATGGACATTTGAAAAAAAGGAATAATCTCTCTCAGTAGGATGGAAAAAATGCCACACATCAGAAATACCATAATTAGAAAGGAAAAGTGAATAGATAAAGCAGATTTACTAGGGAGCCTAGGAACAGAAGAGGACGGATCCAATACTGGATCTAACCAACAATTAAAATCACCACCTAATATGAAGGAATATAAACTCAAGTCAGGCAATAAAGAAAAAAAAGGTTAAAAAAATCCACATCATCTGAACTGGGAGCATAGAGGTTAGCCAAGACTACCCTATTATTATACAATTTCCCAGAGACAATAATAAAATGACCATTTGTATCCAAAATTTTGTTGTAAAGTTCAAAGGGAACATTCTGAATAATAAGGATTGAAACCCACCCCTCCCTCAGCTTTAGCCGGAAAAGCAGAATGGAAGTGCTGTCCCACTCACCTAGACATAAGGCAAGAGTTATCAAAACTACGAATATGTGTTTCTTGCAAAAAAGTAATGCCAGCTTTGAGCTGCTTGAGATGTGAAAACACCTTCCTTCTTTTAAACAGGATGGTTCAATCCCTTAACATTCCAGTTTATAAGATTCAATGGGCTAACCATTGTCATATAAAAAAACATATAGCATAGTAGGCATAAAAAACATATAGAGTAGTAGGCATAAATATGGACAAACATTCTAATAACAGCTCTGGGGCAGAAGTATAAAACAAGAAAATGAGGACAAAAAAAAGTCCCGAATAACAAAGAATAACTAAGGGTTGTTTAAATAGTGTTAGCACTAGGAAACCCTCCCCCCGCCATCAGATCCCAAAGCAAGAAAGCTACTAAAGAACAGCAGCAAGCTCTTCAGAAAAAAACTACCCCTAATCCCAATTTCCAGTTTTTAAATAGCTTCATGAGGTCTGTTTAATTAACAGTTTTAAAGAAAGAGTTTATGCACTTGGAATTAAAATTGTACATAAAAAAAAGAAAACAGTAATATCAAAAAGCATTAGACTTAACTTGAAATAATAATCCAGATAACCAAACTCGCGAAAAAATAGTAATTAAAAAAAATTAAATTTAAGAAGAAAACAGAGAAAAAAAACAAAGAAAGAAAAAAAAAGTACCAATCAGCCATTTTAAATAATCAAATCGAGTTTGAAGGAGACACCATAGCAAGGAGACTTTCGATAAATTTCTGAACTTCTTATAGCAGAGTTAAACCATTTTCAGTAATTTAAAAATTAATTTAGGAGTCACCATAGCAAGGAGATTTTCAGTAAATTTCTGAACTTCTTATAGCAGAGTTAAACCATTTTCAGTAATCTAAAAATTAAATTTAAAAGGAAAACAAAAAATATAAAAAAAGAGGAAAAAAAAGCAATCGGCCATTTTAAATAACCAAATCGAGTCTGAAGGAGACACCATAGCAAGGAGACTTTCCAATACATTTCTTAACTTCTTATACCAGAAATAAACCATTTTCAGTAATTAGATTGTTAGATTATGAGGACACTCAGTCCTCGTTTATTGTCATTTAGAAATGCATGTATTAAAAAACGATACAATGTTCCTTCAGTATGATATCACAGAAACACAGGACAGACCAGGACTAAAACTGACAAAAAACACATAATTATAACATATAGTTACAACAGTGCAAAGCAATACAGGCATTTGATAAGAGCAGACCATGTAAAAAAAAAGTCTCAAAGTTCCGATAGCCCCAACATCTCACAAAGACGGTGGAAGGGAGAAACTGTCCCTGCCATGAGCCTCCAGCGCTGCAAACTTGCCGATGCAGCATCCTGGAAGCACCCGACCATAGCCGACTCTGAGTCCGTCCGAAAACTTTGAACCTCCAACCAGCCCCTCTGACACCAAGCACCATCTCTGCTGAGCGCTTCGACCCCGCTCCGGCCGCCGAGCAACAAACAAAGCCGAGGACTCGGGGCCTTCCCCTCTAGAGATTTCGGATCACATAGTAGCAGCGGCAGCGAAACAGGCATTTCAGAAGTTTCACCAGATGTTCCTCCGTGCTCTCACATCTGCCTCCATCAAATCAGAATTGTGCATGGCACCCTACTTGACAAATAACAGATATCATCACCGGAGTGGCCGTGTGCGCTGCATCACGCCACCATCTTCTCCTCTTCTGCCTTAATTTAAAAGGAAAACAAAAAAAACCAAGGAGAGAAAAAAATAGTAATCAACCATTTTAAATAATCAAATCGAGTCTGAAGAAGTCATAACGGCAGGGAGACTTTCGATGAATTCCTGAGCTTCTGTAACAGAGTTGAACTATTTTTTGTCCCCAGTACTAAGAGTTATTTGGAGATGGGCGGGGTAATGTAGCGAGGGCCTGAGTCCAAGATTGTAAAACTCTTTCATTACACCTTTGTATTTGGCGCGCAGCCTCAAAACTTGAGGAGCATAATCTTTAACAATACGAATGGGACTGCCCTTAGAATGCAATTTTCCTCTCCGACGTGCTTCTATAATCAAAAGGTTTTTCAACTGATAGCAATGAAAACAAACTATAACTGGGTGTGGTCAGGAACCCAATTCGGGCTTAAACTGAAATACCTGTATACGGTGGGCTCTGTCTAACTCAGGTAAATTCAGAAGAGTATCTTTCCCAAAAATCTCACAAAGTAAAGAGGAAAAAAATTCAACAGGAGCTCCGCTTTCGATAGTCTCTGGCAGACCTAGGATTCGTAGATTGTGCCTTCTGCTCTGACCTTTGAGATCAGCTATTTTTGATGATAACTTGGTGTTATTCTCACTCAAGTTAGAACAAACGGCTTCCAGCTGCTGAATACGACATTTTAAATCTCCGGTTTCAATGTCAAGATGAGAGAGACGAATGGAATGTTCCTCCACTTTGGAATTGATTTGATCTAATTTTGACTCCAACAAAGTGAAGGAAGACTTAAATTCAGATATAATCTCTTGACGGTGCTGGTCCAGAATGGCGATAATGTCAGCAGAGGAGCCGGAGGCAGTCGCAGAGACTTCTTTTTTCCCCAGCTTTAGAGGGCTTGAAGGCCATTGTAAGACAGTCGTATTCGCAGGCAGGTAGGAGAACAAAAAAAAAAATTAGCAGTCTGGAGTAGAAAAAGGAAGATAAGAAGTGCGGAGGTAAGAAATGAAACGGAGCGACAGTTTTAAGTGATTAACCTATCGCCATCTTACCGGGAGTCGGAAACTAACAGAAATTGACAAATCAGTATGATGCCACAGATAGTGCATTTTATACATCATATTTTAACTACTGTGTACAGTTCTGGTTGCCATATCACAGGAAGGATGTAGCAGCAATGGAGAGTACTGAAGAGATGCACTCTGATGAAGGCTGGAATGGAGGGCGGTGGATAGAAGGACAGATTGGATAGACTGGAACTTAGAAAGATAAAGGGTATTCTTACGGAAGTTTATAAAATTACATGGACCATTGAGAGGATAGAAAGCATTTTCCTCAGGGCAGGTGAGCCCAGAACCAGACGGCACAGGCTTAAAGCAAGAAATTTAAAAAGAGGCCCAAGGTGCAAGTTTTCCTGACAGATGGCAGAGGATATCTGGAACAAGTTGCCAGAAGGGATGGCAAAGACAGATACAATTATAACACTTAAAAGGTATTTGGAAGGGAATTACATAGGAAAGGCATAGAGAGATATGGGCCTAATTCAGGTCGATGAGATTAATACTCAGCATGGACAAGGTGGGCTGGAAGGGCCAGATTCTACAATTCATAGTGAGCTCATGTCTTTTATGCAGTGTTCCCAGGAAATAATTCCCAGAAATCATTTTGGTGAGTATTATAAAACAGCCATAACTTACAATTTCACATGGAGATATAACGGTTCTGTCACCACGGTTCGGATATGGCCCAAGTGCAGAGTGAGAGACACTGAAGCAGGTCCATAGTTCACAGACTTTAATTTGAAAAAAGGAAAATAAAACAATAAACGCTAGGCCAAACTGGGCCATTAATTAAAACTCTCAGAAGGGAAACAAAGCCTATACTGCGGCCAAAAAGAATATCTAAACTTTAAACGAATACCGCTAGTCTTCAGAGTCAGTTGATTTTGAAAGTCCAATGGCTCAAGGAAGGTCGAATGCAAAACAGCAGCGAAGCTCTATCCAAGTCTCGACAAGCACTACGACGACAAGAACATAGTTAAATACTATCATGATTAAATAATAATTACCTGACATGTGCAAATTCACAAGCGCAATTGCCGTATCTACTGCGCTGCCAAATCGGTGGTTGTGACAGTTTCAATGTAATGTAATGGGCAGTGTTCTTGATGGATTCTTTTGTCAGTACTGCTAAACATAACAATGCAATCATTGCCTTGTTGCAAGACTTCCAAGACAGAATGGAATGTACGTAGTCAGTTACTTAGTCTTCAATGATCAACACTTCATGATTCTTTTGAAGCCCACATATGCTCAAAGCTACTGATTGTCTCTTATTATGCCATAAGATTAGTACCATCAGAAGAGATTGACTGCTTCATGCAGAGAACCTCAGCTAAGAAAATGGGGCTTTCCCCAAAGCAATTTCACTGTACTCTAGCCATCACAGAAATGCTTAATCCTTGCTGTAAACAATTCGCTGTTATGAGCAACATTTGCTGAACCACAGGAGTAGGATCCTCAAGAGAATTTCATTACCTGATAAACTCATCCAGTAAAAGCTTTCCTATGAGGCCAGCTACTGGTATCACCTTCATCTGCCCTATTCTGCACTTCTCCACCAGGAAGGTAAAAGGTAATGGCTTAGTTTTCCCAATAATGGCTTTCTGGACTGCATCGGAAACAATAGCAATGAAGAGGTAATTAAGGGAGTAGATAAAGATAAGACAATGAATGTTGTCTATGTGGATTTTAGTAAGGCCTTTGGCAGGTTCCAACTGGCAGTGTGATCTGGAAGGTTAGGTTGCATGAGGTTCCGGGGGAGTTAATGAGGTGGATTCAGAGATGGCTCAATAACAAAAGCAGAAAGTGATGGTTGACGGTCAATTCCTCAAATGGAGGCCTGTGATTAGTGGGCTTTCCCGGGGTCAGTGTGGTGACTTCTGTTATTCATTATGTATCTAAGTGCTTTGGATGTGAATGTACCTGACATATCTAGCAAGTTTGCTTACATTACAACAATTAGGGTGAATTCTTGGTAATGAAGCAAGTTACAATGAATTGCAAACACGAGGACATTTGCAGATGCTGGAAATTCAAGCAACACACATCAAAGTTGCTGGTGAACGCAGAAGGCCAGGCAGCATCTCTAGTAAGAGGTACAGTCGACGTTTCGGGCCGAGACCCTTCGTCAGGACTAACTGAAATGAGAGCCAGTAAGAGATTTGAAAGTGGGAGGGGGAGGGGGAGATCCAAAACGATAGGAGAAGACAGGAGGGGGAGGGATGGAGCCAAGAGCTGGACAGGTGATTGGCAAAAGGGATATAGTCATAGTCATACTTTATTGATCCTGGGGGAAATTGGTTTTCATTACAGTTGCACCATAAATAATTAAATAGTAATAAAACCATAGTTAGTTAGTAATATGTAAATTATGCCAGGAAGTAAGTCCAGGAACAGCTTATTGGCTCAGGGTGTCTGACACCCCAAGGGAGGAGTTGTAAAGTTTGATGGCCACAGGCAGGAATGACCTCCTATGACGCTCTGTGTTGCATCTCGGTGGAATGAGTCTCTGGCTGAATGTACTCCTGTGCCCAACCAGTACATTATGTAGTGGATGGGAGACATTGTCTAAGATGGCATGCAACTTGGACAGCATCCCCTTTTCAGACACCACCGTCAGAGAGTCCAGTTCCATCCCCACAACATCATTGGCCTTACGAATGAGTTTGTTGATTCTGTTGGTGTCTGCTACCCTCAGCCTGCTGCCCCAGCACACAACAGCAAACATGATCGCACTGGCCACCACAGACTCGTAGAACATCCTCAGCATCGTCCAGCAGAAGTTAAAGGACCTCAGTCTCCTCAGGAAATAGAGACGGCTCTGACCCTTCTTGTAGACAGCCTGAGTGTTCTTTGACCAGTCCAGTTTATTGTCAATTCGTATCCCCAGGTATTTGTAATCCTCCACCATGTCCACATTGACCCCCTGGATGGAAACAGGGGTCGCCGGTGCCTTAGCCCTCCTCAGGTCTACCACCAGCTCCTTAGTCTTTTTCACATTAAGCTGCAGATAATTCTGCTCACACCATGTGACAAAGTTTCCTACCGTAGCCCTGTACTCAGCCTCATCTCCCTTGCTGATGCATCTAACTATGGCAGAGTGATCCGAAAACTTCTGAAGATGACAAGACTCTGTGCAGTAGTTGAAGTCCGAGGTGTAAATGGTGAAGAGGAAGGGAGACAAGACAGTCCCCTGTGGAGCCCCAGTGCCCCAGTGCTGCTGATCACTCTGTCGGATACACAATGTTGCAAGCACATGTACTGTGGTCTGCCAGTCAGATAATCAAGAATCCATGACACCAGGGGAGCATCCACCTGCATCACTGTCAGCTTCTCCCCCAGCAGAGCAGGGCGGATGGTGTTGAACGCACTGGAGAAGTCAAAAAACATGACCCTCACAGTGCTCGCTGGCTTGTCCAGGTGGGCGTAGACACGATTCAGCAGGTAGACGATGGCATCCTCAACTCCTAGTCGGGGCTGGTAGGTGAACTGGAGGGGATCTAAGTGTGGCCTGACCACGGACCAGAGCAGCTCCAGAACAAGTCTCTCCAGGGTCTTCATGATGTGGGAGGTCAATGCCACTGGTCTGTAGTCATTGAGGCTGCTGGGGCACGGCATCTTCGGCACAGGGATGAGGCAGGACGTCTTCCACAGCACAGGAACCCTCTGGAGTCTCAGACTCAGGTTGAATACATGGCGAAGTACTCCACATAGCTGAGGGGCACAGGCTTTGAGCACCCTGGTACTGACACCATCCAGTCCTGCAGCCTTGCTCGGGTTGAGACGTTTCAGCTGTCTTCTCACCTGTTCAGCTGTGAAGCCCACCGTGGTGGTTTCATGTAGGGAAGGGGTATAGTCATGAGAGCAGGGTGGGGGACTGTGAGGAGGGGTAGGAGGGGAGAGTGGAATATGTGTTGGTTGGGGGCCGACAACAGATGACTCGTGGGGGATGGGCAGGGGCCACAATGTCAAATCTGTTAAAGAACAGGTTAAGTTCATTGGCCCTGTCCACACTGCCTTCAGCTCCTCTGTTGCTAGTTTGCTGGAACCCAGTGATGGTCCTCATCCCACTCCAGACCTCCCTCTCTCATGTTGTTCTGCTGGAGTTTCTACTCAAGCATCCTTCTGTACCTGTCTTTAGCCTCCTTGATCCTGGCTTTCAGGTCCCTCTGTATTGCCCTCAGCTCCTCCCTATTTCTATCTCTAAATGCCCTCTTTTTAGCGTTCAGGATGTCCTTAATGTCATCAGGTTGGAGGCTACCCAGACGGAATATAAAGTGTTGTTCCTCCAACCTGAGTGTGGTTTTATCTTTACAGTAGAGGAGGCCATGGATAGACAGATCAGAATGGGAATGGGATGTGGAATTAAAATGTGTGGCCACTGGGAGATCCTGCTTCCTCTGGTGGACAGAGCGTAGGTGTTCAGCGAAATGATCTCCCAGTCTGCGTCGGGTCTCGCCAATATATAGAAGGCCACATCGGGAGCACCGGACGCAGTATATCACCCCAGCCGACACACATGTGAAGTGTCGTCTCACCTGGAAGGACTGTCTGGCGCCCTGGATGGTGGTAAGGGAGGAAGTGTAAGGGCATGTGTAGCATTTGTTCCGCTTACAAGGGTAAGTGCCAGGAGGGAGATCGGTGGGGAGGGATGGGGGAACGAATAGCCTCCAACCTGATGGCATGAACTTTGACTTCTCAAACTTCCGCTAATGCCCCACCTCCCCCTCGTACCCCATCCGTTATTTATTTATATACACACATTCTTTCTCTCTCTCCTTTTTCTCCCTCTGTCCCTCTCACTAAACCCCTTGCCCATCCTCTGGGTTTTCCCCCCTCCCCCTTTCTTTCTCCCTAGGCCTCCTGTGCCATGATCCTCTCATATCCCTTTTGCCCATCAACTGTCCAGCTCTTAGCTCCATCCCTCCCCCTCCTGTCTTCTCCTATCGTTTTGGATCTCCCCCTCCTCCTCCCACTTTCAAATCTTTTACTAGCTCTCCTTTCAGTTAGTCCTGACGAAGGGTTCTTGGCCCGAAACGTCGACTGTACCTCTTCCTAGAGATGCTGCCTGGCCTGCTGCATTCACCAGCAACTTTGATGTGTGTTGCATGAATTGCAAAGAGATTTTGATCAGTAAGGGAGATGAGCTGAAAAATGGCAAATAGATTTCAACATAGATAAGTGTGAAATAATGCATTCTGGCTTATACAGTGAATAGCAAGGCACTGATTTGTGTAGTGGAACAGAGAGATCTAGGAGTTCAAGTGCAGTTTGCTGAGAGTGGTTGTGCAAGTAGGCAGGGTGGTGAAGAAGACGTTTAACATGCTGGCATTAACCATTTAGGTCATTGACCTTTGAAGTAGGGACATTATGTTGCAGCTATTTAAGTCATTGATCAGGCTGCACTTGGAATATTGTGTGCAATTTTGGTCATCCTTTTATAGGAAAGACATTGTTAGGATGGGAAAGATGCAGAAGAGATTCACAAGAATGCTACCTGGACTAAAGAGTCTGATTTATAGAGAGAGACTGGCCACACTGGATCTTTATTCCCTGGAGTACAGGAGAATGACGGCTAACCTCCTAGAAGTTTAAAACATCATGCATAAGGTATACAAGCATGAGAGGTAACTTCTTTACGCAGGGGGCTGTGACTACCTGAAATGAGCTGTCAGAGGAAGTGGTCAAGGCAGGTACAGTTGCAATACAGGTTTCCCCCGCCATCCGAAGGTACAGCGTTCCTATGAAACGGTTCGTAAGCCGGAATGTCGTAAAGCGAAGAAGCAATTACCATTTATCTATATGGGAAAAATTTGTGAGCATTCGCAGACCCAAAAATAACCTACCAAATCATGCCAAATAACACATAAAACATAAAATAACAGTAACATATAGTAAAAGCAGGAATGATATGATAAATACACAGCCTATATAAAGTAGAAGTACTTTTCCACAATCATTGCTGCCCTGTTCTCCGTAGCCAAAATCTCACACAAGCGCTCTCGGCAAAAACACTCTCTCCAGTAACCTTTAAGCTAGGAAGCCAACCAGCCAAACCTACCAAATAACACGTAAAAATACACAGCCGATATAAAGTAGAAATAATGTATGTACAGTGTAGTATCACTTACGGGAATCAGGAGGACATCGAGCACACTGATGATGGTGTGTTAGACTGAGTCGTCAGAGGTTGGGGTGCTGCAGTGGCCCCCACCCTCCAGGCCGCCGACCTGCAAAGCATGCAGGGGTACAGCAGTAGCCGGGAGGCACACAGCACATCTTTAAGAAAAAAGCCGAAATAAACATGCTAATTAATTAGGTGCCACCCAGCATCGCCTCTGATCTGGGCCAACAATTACGTGCCAGACGGCACCTAATTAATTAGCATGTTTATTTCAGCTTTTTTCTTAAAGATGTGCTGTGTGCCTCCCGGCTACCGCTGCATTCTCTGCGAATCGGTATCTGTCTGCGGCCCGGGGGTTGGGGTGGTGGGACACTGGGGTGTCATCTCATCATCATCTGTTTCCATTAGGGCAGGCAGCTCATCTTCTCCTATGACTGCCTGCCTCGATATCGAAGGTCGAGGTTGGTCGTCTGCTGTGGCTGATGTGAAAGGCTTGAAAAACGACAGTATGCTTGACTGCTGAACCTCGTGCATTTTTCTATCATACAGTTCTTTGTAAGCACTCAAACCATCTTGCAAATATGCCCTAAACCGACGTACTCTTTCAAAATTAAAGTTGTACTTTATCATTGCAGTGAAAATCTCATGCAGTTGCTTCACATTCAGTTCCTGGACAACTTCACTTTCGGTCGATTCACTACTGCATTCGGTTTCGATTGTTATCCTTTCCTCTTCCAATTGCATCAGCTCTTCATCTATTAGTTCTTGGTCATGGGATGCCAAAACCTCTTCAATATCATCTTTGTCAACTTCCACAAGACAAACTCACTTTGTCCTTACCTCATTCACCACGATCGAAACGTTTAATTATGTCCAGTTTTATGCTAAGTGTAACACCCTTACGAGCTCTTTCAGGCTTTTCAGATACCTTAGAACTCATCTGGCTAACGGCTGCTCACAGGCACGTGTTTAAGCAATGCCAGCGAGAATGCTGTTCCGAATCCGGGGGAGAGCGGCTGCTCGGGGCGCGCGCTGCCCTTTTTCTCGCACGCTGCTTTTTTTCGCCCGCTGCCTTTTTCATAACAGTGAAAACACCTGTTAGCGAAAACAGGTAACTAATGTAGGTCTTTCGTAACAGTGAGGTTTCATAAAGCGAACGTTCGAAAAGCAGGGGACGCCTGTATTTAAAAGGCACATGGATAGATACCTGGAGGGATAGTATTTAAGGAAACCTCTGGAGCAATTCAGATATTGGTATCTCTTCTTGATTTTCCCCAAATGTTTCTTGCCCTCTAATGCCACTATAATAATGTCCAAGTAGCCAGAGCATGGAGAGGAGTTAGAAATTAAGGACAGTAGAAATAGTTCTTCGTCCTTCAAGACCTGACCGCTTCTGCAATGCAGCAGTTGAAATATGGTGGACTATGTAGCTTGTCTAAGAAAATAGGGATCGCGTAAGTTCTCTATGATATGGCTCAGATCATAAGAAATTTCTTTCCAGGTTTGCAAAACTATTGACTAGTCAGGAAGTGATAGACCTTGTACTTGCATAGAGAGCTAATGTTACAAATGTATGGGTCATATTCCTTGGTGCTTGACTTTTCTAATTTGGCTTTAAGGTGAGTCTGTCTCTAACATAAAACTGATCTTGATTAGATTTTCTTTTTTAATCTTTCTATTTATACATAAAAAATCAGATGAGCAAGCAATCAGCTTGATCCCAAACTTCTGAGTGTCAATTTATTTTGTGATTATAAATTCCAGATATTTCTCCATCATTAAGTTTAAAATACTCAGTCCATGTTTGCTATATATTGTATGTCCTGACAGCATGGCTCCCACATTTGATATTTTTTAGGCTTCTGGCACCTCTCCCATACCAACAGAATATTAAAATATACTGGCAAGTTTCCACTAACTTTAACAACTAAGGATGTATCCCATTTAGATTAGGTGACCTACTTATTTTAGACATAAGCAGAAGCATGAAAAGATCTGACTATCAGTTTTTACCCCCTCTATTGGTATTATTACTTCCTCTTCTATTGATTCTTTTGCTGCATTGTCTTCCTTGATAAAGATAGACTAAGTTTCTAATAGATTGTGATATTCTTCGAGGGTCAATGTGAGACCATTCCTTTTCATGAACTTCCTAGCCTCCTGGTCTTAACAAGCAGGTAGTTGTGGGTAAGCTAGGTCACATTTTATGCTTTGTATTCGACAGCAGCACTAGAGATGTCACTGATGTGAAGATCATTATTTGAAAACAGGTATGCTAACTTGGGAGCATTGTGGGCTTCATGAAGTGATTGATTACATTCTTTTTTCAGGCTTCTCTTGAGAGCCATCCACCTCAATGTGTTGATCAACTGCAGTGTTACTAATTGGCCACACTCCACCTTTTACACTCCATTTACTATTTACGTGCTCAAAGACCTTTGGCTTAATACTTCCATTCAGTTCTCCTATTTTCTTTGCCATTCTTTTTCATTTCATTCTCCCCACTTATTTTTTATGTTCGGGTGGGTAAAATAATCTACATGATTTCTGTTTATCTAATGGCAGAGCTGTCAGATAATTTACATTTGTAGAACCTGGAAATTATTAACATTACATTCCTCATGTCTAATCCAAAAAGCTGAATTCAAGGACTTTAGGAAGACTGAATATTGCCCAAAATAAATCAGCCACAGTTGTACCACCTACCATACAATACACAAAAAGAAGAACCATGCATATTTACTCAATGCTTCTGAAATAAATGCTATCTATTTTTCCATGTTTCCTGTAAGCCATTAACAACATTCAGAGGAAACCTAAGCAAATTATCAAAAACAAGATCTTTCCATCTATTTACTGAGCTTTCCATAATTTATCATTTTTACTACAATGAGAATCAACCAACTCCATGAGCTACTTTTCCCTAATTTATGCATGAGCAACAGTTCTTTATTCACATATACATTGTGAACTATTGTAATTAAGAAAAGTAACTGCAATAACAGATGTTTTGTGCTTTCAGTTCCCATGACAGCGCACAATGTACCAGTTGTTGAAAACTAACAATTAAATTAGCTTAATCACTTGAAGCCAGCCTAAGTCATTCTTGCAGGGGATGCCACTTACAATTAATGAACACTATTTGTAGTAAAATTTATTAACTATCTAACACATAAACATTTAGCAATGTTTATCCTTACAGCAATTCCGTAGAGAAGTCTTGTCCCACAGGCACACAGAGCTGCAATACAAGGAATCGCTGGATCAGGCCAACTAAAATGGAAGGCAAAAATAAATACAAAAATTACTTATTTTCACCAGGCGGTAACAGTCAATGAAACATAAATGCTCAAAGACAATGATTTTAACAATTACAAGATTATCGTCAAAAGGGAGGATGAAGTGATGATATGTCATAAAGGGAGATTGGTACAGTCTTGCCTATCACAAATAATTTATCATAGGGATTCTAATAATATTCTACCATAGGAGATGAATTAAAAAGGAAAAAGTGGGAAAATAGGAAAACAATAGAGTGCTCAGATGCACACAAAAAAAATACTGCTGTAAAACTATACCAAACACTGAAAATGCTGTAAATAGTCATTAAACCAGGCAGCAACTGTGCAGAAAAATAGATTGGGTTATAGGTAGATGACCTATCACCAGAGCTGGCCAATTCACAAACACCAGAAAAGCATTTTTATCAGAACCAGTTGAATTTAATACTGAAGGCTGTTATACATTAAGGTGGAATAATTATTCACAAACTTACTC
Source organism: Mobula birostris (assembly GCF_030028105.1). Lineage (NCBI taxonomy): Eukaryota > Metazoa > Chordata > Chondrichthyes > Myliobatiformes > Myliobatidae > Mobula > Mobula birostris. The sequence continues at coordinate 26,705,826 of NC_092385.1, forward strand.
TGGGCTTTATTGCATTGAGGAAAAGCTGAAGACTTGATCAGAGTAGAAATGGAATGGTAAACTAAAGTAACATCCTTTGTACTGATTCTATCATGATATCCTCATTGTTCTCCTACTTTCTTGCAACATAAACACATTTAATCTGTTTTCTCAGTTTTTGTGGTAACTTCTACTTTGAAAAAGGCACACTCGACAACTTCATGCCAAAGAAACAACTTTATCTCGAATGTCAAAACAGTTATGTATGTACAGAGGCTTTTACAACCTGTACGGCATGGCAGGAACACTATGTACAGAGCACACCAGAAGTAAAAAGAACCGAAGTGAAACCCCCCATTATCCTAATTAGTATTAACTTACTTTTAATAATGCTCACATTACAACACTTCTCCCCCTTTAAAATCCAACATTCCTCAAATGTAAAAAGCTAGGAAATAAAAACAGTGGTGTTATTAACTTGCGTACCCCTGAAAACTTATATTAGTATCTTAGCAACAGTTTACCAATACAAAACATCTGGAAAACGTGACAGATTCAACATTCAATTAACAACAACAAAAAAAACTGTTCTGTCAAAGATTCAGTCTGTCAGGAGGTCTACGAGTGCGCTGTGGTCTGCGAACTACCCCCAGTGACTCCACAGGCACTGCTGGTGACGGTGTTTTGGGTGGGTCTGGTGTTGGGGGCATGAGAGGGGTCTGTGTGTCTGCATGAGAATGTCCATCCTCTTCAGGGGACCTCGGCCGCTCTGTCAGCGTCTCTTCCTCTGGCAAAGTCACTGGTGGACATGCTTCCGCAGTAGCCTGTCTCACTTTTGCCTTTATGTCTGGGCGCAGCAGGTCCAATCTTAACTTGAGTGTTGGCAGTCGTAGTCTGTGGCATGAGGCGGTATTTAAACAGGAAACGTGAAAGCCAAATGCTAAGAGCGTCTTCTGTCATCTGCTTCAGGCCTTCCTTCACTGTCTGAACAGCCCGCTCAGCCAAACCATTGGAGGCTGGGTGGAAAGGGGCCGTCCGAAAGTGATGAACGCCATTCTGCTGCATGAACTCACTGAACAGCTCACTGGTGAACGTCAGGCCATTATCAGTGACCCGGGTGTCAGGCAACCCATGGACTGCAAACACTTGCCTGAATTTGTCTATGGTTGAGGGGGCTGTGATGTTGCTCATGGTGTGAGCTTCGATCCATTTAGAATGCGCATCTACCATTACAAGAAACATCCGCCCCATAAAAGGGCCAGCAAAGTCCAAATGTAGCCTAGACCAGGGGTGGTCTGGCCACTCCCATAGGTGCAAAGGAGCTGGTGGTGGCGTATTCTGATTAGTCTGACATTGCATGCATGATTTTACCTTGTTCTCCAGATCCTGGTCCATTCTTGGCCACCAAACGTAGGATCTTGCAAGGCTTTTCATTCAAGACACTCCTGGGTGAGCCTCATGAATTTCCTCCACAATCTGTGAACGGCCAGGGGGAGGCATGATGACCCTCGCCCCCCCAGAAAATGTAGCCATCCTGCAGATTGAGTTTTGTCTTGCGTTTGGCATAAGGCCTCAGTTCCTCTCCTTCCACGACTCTGGGCCAACCTTGTAAAAGAAAAGTCTTGACTTGGGACAGGACTGGGTCCCTCTCTGTCCACTGCTTGATCTGGGTCACCTTTACAGGTGTGTCTGACAGCCTCTCCAATGAAAACACAGTCTCTGGAGGCACATAGGTAGTAACAGGTGTCTCAGGTGAAGGTAGTCGACCCAGTGCACTGGCATTTGCATTATCCCCACCGGCTCTGTACACTATAGTATACTGGTAGGCTAACAATGTAAGTGTCCAATGCTGTATCCTGGCTGAGGCTAGCAGTGGGATGCATCTAGTCTCAGGCTCATCAGTGGTTTATGGTCTGTATAAATTGTAAATACGCGTCCATAAAGGTACTGATGAAAGCGTTTGACCGCAAAAACAATGGCCAGACCTTCTTTGCCTAGTTGTGAATATCCCTTCTCAGCAGCTGTCAGGGTATGTGAAGCAAAACCAACAGGCTTCTCTGAACGGCCCTCCATTACATGTGAGAGAACTGCCTCAACTCCACAGGGCGAGGCATCGCATGCAAGGGTGATCTCCTTGTCTGGGTCATAGTGAACAAGTAGCTTTGCTGAGTGGAGGAGTTCTTTCACTTCCTTGAAAGCTTTCTCCTGCTCTTCACCCCACTGCTACTTAGTGTCATTGTGAAGCAGCTTATACAGTGGGGTCAAAACCCTTGAGAGGTCAGGAAGAAACTTGCCATAATAATTCACCATGCCTAAAAATGATCTGAGTTCCGTGACAGTCTTAGGGCTTCCTTAATAGCTCTCACTTTGTCCTCCACAGGGCAAAGCCCCTCAGCTGTGATCTTGTGTCCCAGGTAAGTCACACTCGATGCCAGGAACACACATTTTCCGCGTTTCAACCGCAGCCCTGCGTCTGAGAGCCTCTTCAGCACCCATTCTAAATTAGCCCGATGCTCCACCTCCATAGCCCCCGTGATCAAAATATCATCAAGGTACACTGTTACGTGTGGAATCCCCTGCAGCAAAGTGTCCATTGCCCTTCGGAAAATGGCAGGACTGGATGCCACTCCAAACACCAGGCGATTGTACTTGAATAATCCCTTGTGTGTATTTATTGTGACGTACTCCTTTGAATCCTCGTCAAGCAGCAGCTGTTGGTAGGCGTGGCTCATGTCCAGCTTTGTGAACAGCTTACCCCCTGACAGGGTCGCAAACAGGTCATTCACCCGTGGCAATGGGTACTCCTCCAGCCTAGAGACCTGATTCGCCGTAAGCTTATAATCACCACATATCCTCGCCATTTTGTTTGCCTTCAAAACTGGAACAATGGGAGCCGCCCACCTTGAAAACCGGACTGGCTCAATAATGCCCAGCCTCTGTAATCGTTCCAGCTCCTCCTCGACTTTGCCTTTCATGGCATAGGACACCAACCTTGGCTTAAAAAAACGTGGTGTAGCCTCAGGGTTGACATGGAGTTTCACTGTCACACCCTCCAGTGCTCCCAGCTCATCCCTGAAAACGTCACTGTACCGCTGCAGAATGTCCTCCGTCATGTGCACATACTTAATTTCATGCCAGTTTAGCTGGATTTTGCGAGCCAATCGCAACCCGAAAGTCTGGGCCCCCTGCCCTTAGCTATCACTGGCCTGGCTTCAGCCTTCTGACCCCCAGCTGAAATGTCCACATATAACACCCCTAAATGAGGTATGGGCTACCCCGTATAGGTCCTAAGTTTGAGCTTTGATGGTCTGATAGAAGGCAGGTTGGACCGCCATGTCCTCCTGTAGGTCTCCTCACTAATGACCGATACAGTAGCCCCTGAATCAATCTCAACTTAATGCCTTTTCTCCTGACAGTGGCTGTGGTTCCTCATCTATTTCCACTCCAAACATGTTGCAGGTACATGCTGCCTCTTCATTTGCTTCTTCTAGATGGTGTGTGGCTGCCTGAGCCTGTTGAGCTTTCCCCTGCCCAGGTTTAATCTTACCCTTTGAACTTCTGCACTTTTTAGCTAAATGTCCCTTTTTGCTACAAGCATGGCGAACAGTGTCTTTGAATTTGCAATCATTTGCATAGTGCATCCCTCACACCGGAAACATTCCACCCGGTTTGCCTGTTTAGCAGTCTCCCTCCTGACTTGGTGCTCTGCTGCCGACTACGACCCCCCTCCCCCCCATGTCCTTTCTGGATATCCCCGACATTATTAGCAGCCATCTCCATGCCTTGGGCAATCTCTAAGGCTTTCTTGAAAGCCAACGGTGGGGTTTCCCCTAACAGGCGGCATTGTATGCCATCATTATTAATGCCACAAGTCATCCAACACTGCTCCGAAATCACAATGCTCCGACAGCTGCCGAAGCTCGGCCACAAAATTGGCCACAGACTGACCTAGCTTCCTGAAACGGCTGTGAAACTTACACCGTTGGACTATCACAGAAGGTTTTGGATTGTAGTGGTTCCCTACAAGCTTGACCAGTTCATCATATGGAATGTCCCCCAGTTTCCGCGGTGTGGCTAAATTCCTTATTAGCTTGTAAGTCTTCGCCCCACACACACACATATTCTCATATAGCACTTCTTCGCCTCCTCAGTAATTCCATTAGCACAGAAAAAGTGTCCCAACCTTTCCTCATACTCCAGCCAGTCCTCCGTAACCTCCACAAACTGAACGATAATCCCAAACATAGCCATCTGAACGTGAGGCCCCTTATCGGCACTGCTGCTCCCGTTCGAAACGTGCCGATACGTCCACAAAACCAGTTTACCTTGTCGCCAAAATTATGTGGCAACTTTGAAAAAGGCACACTCGACAACTTCATGCCCAAGAAACAACTTTGTCTTGAACGTCAAAACAGTTATGTATACACAGAGGCTTTCACAACCCGTACAGCGTGGCGGGCACACTATATACAGAGCCCACCGGAAGTAAAAAAGACTGGAAGTGAAACCCCCAATTATCCTAATTAGTATTAACTTACTTTTAATAATGCTCACATTACAACAGTTCTGATCAAAGGTCATTGACCCAATACATTAACTGTTTCTTTCTCTACAGATGTTGCCCAATTTTCTGAGTATGTCCTTGTTTGCAGTATTTCTATTTCAAATTTCCAGCATTTGCAAACTTTTGTTCTTGATTACTTGACTTGATGCATTTGGTTGTTATTTATTTAGCTCAATTGGGGCTGAACACCCACAACAGAAATTTCAAATGCAGAAAAGAAACTGGCAACAACATTTTTCAGTTTATAACTACAGCATCATGTAGACATTTAACATTATAAACCTTTATAAAAAGAATAAATCCTATGGAGATTTAAACAGCATTTCCTGGAGTTACCTAAAGGAGGTCTCTTAGCCAAAGTCACTGTCAAAGAAACAATTCTCTCTGTTTTGAACACCTCCAAAAGAATTTGTTTCAAAAATTGATTTAGTGATGATCATTATACTAAAGGAATTAATTTTACCAAATCCAATTATCCACATAACAAAGTACTTTCAATTGCAGACAAATATGGCACAATGGAACTCATCTTAACTTACAAGGTTTATACTTCATGGGGTAGTTTATCAGGTGACACAGTGAGATATGTCTCTACCAAAGGAGGTGTAAGGTGCTCCTTCCCTCCGCTAGCCTGCAGATCACCTCCTGGGCAAGGTGTAGCACCAGCTTAGTCCCCCAATTAAGGTCACGTGAAGCCATTGGAGCAGGAGGTGATCATATGAGCAGCTGGTACATACCACAAATCCTGGTTATGTGACCACTGATGCCAGGCAGATAATCTCTGAAGAGTATTGACAATAGCTGGGGTCACCAGTCTTGTAAAGACACTGGCCAGAAGAAGGAAATGCAAACCACTTCTGTAGAAAAAATTGCCAAGAAGAACAATCATGGAAATGGAATGAGAAAGAATTCAAAGAGTTTCAAATTAAAGACAAATGGAAGACGATGATCACCCATGTCATACAACACGACACTTAATGATGATGAGGTAATTTATAACTATTTTAACGTAACTTATTTGGAACTCAGCAAGTGTATATCTTTTGCTGACATCTATTTCTACAAGTTCCATTGTAGATCTTGCTCAAGAAACTAATTTTCAATTAAGTAAATTATACCTTTCCAGCTTCAAACTTGAAGCACCATATGTGCTCTGAGTGAAATGTCTCCTTTTAGTTCCGATTTACATTCCTCTTAATAAAGATAACGCACCAATTAATTTAAGAAATGCTAAGAGATATCTTGCTCCTTTGAGAATACATTAGAAATCACCAGATCATAGAAACAAAGGGAAAGAAGACAAGAAAGAATTAAGTAAATTAGAATGGTTTTCATTAGTAACATAACAATTAGAGATTTGAATTCGCCATCACTGAGTAGTAAGTCAAAGTCAAAGTAAAATTTATTATCAAAGTTCACATATGTTACCAGATATTACCTTGTGATTCATTTTCCTACAGGCATTTACTGGAAAAATTTTTTAAAAATTATTTAAAAAACCATCCCTAAAGACTAACTAAAGGCTTTTGTACCTCCTGCCCAATGGTACAGTAGTAGCAAGGAGAGCATAGCCTGGATGCTGGAGGCCCTTGAAGATGGATGTGGCTTTCTTGTGGTAGTGCTCAATGTAAATGTGCCCAATGGTGGTGGGGTGGGGTGGGGTGGGGGGGATGGCTCTTCCTGTGATGGACTGGACTGTATCCACCACTTTCTGTAGACTTATCTGTTCCTGGGCATTGGTGTTTCAATACTAGGCCATGATGCAACCAGTTAGGGTACCCTCCCATGTGCATCTATTGAGCTTTGTCGAAGTCCTTTTGGTGACATGCTGAATCCACACAAAGTAAGCAAAGGCAGTGTCATGCTGCCTATGTGATGGCACTTACATGCTGGCCCCAGGATAGATCCTCTGATTAAATAACACCAAGGAATTTAGAGTTACCCACTTTCTTCACTGTTGATCCTTTAATGAGGACTGGCTTATGGACCTCTGGATTCTTCCTGTTCTTGATAATTACCTCTTTGGTTTTGCTAATGCTGAGTGAGACATTGTTGTGGTACCACTCAACCAGATTTTCAATCTCCCTCCTGTATGTTGATTCATCACCACCTTTGATTCGGCCAACAACTGTAGTGTCATCAGCAAAATTAAATACAACAATGGAGCTGTACTTAGCCATACAATCATAGGTATAAAGTAAGTAAAACAGGGGGCTAAGCACATAGCCTTGTGGAGCACCTGTGGAGGAAGTACTGCCAATCTATACTTACTGGAGACCGAAACTGAAGAAATCAAGGATCCAATTGCACAAGGAGATATTGAGGCCCAGGTCCTGGAGCTTAGTGATGAGTTTCAGGGGGATGATAGTGTTCAATGATGAGCTGTAGTCAATGAAGAGTATCCTGATACGTGCATCTTCATTGTCCTACTGTTATGGAACCAAGCGAAGGGTCAATAAAATGGCATCAGCTGTTGAGCTATGGAAGTAGTTGACATTTCCCAATGTCTCACCATGAAACTTCATTGTCAGAGGCCCCTGGCCTTCTAGATATTGAGAGTAAGGCTAATCCTCTCATATACTTCCATGAACAATTCAATAATCAACGGAGCACTGTCTCTAGATCTGTGCAAATATAAATGTTATCTGCATACTGCATTTGACTATCAAGGTTATGGTGACCTCAGTTCTGGAGTGCAGACATTTCAGGTTTAACAGTTTCTTCTGCTTCCTGCAGTTTAGCTTCATTCCATCTGCAAGCTCATAAAAGTCAAGTGCAGCATTGCTTGGTATCAGAGTTAATGAGATTTTCTCTGTTGTGAACCTTTTGATTAAGATCATGGCTTTAATGCCATCATGATACAAATATAAAATGTAGATTAACTTTTATGGTCAGCAAGGCAATAGTGAAGTTCTTCACCAGCAGGTATAGCCTTTCTCTAACTGAGAAAATGTATGAAGATAAAACTTAGCACTAAACTCCTGGTTTACTGGGCACCAGTAAGCCTTGCTCTCCTATGTGTTTCTGAAACTTGGACATCTACAGCAAGCAGCTCAAAACACTGGAAAAATGCCACCAACACTATCTCTAAAAACTTTTCAGATCTGTTAAAAGGATAAACACACCAATGCCAGCAACCTCATCCAGTCCAACAATATGAAGAACCAGGCAAGGAAGAGAATTGTAACAGCTCCTTGATAGGCAGTTCATACGAGTTCTACTGCTAACTACATATAGATCATACTTTTATGCTGGTAGTTTCCCAAGTCTTAGTTTTTTTTTATATGGATATAATGATCACATAATGATCACATGGCAAGTAGTAAGTAAAGGCAAATACCTGTAAATAGCCCTGATAGAGTCTGAGTCATGTATTTGGCATGGCAATCCAACTGCAAGTTATGGGCTGGAGGCACAGGATAAAGCTAAGGGTACGAAGGCGAGGTGACCAATGTGAATTAACAGGATAAGCACAAGCTGATGAAATGCTGTAGATTCAACAGTGGCTAAACTAGTAACGAAATTTGTCAACAGTGATACCCAAAGATGAAAATCACCCATCTGGATAACTGACACCAATGAATAGGTTAGATCTTACTGGGCCAATCCCTTCACTCAGAACTGCTCCCTCAGACTCCCTGCACCTGTAAATAACTAGTCTGACTGTGCCAGATCCATCAAAATGGCAAACAGCATTTTGGACTTCAACAGCAAATCACCATACACAGCTTTGGAGCTGCAACCTAAGTGTTTTTGATATTCGGAGAAATTTTGATCGTTGTTTTTGATTGTGCTTGAAAATAGATACGAAGGGAATGTCAGGGGTAAGTTTTTCACACAGAGAGCATTGGATGCGTGCAATGCACTGCCGGCGGCAGTGGTGGAAATAGATACAATAGAATCTTTTAAGAGCCTCTTAGATAGGTTCATGGAGCTTAAAAAAATAAAGGGCTATGTGCTAGGGAAATTCTAGGCAGACTCCAGAGAAGGTTACATGGTCGGCACAACATTGTGGGCCAAAGGGCCTGTAAAGTGCTGTAAATTTCTATTTCTAAAACCATAAGACACAGTGCAGAGTTAGGCCATTTTGCCCATTAAATCTGCTCCAAAATTTGAGCATAGCTGATCCACTTCCCTCTCAACCCCATTTGCCTGTCTTCTCACCACAACCTTTCACACCCTAACTTATCAAGAGTCTATCAATCTCTGCCTTAAATACACCCAATGACCTGGCCTCCACAGTTGCCTGTGGCAACAAATTCCACAGATTCTCCACTCTCTGGCTAAAGAAATTCCTCCTAATCCCCATTCTAAATGAATGTCTCACCGTTCAGAGGCTGTGCCCCCATTCCTATACTCCCCAAATAAAGAAATCATCCTCTCCACATCCATTATATCTAAGCCTTTCGACATTCAATAGGTTTCAACGAGATTTCCCCCTCATTCGTCTAAATTCCAGAGAGTGCAGGGCCAGAGCCATCAAATGCTCCTCATATGATAAGCCTTTCATTCCCGGAATCATTCTCGGGAACCTCCGCCGAACCATCTCCAATGTCAGTATGACAAGCTTGAAACCTGTTGTTATAACTAATTGTTCAAATAATTTTTAAAAAGTGTTAAAATACTTTATTTCATGTGACTATCATTTCATGTTGAGAAAAGGGATACTACTTGAAAATCATGCAAATGTATTTAGTTGAAAATTCTGAGACTCTGCCTGCAAGGTTTTTTTAACATAGTATTGAGCACTGGATCTGCCATCAACTTGTGGGCTGGCTGACGGCACAATGACATCAGCGCCGGACTCCGGGACGAAGGTTCCTGGGTTCGAACCCAGTTGGGGCCGCTCCCGAGTTCGCTTTCCATCTGTGCCGGGTTGAGTATCGAGGTCGCAACTCCACCTCGTAAAATAAAAGGAAAAATACTGCGAAATGTCTGTGTGAGGAGTGGTGCACCACACGGTCTCTCTCTCGCTCCGCGCCTTATAAAGGCATGAAAAAGACATTGTCCCGGCAACATCGCCCACGCACACGCAGATGCACAGATGCGCATGCACGCACATGCCAAAAAAAAAGAATCTGCCATCAACTTGTAAGTGCTTGCATTCAATCTTCAGCATGCAATTGATTGCTCAAGCCTGCCAGAATGCCTGGGGAGGGGCAATACCCGCAGTATTCATTCCATAAAGTGACTGATGCATAAATATAGCACATCTATGTTTCATTTCCCATACCCCTTTTTCAGGGGTACTACAAAATTTTGGAGGCACTGCTGCAATTGGGTGCATAGGTGAGGACCATCTGCTTGCCAGATTGATTTAATCCAAGTCACACCCAGCCATTTCTTAATTGTCTAGAGCAGCAGCGGAGTGAGGTAGTTGACTGAGGTGAGGGTGAGGCTGAGAGCTGATGGAGCGGTGCATGCACTTCAGGCACAGTGAATGCTAGAGGCTGCAGAATCCAGTCAGCAGCAGGGAATCTTACAGTCACCACAATAACTCACACCACTGCCAAGGGGAAAAGAAAATGGATGTGCTTAGGAATCTCCAAGAAAAAATTAGCGAGAAAGTGCGTGAATTTCCTAATGACAAGCTGGTAGAACTCAGTAGCTTCCTTCAGCTCCCAGAAGAGGACACAGCTAAGAAAACACACTTGTCTCTCATGTCCTTAATAAGTCACCATTTGGAAAGAGAGGAGCTGGGAAATCTGGAGGACAGTGGCACATCTGAACTTCTGCAGGTTAGAGACAAGTTAAATGAGCTAATAGTTGTTACAATGGCTTTGGCTGATGAAATCTATGAGTCTGTGGTGGCCAGTGCAATCATGTTTGCTGTTGTGTGCTGGGGCAGCAGGCTGAGGGTAGCAGACACCAACAGAATCAACAAACTCATTGGTAAGGCCAGTGATGTTGTGGGGATGGAACTGGACTCTCTAACGGTGGTGTCTGAAAAGAGGATGCTGTCCAAGTTGCATGCCATCTTAGACAATGTCTCCCATCCACTACATAATGTAATGGGTGGGCACAGGAGTACATTCAGCCAGAGACTCATTCCACCGAGATGCAACACTGAGCATCATAGGAAGTCATTCCTGCCTGTGGCCATCAAACTTTACAACTCCTCCCTTGGAGGGTCAGACACCCTAAGCCAGTAGGCTGGTCCTGGACTTATTTCCTGGCATAATTTACATATTACTATTTAATTATTTATGGTGCAACTGTAACGAAAACCAATTTCCCCCGGGATCAATAAAGTATGACTATGAAATGGAGGAAGAAAACAAGGAAATTACAGTAACCCACAGTTCAAAACAGAAGTCAGCTCCTAACAGGCTGAACTCGAGTGATTCGCAGTGGTTAGTTCGAGGAGAACTGTCCCACCAGCATGGCGCCAAGTCTTTAAGAACTCTGGTCAGGTTGGTGAGCCTGGTCAGAAAGACAAGTTGTCATTTTCTAGCCTTGTTTGTCAAATAGAAAGCACCCTAAGAGGCTATCCAGAGGAGGAGATAATTGAATAATTGATCCAGTGATCAATCAGAATCAGGTTTATTATCACCGGCATGTGACGTGAAGTTTGTTAACTTAGCAGCAGCAGTTCAATGCAATACATCAAGGGTCCCCAACCTTTTTTGCACTGCGGACTGGTTTAATATTGACAATATTCTTGCGGACCGGACGACCCGGGGGTGGGGGGGCTGCGGTAGGGTTGCCAACGGACAAGAGTATCAGTCAAATACACTGTGTTTACCCCGAGAAAGACTACAATGACCATGAAGCCTTGCGCGGGCACCTGTGTGCGCATGCGTGTACCTGCCGATTTTTTTCTAAAAATCGTTTTTGGCGATTCTGCTCGGGGGTGGGGTGTTAATCACGACCGGAATATAGGTGATGAGTGGCTAATACACTCAATTTCATTTCTAAAAGGGTTTATCTAACGAATTTAATATTAAACACACACTGCATATTTTCCTCACATGAATATAGTGATAAGTCAATTATCAGGGGAGGACAGGGGCTTGAAGTAAGTGTTGAACGAACTTCCAGTAGAAGTGGTAGAGGCAGGTTTGATATTATCATTTAAAGAAAAATTGGATAGCTATATGGACAGGAAAGGAATGGAGGGTTATGGGCTGAGTGCAGGTCGGTGAGACTAGGTGAGAGTAGTGTTCGGCACAGACTAGCAGGGCAGAGATGGCCCGTTTCCGTGCTGTAATTGCTATATGGTTATATAGGTCACTTATAATCAATAGCATCATAACATTTTAAGTAACGTTTGGATATTAAATACACAGCACATATTTTCCCCGTATGGACATACAAAATCATTGCAACACACCAATATCGCTGAATCAGTGGGAGCCCTGGGCTTGTTTTCCTGCAACAACACGGTCCCATCGAGGGGTGATGGGAGACAGCGATACTCGAAGGGGGTTCCTTATGTCCAGTCTATTCCGCAATTTAGTTTTCGTTGCATTCATTGAAGAGATATGTTGGAAATGGAAGCAATGTTTTCAGTGCTTTCATGCCTATCTCAGGATATTTAGCCTTGACTTTGATCCAGAATGCCGGCAGAGATGTTATGTCAAACATACTTTTCAGCCCGCCGTCATTTGCAAGCTCGAGGAGTTGATCTCCTTCCTGCGCTGACATGAATGATGCGCGGGTAATGACCGCGCGTGCTTTCAAACTCAACAGTGGGCTTGACAGGGAATGAGGAAAGGTTTCCTCGCGGCCCGGTAGCGCATGCTTTGCGGCCCAGTACCGGTCCATGGCCCAGTGGTTGGGGACCGCTACAATACATAATCTAGCATAGACAGAAAAAAAGTAATAATAAATAAAATATAATAATAAATAAATTACATATATTGCATAGATTATTTAAAAATGTGCAAAAACAGAAATATTGTATATTAAAAAAGTGAGGTAGTGTCCAAAGCTTCAAAGTGCATTCAGGAATCGAATGGCAGAGGGGAAGAAGCTATTCCTGAATTGCTGAGTGTGTGCCTCCAGGCTTCTGTATCTCCTACCTGATGGTAACAGTGAGAAAAGAGCATACCCTGGGTGCTGGAGGTCCTTAATAACGGACACTGCCTTTCTGAGATACCGCTCCCTAAAGATGTCCTGGGTACTTTGTAGGCTAGTGCCCAAGATGGAGCTGACTAGATTTACCAGCTTCTGCAGCTTCTTTCAATCCTGTGCAGTAGCCCCTCCATACCAGACAGTGATGCAGCCTGTCAGAATGTTCTCTACGATACAACTATAGAAGTTTTTGAGTGTATTTGTTGACATGCCAAATTGCTTTTGCCTGGGCTCCAGATGTGCAGTTATCCTAAGGGTAAATCAGACTTGAACCTACCTACCCTTAAATGGACCCTCCACTCATATTATCAGGAAAACGGGACAACTGAACTGTACAAGCAGCTGATAGCAGAAGCCCAACACAGTGCAGAGATGCCACAAAGTTTCTTAATACATGTTCTTGACCTGAAGCAGAAAGTACTGTCTCCCTCACAGGAGGGGGAGCCTGGTCTGAAATATGATCCAGTCTTAGTGCAGTGTATGTTTTTACATACTGTACTCACCGGTTTGAGAAGTGGTTGTATTCAAAAGGACCTTCAGCTATGCCTTTTAGATCCCAAAACTTCAGATGAGGTACTATTAGAGAAGCTAAACATTGCATGTGCAAATGAAGTGGAGAAAAAGAATAAACGGAAGCCAGCTGGGTCAGCTCACAATGCCACTGTTAACTCTTGCACAGTCAGAGGAACATCATGTGAGAAATGTCTGGTGGAAAGGGCTCATATAGACCAAGTGTCACAGTTGAAAACATTTTGTGAAGGCATTGTCCAGGTCTAGGAGCAACTTCAACAGCCCATACCTATGCGTCAACAATGATTTTAAGTTTCAAATTTTAAAAATGGGCAATGACAGAAACTCCTTCTCAGCCACAGGACCTAGCACAGAGTTACCAGCAACCACCAGGGTGAGGTACAAAGAGGCCTGAGCAATTCTTGGGCAAAACATTCTCAGGTCTGAACTCCAGAGAGGGCCAAGTATTGAACAAAAATAGTGATGGAAAAAGCAAAACCAGTTATTTGAACGGGCTCTGCCTCAATCATACCCAGCCCCACAACATAAATTTCCCCAATTTCAGCAGTATGCAACAGAATCATATACATTGCCATCTGAAGCTCAGCAACTATGTCGTAGCTCCACAGAATTATTCATTTTTACCACAGCAGAATGGAGTTGCACCACAGTACCCAATATGTCTGTATCCTGGCCTGCCTCAGCAGCTTCGTTCAACACGAATTAGAAAGAGTTTCCCCCGTCAGCAGAGAGGGTGTGAAGAACGGTGGTAGCAGTGAGCACTGCTTAGCAGGAGGTAAAGCATAAGGAATAATACTACCCACAGAGGATTCATTCTAAGATGTTTTCTAAGATGGGCTGCTTCCATGGGATAGGATGTAATTGGTATCACAGAAGTGTCCCACCAATGTGCCAGCTGTGGTAGAGAGGGTGTAAATATAAGGTACTCCAGATGTAAAGTCTCATGTTACTGCTCAAAACAATGTCAGACGGACTATTGGAATCAGTGTAGGATCAAGACAAATAACGAGAGACAGCCCTCCACCAGTGTTATAGTTGCGCAGTGCCAAGTCAATCAACATTCGTATGTAACTTCACTGGTGGGCAGACAGTGCCGCAGAATGCTGGTTACAGAGACATCAAAGTGAAGCAATATGGGACAGGTTCACAGGTGTGCACCACAGCTGAGCAGTGGAAAATTAGGCACTTCCCTGGAGTTAAACTCAGGGATGATTCAGAGGCAGTGGAGACACCTGAGGCATTATAGCTGGTGGCAGCATTTGGTGCAGCATGCCATATGTAGAATGGATTGAGATCACTTTCAAATTAGCTTCGCCTGGAATTGATCATACCGGTTCTGGTTCTGAAAGGCGGACCTCTACCTCATTCCATCATTGGATTCAACATGATTGAATAGATTATCTAAGAGAGTGATGAAAGACTTAACGATAGGAAGGGAGGACTTTTATATGAAACAGTAAGAGCTGCATTCCCTAGTCTTAAAAGAAGCAAAATCAAAGCATTTATCAATTTGATTAGCCTTGAGAATCCCTGTGGTATCAAGTAAAGACAACAAAGGAGAGAATTAACATACCAGAACATACAATAATGTTCAGCAAGTTCAACGCTATATACAGTATCCATTTGTGAGGGAAGACAAATAATGCTCTTGGAACCAGAAGTGAACCCTCAGTGGGCCTTGAACTGTGAACTGCGTGAAACACTCGTAAAACTTCAGAGGGCTGTATGTCCATAGATTGTTACTGATGTGCACAACAGAACAGACCATGACATCGTTCTTGCTGAGAAGGCAATGCCTGGGATGTTGAAACCAGTTAAATCTGTGTTCCCTATCACTGCACAAAAAGGTGCCATATTCGACCCAGTCACTCAACATCTAACAGAGGATGATATGGATGAACTCAACTCTGATTTATGGGATCCATCAGTTGATGTGAGCCACCGAAATATACAACAGCTAGAGAAGAATGTCACTCCTTTCAAAATCAGACAATGATATTGGGCATGCAGGTACAGCAGGCGGTGAAAAAGGCGAATGGTATGCTGGCATTTATAGCGAGAGGATTTGAGTACAGGAGCAGGGAGGTACTACTGCAGTTGTACAAGGCCTTGGTGAGACCACACCTGGAGTATTGTGTGCAGTTTTGGTCCCCTAATCTGAGGAAAGACATCCTTGCCATAGAGGGAGTACAGAGAAGGTTCACCAGATTGATTCCTGGGATGGCAGGACTTTCATATGAAGAAAGACTGGATGAACTGGGCTTGTACTCGTTGGAATTTAGAAGATTGAGGGGGGATCTGATTGAAACGTATAAGATCCTAAAGGGATTGGACAGGCTAGATGCAGGAAGATTGTTCCCGATGTTGGGGAAGTCCAGAACGAGGGGTCACAGTTTGAGGATAGAGGGGAAGCCTTTTAGGACCGAGATTAGGAAAAACTTCTTCACACAGAGAGTGGTGAATCTGTGGAATTCTCTGCCACAGGAAACAGTTGAGGCCAGTTCATTGGCTATATTTAAGAGGGAGTTAGATATGGCCCTTGTGGCTACGGGGGTCAGGGGGTATGGAGGGAAGGTTGGGGCGGTGTTCTGAGTTGGATGATCAGCCATGATCATAATAAATGGCGGTGCAGGCTCGAAGGGCCGAATGGCCTACTCCTGCACCTATTTTCTATGTTTCTACGTATCAAAGGTTTGCAGCTGAGCACCTCTCTCAAAGATGCTGAACCAGTTGCTCGCTCTTATATTCCAGTTCCAAATCCCCTCTACAACGAAATGAAGGATTGCTTGCATGACTTAATTATCATTACATTAAGGATTTTTCTAGAACTGCAACCCTCCCTTCTATGACCTGTTAAAAAGCAGAGATGTCAGTGACCAAAATCAACTCAGTAGGGGTAGGGGTAGCGGTAGCATCCGAAAGACAAATAAGTAGAGGAAATGTGTGCCCTCTGGCAAATCCATCACTTGGACAGAGACACATTAAGAAACTTTGGAGAAGCTGATTGACTGCCTAGTACAGCCACCTGTGCCGGGGTTCCCAGACTTTGCACAACCACTCATTCTCCACATTAATGCCCCCAGTCAGGGGTTGGGAGCAGTCAGTCCTATATCAAAAGCAAGATGGCAAATTGAGAGTCATAGCCTATGGCTCTGTCTTCAGCAAAGTTGAATGCAACAGGATTTAGATGGGTTGCTAAACTGGCCGATTTCTACTTCGCTATCCGTTATCACCTGGGAAAAGAAAATGTCGATGCTGACATGTCGACTATTTGTCGGCCATGAGTAGCCAAGCAACTATGAGTGAGTGTATGGAATAAATCTTGTCCAATTCAGTGGGAGCCACAGTCCAGGCCATTGAAGTGTAGCAAAGTGCAGACATACCCTGGTCCATGGCAGTAACTGTACAGTTAGATGCAGTAAACATCAACTTGGTGAACACTGTCTAGGAGAGAGGTCCGGCAAGACAGGAAGAGGATGGTGACATCAAAATGTTAATCGACTTTGTATGCTCAGGTTCAAAACCTACTTTTCAATAAATACAGACATTAAGCAAACATGCCAGGTGCTTTCTGTGAGAGTGGGATAAATTAGTATAAGATGAGGATGGCATTCTTTATTGGAAAACGACCTAATGAACACAACTGGTGCTACCTGAGAAGTTCAAGTGTACAGTCCTGAAAGAGCTACAAGATAAAATGGGGCACCAAGGTGTTGATCACCTTGGCTCTGGTAAGAGAGAAATTTTTCTGGCCTCACATGCAGAGGGACATTGAGCACCATGTGCTAAGAGTCTGTACCTGTCTCAAGCAAAAGAAGCCGCGTCGGGAAACAACGGCACCACTCGTGAGCATTGTGGCAATGCAGCCATTTGAACTTGTGTCAGTTGACTTTCTTCACCTGGACATACAAGGGTGGATTCAAGTACATTCTAGTGATTACTGACCACTTTACACAATACGCACAGGCATATGCCACAACCTCGAAGTCAGGAAAAACTGTCACTGACCATCCTTTCAATGACTTTGCCCTGAAGTTTGGATTCCCATCGTGAATACGCTATGATCAAGGGCCGAATTTGAGAACCAACTCTTCACACAACCACACAACTGAGAAAACATAACAGCGTGGCAGCATCACGAACTACGCTGTACCACCCCCAGGGAAATGGAAAAGTGGAGAGGTTCAACGGGACCCTTCTGCAAATATTGAAAACACCAACAGAAAGACAAAAAGAAAATTGCAAAGAGGCATTGAATAAAATAATCTATGCTTACAACAGTTCAAGGTCAGAAGTAACAGGATTCTCTCTGTTCTACTGTCTCTTTGGAAGATCGTCGAAGATGTCCATAGAACCATTCTTTGGCCTGAACACTGACCAAAGTCCTGCAACCGACAGTGAATACTTGGAAAGATGGAAAAGAGGGATGCAAAAAGCCCATCACATTGCCAAGGAGTGTATGCTTGAAGCTATTGGGGGGACTGCATCCATATTGTGTATTGTTGGGGAGGATGTACCAATCCATGAAGTAAAACCTGAACAAGGAAAAAGAAGACCCAGAGTACTACATCGCAATCTTCTCATGCCATGTGAACACCTGCCAAAAATGGATACCGCAACAAAGATGTTGAACCACAAATGGATACCGCAACAAAGCAAGGCTGTCTGCCAAAATGAAGCACCAGGGCTCGCCCACCTAAAGAAAGGGAAGAGAACGAACCAGCCAGCCACAGTGAGGATGAATACCAGCCAACTGAGAATGAACTGTTGTTGAGCTTTCCTGCATGCAAAACAATAACAGTTCCTGTATTTACTCCAGCCAATGATGAGCCAGACAACCAGACTGAGCAAAGACAGGGGAGCTCAAAATTTCCTCGGAGAGGATGACGGCCATCAAAATGCTTTACTTATGTTGAGACCCCCACATATCACAACATACAAACTGTAGACCACCAGTATCAGGTCTTGCCTTATAATTGTGTAACGTCAAGATTTCATGGCTACCTGTGCCTCAGTTCCTACATCAGCTACCATTTACCTACCAGAAACTAACAGAATGTTTCATACAAGGAGAGTAGTGATTGTAAGTCTAACACTGGGAAGAGATGTCAGGACGACATCTACTTCTGAGGGGGAGTGTGTGGCAAGGTCAAAATCTGTTCAATTTAGTTATAAATAATAGTTCAAATAATTTTTACAAAGAGTTAAAATAATTTATTTCATGTTGAGAAAAGAAAAGGGATATTACTAGAAAAACATGCAAATATGTTTAGTTGAAAATTCTGAGACTCTGTATGCAAGGTATTCTTTTATAGTTTTGAGCAATGAATCTGCCATCGACTTGTAATGGCTTGCATTCAAACTTCATCATGCGATTGATTGCTCATGCCTGCCAGAATGCCTGGGGGTGGGGGTGGTCAGTACACACAGTGCTCCTTCCACAAAGTGACTGATGTTGAACATAGCCTCCTGCCAATCAGCCACTGCTTTATTAATGCTAGAATTTTTCCTGTAAAACCACGGGCTCGTAGCTTGTTAAGCAGCTTCACGTTTGGCACTTTGTCAAAGGCCTTCTGAAAATCCAAGTACACAGCATTAACCAACTCTCCTTTGTCTATCCTACTTGATATTTCTTCAAAGAATTCCAACAGATTTGTCAGGCAAGATTTTCCCTTGAGAAAACCATGCTGGCTATGGCCTATTTTATCCTGTGCCTCCAAGTACCCTGAGGCCTCATCCTAAATAATTGACTCCAACATCTTCCCAACCACTGAGGTCAGAATAATTCGCCTATAGTTTTCTTTCTTCTACCTCTCTCCCTACTTGAAGAGTGGAGTAATATTTGCAATTTTCCAGTCTTCCAGAACTATTCAAGAATCTAGTGATTCTTGAAAAATCATTACTAATGCCTCCACAATCTCTTCAGCCATATCTTTCAGAACCCCAGGGCTGTAGTCCATCTGGTCCAGGTGACTGTATTCCAAGATGTTGTAGCATTCAGACACAGTGACCACTTCGTCTCTGGGTACAGTAGTTCATCCATATCTGACACGCTTTTGTTAAGATTGGACAATGCTGATGGCTATTAAATATACTGTGCACAGCAATTCCACCATGCTAGTGAACTGTTGGACTGCAGAGGAGATCCACAGCGTGGGCTTATCGTGAACGACGCCTTAGGAAGAGGTGTGTAAAGAAACAAAAAAGCAGAAAATGCGCAGGTATCCGGGAACGACTTAGGTCAAAGCCTTTCAGGCTGGCTCTCACCTCATTCTTACAGACAAACATCTATTCATTTGAAAATAAACTGGACTATCTGCACCTGAGACTGAACCAGTGAGAAAAAAACTTCTGTGCACTCATTCTCAAGGAATTATGGCTTCATGAATCCATTCCAGACATGGCCATCCAGCTGGTTAGTTTTAGCACATTTCGGGCTGACAAGAATCCAGCGCTCCTGTGATCTCAGGCAAGACCTGCGTGATGTTATCTGTATTTACATGAATAAGAACTGGTGTACAGACACTTTTGCAGTGGCATCACATTGTTCACTGATGATTGAGTTCATTTTTGTGAAGTGCAGACCGTTTTATATACCAAGGGAATTTACTACAATTGTGTTGGTAGCTGTATATATTACCCACTGCTAATGCTGATGAAGCGCTGCATGAGCTCTACAGCACCATCAGTGATCGTCAAATCAAACACCCAGATGGCATCTTCTTTATCACAGGTGACTTTAACCATGCGAACCTAAAGACAGTTCTGCCTAAATTCCACCAGCATGTTGATTTTGCTACCAGAGGTGAAAATACACTAGACCTGGTTTATACTAATATAGCAGGCACCTACAAAGCAGTCCCTCAAACCCACATTGGATTTTCAGCTCGCTTACCTGTAATACTAACTCCAGCATACAAACCAGTGATCTATTGGGTCAAACCAGTTCTAAAGGTGGTGAAAACCTGGCCTAAGAGTGCAATCTCTGCGCTACAAAACTGCTTTGATAACACAAACTGGGGAATGTTCAGGAAGGCTGCTACCTGTGGCAACCATATTAACATTGAGGAATCTGTGGATTCTGTGACCAGTCACATGGAGAAGTGTACTGAGGATGTTACCATCAAAAAACACATCCTGGTGAGGACAAATCAGAAGCCATGGCTTACTGCAGAGGTCCATGCATGGCCAAAGGATCATGATGCTGCCTTTAGATCAGGGGATGTAACAACTCTCAGGGAAGCAAAAACTGTGCTTTCCTGCTTCATCAAGGTGGCGAAATGGGGACATTCTCAGAGAATTTAACTAGAGACATGAGGTGCATGTGGCATGTGACAGGGTTATAGAGGATTATAGACTGCAAGTATACCCTGCACATCAGTGACCAGGATGCTTCACTCCTACAGAACTGAATCTTTTCTACACCCTGTCTGATGTGCAGAACAAAGTGCCGGTGAAGAAGACATCCCTTCCCCCACAAGTCAACCCACACAAAGTTGCATGCTTGATAATATACCAGGTCAGGTTCTGAAAGACTGCACAGCCCAGCTGACAGAGGTGCTGACAGATATATTCAACATCTCTCTGGAACAATCCATTGTTCCCTCAGTTTTCAAGGTGGAAACCATCATTCCAATGACAAAGAAGGCGACAGTAACCTCCCCAAATGACTATCACCCCGTGGTATTTTTTTGAGCAGATGTCACAAAGCACATTAAAGCCATTCTCGTTGCTACATTGGACCCTTTCCAGTTTGCTTATCGTTCAAATCGATCCGCTGATGATGAAATGGAGTCTCTTAAGCCAGACTGCTGTTTATAGACATCAGTTCAGCATACATCATACCTCAGAAACTGATGAGGAAATTGTCCTCACCGGGACTCAACACCTCACTCTCCAATTGGATACTGGACTTCTTAACGGTAAGCCCACAGTCTGTTCGTGTGGGCAGCAACATCTCTCATTCCATTATCTTGAGCACTGACACTCCCCAAGGCTGTGTGCTCAGCCTGCTGCTGTTCATCCACTATCAGGTCTGTCACCCGGCCTTGCTCATTTCCCAAAAACAGATCTGGTTTTCTTCTCTAGTTGCTCTCTGGATACTTTTTCAAGAACCTTTCTTGAATACACTGAAGGAATCACACCCCATCTGAGCCACATGCACTAAGGTTGTTCCAATCAATACAGGAACACTCCCTGAGTGTGACAACCCTGTTGTTTCTACACCTTCCCATAATCTGTTTACTCATCTGTTCCTCCATCTCATGGTAGCTTTTGGGTGGGAGCCTCTACTATGATCCCATCAGTGCAATTGCACCTTTCTTACTTTGGCGCTCCACCCAAATTGCCTCTGTAGACGAGCCCTCCAGTGTGTTCTTTCTGAATACTGCTGTGGCATTCTCCCTTATCAGTAGTGCAAGACCTCTACCTCTTACCCTGCCCCCACCCCAAATAAAATAGTGAAACCCAGAACATTAAAATGCCAGTCCTGTGCCTCATGCAACAATGTCTCTGTCATGTCAAAAACATATAATTCTACATATAGAGGATAGGTTCAGTGAGCTAGTGCTTTTCTCTATGGAGCAAAGGAGAATGAGGGGCAACTTGTTAGAGGTGCACAAAATAATATGAGGCATAGATTGAGTGGATAGCCAGAGACTTCTTCCTGTGGAAGTGGCTAATACCAGGGGGCATAATTTTAAGGTAATTGGAGGAAAATATAGGGGGGATGTCAGAGGCAAGTCTCTTTCTCCCCCACAGAGAGTGGTGTGGAACTGCCAGGGATGGTAATAGAAACAGATACATTAGGGACATTGAAGAAACTCTTAGATAGGTACATGGATGATGGAAAAATAGAGGCCTATGTAGGAGGGAATAGTTAGATTGATCTTAGAGTAGGTTAAAAGGTCAGCACAACATCGTGAACTGAAGGGACTGTACTATGTTGTAGTGTTCTATGGACCAGCCCCTTAGTTCATCCTCCTTACCGTTGATATAAACACATTTCAGCTATTAGTTGAACCAGATTTATTAGCCTGCTCCTTGCAGTCTTCCTTTTCCTTCTTGTCACACCATCTTTCTTACCCTTAACCCTACCATCTATTTACCTGCTACTGTGGTTCCTATCCCCACCACTATAGTTTCAAACATATTAGCAAACTTCCTAGTGATGATATTATTTCCCTTCTGGCTCAGCTGCCCTAAAAGAGATTCCAATAATCTATAAATCTGAAGCCCTTCCTCCTTGCACCAGTTCCTTAGCCTTGTATTGAACTGCTGTATGTGTCTATTTTTCATCTCACTACCACACAACATAAATAATAATCCTGAGATTACAACCCTGGAAGAGATGCTTTTTAAACTTTCTACCTAACTCCCTAAATTTCCTTTGAAGGGCCTCATCCTTGCTCCTGCCCATTTGTCATTGCTATCAATTTGGACCACAGCCTCGAATTGCTCACACTCACCTCTTAGTATATCCCTTACCTGTTGTGCAACAGCCTTGACCCTGGCACCAGGGAGGATACATACCATCCCAGAGTCTCAACTGCAGCCATAGAAACTCCTGTCTGCGCCTGTACCCCTTATTGAGCTCCCTATCACTGTCGCTCTGTCTGACTTAATCCTCCCCTTCTTTGCCTGAGCTGGGCACATTGCCACTAACCCAGCTCTTATTGCTGATCTCTGTAATGTCATGACCACCCCCCGTCAACATTTTCCAAAGGGGGATACATGTGTAACACCCTGGGAAAGGTTTCACTGCTCATGTAATGGTCTTTATATAGAAGCAGTGTTTGGATTACGGTTAGAGATAATGGGTGTTTGGAATGTGAGCTGTCCAATGATGGGAGTGTGTTTTTGTGTTGTGTGCCTGATATCGGTGTGAGCTGGGTCCTTTGTTCAGCGGGAGATGAATAAAGAAGATGCTGGACAAAAGCAGTCGTAGGATTTGACCCGGTGAAGGACCGTGATTCAATGGAGTAAGGTGATGGAGTCTACTGAGGATCAGTGAATATGTATGACTTTTGGAAGAGTTCAGCTCTAACTTGTGCTCATTTGTCCGGTTAATTATAATGGACCCTTTTTGTTTTTTTTTCTTTCTTTTCTTTACTAACCCTTTAGTTAAGATTCATAAATATAATTCCTTAAATCGTGTGCTGTCTGCTATTTCTTGGAACTGAGTCATAACAGGATAGCAAATTACACAGCATCTTCACAAACCGGAGTTTTGGGTGGGAGAGCTGTCTCAATTTCACAAGTTTGGTGTGATCGGGGTGTATATTCCCTAGACGTACACAGCCAAGGCAACCAGGTGGTTTCACATGTTACTGAGGGGAATGGCTACAGTGGAATCCTACTTACTTCCTTTGCTCCTGCTGGTGGTGACCCATCCATTTGTCACCTGCACCTGAGTTGCATCCATATAACCATATAACAATTACAGCACAGAAACAGGCCATCTCGGCCCTCCTAGTCCGTGCCGAACTCTTACTCTCACCTAGCCCCACTGACCTGCAGTCAGCCCATAACCCTCCATTCCTTTCCTGTCCATATAGCTATCCAATCAAACTTTAAATGACAACTTCGATCCTGCCTCAACTACTTCTGCTGGAAGCTTGTTCCACACAGCTACCACTCCCCCTCATGTTACCCCTAAACTTTTGCTCTTTAACTCTCAACTCATGTCCTCTTGTTTGAATCTCCCCCACTCTCGATAGAAAAAGCCTATCCACGTCAACTCTATCTATCCCCCTCATCATTTTAAATACCTCCATCAAGTCCCCCCTCAACCTTCTACGCTCCAAAGGATAAAGACCCAACTTGTTCAACCTTTCTCTGTAACTTAGGAGATGAAACCCAGGTAACATTCTAGTAAATCTTCTCTGTACTCTCTCAATTTTGTTGGCATCTTTCCTATAACTTGGTGACCAGAACTGTACACAATACTCCAAATTTGACCTTACCAATGCCTTGTACAAATCCCCTCAATAAGTTCTCATGGACGATATTCTCAAACTCCTGGATGATCCTATGTACATCTACCAGTTCCTTGACCAGATCTGTCTGAGTGTGCAGATGGTTGTACTTCCCACATGTTACAGGAGGAGCATTTCAATGCCCTGATTGCCATCACCTAAATTTCTTCAGCCAAAGCTTCAGTTTCCCACTCTCACACTGGGCCACAAGGATCAAGACTGGGACCTCCATTGCTTGTGATATATGAAAGTGTAGGTAGATTGAATAGTAGGCTCAAGCTCAACAGAAAAAAATGTTGTTGTGGATAGTGAGGAAGGTTGTCAAAGGTTTCAGCAGAATATAGACCAGTTTGAAACATAGACAGAAAAATGGCAGATGGAATTTAATGCAGACTAAGCATAAAGTGCAACACTTTCAGAGGTCAAATGCAAAAGGAACGCATACAGTAAATGGCAGGACCCTTAGAAGCATTGATTTACAGAGGAATTGTAGAATATCAGCACAAGTAAAAAGAGTGTTAAAGAAGAGATACAGAATATTGCCTTTATTCAGTTAGGCTGTTGAGTCAGAAATTCAGGAAGTAATTTTGAAGATGCATAAATCTTTGGTTAGGCCATATTTAGAGCCTTGTGTGCATTTCTGATTGTTGTGTTACAGGAAGGGTATGGAAGCTTTGGAGATCACCTGGATATTTTCTAGATTAAAAAGACTATAAAAAAAGATATTGAACAAACCGATTATTTTCTCTGGCATGTCGGAGGCTGGGGTTTGGCATGACAAAATTATATAAAATTATGAGGGGCACAGAATAGGGGCAGAGAGAGTCTTTTATCAGAGTGGAAATGTCAAATACAAGATCACATAGCTTTAAGGCAAGTGGCAAAATGATTAAATGGTATTTAAGGGGCACTTTTATTTTTTTAAGTGCAAGAGGGATATAGACCATGAACAAAGGGCCATAATGTTCTATGTCCTATGTTCATTCACTGTATTATGTTCCCAACTCTTAATTCTCTTAATGGTTAACAACATAGCTTTTCAAAGATTCAGAGTTTATAGTTTTCTTGAGCAAAGTATTCCAAAGACTCACAACTTAAAGTCTTCCTCATCTCAGTCTTAAATGAGTTTCAACTTATTCTGAAAATCTGCACTCTGGTCCTAGACTTCCTCATGAAAGGAAACATCCTCTCAGCATTTAGTTCATTAACTTCCCCTAAGAATTTTATTGGTTTTGATCATATCAGCTTTTACATATTGAATATTTATTTCTTAATTTAGCAGGGTGAAAATTTCAAGCTAAAACTAATTCCACCATATTTAATGAGCTCAAAATGTATTGATTCAAGATTAGAGCCACATTAGTAAAATGTACACTGAAAAAAAATCAATGCATGCTAGTTTCACATCCTTGTATATGAATACAATCCAAGTACAAATAATTAGCATAATTAACAAAAGCTCTAAATGTTGACTAAGCTCTAACCCACATTCTCAAGAAACTGCTAAGCACTAATATTCTATTTTCTTTTCATAAACTAACATCCTATCTGAACTGCAAAATAGTCTATAATAGCATAAATCACTACAGTCTGTTTTATTTCATTTTAGCTAATCCAATTTCAGAAATCCATTGGTAAATTTATCAGTATTTCAGCAGTTTTGATTGAAGAAGGCACATTAAGATCCCTTTGAAATTTTTACATTTATCATTGTGCAGTGCTGCCCTTTGCATTAAAAACATCAGCCACAAAATAGTAATTAGGTTGTACACATCAATAATAATTGCAGTTATTATCAGAAAATGACAAGAACACATATGTAAAATAGTATTTATGGCAGCTAATTAGGTATACATTGAATCTAATATATTCTATTTCAAGGATTATGAAAAGAATAAACATTCACTGAGGTTTAAAGCAAAATGAATAATTAATATTACATTAAAAATTCCATATCCTATACATTAAGAATCTTCTTAGTTGGACAATATAATTAATCCAATCAACAGCACCTTGCATTTTGAGGGCTCTGTGAACTGAAGGACATAGCTCTTGAGCAAGATGTCATTAATTGAGACTTGGTAGATATATGCAGGAAATTATGACACCTCACAATATCAAATGAACAATTTTGCTTGAAACAAAAAATAAGTTTTGATATTTTTATAATGTACCTCAATTCCTATGGGTAATGCAAGTTTCAAATAAAGTTCTAAAGCATTACACTGGAGAAAAACAAGTTGCCACACATTTTCAAATAGCAAGGAGCCCTACAATACAAATCTTTTGTTTTGGTTGAAGAGGAGCATTAAATAGAGTACCAAAATGCCCCCAGGTCAATAGCATGAAATATTAACTCAGTTTCTCTTTCCATAAATGCTGCCAGTGTTTATTTTTGTTCTTACTTCAAGCTTGCACAGTGATTCTGCCAACTCATGGTATCAATATAATCAATAAACCAAATGGCTTCCTTTCCTATCCACTCCACCAAAATATCCAAATTTATTTCGCTTTCTGTAACTACCATTTGAAAGTTACAGTACATCAATTTACACATTATTGAGCATATACAGTTCCAAAACTTTAACAGCCATTTTCCCTTGGGTACTCCTATTTCTTCCTACATGCTCATGTAAGTGCTGGTAGTTGGTTATTGTAAATTACCTTTAGTGTAGGTGGTTAGTGGGAAAATTGGAAGAAGCAGTGTTTTTAATGAGCATGTGAGAACAAATATGGTACAGGGGAATGAGTGATACAATGCAAGTACTCTCGAGAACATAGAACATTACAGAACAGTACTGGCCCATTGGCCCACAATGTTGTGTTGACCTTTTAACCTATTCTAAGATCAATCTAACACTTCCCTCCCACATAGCTCCCAATTTTTCTATCATCTATGAGCCTGAAAGTTTCCTAAATGCTATTCACGTATCTGCTTCTACCACCACCCCTGGGAGGGTGTTCAACACACTCAGCACTCTGTATTAAAAACTAACCTTTGACATTCCCCCCCCCCATACTTTCCTCCAATCACCGTAAAAATTATGCCCCTCATTTTAGTCTTTTTTGTCCTGGGGGAAAAAAAATCTCTATTTATGCCTTTTATCATTTTGTACACCTCTATCAAGTCACCTCTCATCCGCCTTCACTCCAGAGAGTTAATTCCCAACTTGCTCAACTTTCTTTCAAGAGAAAGAAATCCATTATTTATTTTTATACACGCATTCTTTCTCTCACTCTCCTTTTTCTCCCTCTGACTATACCCCCTTGCCCATCCTCTGGGTTCCCCCCCCCCTTGTCTTTCTCCCTGGTCCCATGATCCTCTCATATCCCTTTTGCCTATCACCTGTCCAGCTCTTGGCTCCATCCCTCCCCCTCCTGTCTTCTCCTATCATTTTGGATCTCCCCCTCCCCCTCCCACTTTCAAATCTCTTACTAGCTCTTCCTTCAGTTAGTCCTGACAAAGAGTCTCGGCCTGAAATGTTGACTGTACCGCTTCCTAGAGATGCTGCCTGGCCTGCTGCGCTCACCAGCAACTTTGATGTGTGTTGCTTGAATTTCCAGCATCTGCAGAATTCCTGTTGTTAAAGCTTCTCTATCCTTACTTTGATGAGATGACCAGAACAGAACACAATATTCCAAGAGTGGTCTATCCAGGGTTTTATAGAGTTGCAACATTACCTAGCAGCTCTTGACTTAGTGAGTCAAATGTCATAACGAAATATGGGGAGGGAAAAAAGGTCAAAAATCATGAGCTGGATTACATTAATATAAAAGTCCATCATAAATGTCCCTGTAAATTTTCTTCACCTGCAATGCAACAAATATGTCTATTTTTAAACATGATAGCAAAGTGAATTACAAAAGATTCAAAGTGAAAGAAGTAGTTTCGTGAACCATCTGAAGGATGTCACCTTTGGTCGAGTTGCTTGCTCACACCATCTTCATTGTTAAAACCATAATATTATAAGACCATAAGATATAGGAGCAGAACAGAACAGATCCAGCCCCTCTAGTCTACTCCACCAGTGATCCCTGGGGAACACAACTGGTCATTTGCAGCCAACCAGAAAAGGCCCTTCCTTATTCTCTTGCTTTCCTATCTACCAGTCAGCCAATCTTCTATCCATGCTAGTATCTATCATGTACGTTTGTACTACCACGGACACTTGTCTTCTGATCCTATGTCACTTCTTTCTAAGGTTTTGATAAAAGTAAGGAAACTAATTTCAATACATTGATACAACTCGTTGGAGATTTTTTGTTAAGACTTATAAATGATAGCCCTTGCATGAAATCTACCTCGGGGAGATACCCAGCTATGAACCTATCAATTCAAACCTTATTTAAAATGGTAGCATAGATAGATTTGAAATGGACTCAGGACTTCATTGGTATTTAATGATATAGCTCAAGGTTCCTTAAACAAAGAACAATACTCAATAGACTATCGATGAAACAAATGTACGGGGTCTCTTCTTTGTATGTTAAATTTAAAATGGCTTCTTTGTTATGTTAATCTTTTAAATTGCTGCGTATGTGGATTAAAATGGCTTCAATGTTATGTTAAATGCTGAGGAAGTCTCTAGCTAGACATTTGCTTGGGTTAGTACAAACAGCAGGGTGCTATTAGCCAATGGGTGTTCATGTTATCGTTTCTTTGGGCGATAATGCTGTCTCATATGACTGGGAACGGGGGTTTTTTGGGGGGAGTCGGAGGAGAAATGGGGAGGATGGTGGACGGGGGTTTTTGGGGGGGAGTCGGAGGAGAGACGGGGAGGACGACGGACGTGCGGGGGTTTTTGGGGGGAGTCGGAGGAGAGATGGGGAGGACGGCAGACGTGCGGGGGTTTTTGGCGGGGAGTCGGAGGAGAGACGGGGAGGACGGTGGACGGAGTTTTTGGGGGGGAGTCGGAGGAGAGACGGGGTCCGAGTGGTCCCGCGCCGGGAGACGATGGGGTCCGGGTGGTCCCAAGCCGCGAGTCGATGGGGTCCGGGTGGTCCCGAGCTGCGCGTCGATGGGGTCCGGGTGGTCCCGAGCCGCGCGTCGATGGGGTCCGGGTGGTCCCGAGCCGCGCGTCGACGGGGTCCGGGTGGTCGTCAGGAATTTCTGAGCTCCAACTTGTGCACGAAGAACTTGGACTTTGATAAGTCTGGCGCCTTTTTTTCCCCATTACTTCCTTTTCTGTATCGAACTTATATTAATTCCATAGACTTAGTAATATCTATAAAGTGTACTTGGTAAACGTACTGTGTGTGCTGGCTGATGATTGATGGTTGGGATTGACTCGAGTGGCAGTGGTACAGCAACCGACCCAGCGGGAAGCGTCCAGGCCGGTGCCGGGCGGTATTTCCCCTAGACATATACAAGCCAATATAGCTGAGCGTTACACAAATTAATAGAAAATTTAAGATTTTTCACACAATAATGCAAACAGACTCATTTGGTGGATGCCAAATTTCATCCAGTGAAGCTAACGTATTTTGATTCATATTTGCATCATATAATACGATATCCAGTTTTCTAAATTCATGATCTTTGGATATTCTGGTCCTTTATATATTGGTTATATCTTGTCCTTGTCCTTGAAGATACAAGAAATCAAAAATAAATGTTCTGTACTTTGGTCATATCAAAGATTCTATTCTAGCCAACCCCACTGATACAAGAAGCGAAAATCTTAACATGTTTGACAAGTTGACAGAAAACAATTGCTAGGACACCAAAAATTATAAGTGGTAGGAGCAGGAGTACGCCTTCTGGCCCATTCAGCCTCCTCCACCATTCAATAAGATCATAACTGACTAGCCACAGACTCACAGCATAACCCTTATTATGCATTTTAAATAAATTAAACAGGTAGCCCCTAGGCAGGGGTTCCCAACATTTTTTTTATCTCCTGGACTAATACCATTAAGCAAGGGATGCATGGACCTCAGGTTGGGAACCCCTGCTCTACTGCTTCTTACTTGCTGGTGAAAACAAAGATATCTACTCCCCTGAATCCTGAGGCTTGTCCCCTGGTTCTAGTATCACCTACCATTGAAAACAATCTTTCTGCCCTGTACTTATCTAAAACTTTTCATAATTTATATATTATAAATTACATCATAATAGGAATATATTGTAATTTTGTGATATGCACACAATTGTATCTGCTGTGCCTAAATCAGATTCTGAGGCAGGCCAAAGTGACAAGCATCCCTTGTATTTCAAGACATTTTAGGGTCAGGTCCAGGTCTTGTTGTAATGGGAAGTGTTGAGGATCAGAATTCCATTACCAGTGTTCAAAATGTTCGGGTACAGTGTATTACATAGCAGAACACTTTATAATTCAGCTCTAATTATTTTCTTTGTTGAATTGTATTGACAATGCAATTGTTAAGTTTACACATTTGTGATCACTCTTCTTTTCAGAAGAGAGGTAAAAAGACTCTGGAAATGGGCTGATTCTAGGCCAGTGCCCCTGACTGAGGCATTGCGGGAAAACATGGAACATCAGAAGCAGCAGGTTAGCTGCCGTGGGCTGTGTGTCCAGAGACCTGAGCCTTTCTGGGGCTGACTCTCTGGGCGCAGAGCTTGGAAAAAGTGATGCATCAAACCTTTAACATCATTAGTCGGCAAGTTGTTTGTTATGTCTCCTCTCTCACTATGAAACGGGGATACCTCTTTTTCCCTTATTAAGGAGAGAGAGAGAGGGAGCCTATGATATGTCGAATTACAGGATTGCCTTTGGGGTACTGCAAGTCTGTGTCTTTATTGATGTTTCACGCTTGAGTGCTCGGTGGAGTGCGCCGATTCTTTTATTGCTGTTGGGGAGGGGGTGTCATTTCCTTACTGCTGCTTGTGCGTGGCAGTGGGGAGCTGGAGCGGGCTTTAGGGTTTTAACTAACTGTCATTCATTCTGTGGGGCACTCCTCTGTTTTCATGGATGTTTGCGAAAAAGAAGAATTTCAGGATGTATATTGCATGCATTTCTTTGACATTAAATATACCCTGAAACCTATTGAAAAGTAAATGATATCCAATCACAACCAAACATTGCTACAAATGGGTATAAGTGAGACATGGTCTAGGATTGCACAGTAGTGCAGCAGTTAGCGTATTGCTTTATAGCATCGGCTGTAAGACTGGGGTTCACAGGGGGAGCTCTGTGATCCACAGCGTTAAGGAAAAAGATGGCTCAGTAGCTTCCTCACAGGTGGACATACTGAGGATCTGCATAATAAAAAAAAATGTGACAGGGTGGCAGGTTGGAGATACATCTCTATCAAAGGAAGTTTAAGGCACTCCTTCCTTTTGCTAGCCTGCATGTTACCCTTGGGCAAGGTGTAGATCTGCTTAACACTCTGATCAGGGTCACATGAAGCCATGGAAGCAGGTGGTGGATATCACAAGCCCTGGTTATGTGACACTGATGCCAGGCAGACAGTCTTTGAAGAGTATTGATAATAGCTGGGGTCACCTGTCTAGTAAAGACACTGCCCAGAAGAAGGCAATGGCAAACCACTTTTGTAGAAAAAATTTACAAGACCATGATAGACTATGGCATATGACACGGTACATAATGAATGAATGAATAATAGGTCACAGACAGCACAGCTTCCCAGAACTTCCTGGCCTCGATCACAGAGGTGTTAGATTCAAGATTCAAGTTGCTTAACTTCATTTCCGGTATACAAGTGTAAAGGGAAACAAAATAATTGTTTCTCCAGCTCCAATGCAACACCCAAAAAACAATAAGGCAAATAACAGAAGAATAAAAAAAAATGAAAACATATGATAGAATATACACAGATTGATTGAATGTCCATAAAGTGATGCTAGGCACAGGGTTGTCCTACATAAAAGTTACTGACAGGAAATGATAAAGTAGTGGTGATCAGCCTTGCTGCTTGGAGAAAGTAACTGCTTTTGAGTCTGGTGGTCCTGGTGTGGATGCTACATAGCGTTCTTTCCGATGGGAGTGGGACAAACAGTCCATGAGCAGGGTTGGAGGGATCCTTCATATTACTGACTATTTTCCAGCACCTTTGTGTAATGAATGTCCTTGATGGCAGGTAGGCTGATGCTGATGATGTGTTGGGCAGTTTTGGCTACCCGTTATAGAACCTTCCTGTCTACCACGGTGGAGTTTCCTTGCTATGCAAGGACACAGCTTGCTAGGATGCTCTCTACTGTGCACCTGTAGAATGACTTGAGTACAGACATACATCATCTTGCTCTCTGCAGCTTCCTCAGAAAGTAGAGGCATTGGTGAGTTTTCCTGATTTGCCGTGCCAGCAATGCAAAGAGGGCTGTGAGTGGTGCGAGTTCTCCTAAAGATTACAAGGACCATAGTGAAGATGAAGTTATATTGTGGCCCTGTTGAAGAAGTGCAGTAGAAATACAGACAGGTAAGCCTTACAGCAGTGGCAGTTATTGGTATTGGTTTATTTTTATCATGTGCACCACAATACAGTGAAAAAGTTAATAACCACCTCCTTTGTCTTGTTGACATTGAGGAAGAGATTATTTGCCTGGCCTTGAACTCTTCCATCTCTCTATATGGCGAACTTGACAATGTGATTGCTCAAGTGTTTGGCTGTGCAGTCATGTGTGAGCAGAGTATACAGTAATGGGTTCAGCACAGAGCCCTAGAGGCCACATGAATTGAAGATGATGGGGACAGAGGAGTGGTTGTCCATCCTGACTATCCGAGGTCAGTTGATTAGGAAGTCCAAAACAGTGTACAGTGGTGTATTTAGACCGAGAAGTAAGAGTTTGTTCACTAATGTCTATGGAACTATAGTGTTGATTGCCAAAATTAAAATCCACAAACAGCATTCTGATAAATGTCCTTTTTTTTTTTAGGTATGTCAATGGCATCTGTCGTTGAGCAGTTCTTCAGTAAGCATATTGGTGAGTGTCCAGTATGGTAGGAATGGAATTTTTTTGTATGTGCCATTACCTGCCATTCCAAGCAATACATAATGGTTGGCGTTAGTGCCACTGGGCAGTAATCGTTTAGTTCTGAAGGTGTAGAGTTATTTGGTACATGGATGATGGTGGCTGATTTGAAACACACGGGGACAGCAGCCTGGATGAGTGAAGTGTTTAAGATGTCCGTGAAGACAGTGAGTTGGCGTGCACATTCTGAGTACTCAGCCTGGCTGTTGTCTGTCCCCATCCACCAAACAGGGGTTGATTCTCTGCAGACTTCTCCTCTTGTCTGCTGCTGTTCCAGACAGTCTACTACTGTTACAGGCAACAGCAAGCAGGAAAGTCAGGACCAGCAAATAACCGTAGAGGAACTGACTGGCTGTATCTGTTCCATCAACTCAGATAAAGTTCCCTAAAATGACAGCTTACTAGCTGAGTAGTACACGACTCTGTAGGAATAGGTGGGCCCAGTCCTGCTGGAAATGTACAATGCTATGCTTCTTGCAGCAGCTTGGCAGACTCCATGAGGAAGGGCATTATGACTCTGATATACAAGCAGGAGGAGAGGGATGACATCAGGAAATCAGGTGTCCAATTTCACTATTGAATGTGGATTATAAGATTCTGTCCAAGGTCATCACTAACAGGGTCAAGTCTGCTCTAGGACAGGTGATCAATCTGGACCAAACTTGTGCTGTACCAGGTAAGATAATCTTTGACAGCCTTGCGTTGCTCAGGGACACCACCTATGTGCAGGACAAGGATGTGGATACATGCCTAGTCAGCTTGGATTAGGAGAAAACCTTTGACAGGATATCACATGCATATAAAATAGATGTACTCTCCAAATGGGCTTTGGGAAGGGAATCAGAAATTGGATCAAACTGCTCTACACAGACAACTGTAGTGCAGTCCAAATGAATGGATAGAAAACAGGTAGCTTCTCCATCATAGAAACATAGAAACACAGAAAATAGGTGCAGGAGTAGGCCATTCGGCCCTTCGAGCCTGCACCGCCACTTAGTATGATCATGGCTGATCATCCAACTCAGAACCTTGTACCAGCCTTCCCTCCAAACCCCCTGATCCCTTTAGCCACAAGGGCCATATCTAACTCCCTCTTAAATATAGCCAATGAACTGCTTCCTGTGGCAGAGAATTCCACAGATTCACCACTCTCTGTGTGAAGAAGTTTTTCCTAATCTCGGTCCTAAACGGCTTCCCCTTTATCCTCAAACTGTGACCCCTCGTTCTGGACTTCCCCAACATCGGGAACAATCTTCCTGCATCTAGCCTGTCCAATCCCTTTAGGATTTTATACGTTTCAATAAGATCCCCCCTCAATCTTCTAAATTCCAACGAGTATAAGCCTAGTTCATCCAGTCTTTCATCATATGAAAGTCCTGCCATCCCAGGAATCGCTGGTGAACCTTCTATACACTCCCTCTATGGCAAGGATGTCTTTCCTCAGATTAGGGAACCAAAACTGCACACAATACTCCAGGTGTGGTCTCACCAAGGCCTTGTACAACTGCAGTAGTACCTCCCTGCTCCTGTACTCGAATCCTCTTGCT
This sequence comes from Mobula birostris, assembly GCF_030028105.1. Classification (NCBI taxonomy): domain Eukaryota; kingdom Metazoa; phylum Chordata; class Chondrichthyes; order Myliobatiformes; family Myliobatidae; genus Mobula; species Mobula birostris. Next base: position 26,740,449 of record NC_092385.1, read on the forward strand.
GTGAATGCCAGCATACCATTCGCCTTTTTCACCGCCTGCTGTACCTGCATGCCCACTTTCAATGACTGGTGTATAATGACACCCAGGTCTCGTTGCACCTCCCCTTTTCCTAATCGGCCACCATTCAGATAATAATCTGTCATTCTGTTTTTGCCACCAAAGTGGGATAACCTCACATTTATCCACATTAAATTGCATCTGCCATGAACTTGCCCACTCACCTAACCTATGCAAGTCACCCTGCATCCTCTTAGCATCCTCCTCACAGCTAACACTACCGCCCAGCTTCGCGTCATCCGCAAACTCGGAGATGCTGCATTTAATTCCCTCATCTAAGTCATTAATATATATTGTAAATAACTGACCCTCAAGTCTGGAGTCTCCCATCTTGTTTATGAACTGTACCGAACCTTTTGCCAAATCCATCCTGAAAGACAAGAGCATAAGATGGGTGGTGTTACCAAGCAGAAGAGGGATACGGGTGAAAACCTCATGGATGGCGTCACTGCCTTCTGCTTGGATCACAGGTCAGTTTGCAGATTGATCAGCATCTGCAACCAATGCGAGTTGGCATCAGAGCTAAAGTTAACTGCACAAAGATAGAGGACATGCTCTTTGACAACCGGCCTGATCAATCCAGTGTCACCTTTAGCATTAGGTTGGATTACCTGAAGGTGCTGAAAGTCTGGTTCAGAGCAGCCGAGCTATACAACAAGAGCTGGCAGGAGCAGAATGGGAAGGTATAATACATATTGGGACTGTGGAGAGGACATTTCCCCCTCAATAACAGGGAAGAACCTGATCATCAGGTGTGAGGTGCTCCAAGAGCTGCTATACTTGGTGTATATATGACCCACTCCTTCCCTCCTGGGAAATTACCCAGGCCATCTTGCGGTTTTATTTGGGAAACCAGGGTAGAGTGAGTCAAATCAGTTACGACGCATGTCCCTGGACATCAAGGACAAAATGTACCCAACATTGCCTCATCCTGTTGACCACCTTTATGTGGAACCTAACTATATGACCACCAAGTACCACAATGTGCCGAGGCTCTATCTGTTGCAGATATTGTGTTGGGTTTCACCCCAGTGCTGCGCAGCATCCCACTCAGTTGGACATTGCTGCACTACTTGTCCTTTGAGGAAAAGTTCTTCACACCAACACTTTTGACAAGTCCATCAGTCATTGGTCAGCAAGGAGCATCCTGCAGACACTTCAGAAGGACTCAATTGATACAGTGGGGTGGCTCTCTGAGTAAACTGTCCAGATAATCTGGAAGAATTGGGTGCCATGGTAATGTAGTATTTAGCACAACGCTATAACAGCTCATGGCAGAGTTCAGAGTTCAACTCCAGAGCTGTCAGTAAGGAGTTTGTATGTATTCCCCTTGACCACGTGGGTTTCCTCCAGGTGCTCCACTTTCCTCCCGCAGTCCATAGACGAACCAGCTAGTAGGTTAATTAGACCCTCTAAGTTGTCCTGTGATTAGGCTAGTGTTAAATAGGTGGTTGCCAAGTGGCACAGCTTGTTGGGCCAGAAAGCCTGTTTGACGCTGCATTTCTAAATAAAAATAAGAATGCCACATTGATAGATTGAACCAGAAGTGACCAAGATTGTGCTTGTCAAATCCTTTCTGCATGTCTGGAGCATTACTCCCACTGTGCACTGCTTCTGCGAGATCTGTAGTAGGCATGAAATGATAATTCAACTCTTGGCAGACTGTGAGTTTGCTAAAAAGATGTGGAGAAAGATGCAAGGGCCTGTGTCATGGTTCACCACAGTTAGCTGCCTGATTATAGGGCTGTTCCCAGTGACATACTGAGAGACAGTCATCAAGTGCTGCTGGAAGATCATCAACTCAGTGAAAGATGCCTTTTGTTCTGCCCAAAACTTGTTGGCCCGACAGCACATCTAGGTGTCCATAGTGGAATACTGCTGGCCTGCAATCTGGAATGTACCAGGGTACAAGCTAAAGGATACCCTGTAATTTGGTGCAGCCACTGCAAGGCCTTGGTGGGGAAGGACCACAGTATAGGGTTCTTTCACTACAGGAGAGGGAGGGGCCGGGTTGAGTGAGGAAGCAGAGGCATTGCACGATTTATTCTTTTAATTTTTTAAAATTATGAATAAAGTTTATTTTGGTAAAAATAGCTATAAGATTGAGGTTCAATTCCTGTGGCTGTCTGTAAGGAATTTGTATGTTCTCCCTGTGACCATATTGATTTCCTCGGGGTGTACTGGTTTCCTCCCACATTCCAAAGATTTTGCGAGTTAGGGTTAGCAAGCTGTGGACATGCTACGTTGGCACTAGAAGCTTGGTGATACATGCAGGCTGCCCCCAGCACATGTCAGACATTGTTGGTCATTGTTTCAATGAATATGACATATAAAGCTTTTTATGTTTTATCACTTTACAATACAAAGTTCAAAGTAGATTTATTATCAAAGCACATACAGTACTGTGCAAAAGCCTCGGGCACCCTAATCACGGTATATACAGTATATGTATTTAAGATGATACATTGTTGACAGAATGTCAGATGGTGACGAGAGGGTGTGCAGAAATGAGATATGTCAACTAGTGGAATAGTGTCGCAGCAACGACCTGGCACTTAATGTCAGTAAGACGAAAGAGCTGAGTGTGGACTTCTGGAAGGGCAAGATGAAGCAACACATACCAATCCTCATAGAGGGATCAGAAGTGGAGAAAGTGAGCAGTTTCAACTTCCTGGGTGTCAAGATCTCTGAGGATCTAACCTGGTCCCAACATATCGATGCAGTTATAAAGAAGACAAGACAGCTGCTATACTTCATTAGGAGTTTGGAGAGATTTGGTTTGTCAACAAATACACTCAAAAATTTCTATAGATGTACCATAGAGAGCATTCTGATAGGCTGCATCACTGTCTGGTGTGGGGGAGGGCTACTGCACAGGACCAAAAGAAGCTGCAGAGGGTTATAAATTTAGTAGGCTCCATCTTGGGTACTAGCCTACAAAGTACTCAGGACATCAAGGAGTGGTGTCTCAGAAAGGCAGCGTCCATTATTAAGGACCTCCAGCACCCAGGGCATGCCCTTTTCTCACAGTTACCATCAGGTAGGAGGTACAGAAGTCACGCACCCAGCGATTCAGGAACAGCTTCTTCCCCTCTGCCATTCAATTCCTAAATGAACATTGAACCCTTGGACACTACTTCACTTTTTAAAATATATATTATTTCTGCTTTTGCACGATTTTTAATCTATTCAATATACATGCACTGTAAAATTGATTTATTATTATTTTATTTTTGTTTTTTTTCTTCTATTGTATGTATTGCATTCTACTGCTGCTGCTAAATTAACAAATTTCATGACACATGCCAGTGATAATAAACCTGATTCTGATTCTGACTTTTGCACAGAGTTGTGTTTGTCAATGTGGAGTGGAGAGTAAGTTTATAAACCCGTCAGGAGCAAACAATGTTGGGAATGATGAGGAGCACCACAGAAGAGTTGTTGGACAGGTGGCAGAGAAGGAGTGCCAGGGCAGGGGATGCTGTGAGTGCAGACACACTCAGCTCTGAGACACCAGGCAAGGTCATTTGATTCCAAATAATTAATTTATTGATCATTACAGGATGTCTCTCTGGTGCTTTTTGCTCCCTCCCCTCTCTCTACCCCTTTTCCCAACCATGATTCCCCTTCCAACAACAGAGATCCATATCGGAATCAGGCTTATCATCACTCATTGATGTCATTAATTTTTTTCTTTGGTTTTGCAGAAGTACAATGCAATACATAAAATTACTACAGTACTGTGTTATGTCTTAGGCACCTCAGCTCTATATATGTGCCTAAGAATTTTGCACAGTACTGTAAACATCACCATTTACAACCTGAGATTAGTTTTCTTGCAGGCATACACAGTAAATCCAAGAAATATAGTAGAATCAATGAAACACCGCACCTAAAAAGGACAAACAAACAGCCAACGCGCAAAAGACAAAAAAACTGTGCAAATACAATAAATAAACAAACAATAAATATTGAGAACATGAGATGAAGTATCCTTGAAAATGAGTCCATAGGTTATGGGAATAGTTTAGTAATGGTGCGAGTGAAGTTATCTCCTCTAGTTCAAGAGCCTTTTGATTGAGGGGTAATAACTGTTCCTGAACCTGGTGGTGGAGGTCCTTGATGATGGATGCTACCTTCTGTGTAGATGTGCTCAGTGGTGGAGACAGCTTTACCCGTGATGGACTGGGCTATATCCACTATTTTTTGTGGGATTTTCCATTCAATTTTTTAAGCATCCTGCAGGATCGTCGTGGTTCACTGGCACCATCTTGGCCAGCATCAATGGTGCAATCATTAATCACTCAGTCAAATAAGTGAACACCAAAAACTTCTAAAAACTTCAGTGTATACCACTGAAAGTATCCTAACCAGTTACACCACAATCTGGTATGGCAATTCAAATGCAGGAATATATGAAGCTGCAAAGAGTATTGGAGTCAGCCAAATACATCAGGAGCATATACAGTACTTCACTGCCATCAGTAATTTCTACACAAGGTGCTGCCTCAATAAGACAATACCTATCAAAGTTGCCCACCATCCCTCTTCTCACTGCTACCATCATGCAAGTAGTGCACGTCTGAGGTCATACACCACGAGGTTCAAGAAGAGCCTCCCTTCAACCATTCAGTTCTTAAGTCAAACTCTACAACCCAATCACTACCTCAGTATAGGCACACTATGACCATTTTCTGCTACCATGGACAAGTTTTTATTTTGATTGTATTTTGCTTGTATAATTTTGTATGATTTAATTTATGTTTTTCTTGTGAGTTTGAAGTGCATGAGATGCACTGGAAACAAATTTTTCATTGTGCCCATGCATACATGTGCTTGTGAGCTTGAGAATTAACTCGACTGACTATATAGGGAGCCATGTTACTTTCAAGTAGAGGAAAATAATGAGACCAATACTTTAAACACCTGAGGTGCACCTTTAGTTGGGGTTGACCATGGATGTTGTGTCTCAGCCATCTAAGTGATACAAAAGCCAGGGAATTATGATTTGGAGAGCAAGCTGTTGCCCATGTAGCAGGCTCCCCCTCTCCAGATAGTTGATGAATCCAAAGAAATGGTAATATTTTCAATATTTTAAAGTGTAATATGAAACTGAAGAAACCTGTAATTTAAGATAAACTACTTCTGTAGAAATAAAATTCCACAATTTAGAAACATATAAGAGCAGCATAATATACAGCTTTCTTTGAGACTAGATTTTTTTTGTAGATTAGATACATTGACATGATAGTTTTCAGTGGATTAATGGTCTAACTTGTATCATATTTCATATTCGGTAACATATGTTTGTTCATTTTGATGAAATTTTAACATCACAAAGTATAGATTTAATTCATATTATTAATTAACTAAGTATTTTCCTCTCCTACAAAGGAAATTGGATTTGAAAATCATCGAATAGTGTTGAAGTATTCAGTGCCACCTCCGAACAAATGCAACTTAACTGATGTGCATATTGCATGTCATAAGCCAGAACTTGATGGTCCTGGCCAGCTTCCCAGACTCAGTATCCACAATCCCCACATGTCTGCACTTGTCTGGACCAGAGGTAAAGCACAATCTCACTGGTCATTTCAATACCAAATCAACAAAAAGTAATGACGAGCACAAGAGCCAACCTCAATTTCACCAAGAGGTTTTGACAGAAGGCAAAGCTACAAGGGGCATAACTTGTCTTCTGTCAAAAGAGTAATTGATCTTTAATAGATTTCATAAGTATTATTCTTAAGTATTTTAGGAGGTACTCAAAACAGTTAAAATTTATTTCTAAAACATACATTTTTAATCAAAATGTTCTTTGACAATATCAATTAAAGAAACATAATGAAAACAGATCTTTTCATTTATCTCATAAATCAATCCTCACTGAATTTATATATAATTTCAGGTTCTCAGAACAGGCCTAGTGGAGGATCAGAGAGATGATTCCACACGTATTTGTGGGAATCCTAGCAAGACTGGGGCCTGCTAAAACAGAGTAACAGATGCAGCACCATCTGTCTTACTGCAAGTTTTGGACTTTCAGTGCACACTGAAAGTTAGAACTTATTTTCATTCTAATGGTTGACGGGTCCCTATAAAAACTATTAGCCACAGCCAGCATGATACGGCCTAATGTGAAACTTGAGTTCTACCATTCAAAAGTAGTGGATATCCAGCTCGACAAAGAAAATAGAATAAAGTTGTTGGATGGGAGACAGAGGCAGAGGGACAGATAGAGCACAAAAACACAGCTAATCCTACTTGTATTTATTACTGCATTCGCCATTTAAAAGATAGTAAACAACATTATGATGATTACACACTACAAACTGTGTCACTGCTGAGTACCCAAAGGAAAACAAAGCCATAAATGGAATGAGAGATTTGTGAGAGAGGAAGGTCTAACATTTAAAGATGTCATGGATTAGAATCCATTGGGATAGACAGAAGTTTGAATCACAGCCTTAATAGGTCAAAAGGCTTGAGACTTTGTCAGGGCTAAGTAGATCAACCCTTAAGGATTCAAAATTGATTGAATACATCAAAGTAAAGAACAAACATGAATCAGGACTTAGGTGCAAGTGAACAATTAAATTAAAGGAAACTACTTTATTAGGGTTACAAGTGCAAGACTACTTATTAGTCAGGGGACCCCTCTTAAAACCTACCTGATAGACCAAGCAGTGGCATGAAACGATTTTTTTGAGTACTAATTGATAAGCACACCTCAGAATAACCGGAATAATTTAAGAGCATTGTATGGTAAATTACATCATATGGCAAAAAAAGCATGTGATCAGCACTAGCTCTCTCAGGCTCTAAGTGTCAATCTACGTTTCTGGAACAGCGCAATTCAATCTGGAAATCTTTGTAATCATATTTCACTTGGGGAGAAAAAGTAATTTTCATATATGAATCACCAATTCAGACTGCTGTGCATCAAAAATTCTAAATGTGAATCTGTTTCAATCTCTGTAAGTAGACTGATACAGCTTCCAACTGAGCATCACACTTTCATTCCTACATTGAAGTGCTAACTTGAATTTTCCACTTATATTCTGTAGTGAAGTTCTAAACCTCTAAATGTTCAGGATTAAAAGTATTATCATTGGAATAAATTAATACAAATGCAACAAATAAGAAAGTGAAATATTAGTTTACATGACCTACTTCATGATTGCATCGCCTCTGATCTGGGCTGACAATTAGTGGCACCTAATTAATTAGCATGTTTATTTTGGCTTTTTTCTTAAAGATGTGCTGTGTGTCTCCCGGCTACAGCTGCGTTCTTTGCGAATCGGTACAGTATCTGTCCGGGGCCCGGGTGTTGGGGTGGTGGGACACGGGGGTGTCATCTCATCATCGATCAGGGCAGGCAGCTCATCTTCTCCTATGACTGCCTGCCTCGATGTCGAAGGTCGAGATTCATCAGCTGATGTGGAAGGCTTGCTTGACTGCTGAGCCTCGTGCATTTTTCTGTCATACAGTTGTTTGTAAGCACTCAAACCATCCTACAAGTATCCCCTAAACCTACGTACCCTTTCAAAATTAAAGTCGTACTTTATCATTGCAGCGAAAATCTCACACAGTTGCTTCACTTTCTGCATTCAGTTGCATTCGGTTTCGATTGTTATCCTTTCCTCTTCCAATTGCATCAGCTCTTCATCTATCAGTTCTTGGTCATGGGATGCCAAAACCTCTTCAACATCATCTTCGTCAACTTCCACAAGCCATACTCACTTTGTCCTTGTTTCGTTCACCATGATTGAAACCCTTAATTATGTCTAGTTTTACACTAAGTGTAACACCCTTACTCTTTCAGGCTTTTCCGACACCTTAGAACTCATCTTGCTAATGGCTGCTCAATGCAACGTGTTAAAGCAATGCCATTCCAAATCCGGGACAGAGCGGCTGCTCAGGGCATGCGCTGCCTTTTATTGTGCGCTGATTTTTTCGCGCGCTGATTTTTTATTGCGCGCTGCCTTTCTTCGTAACAGTGAAAACACCTTCTGAAAGCGAAAACAGGGTACTAATATAGGTCTTTCGTAACAGTGAGGTTTCATAAAGCGAACATTCGAAAAGCGGGGGACACCTGTACTCTCAAACTGAAAATGGAAAGTTATTTTGATAACATTTAGTTCTCTGCATCTAACAATATGGGAAATCAACATAGCTGTAAATAAGAGGCTGAAGTTCCGAGACTTTTCACTGTGTATTCTGCCTTAGATTTTCTATTTCAGTGTGAACTACATCCATTATTGCAGCTATTCTCTGATCAAACATTAGTTGCAATTTCTGTAAATAGATTGTAGTTTGCTTGCTTTCAAATTTGTGTGCATGACCTTTAGCATTGTGGTTTCAGAAATCATTTGTCTTGCATCCAATGTTTGACAAGTTCTTTTGCTGTTCAGTGCATGTCATCCATCAGAATTTAGTAAATGGACTTTTTGAAATAGTTACCACAAACTCTGCCTGAGGCTTTTAAATATAATTTAAAAAGTTAGATCTGAACTATTACCCATTAGCCTTTTGATACACAAATCAAAAAGGTAGTAGATGGCCTTCAAGAATTTTGCTGCATTTTACAGAAGCACCTATCTGAATTTCAGACAATGATAAGCTGGTACTGTATCTATACTCAGTACAGGGAATAAATAAAAATGTCTAGCAATGATTTTACAAAGAAAATGGTAACTAACTGCCTTTTAACAAATTTCCTCTTCTTCTCCTCAGTTCCATAAGGGATTATTTATAAACTAGATAAGTACCAGCTGGATCATCAATTCTGCTCCAAACGGTAAGTGTAATTAGCATCATAACCATATTTCCTTTGACTGGTAAGGTCACGTCCAACTGAAGCCCAAAAATATTTTTTTAAACTAAGGTCATGTTAAGTGAAAATATTTCAATACTTCTAATCATTCTTTAAAGGCAAAAAAAGTTTCAAAAAATACACATTCCAAAGTCATAGCACTTTTTAAGTTCGCAGCAAAAATACCCAAGTGGATTTGCAGCCACCATATCTATATAATAATGTGTTTCAAGTTCCATTCAAATGATATTTTACTAACCATATTATTGAGATAACTTGTTTCAGAGGTTCATCCTCTGCTTAAAGAATAGCCTGTGAAAAGCTCATCTAATTCAAATAAACTGTTTACACTGACATAGGCTAATTCCCTCACACTAAGTAACATAACTAAATTTCGCTTCTGCTTTCTTTTCCCTAAATTTTAAAGGCACAAATCTCTTAAAGCAAAAAAAGCTGCATTGCTGGAAACAGGAATCTAAGAGAAAATTATGGAGTACATATGTAGACTGGAGAACAGAGAAAACAATGTAGGAGTTGTAAAATTCAGAGCAATAAGATATTCAGCAGGTCAGGCTGGCATGTTCTACACCGAGAGGTAAAAGCACAAACATATGATCCAATATCACAGATGTCTGATATAAGACTATAAAACCAGAAGATATAGGAGCAGAAGTAGGCCATTCAGACCATCGAGTCTGCTCCATCATTCAATCATGGGCTGATCCTATTCTTCCAGTCATCCCCACTCCCCTGCCTTCTCCCCATACCCTTTGATGCCCTGGCTAATCAACAACCTATCTATCTCTGCCTTAAATGCACCCAGTGACTTGGACTCCACAGCCACTCGTGGCAACAAATTCCACAGATTTACCTCCCTCTGACTAAAGAAATTTCTCTGCATCTCTGTTCTAAACGGTCATCCTTCAATCCTGAAGTCGTACCTTCTTCTCCTACAGTCTCCTACCATGGAAAATAACTTTGCCATATCTAATCTGTTCAGGCCTTTTAATATTCGGAATATTTCTATGAGATTCCCCCCCTCATTCTCCTGACTTCCAGGGAATACATCCCAGGAGCTGCCAGACATTCCCCAGATGGTAACCCTTTCATTCCTGGAATCATTCTCGTGAATCTTCTCCAAACTCTCTCCAATGTCAGTATATCCTTTCTAAAATAAGGAGCCCAAAACTGCACACTTACCTCCAAGTGTGATCTCATGAGTGCCTTATAGAGCCTCAACATCACATCCCTGCTCTTACATTCCATACCTCTAGAAATGAATGCCATCTTCACCACCGACTCAACCTGGAGGTTAACCTTTAGGGTATCATGCACAAGGACTCCCAAGTCCCTTTGCATCTCTGCATTTTAAATTCTCTCCCCATCTAAATAGTAGTCTGTCCGTTTACTTCTTCCAAAGTGCATCACCATACATTTTCCAATATACAAGACCATAAAACATAGGAGCAGAATCAGGTCACCCAGCCCCTTGTGTCTGCTCTGCCATTCCATAATGGCTGATCCCAGATCCCACTCAACCTTATACACCCGCCTTCTCGCTGTATCCTCTGATGCCCTGACCGATCAGGAAACTATCAACTTCCGCCTTTATATATACTTACAGGCTTGGCCTCCACCACAGTCTATGGCAAAGCATTCCACAGATTTACTACTCTCTGACTAAAAAAAAAAATCCTCCTTACCTTTGTTCTAAAGGTCACTCTTCAATTTTGAGGCTGTGCCCTCGAATTCTGGATAATCCCACCATTGGAAACATCCTCTTCACATCCACCCTATCTAGACCTTTCAACGTTTGGTAGGTTTCAGTAAGATCCCCCTGAATTCTCCTAAATTCCAGTGAATACAGGCCCAAACCTGCCAAACACTTCTCATATATTAATGCCTTCTTCCCAGAATCATCCTCGTGAACCTCCTGATGAGTGTCTTATAAAGGCTCGGCATTATCTCCTTGCTTTTATATTCTATTCCTTTGAAATAAATGCCAACATTGCTTTTGCCTTCTTTACCATAGACTCAACCTGTAAATTAACCTTCTGGGAGTCTTGCAGGAGGACACCCAAGTCCTTCTGCACCTCTGATGTTTGAACCTTTTCCCCATTTAGATAATAGCTCGCACTATTGCTTCTTCTACCAAAATGCATTATTACTCATTTCCCAACACTGTATTCCATCTGCCATTTTTTGTCCATTCTTCCAATTTGTCCAAGTCCTGCTGCAATTGCATTGTTTCCACGGCACCTTCTACCACTCCACCTATCTTCGTATAATCTGCAAATTTTGCCACAATGCCATCAACTGCATTGACAAATAATGAGAAAAGTAGCAGTCCCAATACTGACCCCTGAGGAACACTAGTCACCAGCAGCCAACCAGAAAAGGCCCCTTTTATACCCACTCGCTGTCTTGTCTGTCAGCCATTCTGCTATCCACACCAGTATCTTTCCTGTAACATCACACGATTTTTTCTTGTTAAGCAGCCTCATGTGTGGCATCTTATCAAATGCCTTCTGAAACTTCAAGTAAATGACATCCACTGCCTCTCCTTTGTCCACCCTGCTCGTTACTTCCTCAAAGAATTCTAACAGATTTATCAGGCAAGTTTTCCCTTTATAGAAACCATGCTGACTTTGACTTACTTTATCATTAGTCACCAAGTACCTCAAAACCTCACCCTTAATAATAGACTCCAACACATTCCCAATCACTGGCCTATAATTTCCATTCTTTTGCCTTCCTCCCTTCTTAAATACTGGACTGACATTTGCAATCTTCAAGTCCACCAGGACCATGCCAGAGTCAAGTAATTCTTGAAAGATCATGACCAATGCATCCATTATCTCTTCGGTAACTTCTCAGAACTCTGGGATGTCTTCCATCTGGCCCAGGTGACTTCTCCACCTTAAGACCTTTGAGTTTGCCTAGCACTTTTTCCTTTGTAATAGCAATGGCACTCACTCCTGCTCCCCGACTCTTATGGACCTCTGGCACACTGCTAGTGTCTTCCATAGTGAAGACAGATGCAAAATGCACATTAGGTTCATCTGCCATTTCCTTGTCCTCCATTACTACATCACCAGCATCATTTTCCAGTGGTCCAATGTCAAGTTACACCTCCCTTTTACTCTTTATATAACTGAAAAAAAGCTACTGGTATTCTGCTTTACATTACTGGCAAATCTGCCCTCATATTTCATCTTTTCCCTTCTTATAGCTTTTTTAGTAGTCTTTTGTTGGATTTTAACAGCTTTCTAATCATCAACTTACCATTCACTTTCACCTCCTTATTTGCCCTTTCCTTGGCTTTTATGCAGTCTTCAACTTCCTTTGTACTAGCTTTCCAACCCCAGCCATTTGAGAACTTCTTCCTCTGTGCGATACATCTATCCTGTGCCTTGTGAACTATTCCCAGAAACTTCAGCCATTTCTGCTCTGCTGTCATCCCTTCCAGTATCCTCCATTAATCCAACTGGGCAAGCTTGCTTCTCATGCCTCTAACTTCCCCTTATTCCATTGTGATACTGATGCATGTGAGTTATGCTTCTCCCTCTCAAATTGTAGTATGAATTCAATCATAGTATGATCACTGCCTCCTAAGGGTTCCTTTACATTAAGCTCACTAATCAGATCTGGGTTATTACAGAACACCCGATCTAAGATAGCCTTTCCCCGAGTAGGTTCAAGCACAAGCTGCTCTAAAAAGCCATCTCGTAGGCATTCAACAAATTCCCTCTCTTGCGATCCGACACCCTGATTTTCCCAATCCCTTTGCATATTGAAGTCCCCCATTACAATTGTGTCATTACCCTTATTACATGCCTTTTCCAGCTCTCTTCACAATCTCAACCCCACATCTCGCTACTATTTGGAGGCCTATACCTATAATGGTTTTTTTACTCTTGCAGTTTCTTAATTCCACCACAAAGATTCAACATTCTCTGACCCTACATCACCTCTTTCTAAAGATGTAATTCCATCTCTTACCAACAGAGCTACACCACCGCCTATGCCTTCCTGCCTATCCTTTCAATATAAAATCTGTCCTTTGATGTTAAGCCCCCAACAATGGCCTTCTTTCAGCCACGACTCAGTGATGCCCAAGTCATACCAACTAATCTCTAATTGCACCACAGGTGTGTCCATCTTACTCTGAATGCTATGTGCATTTAAGTACAGCACCTTCAGTCCTAAATTCTTTGCCCTTTTGAATTTTGCCTTTATGGTACAATTCAACTCTTTGCTCTGTAAGCATTTATACCTAATCATTGGCTTGTCCTTCCTTATATTCATGTTACACCCATCAACTACTTGTAAACCTGCTAGCTCATCTACAGCTCTATCATACTGGCTCCCATCCCCCTGCCATATTATTTTAAACGTGGAGAAAAGAAATTATAGTGGCAAGCAAAAGTTTGGGCACCCCTGGTTAAAATTTCTGTTACTGTGAATAGCTAAGCAAGTAAAAGATTACCTGATTTCCAAAAGGCATAAAGTTAAAGATGACACATTTCATTAATATTTTAAGATTACTTTTTTCATTTCCATCTTTTACAGTTTCAAAATAACAAAAAAGGAAAAGGGCCCGAAGCAAAAGTTTGGGCACCCTGCATGGTCAGTACTAAGTAACACTCCCTTTGGCAAGTATCACAGCTTGTAAACACTTCCTGTAGCCAGCTCAGAGTCTTTCAATTCTTGTTTGGGGAATTTTTGCCCATTCTTCCTTGCAAAAGGCTTCTAGTTCTGTGAGATTCTTGGGCCATCTTGCATGCACTGCTCTTTTGAGATCTATCCACAGATTTTCGATGATGTTTAGGTCAGGGGGCTGTGAGGGCCATGGCAAAACCTTCAAACTTGCACCTTTTGAGGTAGTCTATTGTGGATTTTGAGGTGTGTTTAGGATCATTATCCTGTTGTAGAAGCCATCCTCTTTTCACCTTCAGCTTTTTTTTAAATATACAGACGGTGTGATGTTTGCTTCCAAAATTTGCTGGTATTTAATTGAATTCATTCTTCCCTCTACCAGTGAAATGTTCTCTGTGCCACTGGCTGCAACACAAGGCCAAAGCATGATCGATCCACTCCCATGCTTAACAGTTGGAGAGGTGTTCTTTTCATGAAAACATACCTTTGCTCATTGTGGCCAAAAAGTTCTATTTTAATTTCATCAGTCCACAGGACTTGTTTCCAAAATGCATCAGGCTTGTTTAGATGCTCCTTTGCAAACTTCTGATGCTGAATTTTGTGGTGAGGATGCGGGAAAGGTTTTCTTCTGATGACTCTTCCATGAAGATCATATTTGTGCAGGCATCGCTGCGCAGGTCTTAAAAGTTCCTCCAATAGCCAATTTTAAATTACTTAATCTTTATGATGTAAATTTGGGTTATTCATTTTTAAGGAATATCATTTTGTGTAATTTACTTTGCTATTTAGAAATTGATATTATAAAATTACATAGACTAAATTAAGGGAACCAGAATTGATTAATCATCAGAACCAATAACTCTTCAAACCTTTTCAGAGAGGTAGATTGATCACTGAATAAAATCAGCTTTAAAAATGCAATGTGTTGTGTATTCAAGTTATGCATTAATACAGTGGCATGCAAAAGTTTGGGCACCCCGGTCAAAATTTCCGTTACTGTGAATAGTTAAGTGAGTAGAACATGAACTGATCTCCAAAGACCAATAGAGTGCACCACGACTCCAGAGTCTGCTAAATCTTCCTGAAGGTCTTTTGCAGTCAAGCAGGAGTTCTGATTTGCCTTTCTAGTAATCCTACAAGCAGTTTTCTCAGAAAGTTTTCTTGGTCTTCCAGACCTCAACTTGACCTTCACCATTCCTGTTAACTGCCATTTCTTAATTACATTACAAACTAAGGAAACGGCTACCTGAAAACACTTTTCTATCTTCTTATTGCCTTCTCCTGCTTTGTGGGCATCATGTATTTTAATTTTCAGAGTGCTAGGCAGCTGCTTAGAGGAGCCCATGGCTGCTGATTGTTGGGACAAGGTTTGAGGAATCAGGGTATTTATAAAGCTTTGAAATTTGCATCACCTGGCCTTTCCTAATGATGACTGTGAACAAGCCATAGCCCTAGCAAGCTAATTAAGGTCTGAGACCTTGGTAAAAGTTATCTGGGAGCTCAAATTTCTTGGGGTGCCCAAACTTTTGCATGGTGCTCCTTTTCTTTTTTCCCCCCACTCTAAAATTGTACAAAACAAAACTAATACACTAATCTTGCTTAAAATGTTGGAAAGAATGTTTCGTCTTTAACTTTATGACTTTTGGATATCAGTTCATCTTCCACTCACTTAACTATTCACAGTAACAGAAATTTTGACCGGGGTGCCCAAACTTTTGCATGCCGTTATATTAATGCACAACTTGAATACACAACACATTGCATTTTTAAAGCTGATTTTATTCAGTGATCAATCTACCTCTCTGAAAAGGTTTGAAGAGTTATTGATTCTGATGATTAATCAATTTGGTTCCCTTAATTTAGTCTATGTAATTTTATAGATATCAATTTCTAAACAGCAAAGTAAATTGCACAAAATGACATTCCTTAAAAATGAATAACCCAAATTTACATCATAAAGATTAAGTAATTTAAAATTGGCTATTTGAGGAACTTTTAAGACCAATGGTTTATTTGAAGACTATGAATTTTCAGAATGAGATCACAGATGTTCCACAGCATTTAACATAGCAACTTGCAATTTTAACACCTGTAACAAAGGACATTGACCTAACGTGGGTCACAACAGCAAAACTATATTAAAAATTGGCAAAGGAGGAGTACGGGAGGTACAACTGTAAGGGAAGTACAATTATTCAGTATCAATAAGAGTCTTCAACGTACGAAAGTTAAATAGTGAGACAGCTGTAGTTAAGGGAGGCATTTCAATGTCTAAAGCCCTAGAATGACTGAACACATGAATTTCATTGGTGGGAAAATAGAACAGATATAGATGCAGGAGGCCAAAACCATATGAATTTTAAGGAGGTTTTGGAGAGGTGAAGTAACAAAAAAATTGCAAATAAAAGGATGGAAATTTTATATTGGGTATTTTGAAATCCAAACACAATCAGATAATGGGAAAATTGATTTGTCATGAGTTACAGTAATGTAGGAAAACTTTTGGATAAACTCAGTTTCAATAGAGGATGTAAAGACAACAAAGGAAAGTACATCAAAATGGCAAGTTTAGAGATTACAAAAATGTGAATATGATTTCAGCAACAGATGAGGCAGGAGTCAAGATGGATAATCTAGCTGTTTTTAAATGGCAAAAAGGAAATGGAGATAGAAGCTCATCACCAATGTAAACATCAGAAAATATTCTATAGGGAGATACAATCAAGCAAAGAATCTTACCAATTACATGCTATATATCAAGAGATATACAGATGAATAGCTTAGAAAATCTTTTGTAAATGCTGTGAAAACAGTACTACATATTTACTCAATGTTTTTTAATACTGCAATTGTAGAAGTCAGAAATAAAAAAAAATAAAATTCCAGAAGTAGTCAGATCAGGTAAAAACTGTGGAACACAAAACAGAAGCAGTGTTCCAGGTCAATGATTTCATGAGAACAAATGCCAAGAATGGAGAGGTTAGAATGCAAATGAAATAGAGAATCAAAAGGCTGCTAATTGGCAAATTAGAGCAGCTCTTGAATAAATGCAGACATCCTGCAAAATAGTCATTTTAGAGGAGATTATGTTAAGAGCAGTGAATGCATTGTACTAAACTGGCAAAATCTAGGTAAATTACGAAGTGTCAGATTTTTGAACAGAATGAACCAACCCATAAAAACTCCCTCACTATATTTGCTCTCTTTTTGCACCATTGATATAATTTATAGTATTTGTATATTTTGCACTGTATTGCTGCCGCAAAACAAATTTCACAACATATGTCACTGGCATTAAATCTGAGTGTCTTAGTTTCTGATACGAAATAGGAAAAGGTTAAAAGGGGCAAGTATGGCATCTCCTGCAGGTAAAGGTGCGTGATAAGGGGAATAACTTTTGGTGGAGATGGAATCGTGAACCAGAGCATTTGAGAGGAATGGTTTTTAAAGAATGTTAAAATACAAATGGAAAAATTAAATATATTGGGTAGTGATGCCATTAAAGATAGTGGAAATCCAATGAATATGATATCTAGTGAAAGGTGACAGCAAAAGGAACCTTATTCTTACTTTGAGTAAGAGTGAGTGAGAATAGGGGAAGAAATGTTGGTTAGGATACCATAGCAGAGGAAAATTTAAGACTTCACCTCAGAACTGGGTGCAGGGCTTCATCTTAAAAATATACATGATGGAGCCCATGCGAGCAAACGGAAGGAAAATAGGATTTTTTTTTAACAATATGGGCTTCCCCAAAGTGCAAACATTTATATATGACACACATTATTATATTACTCCTTTATTCCTTACAGAGACTATGCCCCAAAATTTTTTATTAAAGTTCTCAAAAATTACACGTATCAACTGCAATGCTCTCAAAGTGGCATTACCAGGTTTCCCTGTATCATGTCATGCTGTAGCAGCTTCTGCACCCACTAATCTACTGAAAGATTGCAAAATCTCAGCTGCAATTTCAATAAACAACCTTTTAAAAGGGGTGTGCTTACACCACAAGGAACACTCTTCTAGCTATATTGCTTCAAGAATGGAGACTACAATTGAGGAATGTTAATTAAGCTTTTGTTTACAGAAAATTTATTGAAGATACAAAGAAAGGTCTATCTTAAGTGAGCTGCACGTACAAGAAACAGTAAGGACGTAGAGTATTATGGAGCAGCTTAGCAAAGAATGCAGTTGAAGCATTGGTCTTTAATCAGGTTTCAGAGGAAATCTATTTAGCAGAAGTGGATTATTCTGTCATTAATGAGGAAAGTCACATCAGAGACAATTTTTACACATCGCACTGCTGTTCACACCATTTGAAGGTATCTCACATTACAAGTTGTCAGGGTTCAAATTTCCCAAGAGGTGCCAATGAAATGGGCACAATATTGGCTTACATAGGGAAAATCTTATTTTCAACTGCAGAGCAGTAAGTTGGCTTCTTCCAATGCTGAAATACTCCTTGCTAAAATAAACATAAAATAATCTCATTGGAACATTTGAGCTGGCACACAAGTAGTTAGGTTTGTCAAAAAGTATGATATAATTCTTTACAAAAAAGGATATAGTGCTTTCCCAGAATATATGATGAAGAAACTTTTCTCGGCCTTCCAGTTGTGTACAGGTATCGACTTTACAGGTAATTGATGTTTCATTGACAAACTCTGCCACCTTCATCTGGGATAATGCCTGGGCAGGTCTAGTTCAGTGTTACTTATACCACCGTCATCCACCTCTCCTGATTGCAAACAAGGTGGGAGAATGGAAATCTGATTGGATGAGGACTAATTAATTCAAATTCTAGAGTGAGGTCTTCATCTTTGCTAGAATTTATTTTCTTTAGTTTTATTTCAATGGCTTCCTTCACGAGGCGGTTCCAAAAGCCATTGGTGCAGCACAGTAGTTTTGAGTCAAAGTTACTCCTATGATTATTGTGAATGCAATGTTCTGCTACTGCCAGTTTTTCTGGGTAACCCAAAAGGATACATCTCCTGTGCTCCTTGATGCGGGTTTCCACCTCATGTTCCATCTGGCCAATATACGCTGCTCCACATTCACATGGAATCCTGTAAACACCAGCCACCCTGAGTACCAGGTCACCTTTGACCCACATAAATTGTGATTAGAGCTTCCTTACGGATTTGTGGATGGTATAAATCCAGTATTTCTTCAGGATCCTGGCAATCTTCCAGAAACTGTGGAAATACAGGGAAGACAGGCAGTAGCAACAGATTCCTCCTAATTGTTAGGTTTCCTGGTTTTTCCGTCGGCCCTTTTAAGGGCTCAATTGATTTCCTTCACCTTGTGGCCATTCTGTAGGAGCATTGTGTGTAATCTTCTCATTTCCTTGTGGAGACTCTCGGGTGCAAAATAGTTTTCGCATGGTTAATCAGAGTAGAAAGAACTGCTCTACGTTGGGAGGAATGATGGCAGCTGTAAGCCATGAGGTACAAGTCTGTGTGAGTGGGTTTCCGATAGACGCCATGTCCGAGTCTACCATCCAGTTTCCATTGCATTCATAATGGCCATAGGATTGACTTCACTGACACAAAACTATTGTGCTGTGCCAATGGCTTTTGGGACCACCTGGTGAAGGAAACCATTGAACTAAAACTAGAGGAAAAGAATTTTCCATTGAATAAAGAAGGTCGTCTCACTCTAAGTAAGAACTGGAAAAGAAGGTGGGACAGTGGAAACCTGACTGAATGAAGACTAACTAATCAGGAGAGGCAGGTGACATGAGTATAAATACCACTGGACTAGACATGCCCAGGCATCACTCTGGATGAAGATGGCAGAATTTCTCATCAAAATGTCGGTTAAAACCACTACCTCTACCTGACTGGAACCCAAAGAGAGTTTATTCATTCATAATTGTTTGCACTCCAAACAAATCAACTGTCACTGTATTTGAATTCAAAGGAATGATAATTTTGTACAAACTAATCAAAATTATTATAAAATCAGGTGTCTATTTTATATGCATACCAGCTTGTAAGTGGGGATAATATCAGCACAATATATAACAAGTGTACTTATCTACGTTGAGGCTCTGTTCCTGACCCTAGCTCACATCTTTCCAGATGTTTGAGAAATACAATAAAAACATTATACATTCGTATGCATAGAGTAGCACTTTATTCTCTATTTTCCAACTAGGTCAGTAATTGAATGTTAATCTTCCGTGGCATTAATTATCGGTGAAAATAAGTAACGAGATCCGTATGCTGCTGTGCTATTGGCCATATCAAATCAGTGCACCAACATCATCCTAATCTTCAAAGGCAATGATTATTCTTTTTTGCAGATTCTTTGTGACATTTTCATGGTTCTCCTAAAGCTATTTATTTTTGTTAAATTGTTTTTTGAAGTCCCTTTCTTTCAGATAACTTTTTTAAATTTGAAAATCAATTTGATTTGGACACCATTTCTTTATTCCCTAGATCTGAAAATTCATGCCTTTATTCCTCCTGGAGTGACTTTTTATTATAGACGATTCTCAAAACATGGGAATATGAGAATGATCAGAAAAACTGTGAATGAATCAACCAGCCTCAACACACAACACATCCTTCTGGAAACATCCAAGATTAAATTAGCATTAGAATGCAATGCCAAATTCCCATGAAACTGCTGATTATTTTAAATAGTTGTCAAAAAGTTTTTATCCAATGCTTTTAGTCAGGTAAAGGTGAGTGAAAATCAATTCTTTTGCTCAAGTGCGAATGGCCATTCTCTGTGCACACATCAGATACTGCCCTGTTTTGAGTTCCAAAAGATGAAGGAGCTACTGAATTGAATAAAAGGATTAATTTCTAAAATGCTTTTTTTTTAAATTGTAAGGTTATTTAAGTAGCTGTTGATTGTGTTTGTTATAGCAAATAAAAAAGCTACAAATTCAATTAAAATATTGAGTACAGTGGAACTTCTATAATTTAACATCCTGATTTATTGCTAAAATTTCAAAGTCTTGTACTAAACAGCCAAATAACAATAGTCACCCTTACTCTTGTCAAAATTAACTTCAATGTATAGGAAGAATAAACACAATTTATGTTATTTGTACTGTGCTCATCATCTTTCTCAGGCCCATTTATGCTAAACCAAATATTGAAGATTGCTAGTTTCTTTTGTCACATACCGGGTGACGGGTTAAAGAACCAGCAGAAATGGAAAACACTTTGGAGTCTGGGATTGCTATTCGCTAATATTATTTATTAGTAACTATGCAATACAGTAATATAAATGCAGATATATCAAATAGATTAGCAATGATTATATATGTGTGTGGACATATATGAAAACCAAGCTCCTTCAAATCTAGGGGTAAAAAGATACAGTCTTACGATGATGAGTAAAGTTCAGTTCAGTTCGTGGTGTTGAGTCGAGTAGTGATGGAGAGAGAGAGATATTTGTAATCCAGGGTAAATGTCCAGAGAAGGCAATTACATCGATATTCCCCAGATTCCACGAGAGCAATACAAGATAACAAGGGCTGTAGGTTTTATCTCCAAAGTTGTTCCACTCCACACACGAAATATCACCGATAGTGATCTTCAACGAATATCCTTTCAACACAAGTGGTACCACACCCGAGTTCAGCTACGGGTCATCCCAAAGTGGTGGCCACAGGATACTCCAACAGAATCCACGTATGGATTATCACCAACAGCAGCCTATCACTGAGGTACCATCTTCCAGTGGTAAAACTACCAACCCAGGCAAGGATTATCACACACAGGTGGTTTCCACACAAGGTTACCCCAAACACACAACTGTGATAGCCACTTATCCAGTTCCACGACGTATGAAATAACTCCCAACAGTGATTTGCCACAGGGGTGTCTTTCTTCAGTGAACTACCACACCCACACAAGGGTAACACACAAGTGGTATTCACAAAAGGTACTCCCCACATGAGAGAACCCACACCTGTGGATTAATAACATGACAGTCACACCTTCGTATTCAAATGGAACTCAAACTCACCCTTAAGGGCTACTTAGAGAGAGTCCAAACAGTGACCTCTTTGTCACTAGGTTTCTTCTGTTTCAAACCTATCCCTCCTCTCTTCTCTTTCTTTAAAGTCACCAAATGTGACCACAAAAAAGGACACCGCTTTCTGTGGGTGAATAATCAACCCAGGCAAGGGTTGGACATACGAATAACTTCCCAGCAGTCACACCTTTTCCAGACTGCGAGAGCCACTGATCGATTCTCCTGATCGATCCTCTGAAAACCCACCTTTCTGTGAGCACAACAAAGCTCGTCCAATGTCCAAAACCATGTGTCCATCAGTCTATCAGCTGACCTTCTATTTATCTCACCATGCTAGCTGTCCATCAAGTAGCTCCTCCCTTCTCTCTCTGTAAGAACACAGAAGCTGGCAATGTCCTTGCAAAAGTATAAACGTGCTGCAGAGAAACCATAAAACCATCTCCAAGCAGCCTTCGCCTCTCTCTGTCTTAATAACAAGATGTCTGTGCTGGACACCTCTCTCTCTCTTTTCAAAAAGCACAGTTCATAGGGGTAATTCAGGATCCCGTCACACTATAATACATTCAGATGGCAAATTTTCTACGACAGAACTTCCTCTGAGGTTGTCCAATCTTAAGTTTAAAGAACAATTGTATTTTTGACAAGGATTGAGCATCTGTATTTTGTTTTTGCAAAGTTCAAATTATTTTGCCAGTTTGGTATATTATTCTGATTTGGACATCTTCACATATTAAACTCCAAAGAAGCTGTCTTCCTGTGTTACAATTAATTCAAATTTTCTGCTTTTTTACTTATTGTTTCTTCTGTGTTTCTGAAATAATATATGCAGACACATGATCTAGTCATTCCGTATTGAGATTATGATCAATGGTGCTGTGTGGCATATGCCATGTAATGGAATGTTATTGTGGAGAAAACTTTCACCCTGTCAGCCCAAAAGGATTTCAAACCCATAAGAGCAATGTGTTGATCATTGCCTCTTTCGGTATTCTTCCTAGCAAATGTAATGAAGCATTACACTTCTAATTTTAAAACCACTAGTTTTAAAATGTTTAACTTTTGTTCTATTTAAGTAAAAGTTAATGATCAACACATTGCCCTTTTAGCATTCAAAACTCTTTTGGGCTGACAGGATGAAAATTTTCTCCACAACAACACTCTGTTACATGGCATATGCCATACAACACTGTTGATCATAATCTCAATACTAGGTGACTGGATCATGTGTCTGCATATATTATTTCAGAAACACAGAAGAAAACAATTGACAAAACTGTTACATCCAGCCTGCTTTCATATCTTTCTTTAATCCTGAGTCAAATTTAAAGTTTTTGTATATTAGGGGAATTAAGTGCTATGGAGAAAAGATAGGTAGAGATGAGCCCCTGGTCAAATCAATCATGATCTTATTGAATGGTGGAGCAGGCTTGATGGGTCAGATGGCCTACTCCTGCTCGGATTTCTTATGTTTCTAATGTATCATTAAAAGTTTGCATGGCATAAGCATAATGATAAAATAAATGAAGCTGCACAAACTTAACATTTGAGGTGCACATGGAATTATTTTGTTAGTAACTTAGAAGATAGGATTTGATTCTGCCCATAATTTAAAAACTCTCCCAAACAGTTCATGCAGTAGAGATTAAATAATTACACAAACGTGCACTGAGTTGTATCCATTAGAGTAGAAATAATTGCTGTTACTGACTTTCAGACAATTATTGAAGTGGAAGTCCAGATTCTGCAGCTTTTCAAACAAAAACAGAAAATGGTGTAAGCACTCCGCAGTGAAGCAGTATCAGGTGGAAAGAGAAAAATAATTAACATTTTATAACACTAACTCTTCATCATAACTAGTGTAACACCCTGGAGAATAGTTTCACTGCTAATGTAATGGTCTTTCTGTAGAAGCACAGCTAATGTAATGGTTTTCTGTAGCAGCAGTGTTTGGGTTATGGCTAGAGATAATGGGGGCTTTGGAATGTGCACAATCCAATGAAGGGAGTGTTTTTTCTTGTTGTGTGCTGAGACCGAGGTGATCTGGTTATTTATCAGTGAAGCTGGAGTTTTCGGCGGACAATATGGGAGTGGCTGAGGCCCTTGATACATTAGCACTAATTTGTCCAGACCCCGTTGAGAAGGGTGGTATTTCAATCCTTGTGGAGACCAGCACTCCTGTTGTGAGGAGGGTCATGGGAGCCTGCAAGGAGAAAGCTGGAAACAGCTTCCTGAGAACATTTTTCCGTTCACCTGGTGTTTCAAGCTGCTTTTGAGGAAGTGCATTGGGCTGGATAACGAGTTTAGACGAGGCACTGTGTGGTTCACCCAGTCCAAGCCAATCATGTTATGGCCAGGGGAAGTAGCGAGAGTAATGGGAAACCTCAAATTTCCGGGAATGTCCGAGGGTGAGGCCTGGTTGGTGGATGCTCCGGAAGACCACGAAGAGGAGTCAGGTGTGCCTGCTGGGGTACTGGTGAGGCTCGAACTGCAGAAGCCCTTGGTTGTACAGGCAAACAGGATGGTAGTGATTGTCAGGAACACTATGAAGAGGGAGGTCACCTTCAGGCGGGGGATGCCCCTGGCCAATCTTTTTCCGGTGACGGTAATGTCTAGTGTCCTTGTGAGACAAGCCAGGAAGAAGCTATCTGAAAAAGGGGGAGAGTTGACCACTGAGTCAATTTTGGGGACTCCCTGGTATCTGCGAGTTGGAAGAGGAGGTTGGGAGAGAAGATGTTGAAACTGGAAGCTGCCTTTTCAAGTTTGATGTGGGTTGTTCCAAGGGTGCTTGCCACACTATCCAGTTGCCGAGAACACCCTGTTCTGAGAGAGGTCACGGCGACTGGTCCTTGCAAAGGTAGAAGACATTTGGCAGCATCTGTGTAAGTTGAAGGAAGCAGGGATCATCACCGAGTCCAGAAGCCTCTATGCGTCCCCAATAGTAGTGGCCAGGAAGAAGAATGGGAAGGTACAGGTGTGTGTGGACTATAGGACTCTAAACAGGCATACCGTCCCCAACCAGTATACGGTCCCAAGGATTGAAAGCGTGCTGGCCTGTCTGAGTGGTGTGAAGTGGTTCAGTGTGCTGAACTTGAAGAGTGGATATTACCAGATCCCTATAAGTGAGGCTGACAAAGAGAGGACAGCATTTATACATCCACTGTGATTCTTCCAGTTCAAGAGTAGGCCCCAGGACCTATTGGGAGACCCTGCAACCTTCCGGCGTGTCATGGAGAAAACGGTGGGGGATATGAACTTGCTTGAGGTATTGGTGTATCTGGATGACCTCAGTGTTTGGGTCTACCATGGAGGAACATGAAGCGAGGCTACTGAAGGTGCAGGGCTACCTGAAAGCTGAAGGATTAAAACTTTCCCTGAACAAGTGACAGTTCTGCAAGACGTCTGTCAGTTATGTTGGGTACTTAGTCTCACGGGATGGAGTAGTTATGGATCTGTCTAAGATAGAGGCAGTGACCACATGGCCAAGGCCCCAGACTGTGAGCTCTTTGCGTTCATTCCTTTAGTTCTGTGGTTACTATTGGAGGTTTGTGAAGGGCTACGCGAAAGTGAGTCAACCTCTATATCAGCTTCTGTGTGGTTACCCTTCCTTGGTGAAGAAAGGGAGGAGGACAAAAGGAGAGGAGAGTAATGAGTATCTTAGCCCTTCGAAGCCTTTCAGACCGAGGTGGGGATGCGAAATGTGAAGAAGCTTTTCAGTCACTGAAGGAGATGCTGACCCAGGCGCCTGTGCTGCCTTTTGCTAATTCCTCACTGACTGAGGAAGAGATTCCCAACCCCTCTCATGCCGAGTCAGATGAAATCGGTGGGGGGGGGGGGGTCTATCTGTGGACAGCCAGGGTTTCAGCAGCACCTTGCAAGGGATGAAGGAGAGCTCAGCTAAGGGACAGAGGGGTCCGAGTTGCAGGAGGGCATGAGTGATAGACTGGGGAGGCCTCGCCAGGTAGACCAGAAGTATCCACAGTCATGTCGGGACATGAGGAAGTAGGTGACGGGGTACAGAGGTCACAAAGAATCAGGAGACCACCTATGTAGCACCAGGGGAATAGAGTGTGGCCCCTACCACTTTATCATTGCCTTTTACACCTGGGTTGGACTTCGTGTTTTGCATGAAGGGTTGGCAAATTATCTTAACGTCATGAGGACATGACTAAATTTGGTGGGGGTGGAAGGGTGTAACACCCTGGGAAAGGTTTCACCGCTAATCTAATGGTCTTTCTGTATAAGCACTGCTAATGTAATGGGTTTTTTTGCAGCAGCAGTGTTTGGGTTATGGCTAGAGATAATGGGGGCTTTAGAATGTGCGCTGTCCAATGAAGGGAGTGTTTTTTTTTGTTGTGTGACAGAGGAGATCTGCATCTTTTGTTCAGCAGAAGATGGGGAGAGAAGATGCCAGAAAGGAGAAGTCATAGACATCAGAAAGGAGTGGACTTGGAGCGGGGCCAGAAGTCGACAAAGCCCAGGGAAAAATCGATGGAGGACCAGAGGAAGGGAAAACATGAGCTCCAACTAGTGCACATTCGACTGTTTCATTAAGATGTGCACTTTTCTTTGATTTTACTAACCATTTAGTCAAATTGATTATAAAGCTAATTTGTTTAATTGCTTATGATGTACTGTCTGTTAGTTCGTGGTACTGATTTGTAACAGGGTAACACAACATGCAGCATCCACACAAACAGGTGGTCTTGCACCTCAATCTCATACGTTTGGTGGGGCCAGAGATAGTCTTCCCTGGACTTACACAGCCAACAGAATCTGAGGTTTACACTAGAAAAATGTAAAGTATACTAAGTTGTAGGAAAAGCAAAAAAAAAAGACAGCTGCCTGAAATATAAAATAAAACAGAAAATGCTTGAGAAACTCAAAAAGCTAATGTTTCCAGTTGATAGCTTTAAGTTCTGATTTCTAGCTTCTGCATTGTATAGCATTTCATGCTACAACCACAATTTCTTTAATTTAAAAAAACAGACTCCATCAATTCTGATGAAAAGTCATCAACCCAAAACTGTTTCATTCTCCTCCCTACAGATGCCTGCTAATCTCTTGAGGATTGCTGTTACTTTCTGTTTTAATGCAAAATACAACATATTAGCCTCACGTCATGATGCATTTTACACTAAAATACAGGCAATCATTGGCACATACGGTATTTTCAGAAACAAGTCACATCCAGACCCAGGTCTGCAAATCATGCTACTTCACCACAAATGCAGTTGAAATGGCCTGTCATAAAGGCACTGGTCTTGGAGGAAAGTCCTAGGAAAACAAAATTATTTTGATCTGGGGGGCACTATGCACTCAAATGGATAAAGATCTGAAAAATGAAGAATGATATTCCTATACAGAGATGGAAAAACACTTTCCTTAGTTGAAAAGCATTGTGAAACTCAATACAGGTTGAGTACTCCATATCCGAAATGCTTAGGGCTGGAAGTGTTTCAGAATTTTTTTGTCAGATTTTGAAGTATATAATGAAATAGCCTGGGATCACCATTATTTCTGACTGTGAATTTATGTGTTACCAGTGAGCAATCTTGGTTTTACACTTGCTCATCACACCTATATTTACAATAAAAAGTATAACATACTGTAGCAGTTACTTGAAAACAAACCAAAACCACTTAGAGACTAAGCACAGAGGGTTGATACTGTACTGTGTGACATGCTATCCACTTAATAACAAAGTTCAAAAGTCAAAGAAAACATTTGATCCTTTATTAAGAAATCAGTAAAACAATCTTGAAACTATAAAAACTAATGAAACTAAAACTAGCAATTTAACAAAATAAACAGTCTTAGTGTATGTAAACATACTTGAGAACGCTTGGCTTAAACAGCGAGGGCCAAACTGTCCCCGGCCATCAGAGAGGCAAAGCGTGCAGACGCCCAGCGAATCCACAGCTGCTTCCAGGACAGCGGCGACACGAGGCGCATGTGGAAGGGCATTCAGGACATCACCAACTACAAGACCACACCACCTGCCTGTGCTGGTGATGCCTCCCTCCCAGATGCGTCGAACAACTTCTACGCTCGTTTTAGGCGGAAAATGACGTGGCGGCGAGGAAGACCACCTCTCCTCCACATGACCAGGTGCTGTATCTTACTGTGGCCAGTGTGAGGAGAACCTTGTGCAGGGTCAACCCACGGAAGGCTGCTGGACCAGACAATATTCCTGGCAGAGTGCTTAGAGGATGTGCAGTCCAGCTAGCAGATATTCTCACTGACATCTTCAACATCTCCCTGAGCAGTGCTGTCGTTCTTATGTGCTTCAAGGCCGCCACCATCATCCCCATGCCGAAGAAGTCTTCAGTGTCCTGCCTCAACAACTATCGTCCTGTAGCACTCACACCTAATATCATAATGTGTTTCGAGAGGCTCGTCAGGAGGCACATCAAGACCCTGCTGCCCCCCTCACTGGACCCTCTGCAATTCGTGTACCGTCCCAACCGTTCAACAGACGATGCCATTGCCATCACTCTCCACCAGGCCTTAACCCACCTGGACAAAAAAAGACATGTACATTCGAATGCTGTTCATAGACTACAGTTCAGCATTCAACACAATCATTTCTCAGAAACTGATTGGAAAGCTGAGCCTACTGGGCCTGAACACCTCCCTCTGCAACTGGATCCTAGACTTCCTGACTGGGAGACCTCAGTCAGTCCGGATTGGAAGTAGCATCTCCAACACCATCACACTGAGCACAGGGGACCCCAGGGCTGTGCGCTCAGTCCACTGTTGTTCACTCTGCTGACCCACGACTAAGCTGCAACACACAGCTCGAACCACATCACCAAGTTTGCCGATGACACGACCGTGGTGGATCTCATCAGCAAGAATAATGAGTCAGCATACAGAGAGGTGGTGTAGCGGCTAATGGACTGGTGCGCAGCCAACAACCTGTCTCTGAATGTGAACAAAACAAAAGAGATGGTTGTTGACTTCAGGAGGACATGAAGCGACCACTCTCCGCTGAACATCGACGACTCCTCCTTAGAGATCGTTAAGAGCACCAAATTTCTTGGTATTCACCTGGCGGAGAATCTCACCTGGTCCCTCAACACCAGCTCCATAGCAAAGAAAGCCCAGCAGTGTCTCTACTTTCTGTGAAGGCAGAGAAAAGTCCATCTCCCACCCCCCCATCCTCAACACATTCTACAGAGGTTATATTGAAAGCATCCTGAGCAGCTGCATCACTGCCTGGTTCGGAAATTGCACCATCTCGGATCGCAAGACCCTGCAGCAGGTAGTGAGGTCAGTTGAGGTCTCTCTTCTGCCATCACAGACATTTACACCACATGCTGCATCTGCAAAGCAAACAGCATTATGAAGGACCCCATGCACCCCTCATACAAACTCTTCTCCCTCCTGCCATCTGGCAAAAGGTACCGAAGCATTCGGGCTCTCGCGACCAGACTATGTAACAGTTTCTTCCCCCAAGCCATCAGACTCCTCAATACCCAGAGCCTGGACTGACACCAACCTACTGCCCTCTACTACGCCGATTGTCTTGTTTAGTATTTATTGTAATGTCTGCACTGTTTTGTGCACTTTATGCAGTCCTGGGTAAGTCTGTAGTCTAGTGTAGTTTTTGTGTTATTTCATGCAGCGCCATGGTCCTGAAAAACATTGTCTTGTTTTTACTGTGTACTAAACCAGCAGTTATGGTCGAAATGACAATAAATAGTGACTTGACTTGACATGTATTCAAGAGTATTTATGTATACTTAATTGTATTTAGGCAGTCCAAAATAAAAGGTATCACCACTGGCCCACTCTTTAGCTCTACCCAGACTAGACTGAACTAAAAACAAAACATGAATACCTAGCTAAACTCTTTGTTACTACCATGTTAAGGATAATGCTAACATTAAGGATGCATACAGCTCCTCTCCCCTCCCCCCACTCGGAAGGTCAGATCACAACCTGGTGCATCTAAAAC
The DNA here is from genome assembly GCF_030028105.1 of Mobula birostris. Lineage (NCBI taxonomy): Eukaryota > Metazoa > Chordata > Chondrichthyes > Myliobatiformes > Myliobatidae > Mobula > Mobula birostris. The sequence goes on from NC_092385.1 coordinate 26,769,938, forward strand.
CCTGCTACGTGCCTCCGGTGAAGAGTAAACCTGCAACCTCGAGGACAGTGAGGAAATGGTCGGAGGAAGCTTATGAGACGCTCCAGGGTTGTTTTGAAGTGACAGACTGGCAGGCACTCTGTGAGCCACATGGAGAGGATATTGAAGGGCTCACAGAATGCATCACTGATTACATCAACTTCTGTGTGGGCTGCAATGTTCCAACAAGAACTGTCCTTTGTTATTCAAATAACAAGCCATGGGTGACAAAGGACATTAAGGACATCCTGAACGCTAAAAAGAGGGCGTTTAGAGATGGAAACAGGGAGCAGCTGAGGGCAATACAGAGGGACCTGAAAGCCAGGATCAGGGAGGCTTAAGACAGGTACAGGAGGAAGCTTGAGTGGAAATTCCAGCAGAACAACATGAGAGAGGTCTGGAGGGGGATGAGGACCATCACTGGGTTCCGGCAAACTAGCAACAGAGGAGCTGAGGGCAGTGTGGACGGGGCCAACGAACTTAACCTGTTCTTCAACAGATTTGACATTGTGACCCCTGCCCATTCCCCATGACCCATCTGCTGCCAGCCCCCAATCAACACATGTTCCACTCTCCCCTTCTACCCCTCCTCACAGTCCCCCACCCTGCTCTCATGACTATACCCCTCCCCCACACAAAACCACCACGGTGGGCTTCACGGCTGAACAGGTGAGAAGACAGCTGAAACGTCTCAACCCAAGCAAGGCTGCAGGACCGGATGGTGTCAGTACCAGGGTGCTCAAAGCCTGTGCTCCTCAGCTATGTGGAGTACTTTGCCTAGTATTCAACCTGAGCCTGAGGCTCTGGAGGGTTCCTGTACTGTGGAAAACGTCCTGCCTCGTCCCTGTGCCAAAGACGCTGCGCCCCAGCGGCCTCAATGACTACAGACCGGTGGCATTGACCTCCCACATCATGAAGACCCTGGAGAGACTTGTTCTGGAGCTGCTCTGGCCTATGGTCAGGCCACAATTAGATCCCCTCCAGTTCGCCTACCAGCCCCGACTAGCAGTTGAGGATGCCATCGTCTACCTGCTGAACCGTGTCTATGCCCACCTGGACAAGCCAGCGAGCACTGTGAGGATCATGTTTTTTGACTTCTCCAGTGCGTTCAACACCATCCGCCCTGCTCTGCTGGGGCAGAAGCTGACAGTGATGCAGGTGGATGCTCCCCTGGTATCATGGATTCTTGATTACCTGACTGGCAGACCACAGTACGTGTGCTTGCAACACTGTGTGTCCGACAGAGTGATCAGCAGCACTGGGGCTCCACAGGGGACTGCCTTGTCTCCCTTTCTCTTCACCATTTACACCTCGGACTTCAACTACTGTACAGAGTCTTGTCATCTTCAAAAGTTTTCTGATGACTCTGCCATAGTTGGATGCATCAGCAAGGGAGATGAGGCTGAGTACAGGGCTACTGTAGGAAACTTTGTCAGATGGTGTAAGCAGAATTATCTGCAGCTTAATGTGAAAAAGACTAAGGAGCTGGTGGTAGACCTGAGGAGAGCTAAGGTACTGGTGACCCTTGTTTCCATTCAGGGGGTCAGTGTGGACATGATGGAGGATTACAAATACCTGGGGATATGAATTGACAATAAACTGGACTGGTCAAAGAACACTCAGGCTGTCTACAAGAAGGGTCAGAGCCGTCTCTACTTCCTGAGGAGACTGAGGTCCTTTAACATCTGCTGGATGATGCTGAGGATGTTCTACGAGTCTGTGGTGGCCAGTGCTATCATGTTTGCTGTTGTGTGCTGGGGCGGCAGGCTGAGGGTAGCAGACACCAACAGAATCAACAAACTCATTCGTAAGGCCAGTGATGTTGTGGGGATGGAACTGGACTCTCTCACGGTGGTGTCTGAAAAGAGGATGCTGTCCAAGTTGCATGCCATCTTGGCCAATGTCTCCCATCCACTACATAATGTACTGGGTGGGCACAGGAGTACATTCAGCCAGAGACTCATTCCTCCAAGATGCAACACAGAGCGTCATAGGATGTCATTCCTGCCTGTGGCCATCAAACTTTATAACTCCTCCCTTGGAGGGTCAGACACCCTCTGTCGATAGGTTGGTCCTAGACTTATTTCATAATTTACTGGCATAATTTACATATTACTATTTAACTATTTATGGTTCTATGACCATTTATTATCTATGGTGCAACTGTAACAAAAACCAATTTCTCCCTGGGATCAATAAAGTATGACTATGACTATGACTACTATGTCTCAACCCACGTGACCAATTACCTATAATAAACACGCAACACAATACAGATAGAAAATAGATACATGCCTCCTACATCCCAGTACCCACTGCTTGCCATCATAGCAGCAACGAGCTCTGTACAAGGGATAGAAACTGACTTCAACAGATAAAAGATTGATAAAAGATAAAAAACTGAGAACATGTTGCTTACAACAATAGGTAGGTCACTGCTCTGTAGCTATCTTCAATTGCATCTGTGAAATGGTGTAACTGTGCAGTTATAACTTCTCCAAAATCCAAGAGGTTCAAACATCTAGCAATCTTGAAGTCTTCTAACTGGCACAGTTCTTCCAGCCAGCTTGTCCACTCATGAGCAACTGATGTTGGTGTAGCGTCATTCCAGCCAGGCCCTTTCTTACATACATCATGTAGGATCTATTCAGCAGATAACACGACTGGACTCAAGAGTCCTAAGAAATCATAGATGGAACTAACTGTGGAGAGGAGCCCTCTCCTGGTGAGTAGTCCACCTTGGATCATGATCTTAAACTTGAAAGTATCAGACTGAACACGACTGCACACCCACTACTCTCTCTACCAAAGGAATATCTTGATCCAAATCTACATTTTTCATGTATTTCGATCTTCTGGTATTACAACTAGCACACCATGTCTGTTTCTTATCCACTTTTGTAAGTTGAAAACTGCCTTTAGCACAAATGGATACAAGGGCATGATAGAAAAACACTGCTCCTTCCTCAGAAGTGACTAACACAAGGCAGTCTTCAACATTGGGGCACTGCAAAACCTTATCCACTTTTTAGTGGCTGAACTGTTCTTCATTGTCTTCTGCATTTTTCCTAAGAGTGAAATTGGCACAACTCAGTGATGATGTTGCTCCATTCTCAACTCCACCACATCTTGGCTGAGATAATCAGGCCACCAAAGAAACCTCAATAGATCTGCATCTTCCACTGGTACTTTTAAGCTGATGAAACATTGATTCAATTCTACCATAACTAACACTGATTCTTTTCTGAATCTGGTTGTGACTCCAATCAATGAACTAATAAGTTATGGTCCTTGTAAAAGCTGAGTACCGCTGTGTACATACATCTATTGACGCTTCTGGACACATCTTCAGTGATGTTCCTGGAATCATCGGGTGTTTCGGGTCTTTCAACATCATACAACCTCCTTCAGGTGACCCAGCCAGGGCTGATCAGACCCCAGCTTGTGTCCAGATGGCTAGCTACTTATGACTCCATGGCTCCCCTCTTTTGAGCCACAGCCACCTTGAGGCCCTCTCTGCTGCATAGGTGGTACTGCAGATGGCTCTCCTCTTCCTCTCTCCATCGATGCCCAAAATGCTGAAGGCTCTAACTAAAGAATGGGCTACGCATCCCCTACAAACAACCTCCACTGGGAGACACCTCGCTCTCCATCCAGCCTGCTGACAGTTGCTGACCAGTCCTGCGTACTTGGAGAGCTTCCTTACAAAGCCTCTTCCAAGCTATCTTCCCATGGGACTATCAGCTCCAGCAGCACCACTTGCTTAGTAGACTCAGACACTAGGACAATGTCTCAGGGTGGTGGCTGCGATATGGTTGGGGAACTTCAGCTGCCCTCCGAGGTCCACTAACAGCTGCCAATCCCTGCCAATACCAAATGATAAGTCATTCTGAAAAGTCATTCCACAGTCAAACACAAAGTTTCCCTTTCCTGGGTGATAAATACAATGACTTGGAATATACCAGAATTTCCCTTCACTGTGTTTCAGATCCCTTATTAGCACTCTTTCGGCAAAACTTTTGGAGATAACATCCTTCTTTGTAAACTAATCTGGTAGTAACCATCCACTAGTTTTGCAGAATTTGCCACCAGCTTTATGAACTTGTGATCTTCTCTTGACAAACCAGGTTGTTCATTATGTCTGCATTCAGGGAAGTCTATCTTGAATTGCTGCTGCCAAAGCTCATCAAGTTCAAAACTGAAATTCTGTAAACTGTCAGCTCTGGCTCAGCATAGTCTCTTTGCATGATCTCCTTTCAGTGATCCATTCACAGTCTAACCCAATATTGTTCTGATTGCATAGGGTACATCATTAACACTGCAAATCACTTGCAACAGCTCTAATGCTTTAAGCACATTTGTCCCTATCAGCTGCTCAATTTCTGAATCAATCTCTGGCAAATGAAGATGTTTAAGGTGAGACCATTCCTGGAGAACCCTCTGACAAGGAATACTTCCTTTGTGGACATGCATACTTTCTTATGTATAGATGTTAGGCAGTTTACAGTAATTTTCCCCATCTAAACCACCACTTCCAATCCTAAAATGACATAAACAACAGGAATTCTGCAGATGCTGAAAACTCAAGCAACACACATCAAAGTTGCTGGTGAACGCAGCAGGCCAGGCAGCATCTCTAGGAAGAGGTACAGTTGACGTTTCGGGCCGAAACCCTTCGTCAGGACTAACTGAAGGAAGAGTTAGTAAGAAATTTGAAAGTGGAAGGGGGAGGGGGAGATCCAAAATGATAGAAGACAGGAGGGGGAGGGATGGAGCCAAGAGCTGGACAGGTGATTGGCAAAAGGGATATGAGACGATCATGGGACAGGAGGTCCGGGGAGAGAGACGGGGGGGGGGGGGAACCAGAGGATGGGCAAGGGGTATAGTCAGAGGGACAGAGGGAGAAAAAGGAGAGTGAGAGAAAGAATGTGTGTATAAAAATAAATAACAGATGGGGTACGAGGGGGAGGTGGGGCATGAGCGGAAGTTAGAGAAGTCAATGTTCATGCCATCAAGTTGGAGGCTACCCAGACGGAATATAAGGTGTTGTTCCTCCAACCTGAGTGTGGCTTCATCTTTACAGTACAGGAGGCCGTGGATAGACATGTCAGAATGGGAATGGGATGTGGAATTAAAATGTGTGGCCACTGGGAGATCCTGCTTTCTATGGTGGACAGAGCATGGGTGTTCAGCAAAGCGGTCTCCCAGTCTGCGTCGGGTCTCACCAATACATAGAAGGCCACATCGGGAGCACCGGACGCAGTATATCACCCCAGCCGACTCACAGGTGAAGTGTCACCTCACCTGGAAGGACTGTCTGGGGCCCTGAATGGTGGTAAGGGAGGAAGTGTGAGGGCATGTGTAGCACTTGTTCCGCTTACAAGGATAAGTGCCAGGAGGGATATCAGTGGGGAAGGATGGGGGGGAAACGAATGGACAAGGGAGTCGCGTAGGGAGCGACCCCTGCGGAAAGCGGGGGGGGGGGGGGGAGGGAAAGATGTGCTTAGTGGTGGGATCCCGTTGGAGGTGGCGGCAGTTACGGAGAATAATATGTTGGACCCGGAGGCTGGTGGGGTGGTAGGTGAGGACCAGGGGAACCCTATTCCTAGTGGGGTGGCGGGAGGATGGAGTGAGACAGATGTGCGTGAAATGGGGGAGATGCGTTTGAGAGCAGAGTTGATAGTGGAGGAAGGAAAGCCCCTTGCTTTAAAAAAGGAGGACATCTCCCTCGTCCTGGAATGAAAAGCCTCATCCTGAGAGCAGATGCGGCACAGAGGGAGGAATTGCGAGAAGGGGATGGCATTTTTGCAATAGACAGGGTGAGAAGAGGAATAGTCCAGATAGCTGTGAGAGTCAGTAGGCTTATAGTAGACATCAGTGGATGAGCTGTCTCCAGAGACAGAGACAGAAAGATCTAGAAAGGGGAGGGCCGTGTCGGAAATGGACCAGGTAAACTTGAGGGCAGGGTGAAAGTTGGAGGCAAAGTTAATAAAGTCAACGAGTTCTGCATGCGTGCAGGAAGCAGCGCCAATGCAGTTGTCGATGTAGTGAAGGAAAAGTGGGGGACAGACACCAGAATAGGCACAGAACATAGATTGTTCCACAAAGCCAACAAAAAGGCAGGCATAGCTAGGACCCATACGGGTGCCCATAGCTACACCTTTAGTTAGGAGGAAGTGGGAGGAGCCAAAGGAGAAATTATTAAGAGTAAGGACTAATTCCGCTAGACGAAGCAGAGTGGTGGTAGAGGGGAACTGATTAGGTCTGGAATCCAAAAAGAAGCGGAGAGCTTTGAGACCTTCCTGATAGGGGATGGAAGTATATAGGGACTGGACATCCATGGTGAAAATAAAGCGGTGGGGGCCAGGGAACTTAAAATCATCGAAAAGTTTAAGAGCGTGAGAAGTGTCACGAACATAGGTAGGAAGGGATTGAACAAGGGGGGATAAAACCGTGTCGAGGTATGCAGAAACGAGTTCGGTGGGGCAGGAGCAAGCTGAGACAAAAATGACATATGTAGCTACTCATAACCTTCTCTTGACCCATGGTCTTGGGTTGAGCTTGTTCATGAAGCTTACTGTACAGAACACTGCTGTAGTTTCTTGAACTAGGAAAGCACAAGCACATCTTATTACCCTTCTTAGACCTCAGCTGTGCTGCAATTATAGGAAGTTTATAATCATGATCACCAGCCCCCATAAGGGCATTAGGTGCCAGGGCATTACTCACTATTCCTAAAAGCCCTCAATTATACATGATATTGCAATGAATTGCCATCAAAGATTTGAATCTCTCTCTTAGGCAGAGATGCAATGGGCTGTTGTTGTACCAATAAGGTTGTTATTTCATTTTGCTTCTGTATAGCCTCCATAGTATCATTCAGACCTCTCATCTAAAACATGAGTATTTCCATACTATGCCCCATGAGCACCTTGAGCTGTTAGATATGACATGGGTCCAGAGTGCCTCCTTAGTGCAGGTTGAGAGTGAACATCTGCAACTACCCCTTCAGACCCCAGTTCTTGTTTCATAGATATTTGAGGAACAAATGAATCCACATTGATATTGAGTGTGTTGGGTTTTCTCCATGCCATATCAACATAGAAACTCACATCACAGAATTGACCTGCTGGAGCATATTTAGAACTCACTAGATTTGAAGTCCTTAGCACCTTGGTTTGGCCATCTGTGCTGCAATTTCTTCCTGCAACTTAAGCTGTTCCTTCCTTCTCCATAGCTGCTCCTTTTGTTCTTTAAATTCACTTCTTTCTTTCAATAATTTATTGTCGTGTGAATAATACAGCTAAATTAGTTTCCATTTTAATGTGTGCAGCGGAGTTATTAGATGTACGAGGCACTCTGCTTGCAACAGAATTTGGAGCAGGCACATTTGACACACTGCTGTCTGGGTGTACATCATCTTGTGGATCCTCAGCTTTATGCGAAGTCAAAACATGCTTTGAAATTTGAGAAACATATTCACTTGTTTCGACAACATGACCTCCAACATCGTATATTTGTTTCAGCCATTATTCAGCATCTGCTTAGAGTGCATTAATAGGAGTTTCAATATTTGCAAAATTTTAAATTTGCTTAACTCGTTCTGGGTTAGGAATTAAAGACAACAACATTTAATGTTGCTTAGCATGAAGGTATGGACACTATTCAAATCTTAAGATGAGACTGCATTTGAGAGACATTTTCTGATTCTCGCACAAGACTTTTAATTGATGGTATTCAATATTTAACTTAGCTCATACTTTTCTGACATTCCTTTACAGAACTTTTGATTCTAGTTGCTAAAACTTTCCCAGTAAGTTTGATTTCTCTTAGTGCCAACTTCAAGGTCACTGACTTCAGCTCCACTCATGCTGCTTTTTCTATCTGCGATTACATCAGACCAAACAAACAGCATCCATTTCAAATGTCAGCAACTGGAATATTTCAGCACTTCAACAGAACAAAGCGATGAACCCTTAAGTAAACACCGCACCAATCGAGCATACAGGCAGCACTGACTATTCCAAACTGTGTACCACAAACACAGCATGAATTAACAAAAGGTAGTTATTTGCCACAAACTGCTCCTGGCTTCTCAGTGTTGCAATTCCAATTTCACCAACAGGTCCAATGCAGCCCCTTACCATAGACTGATGATCTTTTGGTACAACCATCAATTCTTTTTTGTTGACAAAATGTAGTGGTTACTTGAAAATAAACCAAAGCTGCTAGAAAAACAATCTTGAAATGATTAAAAACTAATAAAACTAAAGATATAATGAAATGAATAGAATAGCATGTTTAAATATACTACACCAAGAGTACCTAAAAGCATAGCAACGATTTAGAAAAAAGTGTTATCACCCCTTAGCCCACTCTATCTCTACCCAAACTAGATTGGCCTAAAGACAAAGCATGAACAGGTAACTAAATTTTCACTTCTACCACGCCCCAACACACATGATTAACCACTAATAAACGCACAACACAAAATACAATATGGATAGAAAATAGATACATGGTTTCTACACATACCATTAATATAATGAAAATATAATAAGTACAGGGTAACAAAAGCACAACAGCGTCCGAAGGATGTTGTTTGATGAACAACAACAAATAATAGTAGGTTTTCAGTCTCTACCTATGATGCCACGTTTTGATTAAAAGGGCAGACATAAGATCATAAGATACAGTAGCAGAACTAGGCCATTATGCCCATCGTATCTGCTCGATTATTTCATCAGGATTGATCCAATTTCCTCTCAGTCTCAATCTCCTGCCTTCTCCTCATATCCCTTCATGCACTAACCAATCAAGAATCTATCAACCTCTGTTTTAAATATAAAGACCTGGCCTCCACAGCTGCCTGTGGCAAATAATTCCATAGATTCACCACTTAAGAAATTACTCATCTCCGTTTTAAAAGGAAGCATCCATTCTGAGGCTGTGTCCTCTGGTCCTAAACTCTTCCATCATAGGAAACATCCTCTCCACATCAACTCTATCAAGACCTTTCACGCCATTCAGTAGGTTACAATGAGGTCACCCCTCATTCTTCTGAGTTCCAGTGAATACAGCCCAGAGCCAGCAAACACTCTTCATATGATAAGCCATTCAGTCCTGGAATCATTTTCATAAACCTCCTTGAATCCTCTCCAGTTTCAGCACATCCTTTCTGATTTAAGAGGCCCAAACCTGCTCACAATACTCCAAGTGAGGCCTCACCAGTGCTTTATAAAGTCTTAGCATTACATCCTTGCTTTTATATTCTAGTCTCCTTGAAATTAATGCTAACATTGCACTTGCTTCCTCACCACAGACTCAAACTGCAAGTTAGCCTTTAAGGAGTCCTGCACAAAGACTTCCAAGTCCCTTTGCACATCAGATTTTTTTTGTTTTTTCTCTTTATTTAGAAAGCAGTCAGCTCTTTCATTTCTTCTACTGAAGTGCATGACCATACACTTCCCCATTCTCCTAATCTGCCCAAGTCCTTCAGTAGCCTCAGTACTTCCTGAAAACTACCTGCCCCTCCACCTATCTTCACATCATTTGCAAACTTTGCAACAAAGCCATCAATTCCATCATCCAAATCACTGGCATATTATGTAAAAATAATCGGTCCTAACACAGGCTCCTCTGTAACACAAGTCACTGGCAGCCAAAAAAGGCTCTCTTTATTCTCACTCTTTGCCTCCTGCCAATCATGCTTTATCCATGCTAGAATTTTTCCTGTAATACCGTGCGCTTGTAGCTTGTTAAGCAGCCTCATGTGTGGCACCTTGTCAAAAGTCTTCTGAAAATCCAAGTACACATCAACTGAATCTCCTTTGTCTATCCTGCTTGTTATTTCTTCAAAGAATTCCAACAGATTTGTCACTTAAGATTTTTCCTTGAGGAAACCATGCTGACTATGGCCTATTTTATCAAGTGCCTCCAAACTACCCAAAACCTCATCCTTAATAATCTACTCCCATATCTTCCCAATCACTGAGGTCAGACTAACTGGACTACAGTTTCCTTTCTTATGCTTCTCCCCCTTCTTGAAGAGTGGAGTGGAGTGACATTCGCAATTTTCCAGTTTTCCAGAACCATTCCAAAATCCAGTGATGGTTGAAAGACAATTACTAATGCCTCCATGATCTCTTCAGCCACCTCTTTCAGAACTCTGGGGTGGACACCATCTGGTAGGTGACTTATCTACCTTCAGACCTTTCAGTTTCCCCAAGAACCTTCTGTCCAGTTATGGTAACTTCACAGACTTCATGCCCCTTGACACCTGGAGCTTCCACCATACAGCTAGTGTCTTCCACAGTGAAAGACTGATACAAAATACTTATTCAATTCATCTGCCATTTTCTTGTCCCCTAATACTACCTCTTTAGTATCACTTTCCAGTGGACCAATATCCATACTCGCCTTTCTTTTACACTTTATGTATCTGAAGAAACTTTTGGTATCCTCTAATATTATTGGCTAGCTCACCTTTCTATTCCATCTTTACCTTCTTAATGACTTTTTTGTTGCTTTCTGTTGGTTTTTAGAAGCTTCCCAATCCTCAAACTTACTACTAATTTTTCCTCTATTATATGCCCTCTCTTTGGCTTTTATGTTGGTTTTGAATTTTCTTGTGAGTCATGGTTGTGTCATCTTTCCTTTAGAAAACTTCTTCCTCTTTGGGATGTATATATCCTGTGCCTCCTGAATTGCTTCCATAAATTCCAGCAATTGCTACTCTGCGTCATCCCTGCCAGTGTTATTTTCCAATCAATTTTGGCCAACTCCTCTCTCATGCCCTTGTAATTCTCTTTACTCCACTGCAATACTGATACATCTGACTTTAGCTTCTCCTTCTCAAATTTCAGGATGAATTCGATATTATGACCACGTGCCCCCAAGGGCTCTTTTACCTTCAGCTTTCTAATTAATTCTGGTTCAATGAACCACACCCAATCCAGAATAGCTGATCCTCTAGTGGGCTCAACCACGAGCTACTCTTAAAAAAAAAATACCTTGCAGGCACTCTAGAAATTCCCCCTCCTGGAATCCAGCACCAACCTGATTTTCCCAATCTACCTGCATAATGAAGTCCCCCATGACTATTGTAACACTACCCTTTGGCATGCATTTTCTATCTCCCGTTGTAATTTGTAGGCCACATCCTTACTGCCGTTTGGGGGTCTGTATACAACTCCCATCAGGATCTTTTTGCTGTTGCAGTTCCTTAGCTCTATCTACAATGATTCAACACCTTCTGGCCCTATCTCACTTCTTTCTAATGATGTGATTTCATTTTTTACCAACGGAGCAACACAGTGTGCCTCTTCTTTCTCCTTCTCTTCTGTGTCAGAGTCAGACTCAGTGGTAGAGACCAGGCCATTATGACCTCTCTTTGTTAGGACTCCCCCTCCACCACCCACCCCCGACAATATCCAAAGTGATAGAACCTGCTGTAGAGGGGGATGGCTACAGGGGTACTCTGCACTGGTTCCTTAACCCCTTCCCCCTTCCTATCACACAGTTTCCTGTGCCCTACACTTTGATATATCTGCCTCTCTATATGTCCTATCTATCACCACTTCAGTCTCCTGAATGATCCAGAGTTCATCCAGTTCCAGTTCTAACTCCTTAATATGGTTTGTTAGAAGCTGCAGCTGGGTGCACTTCTTGCAGATGTAGTCATCAGACACTGAAGGTCTCCCTGCCTTCCCACATCCCGCAAGAATAACAATTCACTGTCCTGCCTGTCATTCCCACTGTCCCAGCTGAGCAGATATAAAGAACAGAACATGTTGATCTTTTCTTTCCTTTGCTTTATCTGACTGAAGCCTCCCTTCCCAGAAGCCTCGAAGAGCTAAAACCTTAAGATCACCGATCTGACAATGTCCACTGCAACAATGGCTGCTGCACTTGCCCCTCCTTTCCTTTAATTTGCTTTTACTAATCAATCCCAAACATCAACTAGCCACCTGTCAAAGCTCTTTTACACTCCATGTCCCGCTCCTGTCTTTTATCTTCGGGTGGTGGACCTGATTGAAGTCCCCTCCTCTCCAAACTTCCAATGTTCAGATTAGCTTCCATCTGTATTTGTACCTTACTTATTTTTAGGTTTTATGTAAAAGTATAAAAACAATCAGCATTATATACTTGTTCGGGTGCTAGATTTTCACGATCAGCAGATGCTTTAAAAATTTAATGCCGTGCTCTTTCTTAAATTTCTGCAATCATCCTTTTCTTCAGTTTGGCAAGATAGATCTTTGCTTGTTTCATGGTCAACATACTGTTAAGTAGCATATGTTCACTCGGGTGCTGACGTGATCACTTTATGCAGGATTTTTCTATTTTTCCATTAACTTCTGTACATTACATGTGCGAGGTCACATCTCAGAACTGTTATTGGTGTGCAGAGAACTCCACGTGCCTGGGAATCTTCGCAGTATTTTGTGGACATGTCAGGTCATGTCAGCACTCAAAAAAAAATTCTGATTTCAGAGGTTTTCAGAATTACAGGTAAGGAGTACTCAACCTGTATTTAAAAGGTGTCCAGTACAGGTTTTTAGTATTATGTACAGATAACACATTTTGTATGTACATTTGGGGTGATGAAGAATTGGCATTGTACAAGTTCCCATTACTTTTTAAAGTGCCTGGAAAGGCAAAATAGCAGATTTATGTGGTAGATTCCAGATGATGGTTCTTATAGTGATGTTAAGAAATTGGTGACTTTCTGGTTGCTACACTTCCTCACTAAATGTTTTATGGTCAGTGAAACTGAACAGAGCTCACAAAAGCATGTGAAAACCCAAATGGGACAATACAGTGTGCTATAATATCAACTCAAGCGCTGAGCCCATGGTCCAAGAGGAATGTATTGCTGGCTTGCTACAGAATACCAAAGAACCTGCTTCAGTAAGACCAGCCCCCACAGGAATTTCTAAAAATCCATTAAACAAAAGGCTAATGCAGGTTCATTTTAATACAGATGGATACTTCACTTGAACAACTGCCACTTTAGACTTAGTTTCCAGAGAAACAAGTCACTGTTTTATTTCTTTTTTAGTTTACGAATATGATGGAAGTGAGTTCCAGACCATCACTAGTCTTTGTGTAGGAACAAAAACCTCAATCTCCCATTTCTCTTTCTACTACTTCATTTACATATATGAGTTTAAGATGGCACAGGCGGAGCACAGTAATGACTTGCTGGCAGCAAATCAATTATTAATTACTCACATGTTCTTGAAAAATTAACACTACTATCAATAGCCTGTAATTTCTCTTCCAGAGTTTAGCTTTTTAAACTGCCTGCATAATCTGGCACTTCTGTGGTGTGAAATGAAGTCATGAAGGTGCAGGATGGTTGTGGCGTGGCACGTACGGGCTGAACAGAGGTGGCGGCACTCAGGCCCAAGAACAGAGAACAAGCCAATGTTTTGCCATTGTTGGAGCAAACTTGGAGGCAATTCAAAGCGGCAGAACTGAGGCAAAGCAGAGTCAAGGCAGTGGAGCCTGGGCCTGAGAGCAAGGAATAACCCGCACTTTGGCTGATTTAAGCACTGGGCCAGATTAGGAAGGTTGAGGACAAACCAAATCGAGCTGCTGGTGCCTAGGACCATGAGCGTATCAAAGATGCAGTGCCTGGATTCAGGAGCTTGGAATGACCAGAGGTTTGACCAATTTACACACCGGGACAGATTGGAAAGGTTGGGTATAGGCCAGATTGAGGCAGTAGGGCCTGAGCCCAAAAGTGTATCAAAGCAGCAGAGCCTGGTCCATGAATGAGGAATGACCTGAGGTTTGGCGGAGTTAAACACCAGACCAGATTGAAAAGGCCAGAGTGTCGGGGCTGGAGGCGAAAGATGGGCCAGCATTCAGCTCGCTGCTCTGTGAGGCTTACTCATCTCTGTGCTAAACTGAGGCTGAGGCCTGAAACTAACTGGCTCCTGGATCAGCTGTGACATGCTTCATGGCTGTGGACATACTTTTGTGATCTTCAGTTTTGAATGTTATTTGCTTACTTTTACTGTTTGCACAATTTGTTCCCCCCCCCCACTGAATATTGGGTGTTTGATGGTCTTTTTTTTAAAGAATGGGTTCTACTGTGTTTCTTTGTTTTGTCGCTACCTAAAAGGAGGTGATTTCAAGGTTTTATATGGTACGCGGGGTGTACGGGATGCTTTGGTCCTGACTAAATATCAGGAAATGCCAATAGCAATTATATAGCTTCTCCCACCCAATACAATGTCACCTTCACATAGGACTTAGGTCCGGGTGCACCGTCTCGCTGAAGGAGCTCTGGATATGGCGAGTGTTTGGTGCCAGAAAAATAACCAGACCAATGGTGGTGGTGTTACCTAAAATCACTGAAGTCTCCAGCAGTAGGGAGATGGATTCCAGGCTTTGATGAAGGATTGTCTTCGTACAACAGCGGCAAAGGTTGGGCAACATCTAGTGTATGATTCCCAATTGGGAACACGAGTAGGGGTCAAATGCTCTAGTTAGATGAGCACTGCAGCAACAGAAGGCAACGGCAAACCACTGTTGAAATTTCTGCCTTGTCAATCATGGAAAGACAGAAGAAGGAAACTAGACAATAGTGTGAATGGCGTTGATTCTAATCAACAGAACAACACCTCGCTCTGTAGGGGTAGTCATGGGCTGCAGGTGACACCAGACCGTCATCCAGAGACTGTAAGCAATAGGGAAAGGCTAAGAGTAGCAATATGGAACATCCATACACTTTATCAGAAAGGAAAGTTAGACAACACATTAAATGAAATGAAAAGGTTGGAAGTTGATATCTTAGGCCTGTCAGAAATTAGATGGACCGATAGTTCTGATAATGTATTCTGGAGGTCAACAGCATATGTATAGAGTTGGAATTATTTTAAACAAACAAGTATCAAAATATCTTATAGGATATTGGGTGATATCCAACCGGCTGCTTTTAGTTAAATTAAGGGGTAACCCTTTTAACATTAGCATAATCCAAGCCTATGCGCCAACAAATGATGCAGATGAAGAGGATATCAACAAGTTTTATGAAGATCTCGACAGTGCTTATAAGCAATGTAAATCTCAGGATATAAAACTAGTCTTGGGAGGTTTTAACTCCAAAGTTGGACAGGAAAGGGTAGATAACACCATAGGACCTTTTGGATTAGGGGAGAAAAATGAAAATGGAGAAAGGTTTACTGATTGGTGTGTCAGAAACAACCAATACTTGGTATAAAAACCATCCAGGTAGATTGTGTGCTTGGATTAGCCCTGGGGACAGAACAAGGAATCAAATTGATTTCATTACCATCAATGAACATTTTAGAAATAATATCACAAATTCTAAAGCCTACCCAGGAGCAGACTGTGGTTCAGATCACCATCCAGTAATAGCTACCATCAAAACAACATTAAAGAAGCTGAAACATGGAAAAAAGAGAAAGAAGTATATGTTGGGAGAACTTAAAAATGATAGCATATTTAAGTGTAAGGGTTTCTTCTTTTATGTTACTGCTAAGGTTAATAAAATGGCTTCTCTGTACTGTTAACTGCTGAGACAGTGGTTCTCTATAGCAGCATGTTTGGGTTATAATTAGTGATAACGGGACTTGTATACATTTGCTAACCAATTGGGATAGATATTATTCTTTCTGTCTGTGTGAAAGCTGTTCGTTTGCGCGGCCTTGGTGTAGAAGGTGCAAGGAGGATGAAGAGAGAAGACGTGGCTTGAGGAGACGGTGGCCGGACCCGCTGGGCCTGGGCTTGGGGTGGAAGCCCAGGTGCCAACTAGCGAAGGAGGATCAGTGAAAGGGAATCCGTGAGCTCCAACGTTTGTGCACTGGACATGTTTGTGAGATTATTGGCACCTTTTATTTGTTTTCCTTTTCTTTTGTTTCTCTACTAACCCCATACTTAAGTATAAAATCTTAATCATTTAACTACACATTGTGGACAATATTATTTCAGGGTACTGATGTTACACAGGGGACACAGCACGCAGCATCCACCCAAACAAGAATGCTAAAGTTTGGTCAGGGAGGGGTAGCCACCCCCGAGATCATGCCACTAGATGAAACGAGTCTTACATAAGCAACAATTCAAAACAGCTGTAGAAGAATACCTCAACAAAAATGAAACAACACCTATTTGGGATAGATTTAAATACTCTATACAGCAATCAGCAAACGAGATAATCCCAGTACAAATACAACACACCAACAAGGGGTGGATAACCCAAGAAATTCTAGATCTGACGGAACAAAGAAGGTTAGTGAAGAATAATGAAGTGCAATACACAGAGCAGACAGACAGACCAGACAATTGTGCAATATTGCAAAGGAAGAATGCCTGAATCAAAAATGCAATGAAGTAGAAGGCCATATTAACAACAGCAAAGAAATGCACAAGAAAATTAAGGAAATTACTGGAATCAAGAAAACCTTCTCTACAGGATGCATAAGATCAGCAGACGGATCCATAATAACAGATCCAGATAAAGCATGTGAGAGGTGGATTCAGTGTATAGAGCAGCTTTTTGAAGATAATAGAGGGGAACCCCCAGATATTAAACACCCTAAATTCGGCGGGAGGAGAGAGAGCAGCGCGCCACGCGTGCGCAGCCCTCCGGTGAAAAATGGTATCGTATCCATTAAATAGGGGCCGTGAACAATTCTGATTTGATGGAGATGGACGTGAAAGCACACAGCAACATCTGGAGAAATTTCTGAAACGCCAGTTTGCTGCTGTTGTTACTGCGCGGTCAGGAATCTTCCAGAGGGAAGGTCTCAAAATCCCCGGCTTTGCCCGCTGTTGGTGACCGAGATTGAGGTCGAATCGTTTGGACAGAGATGGCGCTCAGTACTCAGTGTCGGAGAGCTGATCGGAGGCTCGAAGTTTTCAGATGACTCAGAGACGGACTATGGTCGGGCATGGCAGGAAGAGTTTTTCTTCTGTCTCCCGTCTGCGTGAGATGTGGGACATTTGAGAGACTTTGAACTTGTTACTGTGCTCATGGACTTCTTCATCAAGTTATGGTATTGTTGCACTGTTGTGACTATATGTTATAATTATGTGGTTTTGTCAGTTTTTCCAGTTTTGGTCTGTCCTGTGTTTTGTGATATCACACCGGAGGAAATATTGCATCATTTCTTAATGCATGCATTACTAAGTGACAATAAAAGAGGACTGTGTGTCTTCATAATCTAATTCTGGCCCACCTCTTACCAAAGAAGAAATAACTAAAGCAATGAAAAGCATGAAACATGGTAAAGCCACTGAACCTGACATTATGAGAAACCACTTTATAATTGTATTGATCTCAGAGGTAAAGAGTGGTATTAAGTAGTAATGGTTGCCAATAGCATTTCTCTGACAGAGGTATTCAGCAACTTCAGTATATTACTGGTAATTACTGATTAATGAAACACAAGCCAGAAGAAAGGTGTTGTAATGTTTAATGAGAAATGAACATCTTGGTCAGTATAGACCAGTTGGGCCAACAAACCTGTTTCTTAATTATATTACTCTACATCACTAGGAGGCAACTAAAAATTAACATCAAGACAGAACAGAAAGAGTACGAAGAATCTCAGACATCAGGGAGTAACAATGTGGAATATAAAATTGCAAGGTATGAATACCAGCAATTAAAACTCCTAAATGTCACCAGGGCTGTAGCCCCGAGATACATTGTGGTACTCCACAAAGAAAATCATAGATCCTCACATCCATGCAGCCGCAAACATGAACATGCAGCCACTAATTTAGGAATGGTATTGGCCAATACCAACGAACTGCTTCCTCAGATGCCAAAGTGGGCTGAGACGTGGCAGATGGAGTTCAACTCAGGGAAGTGTGAGGTGGTACACTTTGGAAGGGCAAACTCCAAGGCAGAGTACAAAGTAAATGGCAGGATACTTGGAAGTGTGGAGGAGCAGAAGGATCTGGCGTACATGCCCACAGAGCCCTGAAAGTTGCCTCACAGGTAGATAAGGCAGTTAAGAAAGCTTATGGAGTGTTAGCTTTCATAAATTGAGGGATAGAGTTTAAGAGTCGTGGGGTAATGATGCAGCTCTATAAAACTCTGGTTAGGCCACATCTGGAGTACTGTGTCCAGTTCTGGTCGCCTCACTATAGGAAGGACGTGGAAGCATTGGAAAGGGTACAGAGGAGATTTACCAGGATGCTGCCTGGTTTAGAGAGTATGCATTATGATCAGAGATTAAGGGAGCTAGGGCTTTACTCTCTGCAGAGAAGGAGGATGAGAGGAGACATGATAGAGGTGTACAAGATAATAAGAGGAATAGATAGAGTGGATAGCCAGCGCCTCTTCCCCGGGGCACCACTGCTCAATACAAGAGGACCTGGCTTTAAGGTAGGGGGTGGGAAGTTCAAGGGGAATATTAGAGGAAGGTTTTTTACTCAGAGAGTGGTTGGTGCGTGGAATGCACTGCCTGAGTCAGTGGTGGAGGCAGGTACACTAGTCTAATAGTCTCTTAAATTTCACAGGTATATGGAGGAATTTAAGGTTGGGGGTTATATGGGAGGCAGGGTTTAAGGGTCGGCACAACACTGTGGGCCGAAGGGTCTGTACTGTGCTGTACTGTTCTGTGTTCTATGTTCAGCCTCTCTCATGGAAATCTTATGAGCAACAATTAAGAGGTGGGTGGGCATCTTCTCAAACTCATTGATTCATAAGACCAAAGAGCTGTTAGTGGTTGTAGAATACACATTCTGGTGCTACTTGGACACGTCTTCAGTGATGAACCGGGGGTCATAGGGTGTTACGGGTCTTTAATCATCAGACATCCTTGACCGGACAACCCAGCTGGGGGTGATCAGCCCCCGACTTGTGTCCAAGCGGCGCACTAATCCACGGATCCCTCCTCCGGACCCACAGCCACCATGAGGCCTTTTCAGCAGCCTCCAGAATGCTCTTGGTGGCTCTCCTGCACTGCAATCCCTTAACTCCAAAGAGTTTTAGGGTCCGCTGTAATGAATGGCCAACAAAGCCCTGGCACCCAACTTCGACTGGCTCACAGAGAGCTCTCCAGCCATTGCTCCAGCATTCTGCAACAAGATCTGTGTATCTAGCCCTCTTGCACTCGTTGGTCTCTTCAATCCGGTCTTCCCAGAGGACAGTAAGTTCCAGCAGGACCACTTGCTTTGTAGACTCTGATATTAACACTATGTCTGGGCAAAGAAGAGCAGCTGCTATGTTCTTTGGGAACTTGAACTGCCTCCCAAGGTCGACCTGGAGCTGCCAGTCTCGTGCAGTGGCACGAAGTCCTCCCGAGGAGCTAGGCTGATGTTGAGCCTTCTCCCCCGCTCTAATAAAGGTGATAGACTGTTTGAGAGCATGCTGATTTTTGCTGTCTTGAATCGCTCTGCTGATTGCGTCCACCATAGACCTTAGGACCTTAGTAAGTAATGGATCATACCAGGCCCACGTTGAGGCCAAACAATGGAGGCCATGGATCATTGTGACAGCCACATCTCTTTCATTGTCTCTATTAGTCCATTCAGTTTACAATATCTTATCAATTTACATTAGTTTGCATGAATGCTTGTACATTCTCCCCCCCAAAAAAAATCAAGGATGCAGCTTAATTATGCCCTTCAATTCTTATAATTGCTGGCAAGTCAGATCAATCTTTTTTAAAATCTCCCACCTAATAAACAATAAAACAACATATAAAAAAAAGTGAACAGCAGAAACAGCAAGGTGGATGACAGCAAATGGAAGACCACATGTTGTCTTTCAATGCACTGTTAAAATGCATTGTCTAAGCTATCTTCACTGGTCTATTTTGGGGGTTATTTCATGTAAAAACAAGAAGCCCTCTCTGAGCCTTATGTAATCAATGAGGTCGTGGCATGGGGGAGGGGACATTTGGGGAAAAAGGTTTAGAAAATAAATGTTTATGAGATTCTATAAAACATAGATGTAGCGCTGTATTTCTCTTGATGTTATTGCTGTAAACATTACATTTATATACAGTTTAAACATTATATTTTTAAATACATCAAATTCCAGTAGTTCTGTTTTGTCAACTGTGAAGAAGGTTAAATTAACTGATTCCTCCTTAGTACACGCAGTAGTGTGTAACACAAAATTTTGGTTGCAAGACAAAATGGTGTCTGCCTGGAATGTGGTAATAGCATGAAGATGTGCACATTTGAGATTAGATTGTAGTGAAGAATGTTTTCTTCCTTGCAGACTAGTTGTCTCTATTTCTAAGTTATGTGCTCAGGCCATAGGTCTCAAGAGACAAGAAAGTACAGGCTGGTACCACTAGGGGATGGAAAAGTACAGGAGTAAAAGTTATGTTAGATACTGGTAAGGTGGAAAAAGAGACAGAGAGAAGGCTGTGTGAAAGGTAATTGAACATCTTCAGGATTATGTAGATTGGTTCACTGATTGGCTGTTGAGTATTACTTTGTTTCCTTCTGTATTTTAAGAATCTTTATTTCTTTCTGTATTTTATTTTTTATATAACTCTAATAAAGTAGTCCCTATAACCTTCCAAATGTGTACATCACTTCCCTTATTTGCAGACACCTCTTGATGCTGAATCAGGGAAAAACAAGCTGATTTACAAGCACTTTTCTTTCCCATACAAAATTCTTTCTTCTGTGTAGCCTGATCAAGCTAAAATACTAGTTAGATGTACAACAAGGATGAGCCACAGAATTCTTGGATTTATCTATTATTCCTGAACTTGTCCAGTGATTGCTATTCTATAAAATAATTTGCAATAATAACAAATAGGTCAATTTAAATAAATCTTCCATTACTTACGTGATTGCTTGTTATCCTTGGGTAACTGCATTTTGTTCCTCTGACAGCTTCCTTCCAGTATATAAACGTAGCTCTTCACTTCTTTGTCAAAAACCTGAAACAACAAGTATCTTTTAAGGTATAAAACATCCTAGGTATGCTCATTTAACTTTTACAAATAAAATAAAATGTTCTGAAATACAATAAGAAAAAGCAATGGCAAACTTTATGGATTAGCAGAAACCACAGTCAATATGCTACTACCATCTGTAAAAACCTATAACAGTTTAACAAAATAAATCTGCTTCTCAGAAGCAGATGGTATATCCAGGAAAATGGATTATGTTTTTCTCCAGTCTAAAATTGGTACCAAAGGAGCTACTAGACTACTTGGTGAGCTCCCCCCGCCCCAACCCACTCTAACTTGTGAGAATATTAACATCAGAAGTTACAAATGAAAAGAAGTAAAATGAACGATTTAAAAGGCTTTATATTTTTATGCATTATCGCCTACCATAATGGTTAATCCTAAATGTTCTGCAACTTACGGTCAATTGCTTTTATACATCCAGCAGCAATAACATTAAAAGCTCACTGAGCATCCAATCACATCAAAATATCCTCACATGTATTGAACTAGGTAGACAAAGATACAATTACAAATTGAATTTAGAAGTTGCAGCTGAATATTTCAGATAGCAACTGAACTGTCAAACTTTAAAACAATAAAAACTTATGTTGTTTATTATTTTGAAATATTTTTAAAATATTTTTATGAAATGTACAAAATTATTTTAGGGCTAGAGAAATTATTAAACAGTGTGTTAGTATATAATATCATTGAAAAAACAATCCAACATTTCAAATACAGTTGATTCCAGTTAATTGGGATACATCAGGACCAGTACATTTTGGCCCAATTAAGTGGCTGCCCCAATTAGCAGAAGTTTCATGAAAATAATTTAAAGGGTATATAAAAGCTAAACTGTCATTTAACTGAGTAAAAAAGTATAAATTTCAATAAAATACGAAACAAGTTAGGATACACCAATACAGTACTATAAAACTGTATTAATTTCTAATAGTCATCGATAGAGGAATTCATTCAGTGTACGCTGCCACGTTCTTTTCATTGACTGTAAATGAACAAAATCAGCACAGATACTAGTGCAGATAATAGACATCCTGCATACAATCCTTTGACATTTGCATCCTCCAAATCTTCATTTTCATTGTAATACTAAAGATGATTATTGATACCTTCAAATTCCTTATAGTTCTTAACTTATTGACAAAGTTAAATTGCTTCATTTTCACTCCTAGCCATTTCTGGCATTTCCAAGCCTGAACACTTGAAACGACAGTGAGCAGAGTAGTTCTGAATTGTCTTGCTGCTTATTTTTCATCAACTATCAGTGAGAAAAATCACTGCTTTTTGAAGAGAAACACACAACTGATGCCATTTTAAAACTTGTAGCTCTAAGCACAGTATAGTCTCTAGCGGTTACACAAGTGCACATGACTGATGCTAGTTGGAAACTGGCAACAATCTCCTTTCCCAACTAAATAGCATGGTGTCCCAAATAAACAATGGGTATCCCGCTTATTTTCTTGATTAGTTTTTGCTCTTTAAGAGTTGTCCCGAATAAGCTGCTGCCCCAATCAATTGATGGCCAATTAACTAGGCTCCACCGTATTTCAAAATCCAGTTCATAAATACTTTAGTTCATGCATTTTCCATCAATTCTGTTGGAAAAGACTAAAACCAGAAGTGAAAGTCAGCACAGAAGGTTGCTTCGTTACATTGAGGAGAAGAAAAATAGATTAGTGATTACATTACAGAGCACCGGCATTCAGTCCAGAGAAGCAATCTTATGCTTTCTGTTGCCTGCCACTTTTATTCTCCATCACACTCCCAACCCTGACCTGTGGCCTCCTGTATTTTATAATGAGCCCCAATGGAAGCCTGAGGCCTTCCAGAGCCAACAATGAATTCCCAACTTCCAATAGCTTACTTTCTCTGCTATCTACCTGTGATATTGGCCCCATTTCTTTTCATATCTCATCATCAGTACATCCTGACCTATTATTAGCTTA
The DNA here is from genome assembly GCF_030028105.1 of Mobula birostris. NCBI lineage: Eukaryota > Metazoa > Chordata > Chondrichthyes > Myliobatiformes > Myliobatidae > Mobula > Mobula birostris. Next base: position 26,792,829 of record NC_092385.1, read on the forward strand.
AAATCACAAACAGGGTTACACTTCTTTATTGCCCTTCAACTCAACTTATTAGTAGCTCATCCCCACAGAATGCACGGCTTCAACCAACCACACAATCCTATTCATCTCTCAGCCCACCTTCTCTCTAACTTTAAAACTAACTCCCCCACCCAACCAACCCATCCCAGTTCTAACTCAGAATCTTTCAATTGAAGCATTACTTTGGCTTTTAATCTTTCAAGCATCTGGGACTAGATCAGAAAGATATCTAGCTCAGTATAGACAAATTGGCCAAAGGACCTGTTTCAGATCTCCGGCACCTGCATTTTTCCCCCCTGAAGTTTCAGTGCATTTCAGAATGCTGAGAATCTCACAACCAACATTACTATCAAATCAAGATTAACGGGTGAGTCATAGTTTTAGTATTCGAAAAGCTTTGTAGCGCAAAGGAGCAGATGTTCTGCTAGCCCCAGTTTCACTATTAGCCTGCCATTGCAGATCACAGTCTTTCTTTGAGTATGGACCTGGGGCAAGTCTATCACTTAGAGGCCATCTCCCATGGTTTCAGCACACCCAACATATTGCAGGAAACACCCAGTGGCTCAGGCAACATCTTTAGAAAGAGAAACAGCTAACACTTCGGATTGTGAGCACTGGGATATAATGGAAACAAGTTAAAATAAATTAATGCCATAGTTAGGATCAGTTTATACTTTATGTAATGAATTACTAACAGAAAATCAATGGAACATGCAACAGAGCAGAGTACACTAATTGAAAAAGAACGAAAATGATCAAAGGCAAAAATTAACAGAAGTAAAACAGGAGTTACCCAAAGTTGGAGAATTTGGTAATGAGCTTGGAAGGCTGCAATGTGCTTTCTGATTGAAGACGAGATGTTGTTCCTGAAGCTTGTATTGAGACTTGTAACAGTGCAGGAGACCACAGGCAGAATGATCCAAGTGGGAATGGGATGGTGAATTTAAATGGCAGGCTGCTGGAAGCTCAATTTCACTCCTGCAGACTGAATGCAGGAACAAAGAAATCAAAAGGCCCAGCTGCTACTCATTTATGTTTTCAAAATGTCAATGCTTCTGACTACAGTTAACAAAATCTTTTAGAAACATTAAATGTGATGCAGTGATACTGAGTAATGTCAGAGCAACTCCTCTGCAGAATTAATAGCTTCGATCAAAAGCAAAATATTTCAAATATTGGGAAAATGAAATATAGCATTGGAATAACTCAGTAGGTCAAGAAGCATCAGTATCAAGAGAAAAATTTTGGACTAATTCCTTTTTCCCAATTCAAAGGCTTAAATAGGAGTATGTTTGTGTGTATGTGGGATTAGGTTGATTCTCTGTCTCTCATTGATAAAGGATAAAAGTTATATCCAAACACATTAAACATAATTATGATCAACTGAAATCAAAATTTATTTACTCAATCCATTAGCTATTTTCTTTCCACTTAGTTAAGTAACAATGAGTGGATAGGCTAAAGGATGAGTTTAGAAAAACAAATAGTAGCACAATTACCTTCTGCCCCATAATCAATTCTATATTTACAGCAACATGGTTGATATTTTACTTCCTTTCAACATTACCTTGAAAGGCACAGAGCTGCATCAAACCAGAGTGAGCTACAGACCTTCCTTTCTTTAAATAATGTTGTTAATAGAGTGTTCTTTGAGGAACTATTGCCCATTTCACCCATTCCTGCTGACTTTTTAACCACACCCTTATGGAATGTGTGCACGTCTTAATTAGGCAGCACATCTATTTCTTTATTATGCTTCATTAAGCCCCATTGGCAAATGATGTAATTCATCCCATGCCAAATGACATCAGGGTTCCAGTTCTTAAAAAGGAACCTGACCACTGAAGCATACAATTGCCTGAACTCCTCATGAAGTAGTCTAGGCATGGGCCCAGCCTTCAAATTCAGTGACACTGAACTCATTTTAGTAAAAGTGGTAACGAGACTCAAAATAAGACATTAAAATAAGTTGGGAAAGGGACCATATGGTCGGAGAAATTATGACCACAACTGAATACCCTGAACTGGAACAGTACCAAGACACATCCTGTGACCTCATTTGGTTACATTGAGTACTGCAGTGTTCATTGTATTTATTGTTAGTATTTATTGCCATATATACTGCTTACTGTGCACTTCACATGAATTTTATTGCACCTGGTACATATGATAATAAACTAATCTAATGCCCTCAAATTCCATCTGACATTAAGAAATGAATCACAAACCATCTCAATAACTACTATTGCTCCTCTTCTTGCTGCTGGAGAGCTTTCTGCAAGGGATAAGCCCTTGTCTAAATTCTGGACCATATAGCCAAAAAAAACCAGAGGAGCATAGCACTATAAGACACAAGTCACATGTGGACAATCCCAAGCACAGAAATAATCACTGCAAGGAAATTGATGGCACTCCCCACCAGACTTTGGTAAGAAGTTGACTCCATTTGTAACACAGCTGACTTTTAGAATTAAAGAGAATTCATAGGTAGAAGGATTACCTCCTGTTACCCAAGAGCCTTTGGTTTTATACAGTAGCAGAAATATCATTGGCAATGAATGTTGCCCGAGACTTCAAGCCAGGGAAACTTCCTGTAATCATCACACTGATAAGAAATTTCATCTTGTAGGTCACAGACAATTAGGATAGACGTTACAATCCACATGGGAACCCTGAAGCTCAAAGCACCATGCAAATGACATCCATAACTCCCTAAACTGTGAGGAAGCCAAGAATCTTTCTAAAGTCTGCATGCCTGGCATGACAAATTTTTATCTATGCAATGAACAGCAGATAATAACATTATCTGGAGTACATTCCAAATGTAGTGCATTGAGATGTAATAATGCAGATCACTACCAGTTTCAGGGGGAGAAAGGAGATCCCCCTATTCTAACCATACCATAAGTTATTTCTTAGCTCCTAAAACAATTTTAAATACACTTCAAATTTAGTTTGGTCCATTTGCAAATTCTGCATCATGCTTGCAATTCTGCAACATTTTTACATTTTAGTAAGGCAGTCAAAAAGAAGTTACTTGGATGGAGTGAGGTATTCAAAACAAATTAAAACTACACTTCAAAATCCATTACACTAAATACCTAAACATGCTGGCATACATGTGGGCTGGACTGTTACTTTATACATAGTCAAAGGAACATAATCCAGTCGCTAAAACTAAATTACCCACCATTGACAATGAATAGACGATAAGTACACTTATTTACACAAACCTGACAATACTTTTGTAAGACTTTTTTTTGTTTCCATTTAGCAGTTTATCACTGCCCAAGCCTGTAGAGAGCTTTGAACAGCTGATTAATGAGCTGCTGTCTGTCTTCTCTTATTTAATCCAACTAATTTACTGTATTGATTTGGTCTCTAACTGTCACTAAAACAGAATGTTGATCAGCACTACATCAGGAATGTAAATAGTACTGTTTAGTACTGGGCATTTTTGGCTCAGAGAGGAAGTTGAAGATTAAATTAAAAAGAAAATTAAAGCTTCAAATAAAACAAGAAGAAGGAGGTGGCAAATAAGCAAATTAATTGATTATTTAAACTAGCAAGCAGCAATAATAAAACAGATAACTCATGGGGATCTGTCACATTCATGAGATGTGGTCCTTAGCAAAAACTACCAAAAAACATATCAACACACTCAAAATGCTGAAGGAACTCAACAGGTCAGGCAGCATCTAAGGATGAAAAAGAACAGTCCACATTTCATAGAACACAGATTGCACTGCACAGTACAAGGTGTTCAGCCCATGATGTTGTGCTGAACTTTTGACTTACTTGGCTATCAAACCCTTCCCTCCCGAATAGCCCTTAATTTTTCTTTTATGCATGTGCCTATCTAAGAGGCTTAAATCTCCCTAGTATACCTGCCTCTACCGCCACCCTTGGCAGCATGTTTCATCTATCTACCACTCTGTGTAAAATTCCCTATACTTTCCTCCAATCACCATAAAAATTATCCCCTCATATCTTCCACTGTCATCACCTCTCATCCTCTTTCACTCCACTGAGAAAAGCTCTAGCTCACTCAACTTAGCTTCAGTACATGGAATTATAAATAAGAATAAATCTGCAGATGCTGAAAATCCAAGTGACACACACACAAAATGCTGGAGGAACTCAGCAGGCCAGGCAGCATCTATGGAGAAAAATAAAGTTGATGTTTCGAGCCGAGACCCTTCATCAGGACTAGAGAAAAAAAAGATGAGGAGTCAGAGTAAGAAGATGACGGGAGGGAGAAACATAAAGTGATAGGTGAAACTGGGAGGGGGAGGGCTGAAGTAAAGAACTGGGAAGTTGATTGGTGAAATAGATACAGGGCTAGAGAAGGGGGAATCTGATGGGATAAGACCGAAACGTATAGAAGAAAGAAAAGGAGGAGGAGCACCAGAGGGAGGTGATGGGTAGGTAAGGAGATAAGGTGAGAGGAGGAAATGGAAATGGGAAATGGTGAAGGATGGGGTGTATATCCTCGCGCCACCCCACCATGGATAGGTTTCCTCTTGTCTTCACTTACCACCCCACCACCCTCCACATCCAGCACATAATTCTCCATAACTTCTGCCATCTTCAACAGGATCCCATCACTAAGCACATCTTTCCCTCCCCTCCCCAACTTCCTGCAGGGATCACTCTCTACGCAACTCCCCTGTCCATTGGTCTCTCCCCTCTGACCTCCCCCGGCACATCCTTGCAAGCGGAACAAGTGCTACACCTCCTCCTTCACTGGCACTCAGGGCCCCAAAAAGTCCTTCCAGCTGAGATGACACTTCACCTGTGAGCCTGTTGGGGTCATCTACAGTATCCGGTGCTCCCAGTGTGGCCTCCTGTATGTCAGTGAGACCTGACATAGATTGGGAGACAGCTTTGCCGAGCACCTATGCTCCGCCCACCAGAAAAAATGGGATCTCCCAGTGGCCTCCCATTTTAATTCCACTTCCTATTCCCATTCAGACATGCTAGTACATGACCCTCTCTACTGTTGCGATGAGTCCACACTCAGGTTGGAGGAGTAACGCCTTATATTCTTTCTGGGTAGCCTCCAACCTGAAGGTGTGAACATCAATTTCTCTAACTTCAGGTAATCCTTCTCTCTCCAACTTCACCATTTCGCTGTCTCACCCTATCTCCTTATCTGCACGTCACCTCCCTCTGGTGCCCCTTCCCCACTCCTTCAGCTGTCTCTTTCACCAATCAACTTCCCAGCTCTTTACTTCACCCCGCCCCCGTTTTCACCTATCACCGTGTGCTTCTTCCTCCCCTCCTCCCACCTTCTTACTCTGACTCTTTGTCTTTTTTTCTCCAGTCCTGATGTAGGGTCTTGGCACCGAAATGTCAACTGAACTCTTTTCCATAGATGCTATCTGCTGAGTTCCTCCAGCATTTTGTGTGTGTGTTACATGGATTATGATGTTTTTTGCCACTACAGAGATATGGTTGCATGAGGCACAGGCTGACATATTAATGTTCCTGGGTTTCATTGTTTTACATGCGAAGGGAGGGTGGTGTAAAAGAAGAGGCATTGCACTACTTATAAGACATGTTCTCTAAACCAGGCAGCATCCTCTCCACCCTCTCTAAAGCTTCCACATCCAGAGCCGAACATAATAATCCAAGTGTCATCTAACCAGAGTTTTATAGAGCTTCAACATTACCTCGCTGCTCTTTAACTCAATCCTCTGTCTAATGAAGGCTAACACTCCATACATTCTCTCAACCACCCTATCAACTTGAGCAGCAACTAAGGATTTATAGATCCCTCTGTTCTTCCAAACTGCTAAGAATCTTTCCATTTACCCTGTACTCTGTTTTCAAGTTCAACCTTCTAAAGTTTATCACTTCAAACTTTTCCAGACTGAACTCCATCTGTCACTTCTCAGCTGAGCTGTGTCTATTAATGTCTCACTGAAACGTAAAACAACTTTCTACATAATACCACAATGTCATCTGCCCACCCAGCCCACAGTTTCACTTATTAATCCAAGCCATTTACAACAATCAAAAAGAGCGGGGGTCGCAGAGCAGATCCCTGAGGAACACCACTGATTACAAACCTCAGGCAGAATAGACTCCGTCTACTACCACACTCTGTTTTTTGTGGGAAGCCATTTCCTAATCCATGCAGATAAGTTTCCCTGGATCCCATGCCTCCTCATACCCTGAATACCCTACTGAGTACCTGGAATACCTTACTAAAATCCCTATACACCACATCCACTGCTCTACCTTCAGAGGCCGGTGGGGTGGTAGGTGAGGACCAGGGGAACCCTATTCCTAGTGGGGTGGCGGGAGGATGGAGTGAGAGCAGATGTACGTGAAATGGGGGAGATGCGTTTAAGAGCAGAGTTGATAGTGGTGGAAGTGAAGCCCCTTTCTTTAAAAAAGGAAGACATCTCCCTCGTCCTAGAATGAAAAGCCTCATCCTGAGAGCAGATGCGGCGGAGACGGAGGAATTGCGAAAAGGGGATTGCGCTTTTTGCAAGAGACAGGGTGAGAAGAGGAATAGCCTCTTCTCACCCCACCAGCCTCTGGGTCCAACATATTATTCTCCGTAACTTCCGCCACCTCCAACGGGATCCCACCACTAAGCACATCTTTCCCTCCCCCACTCTCTCTGCATTCCGCAGGGATCACTCCCTACGCAACTCCCTTGTCCATTCGTCCCCCCCATCCCTCCCCACTGATCTCCCTCCTGGCACCTATCCGTGTAAGCGGAACAAGTGCTACACATGCCCTTACACTTCCTCCCTTACCACCATTCAGGGCCCCAAACAGTCCTTCCAGTTGAGGCGACACTTCACCTGTGAGTCGACTGGGGTGAAATACTGCGTCCGGTGCTCCCGATGTGGCCTTTTATATATTGGCGAGACCCGACGCAGACTGGGAGACCGCTTTGCTGAACATCTACGCTCTGTCCGCCAGAGAAAGCAGGATCTCCCAGTGGTCACACATTTTAATTCCACATCCCATTCCCATTCTGACATGTCTATCCACGGCCTCCTCTACTGTAAAGATGAAGCCACACTCAGGTTGGAGGAACAACACCTTATATTCCGTCTGGGTAGCCTCCAACCTGATGGCATGAACATCGACTTCTCTAACTTCCGCTAAGGCCCCACCTCCCCCTCGTACCCCATCTGTTACTTATTTTTATGCACACATTCTTTCTCTCACTCTCCTTTTTCTCCCTCTGTCCCTCTGAATATACCTCTTGCCCATCCTCTGGGTCCCTCCCCCCCCCCCCCATCTTTCTTCCTGGACCTCCTGTCCCATGATCCTCTCGTATCCCCTTTTGCCTATCACCTGTCCAGCTCTTGGCTCTATCCCTCCCCCTCCTGTCTTCTCCTATCATTTTGGATCTCCCCCTCCAACTTTCAAATCCCTTACTCACTCTTCCTTCAGTTAGTCCTGACGAAGGGTTTCGGCCTGAAACGTCGACTGCACCTCTTCCTACAGAAGTCTCCAGAAAGTTTTTTTTTTCTTCCTTTATCGATTTGTACATAGCTAGTGCAGTGAGAGTGGATCTAGGCTCAGTGATACGTTCTTTGTGTGAGATATGGGAATTCTGGGACACCTCCAGTTCCTGACAACTACATCTGCACAAAGTGCATTGAACTGCAGCTCTAAAGAGACCACATTAAAGAACTGGAGCTACAATGCAATGACCTTCCGCTCATATGAGAGAATGAGGTGATAGATAAGAGCTACAGAGATGTAGTTACCACCAAGTTGCAGGAGGCAGGTAGCTGGATGTCAGTGCAGAGTACCCCTGTGGCCATCCCCCTCAATAATAAGTATAACACTTTGGATATTGTTTGCTGGGGGAAGGTGGGCAGAGAAGGAAGATGACCTACCAGGGGAAGCCATAGCAACCAGCTCTCTGGCACTGAGCCTGTCTCTGGCTCAGAAGGGAAGGAGAGAGAAAAGGAGTGCAGTAGTGACAGGGGATTCCATAATTAGAGGAGCAGACAAGAGATTCCATGGAACTGAAAGAGGCACTCGGATAGTATGTTGCCTGCCAGGTGCCAGGGATGCCTCAGCGCAGGGGTCCACAGCAGTCTAAAGAAGGAGGGTGAGTTGTGGAAAGTTGTAGTACAAATTGACCCAACGACATAGGAAGGAGAAAGGAGGCGGGATCCTGAAAAGAGAATATAGGAAGTTAGATAGAAAGCTGAAAAGCAGGACCTCCAAGACTGCTGCCCGTGCCTTGCACCAGTAAGGTTTAGAATGGGATGATCTGACAGATAAAGGTGTGATTGAGAAATTGACGTAGGGGGCAGAGTTTCAGATTTCTGGACCTTTGGAATCTCTTCTGGAGAAAGAATGACCTATACAAAAAGGACAGATTATACCTGAATCCACGGGGGACTAATAGTCTTCCGAGCAGGTTTGCTAAAGCTGTTGGGAGCATTCAAACTAATTTGGCAGGGGGATGGGAACCAGAGAGAAATTGCAGTGTGCAGTGAGACTGTGAAGGACGGGAAAATGATAAGGCAAAATTGAAAAAAGTAGAATGAGTTGCTGAGTAACAAGGAGCCAAAAACAAAAAAAACCAAAGGGGGAAAAAATCAAAAAGGGTGACAAATACAGGACTGAAGGCCCATTTGAATGCACGCAGTACATGGAATAACGTAGATGATCCTGTAGCACAGTTAGAGATTGGCAGGCATGACATTGAGGGCATCACTGAATTGTTGCTGAAAGAAGATCATTGTTGGGAGCTTAACATGCAAGGATACACCTTGTTTCGAAAGGACAGGTAGGTTGGGGGGGGGGTTGGATTGGCTCTCTACTGATAATAAATTAAATCAAATACTTAAAAGAAGGTGATACAGGATCTAAAGATGTAGAATTCTTGTGGATGGAGTTAAGAAATTGCAAGAGTAAGAAGACCCCAATGGGAGACAAATGCAGGCCTCCAAATAGTAGCCAGGATGTGGGGTACAAATTACAACAGGAGATAGATGTAGCGTTCTCAGCAATATTAACTGTAATGGTAACTGTTAATAATAAAATGGCTTCTCTATAGGGTTATAATGAAATGGCTTTTCTGTAATGTGAACGGATGAGGTAATGTTCTTTGCAGCTGAAATGTTTGGGTTATAGTTATAGATAACAGGGAACTAACCAATGGAAATCATGTTATTCTACCTGTATGTGTGGGAACCTGGGTGAGTGCGCGAGAGATCGGCGAGGAGAGGCGAAGAGGAAGGACGTGCAGGATGCACGCTGGTAGACCACCATGGTTGGTCCCAGTCCAAGGGTCGTGGAGTTCGGAGGAAATCGAATGGTGGATCGAGGACATTGCGTGAGCTCCAACATGGTGCAAGAACTGTATAATCCCTATTTTTGGTGCCTTTTTATTTTATATTTTTGTTTCTCTACTAACCCCATAGTCACAGTAAAATTTATAAAGTGTAATCATTTAAACGTACATTGTGTACTGCCTATTTTACGTTGTGGGTTGTACCGGACTGTATTACACAGCATCTACGCAAACGTGAGACACAGTTTGGCGGGCAGACCCAGGTTTCCCCTAGACGAACGTGGGTTGATAGAGCTGAGTGTTACATAGAAAAGGCATGTAAAAAGAGCAATGTTGCGATATTCATAGCAGATTTCAATATTCAGGTAGATTGAGAAAGTCAGGTTGGTGTTGGATCCCAAGAGAGGGAATTTGTAGAATGCCTACGAGATGGCTTTTTTGTGCAGCTTGTGATTGAGCCTACTAGGAGAAAGGTAATTGTGGATTAGTGTTAAATAATGACCCAGATTTGATTAAGGAGCTAAAGGTAAAGGAACCCTTGGAAGGCAATGATCATAAAATGATAGCATTCACCCAACAGTTTGAGAGGGAGAAGCTAAAATCAGACGTATCAGTATTATGGTGGAGTAAAGGGAATTACTGAGGCATGGTAGAGGAGCTGGTCAAAGTTGATTGAAAGGGGGCCCGAGCAGTGATGACAGCAGAATAACAATGGCTGAAGTTTCTGAGGGTATTTTGAAAGGCACAAGAATTGAATTGAATGGAATTGACTTTATTACTTATATCCTCCATATACATGAGTAAAAAACTTCATGTTACATCTCTGTCTAAATATATAAATTATAGTAATTTATAATAAATAGTATGTACAACTAGACAGTCAATATAACATAGAAATACAATTGTGTCAGCATGAATTAAGCAGTCTGGTGGCCTGGTGGAAGAAGCTGTCTTGGAGCCTGTTGGTCCTAACTTTTATGCTGTGGTACTGTTTCCCAGATAGTACCAGCTGAAATAGTTTGTGGTTGGGGTGACTTGGGTTTGCAGTGATCCTTTGGACCCTTTTTACACACCTGTCTTTGTAAATGTCCTGAATAGTAGGAAGTTCACATCTACAGATGTGCTGGGCTGTCTGCACCACTCTCTGCAGAGTCCTGCGATTGAGGGAAGTACAATTCCCATACCAGACAGAGATGCAGCCAGTGAGGATGCATTCAATTGTGCCCCTATAGAACGTTCTTAGGATTCGGCGGGGGGAGGGGGGGGGTCATACCAAGCTTCTTCAACCATCTGAGGTGAAAGAGGCACTGTTATGCCTTTTTTACCACACAGCCAGTATGGACAGACCATATGAGATCCTCGGTGATGTTTATGCCAAGGAATTTAAAAGCTGTTAACCTTTTCAACCCCAGATCTATCGATGTCAATAGGGGCTTATCTGTCTCCACTCCTCCTGTAGTCCATAGCTAGTTCCTTTGTTTTTGCGACATTGAGGGAGAGGTTGTTTTCTTGACACCACTGTGTCAGGGTGATGACTTCTTCTCTGTAGGCTACCTCATGATTATTAGAGATTTGGCCAATCAGTGTAGTGTTGTCAGCAAATTTAATTAGCAGATTGGAGTTGTGGGTGGCAACAGTCATGAGTATACAGGGAGTAAATAAAGGGGCTTAGTACACAGCCCTGAGGGGCACCTGTGTTGAGGGTCAGAGGGGCAGAAGTGAGGGAGCCCACTCTTACCACCTGCCGGTGATCTGACAGGAAGTCCAGGATCCAGCTACACAAGGCAGGGTGAAGGCTGAGGTCTCTGAGGTTCTTGTTGAGCCTGAAGGGAATTATGGTGTTGAATGCTGAACTGTAGTCCAAGAACAGCATTCTCACATAAGCACCCTTCTTCTCCAGATGTGCAAGGATAGATACATCCCAAAAGTAGCAGTAATATTCAAAAGGAGGATAACACAACCATGGCTGACAAGACAGCATAAGAGCAAAAGAGAGCATGTAATATAGCAAAAATTAGTGGCAAATTAAAGGATTGGGAAGCTTTTAAAAACTAACAGAAGGCAACTAAAAAAGCCATAGAGAAAAGATGAAATATGAAGTTGAGCTGTCTAATAATATAAAAGGGGATACCAATTTTTTTTCCATATATGTAAAGAGTAAAAGAAAGCGAGAGTGGATATCAGCCCACTGGAGAGGTAAGTAATGGGGGACAAAGAAATAGTGAAGTAACTTAATAAATATTTTGCATTGGTCTCTACTGTGGAAGACACTAGCAGTATGCCAGAAAGTCGAATGACAGGGAGCAGAAGTGAGTGTAGTTACTATTACTAGGGAGAAGATGCTTGGAAAGCCGAAAAGTCTGAAGGTAGATAACTCATCTGGATCAGATGGACTACACCCCAGGGTTCTGAAAGAGGTAACTGAAGAGATTGTGGTTGTATTAGCAGTGATCTTTGAAGAATCACTAGATTCTGGAGGACAGGAAAATTGCAAATGTCACTCTAATTTTGAAGGGAGGGAAGTAGAAAACAAAAAGGGAATTATAGACCATGCTAGCCTGACCTCAGTGGTTGGGACGATGTTGCCCCATTATTATGGATGGCCTTTCAGGGTACTTATAAGAATATGGTAAAATAGGCCAAGGTCAGCATGGTATCCTTAATGGGAAATCTTGCCTGACAAATCTGTTGGAATTCTATGATGAAATAACAGGCAGGATAGACAAAGGAAAGCTTTGACAAAGGCTTTTGACAAGGTGCCACACATGAGGCTGCTTAACAAGATAAGAGCCTATGATATTACATGAAAGATAGAAGATTGGCTAACTGGCAGGAGGCAAAGAGTGGGAATATAGGGGGTATTTTCTGGTTGGCTGCCAGTAACTAGTGTTGTTCCACAGGGGATTGTGTTGGGAGCTCTTTTCATGTTCTATGTCAATGATTTGGATGGCTTCATGGCCATGTTTTAAGATGATACAAAGATAAGTGGAAGGGCAGGTAGCTTTGAGGAAGCAGGGAGTCTGCAGAAGAACTTACACAGATTGGGAGAATGGGCAAATAAGTTGCAGATGGAATACAGTGTAGGGAAGTTTCCGGCCATGCATTTTGATGGAAGGAATAAAGCTGTAGACTATTTTCTAAACAGGAAGAAAATTCAAAAATCAAAGGTGCAAAGGAATTTGGGAGTCTTCGAGCAGGATTCCCTATAGGTTAACTTGCAGGTCAAGTCAGTGGTAAGGAAGGCAAATGCAATGTTAGCATTCATTTCAAGAAGATGAGAATATAAGAGCAAGAATATAATGCTGAGACTTTATAAGTCATTGGTCAGATCATGTTTGGAGTATTATGAGTAATTTTGGGTCCTTTGTGTACGAAAAGTTGTGCTGGTATTAGAGAGGGTCCAGAGAAGGTTCATGAGAATGATTCCAGGAATGAAAGAGTTGAGAAGATAACATCCCTAAACCCTCAGAAATTAGTAATTTATTCAAATGAGACTATAATCTAGGCTAGGGATACCCAACCTTTTTTATGTTATAGCCCAATACATGAAGCAAAGGGTCATGGACCCCAGGTTGTGAACACTGAAATAGCCATAAGACAAACTTTAAAAGAAATTGTCTCTCATACAGTTAATGTTAAGATATAGTATACTAACTTTGCTAACTTTATCTTCTCAAATGATTTTAAATGCAAATTTTCACCAAATGCATAACTGTTGCAAAGTTTAAACTAATGGCTACATACTATTCAGGCTTTGCAAATGCATCAATCAGCTAAATCAGGCTGTGTCTAAACTTCTGAAATTAGCAACATAGAAAATTACATTACCATGGTGTTAATAAAGAAGCATTAGTTTATAAGCATTGTTTTTGATTTAATAAGAAATCAACTCCGTCAATGAACTAAATAAAATGTCAGTTTTTATTCAAATACAGATTAGCTAATGTAAAGAGATTTAAAGTAATGAGAACACAGCACAGAAACAGGCCAAGGAAAACTGTAGATACAGAAATCTAAAATTAAAGCAAAATGTTGGATATTCTTAGCAGATCAGGCAGCATCTATGCAAAAAGAATTATTGTTTAAGGTCAAAAATTCTTTCTCAGGATGTTAGAAACTGACCATTTACTGTATATAAAGAACAGTACAAACATCAACATTTATTTATTTAGAAATACTGCAAGGTGACAGGCTCCTCCAGCCCATGATCCTGCTCTACTCAATTATACCAGTGAGCTAACTAACTTGGTATATCTTTGGAAAGTGAGAGGAAACCAGAGCACCCAGAGGAAACCCACACAGTCATGGAGAGATTGTAAAAACTCCTTGCAGACAGTAGTGGAAATTGAATCCAGGATGTTGACACTGTAATAGTGTTACACTAACTGCTACACCACTGTGCCACCCCAGATACAAACATTTCTGCTAAACCTTCAGTAATTTTATTCCCTGCTTCCCAGGGTATATATGGTCAGGCCGCGGGGATTAACTGCCTTTGGGCACCACAAGACCACCAACACCTCCTCTTTAGTAATATTGATGTTTTTCAGGCCATCAGCATTCTCTTAAATGCACGCAGCATAAGGAATAAGGTGGATGATCTTGTCGTACAGCTACAGATTGGCAGGTTTGATATTGTGGCCATCACTGAGATCTGGCTAAAGGATGCATGTCTCTGGGAGCTGAACGTCCAAGGATACACGGTGTATCGGAAGGATAGGAAGGTAGGCAGAGAGGGAGGCGTGGCTTTATTGGTAAGAAATGATATTAAATCATTAGAAAGAGGTGATATAGGATCGGAAGGTGCAGAATCTTTATGGGTTGAGCTAAGAAATAGCTGGGGTAAAAGGACCCTGATGGCAGTTATTTATAGGCCTCCAAACAGCTGCAGGGATGTGGACTACAAATTACAACAGGAAATAGAAAAGGCTTGTCAGAAGGGCGGTGTTATGATAATTGTGGGGGATTTTAACATGCGAGTAGATTGGGAAAATCAGGTCAGTACTGGACCTCGAGAGAGAGAATTTGTAGAATGTCTGCGAAATGGCTTTTTAGAACAGCTTGTTGTTGAACCCACTAGGGGATCGGCTGTACTGGATTGGGTATTATGTAATGAACCGGAGGTGATTAGAGAGATTGAGGTGAAGGAACCCTTAGGAGACAGTGATCATAACATGATTGAGTTCACTGTGAAATTAGAAAAAGAGAAGCCGAAATCTGATGTGTTGGTATTTCAGTGGAGTAAAGAAAATTACAGTGGCATGAGAGAGGAACTGGCCAAAGTTGACTGGAAAGGGACACTGGCAGGAAAGACAGCAGAGCAGCAGTGGCTGGAGTTTATGCGAGAAATGAGAAAGGTGCAAGACAGGTATATTCCAAAAAAGAAGAAATTTTCGAGTGGAAAAAGGATGCAACCGTGGTTGACAAGAGAAGTCAAAGCCAAAGTTAAAGCAAAGGAGAGGGCATACAAGGAAGCAAAAATTAGTGGGAAGACAGAGGATGGGGAAGTTTTTAAAACCTTACAAAAGGAAACCAAGAAGGTCATTAAGAAAGAAAAGATTAATTATGAAAGGAAGCTAGCAAATAATATCAAAGAGGATACTAAAAGCTTTTTCAAGTATATAAAGAGTGAAAGACAGGTGAGAGTAGATATAGGACTGATAGAAAATGATGCTGGAGAAATTGTAATGGGAAAGAAGGAGATGACAGAGGAACTGAACGAGTATTTTGCATCAGTCTTCACTGAGGGAGACATCAGCAGTATACCGGACACTCAAGGGTGGCAGGGAAGAGAAGTGTGCGCAGTAACAATTACGACAGAGAAAGTACTCAGGAAGCTGAATAGTCTAAAGGTAGATAAATCTCCTGGACCAGATGGAATGCACCCTCGTGTTCTGAAGGAAGTAGCTGTGGAGATTGCGGAGGCATTAGTGATGATCTTTCAAAAGTTTGATAGATTCTGGCATGGTTCCGGAAGACTGGAAGATTGCAAATGTCACTCTGCTATTTAAGAAGGGGGCAAGGAAGCAAAAAGGAGATTATAGACCTGTTAACTTGACATCGGTGGTTGGGAAGTTGTTGGAGTTGATTGTCAAGGATGAGGTTACAGTGTACCTGGAGGCATATGACAAGATAGGCAGAACTCAGTATGGATTCCTTAAAGGAAAATCCTGCCTGACAAACTCATTACAATTTTTTGGGGAAATTACCAGTAGGCTAGACAAGGGAGATGCAGTGGATGTTGTATATTTGGATTTCAGAAGGCCTTTGACAAGGTGCCACACATGAGGCTACTTAACAAGATAAGAGCCCATGGAATTACGGGAAAGTTACATACGTGGATAGAGCATTGGCTGATTGGCAGGAAACAGAGAGTGGGAATAAAGGGATCCTATTCTGGTTGGCTGCCGGTTACCAATGGTGTTCCACAGGGGTCAGTGTTGGGGCCGCTTCTTTTTACATTGTACATCAATGATTTGGATTATGGAATAGATGGCTTTGTGGCTAAGTTTGCTGATGATACGAAGATAGGTGGAGGGGCCGGTAGTGCTGAGGAAACGGAGAGTCTGCAGAGAGACCTGGATAGATTGGAAGAATGGGCAGAGAAGTGGCAAATGAAGTACAATGTTGGAAAATGTATGGTTATGCACTTCGGCAGAAAAAATAAACGGGCAGACTATTATTTAAATGGGGAAAGAATTCAAAGTTCTGAGATGCAACGGGACCTGGGAGTCCTCGTGCAGGATACCCTTAAAGTTAACCTCCAGGTTGAGTCAGTAGTGAAGAAAGCGAATGCAATGTTGGCATTCATTTCTAGAGGAATAAAGTATAGGAGCAGACAGGTGATGTTGAGGCTCTATAAGGCGCTAGTGAGACTTGGTCTCCTTATTTAAGAAAGGATGTGCTGACGTTGGAGAGGGTACAGAGAAGATTCACTACAATGATTCCAGGAATGAGAGAGTTAACACATGAGGAACGTTTGTCCGCTCTTGGACTGTATTCCTTGGAGCTTAGAAGAATGAGGGGGGACCTCATAGAAACATTTCGAATGTTAAAAGGCATGGACAGAGTGGATGTGGCAAAGTTGTTTCCCATGATGGGGGAGTCTAGTACGAGAGGGCATGACTTAAGGATTGAAGGGCGCCCATTCAGAACAGAAATGCGAAGAAATTTTTTTAGTCAGAGGGTGGTGAATCTATGGAATTTGTTGCCACAGGCAGCAGTGGAGGCCAAGTCATTGGGTGTACTTAAGGCAGAGATTGATAGGTATCTGAGTAGCCAGGACATCAAAGGTTATAGTGAGAAGGCGGGGGAGTGGGACTAAATAGGAGAATGGATCAGCTCATGATAAAATGGTGGAGCAGACTCAATGGGCCAAATGGCCTACTTCTGCTCCTTTGTCTTATGGTCTTCCCTGAATTCCATTGCTTCCAGAGCTTTTTTACCAATCTGTTCATTTTCAAGTTCAAAGCCTTATTGTAAATTATGGAAGTGCCAGTCCTATTTATTGCACCCATTTTGAATTAATCCGGCAAATCTCTCTGATGGTTCACAGACTCCAAGCTTTGTAAAGAACCAGCTATATAGCGTCACATAAAATACTTAGGTCTGATGGAATTAAAACTCTTGACTATTTAAGCACACTCTCCAACATTTTTTTTTAAAAAGGCAGATTGCAGATTCTTTTCCATTATTGATATTAGATTGACTGGTCTGTAAGTATCAAGTATTGTCATATCATCATCTTTTGAACATAGCAACCAGCTGCTCGCCATCTCTCTGGCATCATCTCCTCTTCCATGTCGTTTTATTTTATTTATATACTCCCTAATTCCTTGAGTATGACAAAACAATATTTATATTTGGTGCTCTATCCTCAAATAATGTTGTATTTGTCTTCTTTTTAATTACAAGTGTTCTATTAATCTGATGTTCATCAGCAAATTTAACAAAAATGACAACCACTTTCTACAGCAAAATCAGGGACGTTGTCAATATTCTGCTATTTCTCTCCCTACCATAAAAGTAGCTTGCTGCATTAATGTTCACTTGGCTAATTTTGAGCCTATAAGATACATATTTTATGTATGTTAATAGCCTGCTCGTAATTTATATTTGCTATTTTACTGTTTTTATAAACTTAAGTTGAACACCTTCTTGTAAGTACAAACATTTGTAGATTTCTTTTACTGTTCTTGAAACTTACTTTCAGTTCCTTAAAACTCATTTTTAAAAATCCCACAATTAGCTTGTTTAGGGGACTTGGAGACTTAACATTCCACTTCAACTGCATTGATTACTATTTTCTTCCTCTTTGCTTTTTTTTAAAAAAGGATTTGTTTCACCAAACTTACCTTCTCTACCACTGCATTGCTTGACAATTTCATCATTTCAGATTATTCTTAGTCTTTTGCTTCTACTCTTAAACCCAAGTTTGTTGAATTTTGTTGATCTGAACAACACTATTCTTATTTGTCTTATCTATTCTGCTTTCTTATAAAAGTCAGCAATACTTTTGTACGTGCTGGAGACACTTGTGCGCTGAGCCCAGCATATATTTAGACTGTGATGGTCATTGACACAAACGATGCATTTCACTATGTTTTGATGTCCATGTGACAAATAAAGCTAAACTTCAAATCTTTGATCTTTATTATTGGATTTCTTTTCTAAAAAGATATTAACTAAATAATTGTACTCAGAAAAATCTATTCCTTCTTTCAAGATTGTTCTTCCATGTTCAAAGAAAACAAGATTTTACTTAATAAAGAAGCCTAAACACTGAAGAAGAAAAATACAAAAAAAAAGAAACTGGCTTACCAAGCCTTTAGTCACAGCATAGAAAGACACATTTTTACTGTAACTGACAAAATAATCAGATGTGACATGATGTATTTTTTCTTCCCCAGCAGCAAGCTTTTATGACCCAATAGGCGCAGCCCGCAAAGTGGGAGATGATTCAATGAAATTTGTAAAGTGTGATTAGATAATGATTTTATAAGGGAAAAATTGCAAACAGTAAGGAATATGATTTACAGGATATTCTTTCAGGAAGTTGGCACTCACAAAGGGTCAAATTGTCCTCTTTTAGTGGTATATCATTTTATGGCATATCACACATTCTGTACAGTCACCACCTGATGAGCCAAAACAAGTTTTTTCTTCCCCCAAAAAGTGGGAAGATTTATTACTACAGTGTCTGCAGTGCTATAATAAAAGAAATCATTCTAAATTTACTCAGCAGCTTCCACCTGTTCCTACCATCTGACTTTTGTAGTTCATCACTGTCACAAAACAGCAGCTGAGCATTTTGAAAGTGGTTGATAACAACCATATTACTTCTTTCAGCATGTCAACAGTGGGGGGGGGGGAGGGGGTTGCTAAGATCATGAATCAATACTTCTGGATTCCAAAACAAATCACTAAATAACAAGAGTAAAATAGTACCAATACATGCTTTCCTAAATATGAACACGTAATGCTAACTGACATTCCAGTACAGTACAAAGAGACCAATGCATTATCATAAGAAACTATTTCTTATTGAAATATTCAATCAAGCCTCATTAGTACTCTCAGAAAGCAAAACAAAAACACAAAATTCCATAGTTCTACTTTAAACACATTCAGGAGACATCATAAATGTCATGACTAATACTTAACAGACAAGAGAAAATCTGATCATGTATATCACTGTACATAGGAACTTGCTGTGTGTAAATTTCCTGCATTTTCAACGTTACTATAAGTAGTAAATTTCAAAGATCCTTCATTGACTGCAAAGAGTTTTGGTTAAAAGGACCCAATGTCATGAGAAGCATTGAACAAATATGTCCTTTGTTTAAAATAGCACTAGCTCAATTAAGGATTTGCACACAATTTCAAGCCAACAATTTAATAATGACAACTTGCTTGACTGCACCCAGCTAATAAACTTCTTTATACCATTTACTTGATTCCATAAAAATAGGATTGATTACCATTGATTTTCTGCTCATCAGTCTTCTCTGTTCCACAATAGGCAATGGAATGAATGCTTTGCATGGTGTTATTTATGGAGAATATGAGTCTTAGAAATCCAAGTATTAGAATAATTTAGCTAATATAAACGATGTTGTACTTGTAAAAACAATTTTGTAAATTTAGTTTGTTATTCTTTAAATTATATCAGATTGTCTTAATGTATCAATGCAACACAACGAGTCCTGATACACCTATTGTTTCTGCAACTGACCTAGTAGACTCATTGTTTCTGTACTTCCTACTAAAGATCCACAAACCTAAATGAACTGGTAGACCTACTGGCTCTGCTCAAGATTTCCAGCATCTGCAGAATCTCGTGTTTATGTCACGTTCTATACCTCACTCGCAGCAATTATAAAACTTAATTCTGCACAGTCCCCTAATATTGACAGCCACATACTGACAAATAAGAACATACTCCTGTAAAGTGGTTTGTCAATTTTCAAATTTTACCGACCATTTGATGGTAGTAAGCCACTAATCAAATGAGAATAGACTTTCAAGTTACAGGAAAATTGATTCATAGATACAAGTGCACACATACAAAAGTAGTTTTCACTTTGATTATTGCATATATCAGACAAGATTAAGTTTCTTGTCAAGTTCAATGAAATGCTTAGACATTACTAAATAACAATTTAAGAATCATGAACTAAATACTTCCAGATGTTGAAGCCCCAGAATGCACAGCTTTGAAAGGAATTTACAAGTAACAGCAAAATTCTCATAGTACAGGTAGTTACAATCAATTACGAACAAATCAAAATTAAGCATAATTACAGAAAACAAAACAATTTCCAAATCTGCTCAGCACTTCCTATATTTTCCTCATTTTCTGCATCTTATCAATAAATCTGCCAACTGGTTGAAAACAAAACTTGGTTTGACTCATTAGATTGAGAATTTGCAAGGTATCATTGACATGTCACAGAACAGTATACCACTGAAGGAGCACAATTTGACCCCGTACTATACCAGCTACCCAAAATCGTATCCAATAAGTCATGTTCCTTGCAAGAGAATGCAGATGCTGGAATCTGGAACAAAAACTGAACTGCTGGAAGAACTAAGAGGAGGTAAAGAGATGGTCAGTGCTTTGGGTCTCTTTCCAAAACCCTGCAATCTTTGCCATACAAAAGGTTATCTAATTCCATTTAAAGATTATTCAATATTCTTCTACCTTCCTTGCAGGCAGAGCATGGCAGATACTTAAAAGTGTAGATATAATTCTGTGCTGCAAGAAGAACTTAGTTTCTAATTCAGAAAAAGATATTATAATGCCTTAAGACAGCAGACTCCAATCAATGTCAACAAAAATGTGTCCCATATAAATCACTCTTCAGTGTATGATATTCTGATTCATACCCCTAATACAATGAAACAGTACAGTTCAGGTAGCAAATATACAAACCTTTTGACTGTAGCCTATATACAATATTTCGTAAAAACACAAAGATACTACTAGCTAAGTTCCGGGTACCCTACCATACAAAATTTCGAGACATCATTAAACTGAATTTAAAGCACAATTTGATGTTAGGGGTTATAGACTGTTACCATTTCCATTGATATATGCATAAAGTTAGAGTTATCTGACACAATTTATTTGAAAGATTTCATCTTTGATTCTTTGTCAGCTTTATGTATTGATTTATTCATAGTGTTATAAAATTAAGTTATGCAGACAGTCATAGGTATATCTCAATGAGCTGACAACAATATAAATCAGGCTAGCAAAAATAATTTGAAGCTGATGATGATGAAAACACCAACCCAATGTAGATTAAGAAAGAGATGAGAAGGAAAAGAATATTTATTTTAGTTTTGATAGAATGGCTGGCTTCTAACTAATCAAAACAAAAACAGAAATGAAAGTGATAAATTTAGGCAAAATAACCACAAAACTTTGATGTTATACATTCGAGAGAATCTATTTGTATTCATTCTAAAGGAATAGACCTTGGGTCAGAACATGCAGCAAATCAAACTGCAACAATTGCTACAACACAAAGAAAATCAAAAGGAAATGGAAATGGTCAGAGAATTTTAGTTGGATACAAAGGGATAATTAGGAAAATTCCACTAGTCTATGTAATTTATTGTTAATGAAGCACATGACCTACTGCCATCAAACTGACAGTACAAATATGTCCCCCTTCCCACCCCTCCCCATTAAATGCACTCAAGCTATAATGATGTTGCTCACATAATAATCCTCAAAAAAAATGTCCGGGAACATATTCCTGATTCTAATTCAGGCTACACAATTCACTGGAGTTTCAAACTATATACTTTTTCTCTGGCAGGCCATCATTTAGTATCTTTAAGGCACCTAAGAATCTTTATTACCAGCAATCTTCCCACACATAGTAGGTATAGTTTTGATCTCAGATATGGTTACAAAAGTTATTTTATCATCTTGAGCAGTGGTGCCAAGTGTTGCTTGAAACAAAAGTAAAAAAGAAAACAATGCCAAGAGTTAAGTTTCTAGGAAAATGTCTCAAGAAATACACTAAGGATTGTAACAGTGTCAATTTAAATGAAACAATAGAAACACAGAGACTTGGAGAGTTATGTGCATAAACATTTAAAAATGACAGGATGCTGATAAAGCTGTTAAAAGAAAGTGGAATCTTTTCCTTAAAAATAGGAAATGCTAAAGAAAAACTGTGGAACGCACTTATAAATCAAAGGTTTGGTGTCAACTGGAACTGAAATTCTGGATGCTATACCTGAGCAAGGGCATCCTTGGACTGGGATACCAAGAATCATTTTCAATAGTTCTTCCATCCTCAGAGGAGGCAAGATAAAAGAAATGATTTATTGGAGGTCACCAAACAAGCGAAATATGTTGAATGGCGACAAACTCTTCTGCATACGGAAGATTGAGGACTTAAGCAGTATTAGTTACTCTTCTTTTGGGAATTTAATGCAACCATCTTCTTCCACCATGAAATCTTTAGAAGGGGATTTCACAGCATTTGTTCCAAACATCCACCTTCCGGACCCTTTCTTTATACTCTTTCAGGTAGTCCCCCTCCAATGATGCGGTTGCCTCCTCCCACTCCATAAGCTCTTTCCATCACACTGACTGTCCTTCTGACCAACATGAACCTGACTCATCTTTAAACTACCACAGACAGCCTAATTCTCTTCATAGACAATATCTTGGGTCTTCTGAAAGATAGAACTTCCAATCAGCAACTCTATCACTCTCCTAGTTAGGATTCATCAAGCAGTAATATTTCACCTTTTGCTCAAAGATGCCATACGATACCTAGTTTATCTTGTGAAACAGCTTTTCTGGAACATTTCTGGACAGAACTTGTAACAGTAAGGCTCTTCAACAAAGAACACCAAAGAATTGACATTTTCAGGAGTAATGATTAAAGAACTCACAGTTTAAATGAAAGCACGAGAGACGGCAGATGCTGGAAATCTAAAGCAACACACACAGGTGAGGCAGCATCCATGGAGGGAAATGAACAGTCAATGTTTTGGACTGAGACACTTCATCAGAACCGAAAAGAAAGAGGGCATAAGCCAGAATAAAAGGGTGGAGGAAGGGAGGGAAGGGGGAGGAGCACAAATTGGTGGTTGATAGGTGAATCCAGATGAGAGGGGGAAGGTAGGTACGTAGAGAAGGGGAGGAGTGGAAATGATGGGAGAAGCTGAGAGATGATAGGTGGAAGAGGAAAAAGGCTAAACAGGATGGAATCCAATAGGAGAGGATTGTAGACCATGAGATAAAGTCAAGGAGTGGGGAATAAGAGGGATGCCATCCAATTAGAGTTGCACTTCCTATTCCCACACAGACACGTGCATTATGGCCTCCTTTACCAGTTGAGGATAGACTCAGATCAGAGAAACAACACCTCATATTCTGTCTTGATAGTATCCAACATGATACTATCGACATTGATTTCTTTAAAGTCCAGAAGCTACTCCTGTCTGTCTCTTCCACACCTCCACCCCTTTGGATTTCCTTTATTCCTCAGCCCCCTCACCTTTTCTTTTTCCCCTTCCCTTGCCCTCACAATCTGCCCATAACCCACACCTTCCACCCCCTTAGTCACTTTTATTCGAGCTTCTGCCCTCTTACTTTCCAGTTCTGATGAGTAAGTAGCTCAAATCAAACTGTTGCCTTTATCTTAATGCAGGTTAGATTAGAAAGGACAAAAAAGGCACAAATAGTGCAGTATTGAGATATCTTTGACAGCAATATTCAATTTTGTTTAATTGTGGAAATATGAAAAGCCATCACCTAAGGCTTCTTCCCAAGTCACACACATCCTGACTTAATTACGCTACTGCTCTATCATTGCTGGGTTAGACAAACTGAAATAACTAATGAAAATATAAAAATACTAACGTTACCTAGCTTGTCCCAAAATCCAGTCTGATACTAGTGCTAATATACTAGCATTAGTATACTACTAATATACTAGTCTAGTTCAAAAATACCAACACAGAAACTGAAGCTAACATTTCAGTGCAGCTGAGAGGGAGTGTACACAGTGATTGTGCCAACATAAATTAAGACCTGCTTTGCTCCCCTTGTGAATGTAAAGGAGAAGTAGCTCTGGCGATATCTTAGCCAATGTTTCTCTCACAACCAACTGCAAAAACATCAACTATATCAACATAATTGCTACTATTTTAAACAAGTGAAAATCTGCAGATGTTAGATATCCAAGCTGGATGAACTCTGCAGGCCAGGCAGCATCAATGGAAAAAGAGTACAGCTGACATTTCAGCAGTTCTGCCAAAGGATCTCGGCCTGAAACGTTGACTGTATTCATTTCCATAGATACTGCCTGGCCTGCTGAATTCCTCCAGCATTTTGTGTGTGTTGCTTGCTACTATTTTATTCTGGTTTCTGTGATTTTGTATGGCCACAGCATTTCTCAATGGAAAACAGTGACTGCACTTCAAGAGTACACTGCTATGTAAAATATACTTCCTGAAGTAAAGTCTGATGAGTTACCAGGCTTCTGCCATCAAATGTGCTATTAAAATTTCATCAGAAACTGTCTTGTGGAAAAAAATGTTAAACAAATATATGCTATTGTTTAAAATATGTGTTTCAAAACAATTTCAACAGTTCTTCATATCAAAAACTAATAATCACAAACATACTTCTCTTGTCAATAACTTACTTTCTGGACCGCAGGACTTCCACAAAGCTTCCATCTTGCAACAGGATCTTTGCCTTGTGAGCTGAAGATTTCTACAAAGGCTCCTCCCTTTATTTAAAAGAAAATAGTGTTTGTTTTTCAATGTAGTAAAGCATTTGCTCTTAAACTGGGGCGCATAACATTACAGGGCAGTCAGGATATCAGTGATTCAGCAAATGACTGAACATTAACCTATCCAACAATTGCTACGGTTAAAAAAAATGTTGCGTGACTAAGGGTTTAATATTTTAGAAAGGCAAAATGGTCAATCACAAAACATTAAAATTTCCACAAAATATAATATATATATGTTTTTTTATTATTTGCTGTGTTGTCTATTCACGCATTTTCCAAAGCTGCAATACCTGATACTCGTTCTTGAACATAATGACAGAAAACCCCGTGTTTCAGGATAACGAACGACCAACTTTTAACGGACTTCCATCAACCTGTCTCCCACTGGGGAACAATTTGCAACTTCAGCCACCATCTTGCACCTGTTGACCATTCATCCAATCAGAGAGCGGACTAAAGCTGGTCACTCGGGTCGCGCGAACGGAACCCTTGCGCGTCGTCATGGTGACGCGACGCTGAAACTCGAGCGTTGACAGTTTGTCGTCTGTGCGCATGCGCTCCCCTTGCTGCCCGGAAGCGCGGGAATGCCCTGCCCTTGCTCTGTGTTGCAGCATAGCGACAGTTGGGCAGTGGAGCAGCACCATGTAGTTTTAAAGTTGCAGTTTAATAGAATCAAATGTTGTTATTGAAACCTATCAAATGGTAAAAGGCCTTGAAATGGAGAAAGACAGGCAGCCCGATTTGTCACAAATACCTATGCGAGAGAAGCGAGTATTACTCAAATTTTAAATTAATTTAAAGTGGAACTCTCTCCAAGATAGACGTGAAGCACACCGCCTGACCTGTTTTTACAAAATGTTAGATGGTCAACTCGACATAGACTACCAATCCCACATCAAACTCAAACCTATTAGGAGCAGACGAGGGCACTCAACTCAATCTGAAATATTAACTACCCAGTCAGATGTGTACAGCAATTCATTTTTCCCCCACACAATTAAAGCATGGAATAATCTTAATCCTGACACAGTCACACAACCATACCCAATTAAATTTAAGGTGGCTTTTCTTCTTCAAAAATCTCCTTCTTAAACCCACCCTCCGCCACCTCCAGTTTAAATTCCATGCGGAATATTTTGGAGGATCAAGAACCAAGAACCAAAACAGAGCGGATGTGGAGAGAATACTTCCTATGGTGGGAGAGTCTAAGACCAGAGGGCACAGAATCAGAAGAGAGGGGCATCCTTTTAGAACGGAGATGAGGAGGAATTCTTTAGCCAGAGAGTGATAAATGTGCAATTCTTTGCCACAGGCATTTGTGGAGGCCAAGTCTTTGTGTAGGGGTTAATAGATTCTTGATTGGTCAGGGCATGAAGGGATATGGGAAGAAAGTCAGGAGACTGGGGCTGAGAGGAAAATTGGATCAGCCATGATGAAATGGCAGAGCAGACTGGATGGGCCGAATAGCCTAATACTTCTCCTATATCTTATGGTTTTACAACCAAAACGGTGGGCATAAAGCTGCATTCCAGCAAATTATAAATAATTATTCTGCAATACTGAAGGACTGCTGCTTTGTAAGAAGCGTAGTCTTTCCAAAGAGATGGAGCCATAGCTTTATAAAGCACAGAAACATGCCCTTCAGCCCAGCTTATCAACAAGTTTAATTATCCAATCATACATGAACACAGCCAAACAAAACTGTGTTCCTCCAGGGCCAGCACAAGGCACAGATAGCAAGTAAGCATACAGACACACAAACATAGTCCAAGTCTCTGAGCGGCATGTCCTGTAAATTGATGGAGCATGGGTGTTATCAGCAAGAACAAGCAGTTTTCAGCAGTCCACAGACAACTATAATCACGCACACAATCCAGCTTGTCATTCCACCAATTGAACACCGCCTCCAGTGACTCCTCTCCTCAATTGCTGCAACAGGCAAGCCCACGTCTAGAGGCCTAGTTCTCACTACAACCGAAGCCACACAGCTCCCCTGCCATCTGTCTCACCAACACACAAGAGAACTTGCAGCATTTTATATTACCAATGTTCAACAGGGTCTTGCAATCACAAGAGAAATGGTCAAGACAATTACTTGCTGTTAGACTGAACAATGTCTTCACACACCGACTTTGATGCCTTCCTGTTGCAGACAGTAACACAGTACGCACCAAGTCCAGCTCTTCCACTAACAACTAGTTTCCTGATGGGTTAGGCTTGCAATACCTGAAGTTCTTACTGCCTAGCATTATCTTGCAATTGTAAAAACAAATGTTTAGAAAAGACAAAAATATATTTGATTGGCCCCTGAGAAGACGCTGCATCCAAACACATCATAATCTGACCGGAAGACTAGAATGCCATCTATAATAATCTCGATTTCCAGCACATCTATGCTGTAGCCTTTTATTGTTTATCTAATTCTTAAATATTATGGGATTATCTGCCTGTCCCCCACACACTCAATGCACTGCAAGTTTCAATCACCAGCTGGGTGAAACAAATTCTTCTTTAAATATCCTCTTAATGGTAAGACTCAAGCAAGTACTGAGGGGCAGAGAGATCTGTTGTGAAACATGTCCAAGGATGCAACAACGTAGGAAGATAAGGTGGATATAAAGTCGTCCAGTAGTCCAGATGAAAGGTCTTGAACAGAAACTTGAGCTGTCCATTTCTCTACAGATGCTGTCTGACTTGGCTCTGTTTCTCCAACAGCTCGTTCTTTGCTCCAGATTTCAGCATCTGCACTCTTTTGTCCTTATTACCCAGAACAGAATACAAAAGCAGGAAGATAGTAAAACATTAGCTTGTCCACAGCTGGAATACTGTGTGCAGTTCTGGTTACCATACTGTAGAAATTCTACAAAGTCATGATGGCACTAAATGGCAACTCCTTTGCTTGCATCTTCGGAAACAGCTCTATTTCTATCTTTTTCTCCCCCTTTCAAGTTTCTTTTGAAGACCTTGACCTGCAGTTACACTTTGACTTCGGTTCTTTGCAGGAATGGGACCTGCTCTCAGGGTCTCATAACCGGCCATTTTTTGATATCCCAAGGACGTGGCCTAGAAGACTAGCAGGCCTTCAGGGTTCTGGATTTTCGTGGCTTTGAATATGTGCTGATTTTAAGCCAGTGCCCCTGACTGAGATGTCGCGGGAGAACATGGAACATCAGGAGCACCGGGTTAGCTGCTGTGGGTTGTGCGTCCCAAGTGCTGGCCTTTCTGGGGCTGACTCTCTGGGCGCAGAGCTCGGAAAAGGTGACGCAACAGACTTTTAGCATCGTAAATCAGCGAGTTGTTTGATCTGTCTCCCCTCTCACTGTGAAACGGGGAGACATTATTAGGGAGAGAGAGAGCCTGTGGTATGTCGGATTACTGGGTGAACAAATGGTCTTTGGGGTACTGCAAGTCTGTGTCTTTATTGACGCTTGCTGCACAGTTGAGAGTTTGATGGAGGGCACTGATGCTTTTTGCTGGTGGGGGGAGGGGTCATTGCCTTGATGCTGCTTGTGCATGGGAGGGGGGAGCTGGGAAGGGAGCTTTGGGGTTCTAACATTTAACTGTCATTCATTCTTTGGGGCACTCCTCTGTTTTCATGGATGTTTGAGAAGAAAAAGAATTTCAGGATGTATATTGTGTACATTTCTCTGACATTAAAGGTACCTATTGAAAGAATGTTATTGCACTAAAAACGGCGCAGAGGAGACTCACCAGGTTGTTGCTGGGACGGGAGCATTTCAGACATTGGATAAGCTGAGTTTGATTTCTTTGGAGTGGAGAAAGCTGATGGGAAGTGGAGGTGCATAATCATGGTATACTAAACAATGAGATTCTTAAAACATGCAACATAGAGTGCATAACCGCAAATCCTGATGAAGGGTCTTGCCCCAAAATGTCGACTGTTTTAATTTCCACAGAGACTGCCTGACCTGCTGAGTTCCTCCAGTATTTTGTATGTGTTACAAAAAGTTGGCGGTGCCTGGAGGTTTATGGCAGGGAGTTTCTCCCTTTTGCCGCCTGCTATCGGGGACTCGGGAGTCGATCGACTCAGGGACTTTTGAGACTTTATTTACTGTGCCCATGGTTTGTTCTTCATCAAATTATGGTATTGCTTTGCACTGCTGTAACTATATGTTATAATTATGTGGTTTTGTCGATGTTAGTCTTTGGTTTGTCCTGTTTTCTGTGATATCACTCCGGAGAAACATTATATCATTTCTTAATGCATGTATGCATTTCTAAATGACAATAAAAAGAGGACTGAGTGTTCTCATAATCTATTGATGCACAGGTGGTTGGTGAGAAACATTTTTCCCCCTTAGCAGATCGAGGTTACAAATTTAAGGTAAGAGGTAGTCATATAGCATGAAAATATCCCACTGAGCCTATACAGATCTATGTAGATGCGTCCCATTTCCAAGCACACAGTCCACAGCCTTCTTTGACAGGCCTCTCAATCCTACTTCAATATAGTGAGAATACCAGTTTCTACCACACCATAAGGCAGTATATTCCAAATTTCAACTACCCACTGGATAAGAAAAATATCTTCCTTTAATCCACTCTTCAAAGGAAATATTGCTAATATCTTAGGTTAATGACTTCAGCAGTGCAGCTTGTACTCTTATAAAAATTGCAACATTAACAATTTAATTCTTGATCTAAAAATCCAGATAACAGTGGAAACAAAATCATTGAATAAGGTTAGGACTGAGGTAGGGGTTTTTTTTTTGACTATAGAAAGAAAATGGTGCCTAGCCATGATCTTATTGAATAGTGGAGCAGGCTGAAAAAGCAATATATGTTTCATAATGTACTGGGTGCCTGGAAGTAGCTGATAGACCAAAATGATTATCCACTTAGCTGCCAGAGCCAGAACTTCAACTATCATTACAAATGTCTGGATTTTGGACTCACTAAAAATGCTGTGCTCCATTTCTTAAAACTTTATCATTTTCTAATCCTATAATACCACTTCAGGATACGGGCCAGCCATTTGTGAAATAAAAAAAGCTGTGCGGATTCCTTTTCAAAGTTTTCCATATTGCAAAGTTATTGGTGCCTTGTTAATCACTGAGAATTGCAAAGCATTACTCAACCTTTCAAGGAGCTAGTCCAATGAAGGAACTGTATATAAACTGTTACTACACTTAAACTTCTAGTGTTCCACGTGAAATATCAGACATCACAGCAATGCCCAAGATTAAACATGAAAAATGTCTTATGATTGCTAGTTTCCTTTTATATAAAATGTTCTATTAATTGTGTAGAATTATAAAGGTCGACCTTCACTAATCCGACTACCTGTAATCTGGTCCCTTCCATAATCCGGCACTCCTCAAGTCCCAATGGTGCCGGATTAATGAAGGTCGACCTGTATTAAACTATGTCCTCAACAAAGTATTCAACAGCTGATAACCTTCATTTCAATAAATTATTAAATTTATGATCAATTTACTGTGCTGTAACATGATTCATGATTTGTTACTACTTCATTCTAATTCCGTTTCAGGTATTTTGTATTTGGACCTGTAATCTAACTCAATTTTGCCATTCTGTAACACAGGTTGATTTAATTTCCATTTAGGGATTTTTATGTGTCTCAGACTTAACTAAGGTGCAAATTACATTTTACTCAAACAGAAGTTAGAAGGAAAATAATGATAAGCTTACAAAAACACATTTAAAGTGTGTTAAAAATCCAGAAAATTGTAATACTAGTTAAAAATGTGGTTCTTAGCTAAGTGGATGTGCTTGCATGATAATCATCTTGGTCAATCAGTTGTCACCACACACTCAGTACAATGTGAAACAGAACGGTTTTTTTATGAAAGGGTTGCTTGGTGTAAGGGTATGCAATACTTTGACCAAAAACAGAATTGAACCTGCCTAGTTGTAGGGAGAAGGGAACGAGCGTGACAGAATAAATAGTAAAGAGGTTATGGAGACAGATCTTAAGATTTCAGACAAAGTTAGGAATCAAAAGATTGGGCATGGTGCAACTAATGTTCTGAGCTATGTATATTTCAATGCAAGAAGTATTATGGGAAAGGCAGATGAGCTCAGGGCATGGAATTATGAAATTGTAGGCATTAGTGAGACTTGGTTGCAGGAAGGGCAGGACTGGCAGCTCAATATTCTGAGGTTCCACTGTTTTAGTTGCGACAGAGTGCAATGGATTAAAGGAGGAGAGGTATCATTACTAGTCAGAGAAAGTGCTCAGTCAGGACAGACTGAAGAACTCACCTAGTGAGGCTTTATGGGTGGAACTGAGAAATAAGAAAGGAATGACCAGGTTAGTGGGATTATATTAAAGACCACCCAACAGTTCACGGGATTTAGAGGAACAAGTTAGTAGAGAGATCGCAGATAGTTGCAAGAAACATAAAGTTGTTATAGTAGGTGATTTTAACTTTCCACATATTGACTGGGAATCCCAAACTGTAAAAGGATTAGATGGTACAGACATTGTCAGATGTGTTCAGGAAAGTTTCCTCAATCCCAGTGAGAAATATATGCGATACTTGATCTCCTATTAGGGAATGAGACAGGTCAAGTGACAGAAGATTGTGTCGGGGAATACTTCGCACCTAGTGATCATAATGCCATTAGTTTCAAAATAAATATGCAAAAGGATAGGTCTGGTCCGCAGGCTGAGATTTTAAATTGGAGGAAGGCTGATTTTCATGGTATCAGAAAGGATTAGACAAGTGTTGATTGAGACTGGATGATTTCTGGCAATAGTGTACTTGGTAAGTGGGAAGCCATCCAAAGTGGCATTTAGGGAGTGCAAAGCTTCTACAGTGTATGCCTGTCAGAATAAAAGGCAAAGATAATAGGGTTAGGGAACCTTGGTTTTCAAAAGATATTGAGACCCTGCTTAAGGAAAAAAAGGAGGTGCATTGCAGGTATAGGCAGGCAGGAACAAATGAGGTGCTTATGGAGTATAAGAAATGAAAGAGAACATTTAAGAAAGAAATCAGGAGGGCTAAAAGAAGACATGACTTTGCCTTAGCAGACAAGGTGAAGGAGAATCCCAAGGGATTCTACATCTATATTAAGAACAAAAGGATTGCAAAGGACAAAATTGGTTCACTGGAAGATCAGAAGGATAATCTGTAAATTGAGGCAAAAGAGATGGGGGCGGAGATCTTAAATGGATTTTTTTGTATCTGTATTTACTTGGGAGAAGGACACAGGATCTATAGAAGTGAAGGAAAGCAGCAGTGACGTCATGGGCCCTATACAGATTACAGAGGAGGAGGTGTTTGCTGTCTTTAGGGAAATTGGAGTGAATAAGTCCCCAAGGTCTGACAAGATGTTCCCTCAGACCCAATGGGAGGCACGTGCAAAAATTGCAGAGGCCTTAGCAGAGATATTTGATTCATCCTTAGCAACCAGTGAGATGCTGGAGCATTATAAGACAGCTAGTGTTGTTCCACTGTTTAAGAAAGGTTCTAAAAACAAACCAGGAAATTATAGGCTGGTGAGCCAATACTAGCAGTAGTGGAAAAGTTATTAGGAGATATTCTAAGGGACTGAATATATGAGTATTTGGATATAGGGACTGATTAGGAATGGTCAGCATGCTTTGTTCTTGGTATGTCTTATCTAAACAATCTTATAGAAATTTTCAAGGAAGCTCCTTGGAAAGTTGATGAAGGAAAGGCAGTGAATGTTGTCTACATGGACTTTAGTAAGATATTTGACAAGGTCCCATATGGGAGACTGGCCAGGAAGGTTCAGTTGCTCAGCATTCAAGATCAGTTAATAAATTGGATTAGACATCAGCTTTGTAGGAGAAGCTGGAGAATGGTAGTAAATGGTTGCCTCTCTGACTGGAGGCCTGTGACTAGTGAAGAGCCGCAGAGATCGGTGCTGGGTCTGTTATTGTTTTTCATCTATATTAATGATCCAGATGATAATATGGTTAACTGGATCAGCAAATTTGTGGATGACACCAAGATTGTGGGTGTAGTAGACACCGAGGAAGACTATAAGAGCTTACAGCAAGATCTGGACCAGCTGGAAAAATGGGCTGAAAAGTGGCAGATCGAATTTTATATAGACGAGCAGAAGGCATTGCACTTCGGTAGGACCAATGGGTGTAGGTCTAACACAATGAGTGGTAGGAGGAGTGCAGTAGAACAAAGGGATCTGGGAATACAGGTCAATAATTCATTGAAAGTGGTGTCACAGGTAGATAGGGTCATAAAGAAACCTTTTGGCATATTGGCCTTCACAAATCAAAATATTGAGCACCAGGAGATGGGATGTTATGTTGAAGTTGTATACGACATTGGTGAGGCCTAATTTGGAGTATTGTGTGAAGTTCTGGTCACCTACCTACAGGAAAGATGCAAGTAAAATTGAAAGAGTAGCGAGGAAATTTATGAGGCTGTTGCCAGGACTGGAGAATCCAAGTTATAAGGAAAGATTGAATAGGTTAGGACTTTATACTTTGGAACATAGAAAATTGAGGGGAGATTTGACAGAGGTATACACAATTATGAGGGTTATAGTTAGGGTAAATGCAAACAGGCTCTTTCCTCTGAGGTTGGGTAGGACTACGACTAGCAGTCATGGGTTAAGGGTGAAAGGTGAAGTGTTTAAGGGGAACATGAGGGGAAACATCTTCACTCAGAGGGTCATGAGAGTGTGGAAGAAGCTGGCAGTGTAAGTGGTGCATGTGAGCTCGATTTCAACACTTAACAGAAGTTCGGATAGGTACTGTACATGGATGGCAGGGGTATGGAGGGCTATTGTCCGGGTGCTGGTCGATGGGAGCAGGCAGTGTAAATGGTTCAGCACAGACTGGATGGGCAGAATAGCCTGTTTCTGTGCTGTACCTTTCTATGACTCTATGATGGAATGACCACACCCCCACTAACATTCTATCACATTCTTGAACAACAATAGATTCTTACGGGTTGTTTAAAGTCGCTCCGTCGAGAACTTAATGGATTTTTCTAACAATCTGCAGCACATCCTCTTCATGTACAGTTACAACTGCTGCTTTGCAATTTAATTTTGTTGGTGGTTAATGTACACAATTTTCTCTTAAAAGTGAAAGAACACATGTTATGGGACCATGAGTGATAGAAACATATTCATCATGTCAGTTCATGTTCTTGATGATGACAAGATGAAGTTTTCCTTCAGGTCATATCCTTCAAGGCCTTAATAGTAATCTTTGAGCAGATTACTTGTTTGATTGTCAGATGTGAGGTAGACTAAGCTTTGCAAATGTTCAGTACATTGTTACATAGTACTCAGTGCACCATCATAATTCTGAAGACTTGCTAGTTAGATTGATGTTAGAGTTCGTTAAAATGTTGGCACAACATTGTGGGCCGAAGGACCTGTACTATGCTGTTTTATGTTCTATGGCACTGTAGTCATATGGTCCCATTTGGCCAAAGGACTTAGATCATTTTGTATTGCTGTATGACTCAATAACTATGACAGATTTGTCCCTGCAAGCGTTTTTTGAACAGGCTTGTAATACTTGTTTTGGGCATATAGCTGTATTGAGGGAAGACTGAAAGATTATGTCAGCCATCCTGCAATATCCGGATCCTCTTTTCATAGACCACCCAAGATGTATCTCATCTAGACCATGAATTTTTTCTATCTTAAACTTAGCTTGACTTTCGGATCATCAAAATTCAACCACCCCCTCTCCCATTGCTATTATACAGCTAGGTTGGTTACGTCCCATTTGACATATTCACTTTTAATGGATTGTTGGGGATATACTAGCAGAGTTGGTAGATGTTTTGTGTGGATAATTAGGAATATGTGCGGGAGTATGGTCTTGGGGGATTTGCAGATTAGCCGAGCTGTGGCCTGGCCAGGAGTTCTACCATGGAAATTTCCAGATGTGAGAGTAGATTTGACGTTACTTGGGGAATAGGTAGGGTCTTGTGGGTGGTGAGAGGGTGTCTGGTCATTTACGGCAGCAGTATTTTTCCTTTTCACTTATCTTTACAGATGGTTTCAAAGACCAAGTAACCTGGTGGGCTCTGGGATATTTATCCCCTGATTTAGTGTTGAGGAGGGAAAAAGACTGATGGATGTGTTGTCCATCTACACAGCAGAATTTATGTCCATTATCATTAGTCTGCAATGTATCAAACAAGTTAAATCAAATAGAGTCATGATCTGCTCAGATTCTGCCTCGATACTTCAGGGTTTGGAATCAAAGCTTTCAAGGAGACCTGATCTGTTGATGGAAGGTACATTTGTATGTTCTGGAGAGTATGGGAATAGTAGTACAATTTTGTTGAGTAACTGCATATGTTGGTGTATCGGGTAATGACTTACTAAGTTGGAGGTAGATATTATAGTCAATATAGGAAAATATGAATCAAAATCTTGAATTAGGTATGAAGCAAAATCTTGGGATTCGAAAATGGCAGACATTGTGGGATAGGAGTGGGACTGGTAGATGGTATTACAATTTGCTTTCATCAGTTCCGCCCATTGGGAAAGAATAGGAGGGATGCTGTATGGTTGTTGAGATTGTGGTTAGGACAAACAGGTTTGCACTCCACTTTGGCACTTGTTGGTAAGCATGGAAGTGGGTGGTGTGATCTTTTGTAAGGTCCCAGTGAGAGTGGAATATGCGATCATGGAGCGCCACAGGTATTTGTTGGGACATAGGAGGCTGGTTAGCCTGTTATTGGGTAGATCTGAAATGCCTAGTTTGCAGAATATTCTGGCACCTGAGGCAGGATGGTTAAGTCATGTAGGGTTCTGGTGAACTTTTAAATTAAAACAGGTTTGGGAGGCGACCTCTGATCCCCGTCATGGCTCCTGTCATACTATGTTACAGTAGGTGGTGGTAATGCAACTTCCTGATAGGTGAGAGCTGCCATCAGCACAAAAGAAGAAGAAGAAGATAGACAGAAGTAAGCAGGTGAGATAGGGGAATGAAACTGTGTGATAGAGGGCTTGGGAGTGAGTTGGCAGAAAAGTGGGGTGAGAGAACAGCATTGTGGGCCAAAGGGCCTGTATTGTGCTGTAGGTTTTCTATGTTTCTATTATGTCCATTGCCTGCCCTTTACTGTCTTATTCTCCTTCTGTGTACAGGGGGTGATAGATCTGGTCTCCAACGAGCTGAAACATACTAATTTTCCCTGTTTCCTGTGGAAATACATTCTGCTCCTTCTGCATTTGTTTCAGCTGGTCCAGATGCTAATCCTGTTGGTGCTGCTCCTGTTATTGATGGCCCTAGTCCTCCTCGGAATTCCAGTGAAAAAAGTGCAAATTCATCCCATGCTTATCCAAAATTTCAGAACTCCATCTTGTAGCAGTCGTCCCCAAAGTTTTCAAATTGTGCTCCGAAGTTTAGAAGTTCTTTTTCACAACATGTTCATTGAATAAACCTTTAACTGAAGCTGTCAAGGAAACAGCTGTGAGGGTGTATTACCTACCAATAGATTTCCCTGCCAATACATCAGTCTACTAATCACGTTGCAATCTCACTTTGATATCTGATGAATTTCGAGAAGTGCCGCAATCCAGATGACAACTTCTTTGGATTCCGGGGCTTCTTGAAAATCATTGGATTTCAAAAAATGCATGATAATGCTGTTTTAATTGATCCACTAACAGATTGAAATTGACAAACCTCTGTTACTGATAGGGCTGCCCG
This sequence comes from Mobula birostris, assembly GCF_030028105.1. Classification (NCBI taxonomy): domain Eukaryota; kingdom Metazoa; phylum Chordata; class Chondrichthyes; order Myliobatiformes; family Myliobatidae; genus Mobula; species Mobula birostris. The sequence continues at coordinate 26,829,067 of NC_092385.1, forward strand.
TTCACAAACTAATTCACTGGAATTAAATGTGTGAGTTAGTACACTGGGTCAGTTTCTCATTACATGGATATCTACAATTCACTTAACCCAATACCTGCTCAGAAACTGAAGACCAAATCTAAGATCTTGCTGCCGCGAGATACTGAGGGTCTCAATCCTGAGTAACAGCCTCTCAGACATTTCACAGGTGTACTGTTTAAAGAGGAAACATGAATGCCTTGACTGCTCTGTTGGTACGTCCATTGCTTTGATGGCACTGTCAATGTTTTGGCTTGATCCTTGATCCTTAATTTAATAGTACGACGTGTACTGATTGTATGTAAGTAAACAGCCTGCTGAAAGAACTCAGAGTCAAGCAGCTTCTCAAGGAGGAAAGAATTGTCGATTTACAGATTACAATGAGAAGTAGAAAACGTGTGTCAAAAAGGCAATGTTGAGTTGCCATGGGGTGCTTCAAATGCAGGTAGATTGGGAAAATCAGGATGGTGTTGGATTGTGGGGTACTGCAAGGCTCAGTGCTGGGACCCCAGTTGTTTACAATATATATTAATGACTTAGGTGAGGGAATTAAATGCAGCATCTCCAAGTCTGCGGATCACGCGAAGCTGGGTGGCAGTGTTAGCTGTGAGGAGGATGCTAAGAGGATGCAGGGTGACTTGGATAGGTTAGGTGAGTGGGCAAATTCATGGCAGATGCAATTTAATGTGGATAAATGTGAGGTTATCCACTTTGGTGGCAAAAACAGGAAAACAGATTATTATCTGAATGTTGGCCGATTAGGAAAAGGGGAGGTGCAACGAGACCTGGGTGTCATTATACACCAGTCGTTGAAAGTGGGCATGCAGGTACAGCAGGCGGTGGCAAAGGCGAATGGTATGCTGGCATTTATAGCGAGAGGATTCAAGTACAGGAGCAGGGAGGTGCTACTGCAATTGTACAAGGCCTTGGTGAGACCACACCTGGAGTATTGTGTGCAGTTTTGGTCCCCTAATCTGAAGAAAGACATTTATGCCATAGAGGGAGTACAAAGAAGATTCACCAGCTTGATTCCTGGGATGGCAGGACTTTCATATGATGAAAGACTGGATCAACTAGGCTTATACTCGTTGGAATTTAGAAGATTGAGGGGGGATCTTATTGAAACATATAAAATCCTAAAGGGATTGGACAGGCTAGATGCAGGAAGATTGTTCCCTATTTTTGGGAAGTCCAGAACGAGGGGTCACAGTTAGAGGATAAAGGGGAAGCCTTTTAGGACCGAGATGAGGAAAAACTTCTTCACACAGAGAGTGGTGAATCTGTGGAATTCTCTGCCACAGGAAACAGTTGAGGCCAGTTCATTGGCTGTACTTAAGAGGGAGTTAGATATGGCCCTTGTGGTTAAAGGGATCGGGGGTATAGAGGGAAGGCTGGTACAGGGTTCTGAGTTGGATGATCAGCCATGATCATACTGAATGGTGGTGCAGGCTCGAAGGGCTGAATGGCCCACTCCTTCACCTATTTTCTATGTTTCTATGTTTCTATTGAATGTTGAAAGGCATTGATAGAGTGGACGTAGAGAGCATGTTTCCTATGGTGGGGGAGTCTAAGACCAGAGGACCCAGTCTCAGAATAGAGGGATGTATATTTAGAATGGAGATGAGGAGGAATTTCTTTAGCCAGGGCGGTAAATCTGTGGAATTTTTTGCCATAGGTGGCTGTGGAGGGCAAGCCATTGTGTAAATTTAAGGCAGAGGTTGATAGGTTCTTGATTAGTCAGGACATGAAGGGATAAGGGGAGAAGGCAGGTGATTGGAGCTGAAAGGGAAATGGATCAGTGATGATGAAATGGTGGAGCAGACTCGATCGGCCAAATGGTCTAATTTGCTCCTATACCTTATGGTTATATGATAAAAAGGATAAGATATGTGGACACCCTGGCACTTAAGCTGTTCATCCTTTTCACTGCTGATCCCTTGATGAGTACTGGTGGGTGTGTTCCCTCAACCCTCCCCCCCATCCAGAAGTCCACAATCAATTCCTTGGTCTTATTGACGTAAAGTGCAGGGTTGTTGCGGCACCACTCAACCAGCTGATCTATCTTGCTCCCGTACGCCTCCTCCTCACCATCTGAAATTCAGCCAGCGATAATTGGGTCATCAGCTAATCTACAGATGGCATTTGAGATATGCCTAGCCACCCAGTCTTAGGTGTAGGAAGAGTAGAGCAACGGGCTAAGCTCGCAACCTGCCAGTATTGGTCTTCAGTGAGGGGAAGATATTTTTTCTGATCCACGCTGACTGTGGTCTCCTGGTGAGGGCGTCAAGTATCCAGTAGCAGAGGCAGGTACGGTGACACAGGTTTCGGAGCTTGCTGATTAGAACTGAGGGTGTGACTGTGTTGGATGCTGAGCTGTAATCAATAAACTGCAGCCTGACATTGGTATTGCTATAGTCCAGGTGATCCAAGGCAGACTGGTGAGTCAGTGAGATTGCATCTGCTGTAGACCTATTCTGGTGATAGACAAAATGCAGCATGTTCAGGTGCTTGCTTAGGCAGGAGTTGATTATGCCCATGACCAATTTCTCAAAGCACTTAATCACAGTAAATGTGAGTGCAACTGGGTGATAGCTCTTGATACAGCTTACCCTGCTCTTCTTGAACACTGGTATATTTGTTACTCTTTTGAAGCAGGTGGGAATCTCTGATTGCAGCAGTGAGAGATTGAAAATGGCTTTGGTTGGCACAGGTTTTCAGTGCCCTACCAGGCATACCGTCAGGGCCTGACGCCTTGTGAAATTCACCCTCTTGAAAGATGTTCTGACATCAGCCTCTGAGACAGAGATCACAGGGTGACCAGATGCTGCAGGGATTCGGACAGCTGTTGGTTTTATTCTCCCTTTCAAAGTGAGCATAAAAGGAATTGAGCTCATTCGGGACTGAAGCATCACAGCAACTCATGATGTTAGGTTCAGTCTCGGAGGAAGTAATAGCCTGCAAATCCTGCCAGAGCTGACGTGCATCCGATAATGCCTTTAACTTTTATTGGAGTTGTATTTTCACCTTTAAAGTAGCCTTCTGTTGTTTGTACCTGGACTTCTTGTATTTCCTCAGCTCCCAGATTCCCCCATTCTGATGACTTTGTACACGTGGTTGCTTTCTTCTGTGATGAGAATACACATAAATTAAGATGTTTGCTGGCCTGGGCTTGCACCAGTGGCATCAGCAGTTGGTCTGCCACCTGTCCTCAGGGGAGGGAGAGATAAGGAACAATGAAGCAGCATTTGGAGGTGTTAATGAAGGAGCCATCAGTCTGGGTATTGTCAAGATCAGCTCCCCCTTTGAACCCTGAACTGTTTGAAGTGATGGACAGGCGATACCCCAGCAGGGGGATAAAAAGGGACAGGTTCGCTAAGGCAGGACACACACGACACCCGAGGTAACGAGATCCTGGAAGCGGTGCGCCTCTCACAAGTCGGTGGGAATTACCAGGCCATAAATGCACAGGATGGAAAGGTACAATCAGCAGGAACCCGGTGTGTGTCCACCGTCGCTTGGGTGCTGGGTTCACTGCAGAGGATCGACCGCATCTGGAGAAGGGGTCACAGTCGGTGACCCCAGGTGACATCACAAAGGACTCGCCCGAAAGCTGCTTGTGAGCAATATCGCAGGTCTGTGAGTGGAAGTCGTTTTGAATGATCAGTTGTTCTCGCTCTCTCTCTCTCCCTCCCCCCCACGTTGTCCATCGCCATGGCAACGATTACTGCAAACTGAACTAAATTGAACTGGACTTTGTGTCACTTTGAAATTGGTCATTTTCCCCTAGACAATGATAGAGCTTGATTGATCCTGTTATCTTAATTCTGTGCACATGTGTGTTTATCATTGTTGAACTGTTGCATTTATTATCCTTTCGATTACTGTGTTGCTTGTTTCTTTAATAAAACTTTCTTAGTTCTAGTAATCCAGACTCCAACTGAGTGATCCATTTCTGCTGGTTTGGCAGCCCAGTTACGGGGTACGTAACACTTCTAAACCACAGCTTGTCCTCCACTTCATTGACGGGGCTGTCAAACACAATTGTTCTATTTTACAGACTTCTTACTGCAGTCATTCTTCTCTGATCCAGAGTATATTGTCCCTTCTGTCTTGAACTTTCATCCCACCAGCTTCCACATTCATCGTAAGATTATATTTAGCACCTCCCTTATTACCTATGCCCATCTTCCTGTAACATTATTCCCCTGTACGTATGACAGTCAACTCTCCTTTTGATAATTCTTTGACTTAGCAAGGTGTGTGGAATACACATCACCCTGAAGAAACCCACATTGCCATAAAACTCTGCATAGTCAGCACTAGAGGTCAGGATTACACTTGGGTACCTGGAACATTAAATACAGTTTTCTTCTGAGTTTCAAGAGCCAATGTTAAATCTAGTAAGAGTTAACTTTTTTAAAGTCCAAAAATCCCTTCAAACAGGCAGCACTGAGGAATACTATATATGCAAATAGCATTAGTTTATTATTGTTACATGTACCAAGATACAGCAAAAAATCTTGTCTTGCATGCTGTTCATGCAGATTATATCATTACACAGTACATTGAGGCAGAACAAGGTAAAACAATATCAATGCAGAATGAAGTCTGAAAGCTACAGAGATATTGCAGTACATTAAAGTGCGAGATCATAATGAAGTAGACTGTGAGGTCAGGAGTCTAATTTATCGTTCAAGAAGTCCACTCAAGTCTGATTACTGTGAGCTGGAAGCTGTCCTTGAGCTTGGTGGTACACGTTTTCAGGCTTTTGTATCTTTTTTTTAGATTTAGATTATGAAGACACTCAGTCCTCGTTTATTATCATTTAGAAATGCATGCATTAAGAAATGATATAATGTTCCTCCAGTATGATGTCACAGAAACACAGGACAGACCAGGACTAAAACTGACAAAAACCACATAATTATAACATATAGTTACAACAGTGCAAAGCAATACCGTAGTTTGATAAAGAGCAGACCTTGGCACGGTTAAAAAAAAGTCTCAAAGTCCCGATAGCCCATCATCTCACGCAGACGGTGGAAGGGAGAAACTCTCCCTGCCATGAACCTCCAGCACCGCAAACTTGCCAATGAAGCACCCTGGAAGCACCCGACCACAGTCGACTCTGAGCCCGTCCGAAAACTTCGAGCCTCCGACCAGCCCTCCGACACCGAGCACCGAGCACCATCTCTGCCGAGCGCTTTGACCCTGCCCCGGCCGTCGAGCAACAAGCAAAGCCGAGGACTTGGGGCCTTCTCCTCCAGAGATTCTGGGTCACACAGTAGCAGCGGCAGCGAAACAGGCGTTTCAGAAGTTTCACCAGATGTTCCACCCTGCTCGCACTTCTGCCTCCATCAGATCAGGATTGTGCACGGCACCCTACTTGACAGATAACAGATATTCATCACCAGAGTGGCCGCTGCATGCTGCGTCGCACCGTCATCTTCTCCTCCCCTCCGTTTTGCCCCATGGAAAAGGGGAAGAGAGACTACTGGGGTGGGTGGGGTCTTTGATTTATACTTAGTACTTTACTGAAGCAGTGAGAAGCATAGACAGTGTCTATAGAGGAGGGCTGGTTTCCGTGATGTGTTGAGCTGTGTCCACAACTCCCTGCAGTTTCTTGTGGTCACGGGCAGGGCAGTAGCCATACCAAGCTATTATGCATCCAGATAGGATGCTTTCTATGATACACCACTAAAAATTAGTAGGGGTCAATGAGGGCATGTTAAATTTCTTTGGCCTGCTGAGGAAGTTGAGGATTTGGTGAGCTTTCTTGACCAACGTCGTTGACCAAGACAGGCTACTAGTGATATTCACACCTAGGCACCTGTGTTTATGCATCATAGGTTGAGAACAATGAAGCGCAAATGAATTGTGGGCTAAATTTTTCTGGAAAGGGGAAACAATTTCTAATTAGACCAATTTCTGTGTTGTTTAATTGGCAATTAATGTGGAAATGCAACAACTTTGTGAAACTCACATGATAGTTAAATGCCAGTAGTGGTTTTTCCAAGGCTAATGGCAAACCAGCACAATTTGGTCTGTAACTTTTACAATTTACAGAATATAATTTGCTTGCCATATGTTGCTCATTAATTTTCACATCAATAATTTCACATGTCATTCTGATGCTATTCATTTTTCATCAAAATTTGAGTGCAGTGACAAACTCGCATTAACCCACATGATTGGTTTATTCAGTCTGGGAACTGGCTAGTAAGTCTGAATATCAACTAGTTTGGTATCTCAAGTACTAACCCTGTGGGATTAACATATGTGCCATGACTCTTTGGCTCTATCTAAAAGCAGAATCAGTATGTTATGATCACTGGCACACATATCTCAGCACTAAAAGCAAAGGATGAGATCAAAGACAAATTTGCCCTGAGCCTGAGCAATCACTGGACCAAGTACAATGGGAACTAAATTCATCCCCCCTGCCTGTCTGCAGAAATTCTGTGCAAGTTCGAAGGATATGATTCTCTGGCAAATCATGACTGGCAAGGAAGAAGTTGGAGAAATTAACTTCAATGGAGTTCTCCTGTGAAAAAAATGCTTGGAAGATGAACTTGCTATAACCAGAAAAGCAAATTTCAGCCTCAAGGTACCTGTGCAGAATTCCAACAACTGGCAGAATTGTAGTGAGGATATTTGTACCACCTACACCACTGATGACTGATGGACTTGCTACCACCTAATGATTTCCACCAACCTGGCTCCTAAACAGTAGAGGCAAATGTTGGAGTGAACATGACCTCCACAGGGAAAACATACCTCACAGGCAATTGTTGCCTCACCTAGAGTATCAATGGTGCTTGACAACTTAACAGCTGTGAAGATACTCTTGACTTCTCTACTAGAAAAAAAGCAAAATAGACTAGTTTGATGAGAGTAACCAGGAAATCTAAAAACAGATTACTTGTGAGCACAAGACATTTGACACCCTTGGATTGAAAGTGCAATTAACCCTCAATAAGATCTGAAGGATGGGTAGTAGGTGGAAAGGGCATGGGAGATCCAGCAGCCAGCTGAAAACTATGATCAGGGATCTCATATGCCTATGAGCGAAGAACAATGGTAAGCTTATCAAGGACAGATAAACAGTCAACATTTGCAAAAAGGAATATCAATAAATTATAATATTGAAAATCTGTCTTGGATGTGAATATTCTTGTCTCAGTCCCATAATATCCTTTTCATTTTCAGTGGAACACTAAATTGGCAAAGAAGTTGAAAATGGCAGACAAAAAAATAGCAAGGTTCCTTGAGAAGATGAAATCCTTAACACAGCTGGGAATAATTTCTGGCATAAATTCCTAGCCTTATCTCTTTCATTTTTTGAAGGCGACAGCAGGGTAGCAGAGCACCGAGATGCTAAGCCACGACCACCTTTAATAAAGGAGGTAGCTCCACTTGCAACGATTATGTATGAATCTCTCTCCTATCTGGCACAGGAAAAGTCACTGCATCTGTCTCCTCAACTACCTCCTGACAGTGGTTAAAGAGGTCATCCCAGAGTTACAGAGTATAATGACTCTGATCTTCACCATGTGATGTTCAAAAAAGAAAGACTGGGTTCAGATCATACATCTTTTTTCTCTAACGCCTTCATCTCTTTCATCTGTAAGGAATTCTCAAATTCATTGACATTATATACCAATGGCAGTCAACTCTGATGCTAACCAGCAGATCCACCACAGTTCCGATCCAAGTGCAGACAGGGGTTACGCTCCTAAACAAGAAGAGCAGCAGAAACGCAATGTAATCCTGCCAAATATCTCTGTAAGTGTCATTATGACCATACTCCATCTCACCTCAACAAACAGGATGAACAGAAAACTATCCAATGTTCATTCCAGAACCAAGATCACCTGGATTCAGTAATTGATATACAGTACATGGATGATACCTGCAAATGTGCAGACTCTGCTGAGCTTTAATCCATCACTCATTCCCTCTTTGCAGTAAATGAGAGGGCAGGCTTTATTAATCATTCTGAAAGCAAAATTTATCTGTAAGCCTATTCCCATCACACTGTACCATTCATCATCGATAAGATCAAAAATGGATCCTTTCCCATTTCTCAAAAGTAGACATTCATGGTGAGAGCCAACCCTGCTTCCAATGTCCCGGTACATCCCTCAGAAATGACTGTTCCAAGACAACGACCTCAATCCCAAAACCAGGGTCCTTTCCTTCCAAATAGCAGCAAGCTTTGTTCTTCTGTATGCTTCAGAGATATGAACAACCTGTACTTAGCACCTCAAGGTACTAGGAAATAGACATTGTCTCTATAAAATCATCCAGATCCATTGTTAACTATTACCATTAACCAGCTATGCTGGACAGATCATATTGATCACCTACCTGACATGGCAGTTCCAAAATAAGTCTTATACTCTGAGCTTGCTTATGAAAAGATATCCTCAAAATGATAAAGAAATTGATTCCAAGATTTCTCAAATCTTTATTGCAAAAATGTAACATCTTCTTTGATTCATTGGAATCCCTGGCTTGTGAGAACTCAAAGTGAAAAAAGAAGCATCCAGAAAGAACCATGTAAATCCCTGTAGAATAATAAAGAACAAGAATCTAACCCGTCTCCCCTGTAATGCCCAATTCCAATATTGGTGAATCCTCCTGCAAGCTGTGACAAGTTGGGCTTGGACTCATTCTGGATCTGGGATCATCTCAGCAGTTTCATTCAGATGATGACCAAGACCTTAGGCTGATAGTTTTGTGCTCATATTCTAAATACATTGCTGTCTTTTGTGCAAACACGAGGAAATCTGCAGATGCTGGAAATTCAAGCAACACACACAAATGCTGGTAGAATGCAGCAGGCCAGGCAGCATCCATTGGAAGAAGTTCAGTCAACATTTTAGGCAGAGACCCTTCGTCAGGACTAACTGAAAGAAGAGACAGTGAGAGATTTGAAAGTGGGAGGGGGAGGGGGAGATCAGAAGTGATAGGAAAAGACAGGAGGGGGAGAGATGGAGCTAAGAGCTGGAAAGTTGATTGGCAAACGGGATACAAGACTGGAGAAGGGAGAGGATCATGGGTCGGGAGGCCTAGGGAGAAAGAAAGGGGGAGGGGAGCGCCAGAAAAGATGGAGAGCAGGCAAGGAGTAATCGTGAGAGGGACAGAGAGAGAGAGAAAAAAAGGGGGAAAAATATAAATAAATAAATAAATACATAAATAAAGGATGGGGTAAGAAGGGGAGGAGGGGAATTAATGGAAATTAGAGAAGGTCAATGTTCATGCCATCAGGTTGGAGGCTACCCAGACGGAATATAAGGTATTGTTCCTCCAACCTGAGTGTGGCTTCATCTTTATAGTAGAGAAGGCTGTGGATAGACATGTCAGAACGGGAATGGGATGTGGAATTAAAATGTGTGGCCACTGGGAGATCTTGCTTTCTTTGGCAGACAGAGTGTAGGCGTTCAGCGAAATGGCCTCCCAGTCTGCGACGGGTCTCACCAATATACTGGACACAGTATATCACCCCAGCCGACTCACAGGTGAAGTGTCGCCTCACCTGGAAGGACTGTCTGGGGCCCTGAATGGTGGTGAGGGAGGAAGTGTAAGGGCATGTGTAGCACTTGTTCCGCTTACAAGGATAAGTTCCAGGAGGGAGGTCGGTGGGAAGGGATGGGGGGAACAAATGGACAAGAGAGTCGTGTAGGGAGTGATCTCTGCAGAAAGCAGGGGGGGGGAGGGAAAGATGTGCTTGTTGGTGGGATCTCGTTGGAGGTGGTGGAAGTTACGGAGAATTATATGTTGGACCTGGAGGCTGCTGGGGTGGTAGGTGAGGACATGGGGAACCCTATCCTTAGTGGGGTGGCGGGAGGATGGAGTGAGAGCAGATGTGCGTGAAATGGGGGAGATGCGTTTGAGAGCAGAGTTGATGGTGGAGGAAGGGAAGCCCCTTTCTTTAAAAATGGAAGACATCTCCTTCGTCCTAGAATGAAAGGCCTCATCCTGAGAGCAGATGCTGCGGAGACGGAGGAATTGCGAGAAGGGAAAGCATTTTTGCAGGAGACAGGGTGGGAAGAGGAATAGTCCAGGTAGCTTTGAGAGTCCGTAGGCTTATAGTAGACATCAGTAGATAAGCTGTCTCCAGAGACAGAGAGAGAAAGATCAAGAAAGGGGAGGGAGGTGTCAGAAATGGACCAGGTAAATTTGAGGGCAGGGTGAAAGTTGGAGGCAAAGTTAATGAAGTCAACAAGCTCAGCATGCGTGCAGGAAGCAGCGCCAATGCAGTCGTCAAAGTAGCGAAGGAAAAGTGGGGGACGGATACCAGTATAGGCTTGGAACATGGACTGTTCCACAAAGCCAACAAAAAGGCTCTCTTTTGTGCCTTTGTTTAGCACTGAGCAAACTTCTGGTATATCAGTTTTATCTTTTCGCCACCACTGTTATTTTCATCTTGTTTCATGGAGGAACTTGTTTTATTTTGTTTACTGTAGTTTGCCAAGTTAGGATCAGTATCCTTTTCCTCCCTGTTCCTGTAATACAAAGTCCTTCATGATAAAATTACCTTTTCTAAAATGCCCTGAATCACTACTGAAAGCCATCATTGTTTGTGGCATAAGCTCAGATTCACAGTACATTCTATCCATCTACTGCTCCACGTGCATCATTTCATTCATCATACACTGATTACTGAGGCATTAACTCGATAGTGAAGCTGACAGACCTATACATTCATTGAATTTGGTAATAAAATGTGAAGCAAGCTCTATGAAACCACCTTGTGCGGAGCTCAAGTGTACATCATTCATATATTCATATCAATCCATCTTGGGGAACTAGGGTCATTTCTAACAAAAAAAATGCAATATACAAATGTACAGCATGGGTCAGACTTAATTTCTTAGGAGGAAATGTAGCAATATAGTTAAGTTATTTAAATAAATTATGATTATCTTTCACTTTCTTCACCTTCATTAATTCTTTCACTGGGAGCTGTGAAGAATTAGTTGGTACCTTTCTATTCTCTCTACCCTCATATTGATTGATACATTGATTATTGATGATACAAGTATTTTGTAAACGGTTCAGCAGTGTAGCCTCTGACAATTGGTTGTCGTGAAAGTGAACTTTACACGCCGTCCAGGGTCCACACCTCAACAATCTAGCTAAATTATTGGAGTTTTAAACCAATGAAGGCTTCAGTCTGAGATGTGGGTGCTCCATGAGGAAACCTACTGTTATGTGGCTAATAGGTCATGCTGTGACCAGTCTGTTAATGAAGGCAGCAAGTCCTTCATTCTAATCAGCAATGATCAGGAATCATTTAAACAGTCTGTTGTCATTTGTTAGCTAGAAAGGTCAATGTGGATGTTGTGGTACAGGAAAGACCTGGCAGTTTAAGAAATTGTTACTTGCACTTAATGAATACAATTCACGTTCTTCAAGAATGCCTACCGAAATTACATTGTGTCAGTAAGGAACAGTAGTTTTCAATTGAATTTGAACCTTTTAATACTAATTGTCATTTGAGTCCTGAGTATCTTCACAATTCATATCCTATTACATTAACCCCCATTTGTATTAAATTCTGTACAGATATTTGCTTGCTGCATAATATTTTTTATCTGACTTTGAGTGGTATGATTTCAATCAAAAATAACAACTGCATTGTTAAGCTTATGGGAAAAGTTGATTTCATATGCAAAAAAGCAGCTCTTCTTCATTTAACTTACTTCAGCACTGTTTAATTCATTTAATGAAATAAGGTGATACATTCAGATGATGTACACACTTAAAGAGATAATGAAATCTTTGGTAGAATCTGCCCTGAAAATTTTACGGCATTACAGCATATTGTTCATGGTTTGAACGCATATGGATAGAAGTAATCAAGATCAACATCCAGAAATGTATTCATTTTAAATTGGACATTTTCTGTATTTAATAAATTAGATTGCATTAGGTGCTTATTTGGAAATATCTAAGAAACCAATATGTGTGAAATTATTCATGTTTACCAAAGTACAAAATATTACATTACAGCATACGTATATGAATTTGTTCCCTTGTTTATAATGCCCCTCCTCTTCTTCACATCAAAATGAAATACCTCACAGGGAGGAAGAGGATGAAGACAAATGATATAGGGTTTCCTCTTGTCATTATCAAGAAATGGATAGTTTGTTAAGAGGATACTGAATATACCTATGGAGGAGAGTAAAGATAGGATACTTCACAGCACATCAGTTTATTCATATCGCAGAAAAGATATGTCTCACACAGCAATAAACAGCAGATTCCAGAAATCTGAAATAAAAACACAAAATTTGGGAGATACTCAGCAGGAGAAGCAGCATCCATGGAGAGAGAGAAACAACTTTTGAAGCTATGACTCTTCATTAGAACTGGTAAAGTTACAAAATAGATATGCTTTATGACACAAACAGTGGCATTGGAGATGTCTAAGGCATAATGGACTGACACACAGAGAATAACAAAATCATGGAGAATCATGCTTTATAGAGACTCTTTGTCACTGTGATGACTACCAAGCAACTTTTTTTATTAATCCTACTTTACAGCAGTTAGCCTGCAGTCTTCTGTGCAATGGCACGTGCTCATCTAAATACTTCTTCAATATTGTGAAAGCATTCGCTGCTTCCACCTCCACCTCAGGGAATATGTTCCAGATTTTAACAACCTCCTGGTGAAAAGAAAACATACATTTATTTATTATTGTGATAGAGTGTGGTACAAGCCCTTCCGGCCCTTTGTGCTGCACCACCCAGCAACCCCCAATTTAACCCTTGCCTAATTAGGGGACAACTTACAATGACCAATTAACCTACCAACTGGTACATCCTTGGACTGTGGGAGGAAGCAGGAAACCTATGTAGTCACGGGGAGAACGTACAAACTCCTTACAGACAGCAGCTGGAATTGAACTGGCTCGTTGGTAATGTAAAGTGTTGGGATAAACACTACGCTACCGTGACACCCATTTTTGTGAAATCCCCTTAAATCTGTTCCCTCTGCTTCTGCACACCTCCATTAAGGGCAAATTTTCCCACCATCTACCCTATCTATGATCATGATGATTTTCTGCATCTCAGTCAGCTCACCCTTCAGCTTTCTCTGCTCCAAGGAAAATAAACACGAGCTACACTGCCTGTCCTTTTAGCCATCAGATTCTATTCCTGGAAAGCTTCTGCTAAATCTCCTTGGTTCCTTCTCCAATGTAATCACATCTTTCCAATAGCGTTGTGACCAAAAATGCTCAGAGAGCACTAGTTTTACCTAAGTAATGTTAAGTTGTTGACTCATGACATATCTTCATCTATTCTATGTTCTGGCTATTGAAGGCTGTTTAGGCTGCTGCCTTCAGGGATTATGACTATGTCCACCAAGGTGCTTTAGTTTCTTCGTACTTCCATTCATTGTGTATATCCTAGACTTATTCACCCTATTTCAATTTTGTCAGCTAATTCTTTTTTTTATGGCTCTGTGGCCAAAGACTACCCATTATCAACACCACCAATTCTCAAGCGTCTGTGAAATAACTAATCACAGATCCTGCATTCATATCCAGGCTTCCTGCAGCAAATACAAACCTCAACCATCATCCCCTGCTTCATGTTGCCAAGCCAATTTTGGAACCATTTTTCCAAATTGCCCTGGTTCCCATAAGCTTTTAGCTTTTGAACTAATTTTGATATGGGACCAGCTTAAAGGTTTTATCAAACCCACATACAGTATGTTACATCGACAGTATTACTTTAATAAACAATTTATGAAAGAGTCATCAAATTAGTTGAACAGCACTTTTCCCTCACAAAGCCTCACTGATACCCTTAATCAGACCAAGTGCAGATTGATCTTGTCTCTCTAACGCTTTCCAATCATTCCCCTACTTTTGGTGTAAGACACACTAGCCTGTAGTCACCCAGTTTATCGTGATTGCCTTTGTTGAATAAAAGCACCATATTTGATGTCTTCCAGTCATCTGGCACCTCTTTCATGGCTAATGAACATTTAAAATTTGCTGCCGGAGTGCCAGCATCTATAAGTCAATCCTTCATCTGTACATTTGTTACCTTTGAAATTGATAGTTTACTTCATCCTAGCTCCATAAATCTGAGGTCACAAGTTAAAAGTTGTATAATGCACACTTTATCTTCTTCTTCAAAGGTCCCTTGGGATTAAGATTGATTTATTGTAATGTAAAGCATATCAGAGAATATCATTCATCAGAATACTGAAAACTTGTGGAAAAAAACTAAGCTATGTAGGTTAACCAAGTTAATTTTAATACTAGCAACTGCAATTATTTGGATTTACATGCCAAATATGATTTCTAGCTATTATACAAACAGCTGCTATGGGAATATTTTGGCCAGATCACCATCAAATCAAAAAAGTATTTTACATTGGTCATTGTGTTAAAGGTTTAGCTTGACAGCTGATACTATAAGACATAGGAGCAGAGTTAGGCCATTTGGCCCATCGAGTCTGATCTGCAATTTGATCATGGCTGATTTATTTTTCCTCTCAGCCTCATTGTTCTACCTTATCCCTCTAACCTTTGATGCCTTTATTAATCAAAAACCTACCCACCTCAAAACTGCTCACAATATTCCAATTGTGGACTGACCAATGCCTTATTTAGCATCAGCATTACATCCTTGCTTTTATATTTTAACCTCTCAAAATGAATGCTACCATTGCATTTGCCTTCTTTACTACTGACTCAACCTGCAGGTTAACCTTTAGGGAATCCTGCAATTGGACTGCCAAGTCCCATTGCACCCATGATTTCTGATTTCTCTCCCCATTTAGAAAATAAATGCACCACTTATTTATCCATTCTCCAATCTGTTTAAGTCCTTCTGCAGTCTCCCAGTTTCCTCAACACTGCCTGCACCTCCACCTACCTTTGAATCATCATTGTGATCCTTGTTAGTGTCCCCTTCCAATCAATGTTGGCCAGTTCTTCTCTCATGACACTGTAGTTCCCTTTATGAAGCCCGTCTGGTTCCATATACTGTCGGTGATAAAGCAGCCTATGAGCTAGATCACGTGGAGGCTTAAGGAATTCTTTCCAAAGTTGAGTAGAGCTCATGGGTAACCCCCATGGTCCCAGTAGTTGAGGAGATTGAGTCTGTCAGGATTTATGGTGATTTTAAGGTCACCATCAATCCCAGTTCTGAAAGTAGATCAATACTGGCTGTCCAGGATAGAGGGTATCTTTGGAAACCTTCCTGGAGGAAAATACTTCCTGGAGCAAACTGCACAGTTGAGACCTACCTACAGATGGAGATGGAAGAAGTTTCCAGAGTGTTTCTCACCATAAGCACTCACCAACGGCATTACTGGTATATTAGGCTTATTTTTGGAGTAGCATCTGCACCTACAGCTTGGCAGAAAGCTCTGGTCCAGGTGCTGTGAGGCTGTCCCGGCACATAGCGTTACCTGGATAACATCATTGTTACCGGTAAAGATAACAAGGAACATCTCCAAAATCTCAAGATTGTGTTAAAAACTGAGCATCACTTCCTGTGGTTACACCATTGATGCACGAGATTTACACAGGTGTGCGGAGAAAATTCAAACAGTATTGGATTCCCCAAGGCCAAGAGATGTGTCAATGCTGCAGTCATTTTTAGGATTTGTCAATCACTGTAACATGCTCCTGTCAAACCTGGCTACTGTGCTCCATTCCTGGAACTCATTACTACAAATCAGGAAGAAATGTCAACTGAAAAAGCAATGTGAGGTGGCTTTTTAAAAAGTAAAGGAAATGGTGAAACTGATACTATACTCACACATTATGAACTACACCATCTAGTGAAGCTTGCTTGCAATGTTTCACCTTATGGTATAGGTGCAGTAATGTCATATTTTATGAGTGTTGGAAATGAATGCCCCATAGCCTTTGCATCATATTCCTTTACCGCTGCAGGGAACAATTATGCACAGATTGACAGAGAGGCCTTGAGTCTGGTTTGGGGTGTAAAACATTTCAACCAGTACTTGAGGGTTTATGTTCATTGCTGATATCAACCACAAGTGTCCATTTTCAATTCACAGAAGGTCTGTTCCACTAACAACAGCAGGATGAATGCGGTGATAGGCTCTGTTTCTTGGAGGACACCATTACAAGATTGGATTCAAGAGGATGACTAGTCATGGAAATGTTGATGTATTGTTCCCATTAGAAAAGGAAATATCTGAATAATCTAAAAAGAGGACACTCCTTTTGACATGTTCCCCCAATGCAAATTGGAAATCTCCCTATTACAACAGAGATGACAGAGATGATCCAAAGAGAGACCAGAAAAGACCCCAAACTGTCTCAGGTCCACATGGCAACCCAAAATGGCTGTAATGTGCAGTAGAAATCCCTTTATCCCCTTTTTACTAGTATCAGGTGAACTTGCCCTTGATGAGGGTTGCTTTATGTGGGGACGGAGAGTTGGTGTACTAGCCAAGTTGAGAGCTAAAGTGTTGGAGGACCTACCTGCCTGTCATCTAGGAGTGGTCAAAATGAAAGCATTGGTTTGAAGCTTTGTCTGGTGCTCTAGGGTCGATCAAAAAATCAAGCAACTTGTCATTCATTGTTTGGAATGCCAGTACGTCTAGAGGATGCCAAGTGAAAGACCAGCATCGCTCTGGGAGAAGTTTCATGTGGATTTTGCTGGACTGTTCATGGGCACAAATCTTTCGGTAGTAGTGAATGCAGCCACAAAGTGGCTAGAAGTGTTCCCAATAGTCTCCACACACTGCTAATGTGTTGAGATGTCTCTTCTCAAGGACTGGTGTTCCAGAACACTTAGTCAGTGACAATATACCACAGCTTGTTGTGAAACAATTTTAGTCATTTCTGAAAATGAATGGAATAAGACATATTACATCTGCACCATACCACCCAGCTACAAATAGCTTGATGGAAAGGTTTGTCCAAGGTCTAAAGAACACACTGTAAACAATGTTAGCAGAACACATGACACTGACACTGAATCAGAAGCTCACCAATTTTCTCTTTGCATATTGCAGTGCAGCACACTCCACAATCAATAACTCACCAATGATGTTATTCCTGGGTTGTCTCTTGTTCTCATGCATGGATCTCCTCAAACCCAATCTCAGAATAAGTACGCAGGCCAAACAGCTGAGACAGCTTGAGGGCTCTTCAAACAAGGACGTTTGATGTTACACTCCTGGACAAGTAGTCCTGGTGAGAGACTACAGAGGGGATCAAAAGTGGGTACTTGGAAAAATTAAGGACTGAACTGGACCGCTCTCCTACACAGTAGAAATTGTGTCTGTATCATCTGGAGATGACACATCGATCTGTTGAGGAGAACAGAGTCAATTGTTAGAG
The DNA here is from genome assembly GCF_030028105.1 of Mobula birostris. Lineage (NCBI taxonomy): Eukaryota > Metazoa > Chordata > Chondrichthyes > Myliobatiformes > Myliobatidae > Mobula > Mobula birostris. The sequence continues at coordinate 26,846,444 of NC_092385.1, forward strand.
AAGAAAGGTGGCCAGAGCTGATAGAACCACGTCCTGCAGTCCCTGAATCAACTCCTACAACCACTAAGGAGGAGGTCCCAGAACCCCAGATTATTTCATAGACCCTAGAATCTGAGAATCTGGGTGAGTAATATCATAAATATATTATTTGATCAAGCATTTTTGTTGTTTACATAATTCATTCCAGGTTACATGTAAAAGTGCATGAATGACATACATTATTGCACCACACATCACACATGCACATCTTGCTAAAAGTCAAAATGAAGAACGTGAGTTATCCCTGGCTCTCCAATGTTTTTCTTTCGATTATTTTTGGAATTACAAAACATAACACTCCACCTCCTCTACCTTTAAAAGACTCAGTTGCTCTGTTTTTGTGCAGAATGGTGAACCATCAACTGCAGCGCTACATCGGAAATAGTGAAGGTGAGACCATATTTCTGTGAAGCAAAGTAAACAGCAGTCCCTGATGTCCCTCGGGTGCTGCAATCTTGCTCTGATTTTGATTTTTCAGAGACTGTACCTTCACCAGCAGTATATGACAACCCAAGGCCTCTGCATTTCAATCATACCTGTGGGCTGGCTCATCTTCCATGTTTCAATCATATCTCCAGAATGGCTTGTCTTACACATTTGTTCCCCACTGTCCACTCCCACAATGGTCACTTTGCTTAAAATTAATTTCTTTTTATTGGTCCTTGCCTAGTAACCCTATCTATCTCAAATTCAGTTAAGTCCCAAATGATTTTTAAATCTGCCACTATTCACGACAAGTTACAGCTCTCGCTAAATTCGATTTAGCAGAATACTCATGATGCTAATGACTGCAATAAGGCTGAGGAAGAAGTATTAAGCTAGAAAAATCCTGACAAGCATGTTGTCAACATTGCACTGTCAAAAAAGCATCATAAAGAAATGGCAGGGGATTAATTCAAAAGTTTCAATTTTCATTTGCGACAAGTACATATTTTTAAGGGTCCACTTTAAAAAGGTATGATGAAGAAGAAGAACTACTACGTTGACTCAGGCCTAGGGGGCTGGCATCAGGCAAGAAGAAGAAAGCCCTTAACTCCGAGTGGAGTCATCAGGACGCCGTCATGACAGCATTTTTTTAGCAGGTTTCTTATTTTTATGAGGCTAGCTCGACGCTCAACCCAGCACAGATGGAAAGCGTGCAAGGGAGCGGCTGGATTCGAACTTGGGAGCCTTCGCTCTGAAGTCCGGCACTGATGTCACTACACCACCAGTCAGTTTACTTCAAAAAGGTATGCTACTTTTATAATGTTCTCAGTGGCTGACCTCTGACTCTTATTAAAATATTTATTGCACATTTTTTGGACAACTTTGTAGAAAAGTTTTGGGTGTAAGTACAGTAAACTAAATAACCCCCAAAGCAGAACGTGGGGTTTGAGCAGTGCAACAGATCCATGTGAGATCAATAAATGCAGGCAGCGTGACAACCTGATACTGCCTGCCAATTATACAGCTGTTTCACGGGGTGGCCAGTATCATGAGTGGCCTGCACCAGTTAAATCTAGCCTTCTCTTATTAAAGCAAGACAGCTTTCTTAAAACATATAAGTGGGTTAGATGTCTAATAAGTGAAGCTGAACTGGGAAATAATGAAGGTAACTCACCTTCTGGAGAGAGTAAATCCCCAACAGAAAATTGGAAGGATTAGCTAGGGAATTGGAAAGGGAAAAGTTTGCATCTGGGGGGTGGGGGGGTGCGTGGGGGAGACTAGCAAATCTTCCAGACATTTGTACAGTAGGCAGCTAGATCAGCTGAGTCTGGAGGTCAGTTACGGACATGTAGTCTGGAGAAACTAAATGCAGCGCTGTAACAAGTTCAATAATCTCACATCGTTAGTGAAGGTCGAAGGAAGCTATTCTATTCACAACATCTTAAATCTTGCACACTGATCTAATCACCTCACTTCTATCTTTCACTGATCAAAGATCATGTTTTAAAACTAATATTTACAATCTCTGTTGAACGATCCTACATTGTTGCAAGTTTTACATATAGGTTGTGCAGATATTCAATATTGGCAGATTGTGCATTTATGTAAAACTTGTATGACACTTGCTGCTCTTTCCTGAACGAGAAAATGATTACAATCAGACGTAGCAGAAAATTAACTGTAGGGACAAGGAGATGATAGCTTGCCCTAGTTTAGATGGAGGGGAGAGTGTTGAATACAATTGTCAATAAGGCAATAGGTAACAGTGGGTGAGCTCGGTGAGTATTCATCTCCATGCCCATGGAATTTGATGATGAATCCTACCTGAGAATCGACACTACAACAGATGCTTACCATAATCATCAATCCAGCCATACACCACCACCACCAGAAGAGCGCCGAGCAACGTTGGCGCTCTTCTCCTCAACCTCTTGCCATTTCAGAAGTCAAAAAAAACTGTAGATGCTGTGTTGGAAATAAAAAAAGATAATATTGGAACCAATAAGTAGGTTGCATCCGTGGAATGAGAGGAAGTGTTAATACATTTGCCAAAGGGTGCTTGACCTGAAACAATTTTCTCTCCAAAAATGTTTACTGACCTGCCAAGTGTTCTTCACTTTTTCCTTTTTTATTCTGACTTCCCATTTAGAAGATTGTGCAGCTGCAGGACCACAGAATTATCAGTTTTTGATTGCCTTGCAACAAATTGGGCTCTCAAAGCAATAACAGATCACAGCTTAAGTAACCTGGATTGGATCCTGATTTCTGATCCTGTCCTGTGTTCTTCCTGAGGCTAAGTGGACTTGCCCTGGGTGTCTGGCTTCATCTCACATCCCAAAGATGTGCCCGTTGGAAGGTTAGTTGGCCACTGAAAAGTGCCGTCTGTTATTGGATGAGGATTTGATGAGCAAGTAAAAGAAAATAGGTTGCAGGGAAATAAGTGGGGGAATGGGACTGATGGAATTCTTCTGAGAGCTGGCATCAACTCAATGGACTGAACTTCTTCCTCAATGACAAGAGGAAAGAGGAACTATGAAAAAAATTAATATGCAGCAGACTTAATTTGAATTACACAATTCTCTGTTTACCAGAGAGCTCAGTTTGACAATTAAATTTCTGTTTCCTCAATGATTTGATTATTTTGGTAACCTTATTTGAAGCTGTTGCTGACTGCTTATTTCTGATCATAGTTTTCATTTCTGCTTCTAGTCAGGTACTCATCTTGAAAGTTAAAGGTTGTAAATTCTTCAGAATTAATTAAATCTTCTCATGCCTTAATCAATTCACCTTCAAGTTTTTGGAGACCATATTTTGTGCTCAAGACTGTCAAACTACAAGATAACATATGCAATGACAACCAAGCCAATCTGACAACCACAGTGAAACTACTGAATATGCATGGTTAGATTTCACTTCCCATGTTGCCTGAAGTGACAGTCTCACAGTCTCTGCTCTATATGTGTTGAATCTACGCTTTTAGACTGAAACGCTGATGAGAATAGTCCTGATAAACTCATTGTTATTAGCCTCATTGTTTGTGGCTGTACCTTATGTTGTCGGTAGGAATTAATAAAAAGGTACAAGTAATCATTTTGTTAATTGAAATAAAATATTAATACTTGAAGTAGGATTTTTTCCTTTAGAATACTATCAAAAATTCAATATTACCGCCTAACTTCCAAATTCGATCATTTTAATTCTGCTTTTTCCTCAGAGCACAATAACAAAATTACCCAAAAAATGCTTTTCTGCAACATGGGAAGTAGGAAGCAAACACGTCACTAAACTCTGAGATCTGGGGATCAAAATCTCCCTCTGCAACTGGATCTTTAACATCCCAATCAGAAGACAGTAATGATAGATAACAACACCTCCCGCTACAATTATTCACCACAGTCGGTGAGGAGGCAGGCGGAGACGAGGCTGGTTCGGGGGATGAGCCATTTTTTGGCATTGTGAGGTGCAACGTTTTTGAGCTGCCGGGTTCACAGATGGAATTCTTACTCTTGCCAGAGATGAAGTGAGCGATTTGGAGAGAGTCAATGCAGAAGAGTTTTGATACCTGTACACCTGACGCAGGTGTGAGGTTGGATCACTCCAAGTGCCAAGCTGATTTGGTGAGATGGAGAATGGCTTCGGGCTTGGCGGCCCAGGTGTATGGGGGTGCTGGGATCAAGATCCTAGAGCGTGGCACTCCTTGGTACTTGGGCAATTTAACCACTGACCCAGATAGATTGGAAGTCTGAGTGTCGGGTACGGACGGAGGTGAGGGTCGGGCTGATTTCACTCTCTGTCCTGCAAGTGCTTATTCCATTCTCCGCAGCCCCGAGGCTGAGAACTGATCCAGCTGCTGTGTGTTTCTGCCGCTGGTGCAATGAAATGGGAACTGAGGTTTGGCTTGGGGCTACTCTGGCTGCTCTGGGAGCAGATCTAGTCTGGGATTCAGTCTGGTTCAGGATACTGATTGTGTGTGTGTGTGTGTGTGTGTGTGTGTGTGTGTGTGTGTGTGTGTGTGTGTGTGTGTGTGTGTGTTTCTCTCTCTCTTTCTCTGCACAGTGGGTTTTGGTCTTTTTTTTCATTGGGTTATTTGGGTCTCTAGTGTTGTGGCTGCCTGTAAGCAGAACAAATTTCAAAGTGCATCATTTTATACGTTCTTTGATAATAAATGTACCTTGAATGGAACACTGGTACCCACACAATCATGTCCTCAGCTCTCTACCCTGTTCCCTATACACTCATAACTATGTCGTCAGATTCTGCTCAAACTCCATCAACGAGTTTGCTGCAGAAACTTGGCATGTCCCTGTTAACCCTTAACCTTGATGCACCACAGAAAGCATCTCATCTGGATGCATAGGTGCTTGGCATGGGAGCAGCTCTACCCAGTACTGCAAGAAACTACAGAGATTTGTGGACACAATTCATCACATCACGAAAACCAGCCTCCTCTTCATGAAACCTTCCTATACCCCGCTGCTTCATTAAGGCATAACCAAAAACACCACCCACCACCCTGTTGGGATAAAGGCCTGAAAGCACATACCACCAGCCTCAAGGGCAACATTAACCCCACTGTTTATAAGACTATTGAATGTTTGCCTAGTACAGTAGGCTGGACTCTTGACCTCACAGACTACTTCATTGTGACCTTACACCTTATTGCCTAGCTGTTACACTTCATTCTGTGTTCTGTTATTGTTTTACCTTGTCCTGCCTCAATGCACTATGCAATACATGTATCTGTATGTACAATATGGATGACAAAGTTTTCATAATACTTTGGTACATATTAGAATATAAGCCAATTCCAATTTTTTTAGATTATGAGGACACGCAGTCCTCTTTTATTGTCATTTAATAAAGCATGCATTAAGAAATGATACAATGTTCCTCCAGAATGATATCACAGAAACACAAGACAAACCAAGACTAAAAAAAGCTGACAAAAACCACATAATTATAACATATAGTTACAACAGTGCAAAGCAATACTGTAATTTGATGAAGAACAGACAATGGGCACAGTAAAAAAAAGTCCCAAAGTCTCTCGAAAGTCCCATCATCTCACGCAGACAGAAAAGGAAGAAAAACTCTCCTTGCCATGAGCTTCCAGCGTCGCAAACTTGCCGATGCAGCACCCTGGAAGCACCCGACCACAGCCGACTCTTGAGTCCATTCGAAAACCTTGAGCCTCCCGATCAGCCCTCCAACACCGAGCACCGAGCGCCATCTCTGCTGAGCGCTTCAAACCCGGCCCCGGCAACAGGCAATAGGCAAAGCCAAAGATTTGGGGCCTTCCCCTCCGGAGATTCTCGATTGCACAGTAGCAGTGGCAGTGAAGCGGGCATTTCAGAAGTTTCTCCAGATGTCCCTCTGCGCTTCTCACGGCTGTCTCCATCAAATCAGGATTGTGCACGGTATCTATTTAACAAATACGATATCATCTCGGAGCGGCTGCGCGCGTTGTGTCACGTCACCATCTTCTCCTCTCCTCCAGTTCAATCAATAAACTCACTGAGATAACATATCTGGTTCAATATGCACCAGCAATAGAGCTTCGGTTTGTCTTTGCTGTAGCTTCATTCTTACAACCAAGGAGGCTTTTAGGCGGAATTAGGGTCCATTAGAATTCAGTGAGGAAGGGCAGAAACCCTGTATCCTACCTGGAGTATTATATATAATTTGAAAATAAGCCTTTAAGTTCAAGCCTATGGCTAAACTACAGATTAAATGTTTGCTGAAGAAACCAAACATTATTTTTCAACCAAAATATATGACATCTGAACAACCTTTGAGACAGCTGAGGTGAACCTTAATTTCAGTGGCTGTAGGATTGGGTGAAGCGGGCACCTCTTTGGCTGCAAATCTTTGACTTCATCGCGCTAAGAACCGAATCCTTTGCTACCATCCCAAAGTTAACTTTATGGATCAAAATGAGCTCCAGCAACCAAAATCTTAGCAGCAATTGTCTTGAATCAGAACCAGAAAGAGCGCAATGAACTTCAGAATGTAAATGATAGATACGTAATTGGTTTTCCTAGCTTTGGGTCTTTGAAGGAAAGTCTGTTTCACTTTGGTAGATTACCTAGCAGAAAAATGACAGGAGCAATCACATTCCTTTGCAGCTGGCCAATCAGCTGTGTCTTCTCATCAGACCACACACAGTGTCTGCTTCCCAGATGGACAGCTGGGACAAGTTCCAAAAAACCCATACATAATACCTGTACACAATATGCAATTTATAATTCTCTTGCCTTTATTCTTGCACAGTTCTAACCGCAAGGAGATTATTTTCAAATCAGCATTTACAGTGCAGCTCTCTAGCATGGTGTCAGCTTTTTTCTGCAGTTAACTGTGGATTCAAAGCTTTCAGTTAGTTTGATTGAGACCAGAAGCAGTGGTGATTGCTGAGGAGAAGATCAAAGAGCTGAAAGTACAAAATGTGACAGTGGAAAAAAAAGTAATGGATGACCGTTATACCTAAATGCTAAAGTTTAATTACAGTAGAGAATATCATTCAGCTTCTCCCAACAGAGAAAATGAATCTGCCACTATTAATATAGGTCCAATATATTTCCTATTTTAATGTGGCTGATATTAGTTACTATCACTTTTCTGAGGGGCCAAATGCTTAGATTTTACCCAGCCCCTTGTGTGTAATGCTGACCTGCAAGAGGCATTAAAAAGTTATCCTAAATTCATCTATAGAAACCAAAACATGTTTAAATATGTCAACCTTTTTCCTAATAGTTCATAGCAATCACAATTTAATTGCCTATAACCGAACTCCTTCAGGTCCTAGCCTGATTTAATTTTATTGCCAAGTTTGCATGAGGTGCTGTTAGAATTCTATAAAGTGGAGATTATTTATTAAAGGAAAAGAGCAAATTTGTGGTTATTTGAGCAGACCACGTGGTATTCCTCAACTTAGCAAAACAGATTACGCTTGACAAAACACACAACTAAGCTTGCTCTATCAGGTTCTATTTTGTCACACAAGGTCTAAGTGCAATGAATCAAATCAAATCAAATCCAATCAAACAGAGAAACATATTCATCTATTAGCATGCAAGCATACAATTACGTGTCACTATACAACTGACTTATCTATCTGAAGTAGCTGGAAAGAGCTGAAATCTTGAATACTAGTTGAGCGAGCTTTGCAAATTGCTTTTGTACGTATGCATTAGATGTTCCTGTTGCCTGTCAAAAAAACTCTAGCAGGACAGCTTTTAAATTCTTTCTATCCACCAGAGTCTATGGGAGCTAAATTGGACATCTCTCAAAAGTGAATGTGGAGATTGTGACGGACAGTTATGTTTTAGATTCAGGCCACATACAAATTTCATACCATCAGCTCAGTTCTATGAATACTGCATTGAGCCAGCAGTAGCCATACCATCTACTGGTATATTGGCTCAGTGGGTTAGATATTTTTACAAGTGGCGTACTAGTTAAAGAGCTGGAGTTGTTCTGGAGGGTTGTTCTGCCAGTGCTATCATGTTTGCTGTTGTGTGCTGGGGCAGCAGGCTGAGGGTGGCAGACACCAACAGAATCAACAAACTCATTGGTAAGGCCAGTGATGTTGTGGGGATGGAACTGGACTCTCTGACGGTGGTGTCTGAAAAGAGGATGCTGTCCAAGTTGCATGCCATCTTGGTCAATGTCTCCCATCCACTACATAATGTACTGGGTGGGCACAGGAGTACATTCAGCCAGAGACTCATTCCACCGAGATGCAGCACTGAGCATCATAGGAAGTCATTCCTGCCTGTGGCCATCAAACTTTACAACTCCTCCCTTGGAGGGTCAGACACCCTGAGCCAATAGGCTGGTCCTGGACTTTTCATAATCTACTGGCATAATTTACATATTACTATTTAACTATTTATGGTTCTATTACTATTTATTATTTATGGAGCAACTGCAATGAAAACCAATTTCCCATGGGATTAATAAAGTATGACCATGACTATGACTATAACTATTTAAACTCAGAGGGATGGGAACCGGAGTGATAGTTGCTGAGGATGAGGCAGCTGGTTTACAGAGGCAGTGTTTATTGAGACTGCTAGCAAGGAGAGGTTGATGACAGGGCAAAATTTCAGTCAACAGTATGAGTTGCAATGTAAAAGGTGACAAAATTGAGAAGAATGAATACAGGAGTGAAGGTGTTATCTTTGAATGCGCGCAGTATACGGAATAAGGCAGATGAACTTGCAGATTAGCATGTATGACGTTGTGGACATCACTGAGCCGTGGTTGACAGAAGATTATAGCTGGGAGCTTAGCATCCAAAGATACACATTGTATCAGAAGGACTGGTAAGTAGGCAGAGGGGTTGTCCTGACTCTGTTGGCAATAAAATTAAATCAAGTTATTAGAAGGAGGTGACATAGGGTCAGCTGGATTTGAATCATTGTGGGTAGCGCTAAAGAGCTGCAAGGGTAAAGAGACCACGGTGGGAGTTATATACAGACCCCCAAACAGTAGTAAGGATGTGGTCTACAAATTACAACAGGAGATAGAAAATGCATGCCAAAAGGGAAATGCGACAATAGTCATGGGGGATTTTAATATGCTACTAGATTGGGAAAATGAGGTTGGTGCTGGATCCCAAGAGGGGGAACTTGTAGAATGCCTACGAGATGGCTTTTTAGAGTGGCTTGTGGTTGAGACCAGTAGGGGATCAGCTGTTCTGGATTGCGTATTATGCAATGAACCAGAATTGATTAGAGAGCTTAAGGTAAAGGAACCCTTATGGAAGAGTGATCATAATATGCTGGAATTCACCCAAAGTTTTAAGAAGGAGATGTATCAGTATTTCAGTGGCGTAAAGGGAATTACAGAGGCATGAGAGAGGAGCTGACCAAAATTGATTGGAAAAGTATACTGGCAGGGAAGATAGCAGAGCAGCAAAAGCTGGAATTTCTGGGAGCAATTTGGAAGCAATTGGGAAGCAATTTGCAGGATATATACATTCCAAAGAGGAAGAAGTATTCTAAAAACAGGATGACATAACTGTGACTGACAAGTGAAATCAAAACCAACATAAAAGCCAAAGGAAGGGCATATAATAGAGCAAAAATTAGTGGGATTAGAGTATGGGGAAGCTTTTAAAAACTAACAGAAGGCAATTAAAAAGTCAAAAAGAAGAAAAAGATGGAATATGAATGTAAGCTAGCCAAGGATACCAAAGGTTTCTTCAGATACATAAAGTGTAAAAGTAAAGTGAGAGTAGATATCAGACCATTGAAAAATGAAGCTGGAGAGGTAGTGATGAGGGACAAGGATAAGACGGATGAGCTGAATATGTGTTTTGCATCAATCTTCACTGTGGAAGACACTAGAAGTATGCCGGATGTTCGAGAGTGTCAGGGGGCAGAAGTGTGTGGTTGCCATTAGTAAGGGAAAGTTGCTTGAGGAATGGAAGGTCTGAAAGTAGATAAGTCACCTGGATCAGATGGTATCACCCCAGGGTTCTGAAAGAGATGGGTGAGAGATTGGGGAGGCATTGGTATTGTTGCATGAATGAGGTCACCGGAAAAAGGAACTGGTAGAAATGAAACAGCCTCTTTATTCAACAAAACAATATACATCAGGCATTATATTGAGATGCTTTCAGTGGAAACGTTTGGCTGGCTCACACTACCTGATATATTATGTGCTAAACATTAAAGGACAATTCCATATTTACATTGCATCCTCAATGCTTTCTGTGAAACTACACACAAATTTCACACCTCCCGATTTGCACCCTCACCACAGACATCTAAATGAATTTTAATCAGCATTGTCCGTTATCTGATTCTAGGCTTTTAGAAACCTATTATCCAGAGCTATATTTTAAATTAAATTAACTTATATTTGGAATTGAAGATTGGTGGCTGAAGTCATTTCCCAGCTGTACTGAACCCAAAAATCACAGTAATGATTTTTCAAGAATCAGTTGATTCTGGCATGGTTCCGGAGGAATGGAAATTGCAAATGTCACTCCACTCTTCAAGAAGGGAGAGAGTCAGAAGAAAAGAAATTGAGAACCAGTTAGTCTGACCTCAGTGGTTGGGATGATGTTGGAGTCGATTGTTCTGGATGTGGTATCAGGGTACTCGGAGGCCCATGACATGCTGACTTCGGTTCTTTGCGGGAATGGGACCTGCTCTCGGGGTCTCACGACTGGCCGTTATTTGACATACTGAGGACACGGCCTAGAAGAAGAGCTCGCTTTTGGAGTTTTGAGATTTCATGGCTCTGGAGGCAGGCGGATCTAAGGTCAGTGCCTCTGTAGGAAATTGATGTGCTGTGGGAGACGAAAGATCTCTGGCTGTGTGCCCAGAGACCCGAGTTCTTTGGGCACAGAGCTCGGATAAAAGTGATGCGACGCACATTTAACATCATAAATCAGTGAGTTGTTTGTTATATCTCTCCTCTCGCTGTGAAACGTAGACACCTCTTTTTCCCTTATTAGGGAGAGAACGAGCCTGTGGTATGTTGAATTACCGGGTGAATGAGTAGTCACTGGGGTACTGCAAGTCTGTGTCTTTACTGATGCTTTGCTGCACATTTGAGTGCTTGGTAGTGGGTTCATTGCTTTGCTGCTGCTTACGTGTGGGGGGGAGCTGGGGAGGGGCTTTAGGGTTCTAACATTTAACTGTCATTCATTCTTTGGGGCACTCCTCTGTTTATGTGGATGGTTACGAAGAAAAGGAATTTGAGGATGTATATTGTATACATTTCTCTGACATTAAATGTACCTTTGAAACATTTGAAACCTTTGAAATAAGCCATAGTCAGCATAGTTTCCTGAAGGGAAAATCTTGCCTGACAGATCTGTCAGAATTCTTTTAAGAAATGAAAAGCAGGATAGACGAAGGAGAAACATAGGAATCCTATAGCACAATACAGGCCTTTCGGCCCACAATGCTGTGCCGAACATTACTTTAGAAATTACCTAGGGTTACCCATAGCCCTCTATTTTTCTAAGCTCCACGTACCTATACAGGAGTCTCTTAAAGACCCTATTGTATCCGCCTCCACCACCATCGCTAGCAGCCTATTCCACGCATTCACCACTCTCTGCGTAAAAAACTTACCCTGACATCTCCTCTGTACCTACTTCCAAGCACCTTAGAATTGTGCCCTCTTGTGTTAGCCATATTGATTTGATGAGAATTGGTGGATGTCGTACTCTTGGATTTTCAGAAGGCCTTAGTTCCAGATATGAGGCTGCTCAGCAAGTTATGAGCCCATGGTATTATAGGAAAGATATTAGTATGGATAAAGCATTAGCTGATTTGCAAGAGGGAAAGAGTGGGAATAAAGGGAGTCTTTTCTGGTTACTAGTGGTGTTCCACAGGATTCTGTGTTGAGACCACTTCTTCTTATGTTATATGACAATGATTTGGATGATGGAATTGATGGCTCTGTGGCCAGTTTTGCAGATGACATGAAGATAAGTGGAGGTGCAGGTAGTTTTGAGAAAGTAAAGAGGCTACAGAAGTACTTAGATTAGGAGAAGGGGCAAAGAAGTGGGAGGTAGTATACAGTTTTGAGAAGTACATGATCATGCACTTTGATATAAGTAATAAAAGGGTTGAAACAAATTCAAAAATCTGAGATGCAAAGTGGGGTGCAAAGGTGCAAAGTGACTTGGGAGTCCTTGTGCAGGTTTACCTAAAGGTTAAATAGCAGGTTGAGTTGGTGGTGAGGAAGACAATGTGATGTTAGCGTTCATTTCAAGAGGACTATAATATAAAAGCAAGGATGTAATGTTGAGGCTTTATAAGACACCGGTGAGGCCTCACTTAGAGAATTGTGTGCAATTTTAAGCCCCTTACCTAAGAAAAGATGTGCTGATATTAGAGAGGGTTCAAAGGAGGTTTATGAAAATGATTATGGGATTGAAAGGCTTATCATGTGAGGATTGTTTGATGACTCTGGGCCCCTGCTAGCTGGAATTCAGAAGAAAGAGGGATGACCTCATTGAAACCCAACAGATATTGAAAGGCCTTGATAAAGGATAAGTCCAGGAATCTGAGATGCAGAGGGACTTGGGAGTTTTTGTGCAGAACACTCTGAAGGTTAACTTGCAGGTTGAGTTGGTGGTGAGGAAGGCAAATGCATTCATTTCAAGAGGTCTAGAATACAAGAGCAAGGATGTGATGCTGAGGCTTTATAAGGCACTGGTAAGACCTTACCTTGAGTATTGTGAACAGTTTTGGTCCCCTCATCTTAGAAAAGATGTGCTGGCATTGGAGAGGGTCCAGAGGAGGTTCACAAGGTTGATTCCAGGAATGAAAGGGTTGTCATGCAAGGAAGTTTATGGCTCTGGGTCTGTACTTGCTGGAATTCAAAAGGATGAGGGGGATATTATTGAAACCTTTCAAACGTTGAAAGGCCTAGACAAAGTAGATGTGGAAAGGATGTTTCCTGTGGTGGGAGAGTCTAGGAGAAGAGGGCACAACCTCAGGATAGAGGGGAGCCCTTTCAAAACAGAGATGCAGAGAAATTCAGCCAAAGGGTGATGAATTTGTTGCTACATGCGGCTGTGGAGGCCAGGTTGCTGGGTGTATTTAAGGCAGATATTGATAAGTTCTTGATTGGACATGGCATCAAAGGTTAGGGGGAAAAGGCTGAGAACTGGGGTTGAGGAGGAGAAAAAAAAGGATCAGCCATGATTGAATGGGGAGCAGACTTGATGGGCCAGATGGCCTAATTCTGCTTCCATGTCTTATGGTCTTATGGTCTCAGTTGATGTGGAGAGGATGTTTCCTATGATTGGGGAGTCTAAGACCAGAGGACGCAGCCTCAGAATAGAGGGGTGTCCTTTTAGAACAGAGATGAGGAGGAATTTCTTTAGCCAGCAAGTGGTAAATAGGTAGAATTTGTTACAACAGACAGCTGGGGAGGCCAAGTCATTGGGTATATTTAAGGCAAAGGTTGATTGTTTCTTGATTAGTCAGGCATGAAGGGATATAGGGAAAGGGCAGGAGATTGGAGCTGAGAGGGAAAATGGATCAGCCATGATGAAATGGTGGTGTAGGATCAATGGGCCAAATCAATTGTGCTTATGGTCTAATGCTAGCATACACTATCTAAAGCCAGTCTGTACCTCTTAAAGGGGAGATGGACTGAGGCTGTAATAGATTGTAACATCAATCCTGGAAATCATTCTGACTGGAGAGACATTCAACATGAGAAACAGCAGGTTCTGTGTTTTCCTACACTGCTCTGAAGGCTTTAGTAGAAGATGAACAAGGAAAACTATTTAACCCCCAGATAAGGGAGTTATCTAGACATAAACTGTGAAGCAAGTAGGAAGATATGCATGCTGTAGTCTGGGGGTCACCAACCCGTCGATCGCAATCGACTGGTCGATCTTTGAAACTTTCCCAGTAGATCCCAAAGAAAAATCAAAATAAATACACAAATACTGTTGTAATATGAGCATTATAAAAGTAAGTAATACTAATTAGGATAATGGTAATATAGCAATATTTTCGCTAAAAAGCTGTTTGTAAAGAGAGATTGTTTCTGGGTTGCGGGGTTTTAGTTCCGTTCTTTCTGCCCAGTGCGCATGTGTGTAGTTCCCCCACCATGCACCGCGTTTCCAGCCTAGCCTGTGCTGCATCAAAGTGACCAATCAGATTAGATAAGAGTACAGACGGTCGCAAATATCAATATACGGCAGTGGTCCCCAACCTCCGGGCCGCGAAGCATGCAGTGGTGCAGCGGTGGTCGGGATGCACATAGCACATCTTTAAGAAAAAAAGCTGAAATAAACAAACTAATTAATTAGGTGCCGCCCAGCACACGAATGTCGGCCCGGATCAGAAGCGACGTAATCGGCAATCACTCGTGATATCCTGATAGCATAGCGGAGGCTCCATGAAAGAAGGCTAAAACATACAAATTCCATCCAGAATTGGAAGAGGAATTTCTATTTACCTTGGTGAAAGACAAGTGTGTATGTATGCTGCGCCACCAAACACAAGCACTGACTAAAAGAGGGAATCTGGAGCAGCACCACAACACCAACCACCAGAAATTTAAAGACACCTACCCCCAAAGAGCGCAATTCGTGCCTAGAAAGTTGAGCCGAAATCGGGGTTGAAGGCCCAGCAATCGTTTTCCACAAAACATGCTGCTCAAAATAAGCCTGCTATTGAAGCATCATTTCATGTAAGTCGCCTTTTGGCTAAACACAAGAAGCCTTTTACAGATGGCGATTTATTCAAGGAAGCAATGGTCATTACCACAGAGACTGTTTTTAATGACTTTAAAAACAAAAACAGCATCACAACCGCAGTACATAATATACTGCTTGGCCCTGCAACAGTGACAAGGAGGGTAGAGTCACCTTCAGAGGACGTGAATATTTTCAACTACAGTTCGACGAATCCCTGGATGTAATGCAGACAGCTCAGCTTGTATTTGTCAGAATGCCTTTCCAGGATTTTACAACAAAGGAGGACTTCCTCACTTTTATGCACTTAAAGGAAAGAACGAGGGGTGAGGATATTTACAGTGAGTTTAAAAAAATATGTCCGTGAAAATAACGTCCCCATTCATAAACTGGTGGCAATTACAACTGATGGGGCTGAGCAATGCATGGGGTGCGCATTGGTTTTATACCACTAAAAGTCAGTGCCTACTTCAGGTCAACTTATCTATGTGAAATTGCATTTTCACAGATGAAAATTATTATTTCTAAGTACAGGAGCTAACCTACTGACTGACACCTCGCTAGGGTTGCCAACTTTCTCACTCCCAAATAAGGGACAAAAGTAGCAGTCAAATCCTGGGACATTTGTGTTTAGCCTGAGAAAGACTACCATGACCATGAAGCCTTGCACGGGCACCTGTGTACGCATGTGCGTACGTGCCGCTTTTTTTACCCCACGAATCGGTTTTGGCTTAATCTTCATTATTTCTACTTTATATAGGCTGTGTATTTATCATATCATTCCTGCTTTTACTACATGTTAGTGTTATTTTAGGTTTTATGTGTTATTTGGTATGACTTGGTAGGTTTTTTTTGGGTCTGGGAACGCTCAAAATTTTTTTCCATATAAATTAACGGTAATTGCTTCTTCGGCATAAAGCATTTCGGCACAAAAGGTTTTATAGGAACGTTCTACCTTATCGGGGGGAATACGGGACAGTTGGCAGCCCTACACCTCACAGACTGTCTCAGACTGGCTGTCTGTAGTTATGAGCCAAATTTCAGGGAACTAGCAGAAAGTATTCAGCCCCAATCATCACACTGAGTGCAACAGTCAATTTTTATTCATTTATTTTTCGTGTTGAAATAAAATTAAAGAATGAAACTTAGAATTAAAGGTGTGAAGTATTGTAATATTCTTAAAGAAAGACAGCTATGGCCTGTTTGATATGCTAGTTACAGTGTTTTCTTGTTTGAATTAATTTGAAAGTTTGACAAAGTATTTTGTATAATTCAAATACAATTCACCCAAATAAAAGGCCTCAGATTGGAAGTACAATCTGAGCTGTTTTTTCTCTAAACGGTTTAGTAGGTAGATCTTGCCTTTCACTGAGGTCGAGGTAGGGGATCTTGGGCTTAAAAAGGTTGGTGACCACTACTGTAGTCAAAACCATGAATAAGGACTTGAAAACAGTTATAAATTCTAAACACAAGAAATTCTGCAGATGCTGGAATAAATTCAATGACTTGATAACCACGGTTAAGGTAAATAAATGCATGTTCAAGTACCATATCCCAATAACTGGTCTATTGATCTCAGACAGTATTCATTAAAGAATGCCTGTATTACTAAACTATCGACAATCTCTATCAATCATGAATTATACCTGTCTTGTAGCTCTCAAACATTTTGTGCTGTGGAAAACCTCATTTAAACATTTCTCAGTTTGGATAATATAGCTAAATCATCTGAAGTAATGTCCTTCCTAGTCCTCTGCATAAAAAGGCCCTGGATATTTGTCCGTGAATGGGGAGAAAGGGTGGTTCAAGATTATTTCAGTTAAAGACATTTAGGCCACCACAGCTGTTTTGACCATTTCTGAGTCGTCCCATTTTGGGCAATGGTCAAGTTCATTTCTATCTGGATAAATGAGTTTCATCTAATTGATTTTCCCATTTTATCTAGAAGTCTTCTCATTTTTGTCATGTCTAGAAATGAAAACATTTCCTTTTTATCTACCCTAGCAAAACCCATCATTACTTTAAAGACCTGCATTGGACACCTTGGACACCAACGTTTACAGCTAAGTAGAATCTAATAACACCAGTAGCAATGTAGTAAATTGTATGTGCATCCTCCTTAGTGTTTATACAAACTTTGATTCTTATCTTGCAATGACTCGAATTATACACAGTATAAACTTAGTCCAATCGAGATTTGATTCAAGCTTAGTATAACCCTTGAGGATGATGTTTCGGAGTACTTGGAGGTATATGATAAAATAGGACAAAGTCGGCATGGTTTTGTTAAGGAAGGATAAACCTTGCCTGACAAACTAATTGGAGTTCTTTGAGGAAATAATAGGCAGGATGGATAAAGGAGAATCAGTGGATGTTGTTTACTTGGATTTTCAGACAGCCTTTTATAGGATGCCAAACATGAGGTTGTTAAACAAGTTAAGAGCTCATGGTTTTACAGGAAAGATAGAAGATGGATGAGGAGTGGTTGACTGGAGTATGAGATGAAATTGCTTAGTGGCCTAATTCTGCTCCAATGTGTTACAGTTTTATAGTCTTTTAAATTTAACCCTCTGAAACTGAATTGTAGTTCATTGTATACCTTATATAGCCTTGCTTTGTTCTTCTTCTCCAATCAGATTCATATTTTCCAAGTACAGTGTAACCTTGCTATTTCTTGTCACGAGTACTGTATTGAGATCAGGTTGCCATTTGTTTAGGCATTTTTCAAATTTCTGATGCTTTATTGCAGTTTGTTGTACTTCTTTTCAGTGTTGATGAACCTTTCAATTACGATTGTGACTTATCCTCTGATGGTTTGCAAGCTAATTTCATTTTGCAGCACTCAAAGTGCACATTACACATGGATGACATCAGATGATTTGTGTCCTGCATGCCTCACTTCTAACATTGCAGATATATATTGAGATGAAAAGTGTATGGTTGAATTTAGCATACTATGCAATTCCAGCAGAGTAACTGTATTTTCATCATTTACTTACCAGAAGATTCTAATACAATTCTTTAAGAAACATAATGTTACACGTTCCAAATTTCCGGCAAGGGACTTACATATCAAGGGAGGTTAAAATGAATGATACTTTTATGAACATGGGAGTACAATGTTATAAAGAGAAATGATTATGCTAAGTAAAGGGACAAAGCAATGTCAGATGCAAATCAGTTTGCAGTTCTATTGTGCATCTGATCTGCGAAAGACAATCAGTTTTCTCATATAATGGGAGATAAAATCTGTAGAGAACTTAAGGGATTTGGGTATCTATGTACATAAATAATGAAAAGCTGAGGGCACTTTGGCTTTTATATCAAAATTGGGGAAGTTGTCAAAGGCCAGATCTGGATAGCTATCATTAATTATTTTTACAGAAAGCTTCCAAAAAATTTATAACATTAAAGAGAACATGCGTAGCAGTTACTTGAAAACAGCAAATCCACCGAGAGACTGAGCGAGGGACTTCACGCTGTATGACATGCTTCCAAATAATTGAGTTCCAGGTTGAAAAAAATACATTCAATCAGCAGAACAACTAAGATGAACAATTTTATATAGTGATAAACTAATGAAACTAGCACAGTTGCAGTGAAATAAGCGAAACAAGTGAAATAAGCAAAATTAATGTAATCAAATTACAGATATGGTATAATCAGACTAATGGTCAACAAAAAATATCCTGGTCCCTGGCTGTCTCTAACTAACAACTAACTGCACAATACGTGACCATACTTGTTTGCTTCTACCATGCCCCAACCCATAATAAACGCACAACACAAAATACAATACAGACAGACAGAAAGTAGATACATGGCTCATAATTATTATACTTCAGTAATTACAACTATATATTACAAAAACAGAAGACATGAAATTTTCAAGAATAACATCTTAACATTTATGCAAATGTTCTCTTTCTTCTTTCTCCTTCAAGTCTAGTTATGTAACAGTCATCTAGGCCAGAGGTTACAAGCACCTAGCTTAGTATAGAGTGATCATTACCACCGCTGCCTGTCAAGTCAGTAGTCAAGTCAAAGTCCTGAAGCATCTAGAGCTGTGGCTTCTCAAACTCTGCCTCCTGTAGAAGACAGATCTTGATGACAGGCCGATCCAGACAGCTGGTCTTGGTCTTGATGGACACCTGTCGCACAAATCCTCTTCTGTCTGGAAAGACTTGAATGTCTCTGACCATGATCCACGTGTTTTGAGGCACTGAGTCATCAACTATAAGTACAACGCCTTCTGGGAAGAAATTGCATCTTATACCAGACCATTTCTGCCGTTCCTGTAACTGTGGTAAATACTCCTTGATGCATCATTTCCAAAAGAAATTTGACATATTGGACCTGCTTCCATCTACAATGAGCATAACTGTCTTCTCCTTGGAATTCGCCTGATGGTAGGGATAGTGAGAGCTTCATAGGTAATAAATGGTTGGGTGTTACTGCTTCCAAATCATTGGGATCAGAGTATGCCTTAGTAATTGGACAACTAATGATTATAGCCTCTCCTTCGCAAGGGACTGTGTGGAAACCCTCTTGTCAAGATCCTTACCCTCATTGTGGAACTGAGGACCTCTTGGACAGACTTATCAATCTCTCCTATGTTCTTCCATGATATGAGCAAGCCAGGGGTAGGGGAGGGGGGTTTAAAAATCCACTTATCTCCTTTCTGAAGTAGGACATCACTGATATGTGAATGGTTCCACACACACTCAGCTCCAACAAAGTTTGTTGCATTATCAGAGCACAGTTCACAAACGTAGACTCGTCTTGCTATAAAGCGTCGAAGTGTATTAACAAAGGAATCTGTGTCTAATGAAGATGCTACATCAATGTGAACAGCTCATGTAGGTAGGCTGATAAGTATGACCCCATACCTCTTCACTGTACTTTTTCTGCTCTTCACCTCAAAAGGTCCAAAGTAGTCATTCCTATATGTGTAAGCAGAGGTTCATTTGGAGAAACCATGTCCAGAGGTAGATCTGTCAAGTGCTGCCATTGTGAAGCTGCGTGCAGCCATCAACAAACAACACATTGAGACAGGGTTCTTCATATAGCTGTACTAGCACGGGGAATCCAGTATTTTTGGCACAATCTGGACAACATGTGGTAATAGCCATCATGTCCCACTTCCTGATGTCTGAGGTATGGAGATCCTTTGCCAGTATAACAGGATAACTAGACTCTTCAGTCATGGCTTCCCTACGAAGCTGTCCACCAACTCTCAAGACGTCATCTTCAAGTATTAGATTGAACTTGAAAATATGGCTGTTCCTTTTCACACTTTCTCCACTTTGAAAACTTGAGGATTCATCTGGAAATCACTTTTTTCGCAAAACATAATGATCTCCATTTCAGCCTTTCTGAGCTCTTCCACCGAGAGACAAATTTAGCCAATCTGACCTTTGGTTATCTCAATTTCTATCACCAAACCATATTCTTGATGTTCTTCATCAAAGTCAGACTGAGCAAAAACAATGCTTAATTGCTTTCTCTTCTGACTACAAAATAATTATAGGTTCTAAATCTAAGAATCTTGGCCACCATCTTCTTCAAACGGGTCTGAGATGAAAATGATAGATTATATGTGTTACTGTGTCCACCTCCTCTTCATTCTGCACATCATTCATTGTAACGCTCCTCTTGACTTCTGGATCATCTAGCAGGAGTTCTCCAGACCAATTACAATTCACAGGCCACTCTCCTTCAGTCTGAAGAAGAAATTGAAGCCCTGACACCCATGTTTAATTCTTCAGGAATGCTTTCACCTTCAACCCCCTAGAGGCCACATCTGCTGGGTTGCTTGAGGTGTTTACATACCTCCACTGAGATGCCTGCAAGACCTTAAGAATTTCTGAAACTCTCTTTGCAATGAAGGTTTGGAAGCTGGAAGTTTTTTTCTTGAAATTGGCACAGAAGTACCATCAGTCCAAAATACTGTGTCACGGAGCTACAAGTATAACTCATACCTCCACAATATGTCCGTTAGAGCAATTTTTAGGTTTACCAAATAACCTCAGCCACCAATCTTCAAATCTGAATGGAGATTGTAGATTAATTTAAAATGCAGCTCTGAGCAATAGGTTCCTAAAATCACAAACTAGACAATGCTGATTAAAATTCATTTGGATGTCTATGGTGTGGGTGCAAATCTGGAGGTGTGACGTTTGCGTGTAGTTTCAGAGAAAGGGTTGTAAATATGGAATTGTCCTTTGATGCTTAACACATAAAATGTTGGGTAGCGTTGGGCCAGCCAGACCTTTGATCACTGTTTTGTGAATTGTGAAATAAAGAGGCTGCTCATAGCTACCGGTACTTTTCTCCGGTGACTTCATTCATGCAACAACAGTGTTTATATGGCTTGCCATTGTAGCAGCAAGGAGCCCCATACGAGGGATGGAAGCTGACTTCAATGGAGCTCCCCTAAGATTTTCCCATGATAAAAGCACTGTGCACCTGAGAGCGTGTGCTGTACAACAAGAGGTAGGTCACTGCTTTGTAGCCATTTTCGCTTACCTCTGTAAAGTGGTGTAACTGTGCAACATTGACTACTCCAAAATCCAATGGCTTCAAACATCTAACAACCTTGAAGTTTTCCAAATGGCAGGGTTCTTCCAGACAGCTTGTCCTCTCACAAGCAAGTAACGTTGATATAATGTCATCCCAGACAAACTCTTTCTTACATAGATCTTGTAGGATCTTCTTAGCAGAGAGCACCACTGGACTCAAGATTCCTAGAGGATCCTAGATGAAACTAACTGTGGAGAGACTTCCTCTTCTGGTAAGTGGTCTATCTTGGATCATGATCTTAAACTTGAAAGTATAAGATTGAATGCACCATTTCACACCCAGTACTCTCTCCACCAAAGAAATATCTTGATCCAAATCCAAATCCGTCGTGTTTTTGCTCTTTGCCCTTCTGGTGTCACAGCTAGCACACTATGCCTGTTACTTGTCCACCTTGAGAGTTGAAGGCCACCTTTAGCACAAATAGATACAAGATCCTGATAGAGAGATACTGCTTCTTCCTCATAGGGCACTGACACAAGGCAGTCATCAACGTAGAAGCAATGTAAAACCTTATCCACCATCTTGAAGCCGAATTGTTCCTTATTGTCTTCTGCACATTTCCTACGGGCGATGTTGGCATGGCTCGATGATTAAGTTGCTCCAAAGAGATGTACCACCATCTAAATTCCATCATATCTTGACTGAGGTCACCATCAGACCACCAGAGAAACCTCAGCAGATCTGTATTTCCTGCTGGTACTTTAACATGGTAAAACATAGATTCAGTATCTGCCATGTTCACCATTGGTTCTTTTGAGTTTGGTTATGATTCCAATCAGTGAGATAGTAAGATACAGTTCCTGTAAAAGCTGAGGATTGTGCTATTCCCTGAAAAGCCGTTCCACAGTTGAACTCATTGGTAAGCTTCCATTTTCTTGGGTGGTAAACATATGACATGGAATATACCAGACTTCCCCATCACTGTGTTCCAGATACTCTACTGACCCCCTTTTGGCACAACATTTTGAGGTTTCATCCTTCACTAAAGCTATGTAGTCAGTGTGAAGTGATGAATCCTTCTTAAATCTCTTCATTAGATTTAGAACACACTGTTCTGCAATCTTCCTGTTATTTGGCCTGTTAACCTCCTTCTTTCTCAAAGATAAACTAATCTGGTTGTGACCATTGATCAGTTTTGCAGATTTCATAACCAAGTCCATGAACCTGCGACTTTCTCTTGACAAGCTAGGTTGTCTACCTTGACTGCATTCAGGAAAGTCTGCTTTGAACTGCCACTGTCAAAGCTCATCCCAGTTCAAAACTGAGATCCTGTTAATTTTTAGCTCAAGCTGTGCACAGCCTCTCCCATCAGCATTGTCTCCTTTGAATGATCTGTTCATGGTCCAACCCAACATTGTTCAAATTGCATACGGTCCATTATTAAGACTGCAAATCACCTGCAACAGTCCAGTGCTTTAAGCACGTTCGCCCCTATCAGCAGCTCAAATTCCAGATCAATCTCTGGTAAACGGACATGTTTCAGGTGAGGCCATCCCTGGAAACCCTTCCGATGAGGAATATTCCCTTCGTGGGCAGGCATACTTTCCTGTGTATAGATATTTGGTAGTTCACAATAGTTTTCATCACCTAAGAAGTAACTTCCAATCCCAAAACAAAGAAGCTACTCGCGCGACCTTCTCTTGACCCATGGTACGTAAGAGAATGCATGTCCTTTTCCCTGTGATGTTAAGCTTGTTCATTAGGCCCACTGTACAGTGCATTGCCATACTTCCTTGATCTGGGAAAGCATAAGTAACCATTGTCCTGTACCCTTCTTAGACTTCACCTGTGTTGGAATTATGAAAAGTTTACTATCATAATCTCAAGCCCTGTAATTTTGATTGGATATCACAGCATTACACACTGCTCTGTTTGATTTTTTTCCTGGCTTATTTTGAATCCCTTTTCGTAGGAGTGAAAATGAAGTACACTGGGATGCTTGCCACCGTGTACCTTGCATGAAAGATGCTTTCTTGCTGATGTGTTCTGTACTCAAACAGCCAAAGCAGACACCATTTTCCTTCAGGAAGGTAACCTTCTCATTATGACCCCTATTCTTCTTGCAGCAGAGCGTCAAGCACTGACATTTGATGCACTGTTCTTTGGATTCTTGTTATCTTGTGGGTCATCTGCTATATGCATAGTCGAGTTCCCCCTACTCACAAATCAGCAGACTCTTTCTCATTCTCGACAGAGACAGAGCAATCACTTGAGTACAGAGGCCTCCAACAGCTGTGACCAATGTCTTGATGTTTTAATCTCCCATGATGCTTCAGTCAGTCACATTGGCAAGGAATCAGATTGTCCACAGGGCCACATAAGGTCACACCCTGAAGGTGCATGTCTTTCAAGCTGCTCCTGGAGACCTCAAACACAGGCCGGTAGCGAGTTCTGAAGAACAAGAACCCACCGTCCATGAAGAACTCAGTCATGGACTCCGAAAGGACCTCAGCTACCTTGAAAAGACATGATAACAGAAGATTTAAACTGTTTCATGGATGAAAACAAAGAAGTCACCCAGGTCTGCAAAAACCTCCGGCTCCATCTTTCAAGACTTTGAATTCTGCCTGCCAAAGCTTTGGCAGTAAGTATAATTTCTCTTTTGCCAATCCTGTCTTCAAGGTCATTGACAACAGTTCCATGTTTTGATCCACTCGTTACTTTCTCTTTAATGCGTAACTCACAATGAACTCTTTGTCCACAGCACATTCACAAAATGCAGCAGCGATATTCCATTCAATAAACATAAGTAACAAGCAAACTGTCCATGCATCCACAGTGCTTAAATCACAGACAGCATTCAATTCAGATCTCAGCAACTAGAAGAATATTTCAATGCTTCAATAAAACAAAGCAGCGAACCCTCAGGCAAACACCACATGATCGAGCAACAGTTCCCAATGGGCAGGCAGTGCTGTCCATTCGAAACTATGTTTAAATCACAAATACACAGCATGAATCAACAAAAGGTCACAAGCTAATCCTACTGCAAGCTGCTCCAGTTTTACCAATAGGTCTGGAGCAATCCTTTGCCATGTACTGGCATTCGTTTGGTATAACTACTTTTTGCTGACAAAATGTAGTGGTTATTTGAAAACAAACCAAAACCGCTGAGAGACTGAACAAGGACTTGATGCTGTATGACACAATTCCAAGTAACTGAGTTCCAAGTCAGAGAAAGTATCTTCGGTCCTTTATTACGAAACCAGCAGAAATGAACAATCTTATATAGCAATAAACTAATGAAATTAGCATAGCGATAGTGAAGTAAGTGAAACAAGTGAAATAAGCAAAGTTAATGTAACCAAATAAGTGATATAGTGTAATCAAATTAGTGATCAACAGAAAAATATCCAGGTTCCTGGCTGTCTCTAACTAATAACTAACTGCACAAGGGGTGAATACGTGATTAAACTCATTTGCTTCTATCACACCCCGACCAGCCTGACAAATTGACGCAATCTGTAATAGACATGCAACACACGATACAATACAGACAGACAGGAAATAAATACATGGTTCCTACACCATGATACAAATGGATGTAACATAATGATACTGCACCTTAGTACTTTTATTCTTACCTCTGAATTAGTTAACTGCCATTCCAATTCCACATAGAGTTTTCATCTCAAAAGCAAATACAGCTCTGTTTTTGTTGTTTTTCTTACTAAATAGAAACACAGAGGACCTACGAACACTACAATAGTGAATTTAATGGGTTAGATACTGAAATATTATTCCTTTTTTGGATGGGGTTTGAATAAGACCATAAGACTATTAGGCTATTCAGCCCATCCATTCTGCTCTGCTTTTCCATCATGGCTAACTTATTATCTCTCTCAACCCCATTCTCCTGCCTTCTCCCTGTAATCTTTGACAGCCTGACCAACCAAGAACCTATCAACCTCTACTTTAAATATACTCAGTGACTTAGCCTCCACAGCCATCCATGGCAATGAATTCCACAGATTCAGCGCCCTCTGGCTACAGAATTTACCAGTGCTTTATAAAGGCTCAACATTACTTCCCTACTTTTATGTTCTAGTCCTCTTGAAATGAATGCTAATATTGCATTTGCCTTCTTTACCACCAACTCATCCTGCAAGTTAACCTTTAGGGAATACCCCTGATTTTTGAATTTTCTCCCTGTTTGGAAAATAGTCTACATCCTTATTCCTTCTAACAAAGTACATGACCATACTCTTCCCTACACTATAGTCTATCTGCCATTTTTTTGCCCATTCTCCCAATCTGTAAGACTCCCTCCTTCCTCAACACTTCCTTCTCCTCCACCTATCCTTGTATCACCTGCAAACTCGGCCACAAAGCCAGCAATTCCGTCATTCAAATATTTGACATATAGTGTGAAAAGAACCAGCCCCAATACTGACACCTTTGGAACAACACTAGTCACCAGCAACCAACCAGAAAAGCCCCATTCATTCTTACTCTTTGCCTCCTGCCAGTCAGCCAACCATCTATCCATGCTAGTATCTTTCCTATACTACCATAGGCTTTTATCTTGTGAATCTCTTTCAAATCTCTGGGCTGTAGTCCAGCTGGTCCTGGTGATTTATCTACCTTCAGTCCTTTCAGCTTCCCAAGCTCCTCCTCCTCCTTAGTAATAGCAATGGCACTGACTTCTGCCCCCTGACACTTTCAACTTTCTGGCATACTGCTGGTGTCTTCCACTGTGAAGACTGATGCAAAATATTTACTAAGTTTAACTGCCATATCTTTGTCCCCCATTATTACGTCTGCAGCATCATTTTCCAGCGGTCCAACATTCACTTTTACCCACCTCTCTTTTATTTTTTATATATCTGTAAAAAACTTTTGGTATCTTCTTGGACATTATTGGCTAAATTACCTTAATATTTCATCTTTTCTTTCCTTGTTTTTCTAGTTGCCTTCTGTTGGTTTTTAAAAGCTTTCCAATCCTCTAACTTCCTATTAATTCTGCTATATTATATGGCCTCTGTTTTCTTTTTATGCTGTCTTTGAATTCCCTTGTCAGCCACAGTTGCTTCTTCATCTTTGGGATATATCTATCCTGTGCCTTACAAATTGCCCCCAGAAACTCTAGCAGCTTTTCTGCCAGCATCCCTGCTAGTGTCCAATTTCAATCAACTTTGACCAGTTCTTCTCTCATGCCTCTGTCATTCCCTTTACTCCAGAAAGTTTTTGGTATGGCACCATCAAGCGATGGCGACGTTTTGCTGACAGTTCAGAAAGCTACCAGATACTGTAGGAGAGATGCCTCTTCTGAACTGTGATCACTGCAGCCTCAAACCTGTAATTTCTCTTTTAATGATGTTCTTTTGAACTAAGTAAATGATCTGGCATTTTGCAATCCCCTGGTGGATCCCAGGTATGGCCAGGGTGGCCGTCGCTGGGGTGGATGCTGAGTTAACTCCTGACGACAGAAGATGAACCATTGGACGGCTCCATTAGTCCGCTCTGATTAAAGTGTTGAGCAAGATTAAAATAGTTGTGGGTGAGAGTGGATAAAGAACAAGTGTTCAGCACCATCTTCCTGTGATTGACCGGTCCCTCCCTCTCTTCTCACTACTATCGTCAGTGGGAGGTGCAGGAGACTTGGGTCCTGTGCTGCTAGGTCCCAGAGCAGCTGTTGTCCTGCAGCTATCAGTCTTCTGGATGGGTGTCAATCACCTCAGCACTGAATGGGCTCTGCAGCTGTGGACTCATTTTTGGGGATCTGCAGTTCATGTTCCATGTGTTTTCATTTACTTTTTTTTCACTATTTGCATGATTCGATCAAGGCATTGACGCCGACGGCAAAGGACAAACCAGTGTTCAGCTCACTAGCTCTGGCTGGTGGCGCAATGACATCAGCGCCGGACTCTGGAGCAAAGGTTCCCGAGTTCAAATCCAAGTCGGGCCACCCCCGAGCACGCTTTCCATCTGTGCTGGGTTGAGAGTCGAGCTAGCCACTCGGCCTCCTTAAAAAAAAAGGGTCTAGTCAGGAATGTTCAAATTGTGACCTGGTTAATCCAAAAGGAGACCAATCCTGACACCACGCGCCAGACAAGAGTGGCTGACTGTCTGGTGTGACACGCTTAAAAGAAAAGCTCACTAGTCTGCAAGGTTTACTCACTTCAGCGCTGAAGTGACTCTGCAACTGTGGCCTGTAACAATTGGCACATGCCTCAGTGGCTTCGTGGCTGTGGTTAATGTACTGTGGGTTATTTGTTAACCTTTTATTGTTTGCACAATCTGTTTTTTTTTGCACACTGAGTGTTAGATGGTGTGTGTGTGTGTGTGTGTGTGTTTTAATGGGTTTTATTGTGTTATTTGCTTTGTGGCTGCCTGCAGGAAGATGAATTTCAAAATTGTATACAGTATACAACTTTGATAAAAAATGGGTTTTGAACTTTGAATTTAAATATTGATACGGCTGACTTTATCAACTCCCTCTCAAACTCCTGGGTGAATTCTATCATTTTATGATTGTTGTCTCCTAAGGGTTCCTTTACTTTAAGCTCCTTAATCAAAACTGGTTCAATACATAACACCTAATCCTGAACTACATTTCTCCTAGTGAGTCCAACCGCAAGCTGACTGCAGTTTGCCCTAACATCTGCTTGACTTTCCTTACAGTCTCCCTACATTGACTTGTATGCCACCTACTGCCCCATCCCCAGCCCTATCATTGCTGATCTCACCCGCCTACCAACCTAAAACATCTCCAAACAAGTCTAGCAAACCTGCCTGCAAGAAAAAAAAGGGCTTAATCTTAAAGCTCTAGGATTAAATTATTCAGAGTAAAATCAGGAAACTGGATGCAGTACCATGCATGCTCAGAATACTTGTGAATGCTGGTTGAATAAACATTGTTATGTCATTTATTGGTAGGGGTTTTTCAAAAAGACAAAAGTAAATTGTAATTCTTGAAAATCTGAAGTAAAATCAGTGAATGCTAGAAATACCACCTGGTCTGATTTTAATGCTATACTTTTAAGAGGTGAGGAAAATGGAAAAAAATTGTATAAATGGAATTAATGTGCAGAACTGTCATTCAGTTGAATAATGGAACAAATGCAAAGAATTGAATGGACCTCTTCCATTCCTTATTTTTCAATGATTCATTTCTCTTAATTCCTTAACGTATTTACCAGTATAACCTTTTTTAACGTAGAAATCCGCTTGTGATATATTTGTCTAAAATTGGCAGGGTATGTAAACACTTACATGGTATAGAAGCAACTTTATCTTCTTTGGGCCAATACTAAGGTTTTGCATTTAAAGCTTATTCATTGATATTCTGACATGCTTCACCTGACAACAGCTTCTAGAATTTATTATTGATCACTTTTAGACTTACTTCTTTTGCATTTAATTTTACTTACCATAATACTTTACAAAATTGTGTTTACTACACTCTGTATTTTATACTTCATCAGCTTAAGAGCATCAATACTTTAACAAGATAATCATTTTATATATGTTTTGGATGTAACAAATGGACCAATAAAAATGACAGAAAAAAATTCAATTTTCAATATTGAGTAAGATTTTTAAAAATGACTGTGAAAAACATTTATTTTTCAGTGCTGACAAGGTGTTGCAGTACAAAGTAAAAACAAAATAAACTACAAGTAATGAATTTTTTTTTGTGTGTTTCTGGTCGTTGTGTGGCTCACCATGTTAACTTTGGCCTTTGCCTTTTAATCTTTGGTCTGTTACATTTACTACCACATTGAACCTATTTTTCAGGAACAGCAGAACATCTTTCTTCTGGCCCTCTGCAGCCTTCTGGTCCAAATAATGATTTTCATGAGTTCAAAGTATAGCTGAAGTCTTCACTTTGTTTGCAGTTCAATCTTTTGGTGTCCATGATGTTTTCAAATGGAGAACTGGCAGGCATCCAAAAAGTATGTTGTACTTGCTGAATTTATTTAAGGCATCCTGGGCATGTGAGCTTTCTTTTTTCCTGAAATCCTGCAGCCTTGTTCATGAGCTTTTCTGATGCTGTTTTACTATTTTCACTACTTATAAATTCTTATTCTTTTCAAGTCGTTTCAATACATTTTCAATACTAATGGGGTTGTTGCTTTTCTATGAAGTAGTTTGCTGATTTTTTTGAACGTATTTATTTATTCTTCCAAGCGTAAAATGCAGAAATTTGGTTTTGAAAAGATGGTGCAGCAAAAAACGCTACCAAGGACACCGTCCTCGAGGCAGTTCACGAAACAATTCCTTTCACTGCTTTTAATTTTATTTCAGATATGGATCTGCTATTGTTGAAGCCTGTTAGCTACACTTTGGTGGTGTGATTTCGGGCCGATCGTGCAATCTGGCATTTTGCTGTCATTGAGAGTGTTCCACCAGGCTGGGACCAAAGCGTGTGTCATGGAGGCCAGCAAGCCCATTTTCAACTCCACCTCTTTCCAATTAAAGCACCGAGGAAGATTGAGACATCATGGATGGTGTGGAGGGTGAGCAAGTGTTGCGCACTGTTTCTCAGCCTCTCACTCACCGCTGCTGGAGAAGGTGTCTGTGTGTGGTGGTCTCTTGCTCTCTCTGACTCACTGCTCCGGAAGGAGCATCCTTGCACTGGAGTGATCTCTCTCTCTCTCTCTCTCTCTCTCTCTCCCTCGGTGCTGTTAGCGGATGGTGCTGGAGCAAGGTTTAATCAACACTGATTGTAGATTTGGACTCTCATTCAGATTTACGATGTGCTCTAATTTCTAGTTCTAGTTCTGCTCGCTCTTTTTTGCTGCTACTTTCAGGTGTATTTTGAATTGGGGCAGCTGCAGATGATGAACACAGGGCTGAACTGTACTGAAATATGCCTTTTGATTTTGTGTTTTGAGTTTTGGGTTGTCACTCATTTTTTGTTGCTGTTTGCATGATTTATTTTTTGCCCATGAGGGAGAGAGAGAGGTTTGATGTTTGATGCTTTTCTTTGAATGGGTTCTGTGGTTCTTCTTTATTTTGTGACTGTGGGGAAGACAGATTTTAGGGTTGTATGTTGCATACATACTTTGATAACAAATATACTTTGAATCTTTGAATGTTTGAAGTTGTATTTACTTTCCAGTGCATTTGAGGTAACAAGTAGGGCCCTCATTGAGGTATCTACTTCTTTCTAATTTCTATGCACACTGAAGGTAAATACGAGATTCTAGGATTTTAACCCAATTTCAGCAGTACTAAATGTGCTATACTGCATAGTCACTTCAGCACAATACATTATGCCTTTGAATTTCACTTCATTAGCATCAAAGGAAGTACTAAATCTAAGAACTAGCTTTTAAAATCACTTAACATATAATGTTCTAAAAATACTACCAATCTCCAAGTACTAAATACAACATAACAAAATTGTATCCTATCCTGACATTTTTATTATGTTAAATTTTTGAATCTCAAGTTGCTTAGGGCTGGGTGAAGAATTATGATAGCACTTTACCGTTGTTTACCATATGGCAGATTTAAATTGCCAAGGATATATCATTGCATAAACCAAATTATCCCAGAGATTGAATATTGATGGAAGTAAGAAAATATAAATAAAGAAATTAATGTAGTTTGCACTTTGTTAAACTAGATTAATACTGATGAATACTGAGTGAATTGAACAATATTTTAAAGCAAATGAAATAGCCAATGAGAAACGAGTGCTAGCTGTACTGAGTGTATTAGGTGGAAAAACATACAGTTTGCTTAGAAGTTTGATTGATCCAACTAAACCAGTTGGAATGTGCTTTGCTGATATTGTAAACATAATGATTGAATATTTTGAACCAAACCTATTGTTGATTGCAGAACAATTAAAGTTTCATAAGCAAAATCATAAGGGAGTTCATTTCAGCTTTGGTTTGGTTGTTGGTTCAGACCCTCACCTGCCTATGGGTCGTAGGACACTTTCGTGTGTCTCGGGCTTACGTGACGGAATTGAAGAGGTTGTCTGAAATCAATTCAGCAATGGGCTTAATGATGGAGTGAGTGATTATTCAGTTTGTGGAAGCATTCAAAAATAGCTCTGATCTGAAGCACAACTTACATTTAAAAGATCAGTTGAAATCACTGTATCAATGGAAACTGCAGCCAGAGACACAATTTGGCTGGAATCAGGAATGAAAGTGAGCGTAAACAAATATACAATGTCTAGACAGAAAACTGCCTGACTGAACAAGTTGTGTTACCCTTGTGGCAAGGGCGCACATACACTAAAACAATACAAGTTTAAAGGTAGAAATGCCACAAAGTAGGACATATGCCCCCGGACCACCCCCGGCACTGGCAGCTGGTCATGCCTGAAAAGTATCGGAAGACTGTGCTCCAGGCACTACATGATGATTCTAGGCACTTAGGGGTAGAAAAGACCTGTGGATTACTCAAGGACCGGTTTTACTGGTACAGTAGCAACAGCGGCGAACCAGGCATTTGACGAGGAAAGGTGAATAATATTTTATAATATCCACGTAAATTCATTTATACTTGTTTGTTAATCTAGAATATCAGTAATTTGACATGCTTTACATGTGGATGCTTTAGATTTTCGCGAGTAAATTGATCAGCACTGGATAGCGTGTTTGTGAAGTTCCTTAATTGGCCTACTAGGTTAGTCTTTTTAGTAATTCAACTTCAAGGCAATATATTGTAAAAGTTTATTTGTCTTTCTTTATTGTTTCATGAATGTGAATGTAACAGAGTAATATGAATGTGTTGATCTCTGTTCACGTAGCGTGAGTGAGGAGAACTCATTTCAAGGTCTAGCCAATATGTGTTTGGAAGTTACGTAAGTGTGTGCTAAATGTGAGTATATCTCTTAGTTGAGATGTGATGTATATATTCATACTTTCAATACTGTGTATAAGGTACAGGGTTGGTGGGATTCTACCATTGTTTGTATTTTTTTTAGAATTGCCACTACCGTATTGGTTTTGTATATTTTGTTTCAGCTTTTTTCATACTGCATACATAACAAGGGTGTGGTCTGAAGTTAAACTGAGATTGTAATGGTGGGACATATCAAAGTTGCTGGTGAATGCAGCAGGCCAGGCAGCATCTGTAGGAAGAGGTGCAGTCGACGTTTCAGGCCGAGACCCTTCGTCAGGACTAACTGAAGGAAGAGTGAGTAAGGGATATGAAAGTTGGAGGGGGAGGGGGAGATCCAAAATGATAGAAAAAGACAGGAGGGGGAGGGATGGAGCCAAGAGCTGGACAGGTGATTGGCAAAAGGGAATACGAGAGGATCATGGGACAGGAGGTCCGGGAAGAAAGACAAGGGGGGGGGGGACCCAGAGGATGGGCAAGAGGTATATTTAGAGGGACAGAGGGAGAAAAAGGAGAGTGAGAGAAAGAATGTGTGCATAAAAATAAGTAACAGATGGGGTACGAGGGGGAGGTGGGGCCTAGCGGAAGTTAGAGAAGTCGATGTTCATGCCATCAGGTTGGAGGCTACCCAGACGGAATATGAGGTGTTGTTCCTCCAACCTGAGTGTGGCTTCATCTTTACAGTAGAGGAGGCCGTGGATAGACATGTCAGAATGGGAATGGGATGTGGAATTAAAATGTGTGGCCACTGGGAGATCCTGCTTTCTCTGGCGGACAGAGCGTAGATGTTCAGCAAAGCGGTCTCCCAGTCTGCGTCGGGTCTTGCCAATATATAAAAGGCCACATCGGGAGCACCGGACGCAGTATATCACACCAGTCGACTCACAGGTGAAGTGTTGCCTCACCTGGAAGGACTGTTTGGGGCCCTGAATGGTGGTAAGGGAGGAAGTGTAAGGGCATGTGTAGCACTTGTTCCGCTTACACGGATAAGTGCCAGGAGGGAGATCAGTGGGGAGGGATGGGGGGGACGAATGGACAAGGGAGTTGTGTAGGGAGCGATCCCTGCGGAATGCAGGGGGGGGGGGAGGGAAAGATGTGCTTAGTGGTGGGATCCCGTTAGAGGTGGCGGAAGTTATGGAGAATAATATGTTGGACCCGGAGGCTGGTGGGGTGGTAGGTGAGGACCAGGGGAACCCTATTCCTAGTGGGGTGCCCATAGCTACACCTTTAGTTTGGAGGAAGTGGGAGGAGCCAAAGGAGAAATTATTAAGAGTAAGGACTAATTCCGCTAGATGGAGCAGAGTGGTGGTAGAGGGGAACTGATTAGGTCTGGAATCCAAAAAGAAGCATAGAGCTTTGAGACCTTCCTGATGGGGGATGGAAGTATATAAGGACTGGACATCCATGGTGAAAATAAAGTGGTGGGGGCCAGGGAACTTAAAATCATCGAAAAGTTTAAGAGCATGAGAAGTGTCACAAACATAGGTCAGAAGGGATTGAACAAGGGGTGATAAAACAGTGTCGAGGTATGCAGAAATGAGTTCGGTGGGGCAGGAGCAAGCTGAGACAATAGGTCGGCCAGGACAGGCAGGTTTGTGGATCTTGGGTAGGAGGTAGAAACGGGAAGTGCGGAGTGTGGGAACTATAAGGTTAGTCCTTACTCTTAATAATTTCTCCTTTGGCTCCTCCAACTTCCTCCAAACTAAAAGTGTAGCTATGGGCACCCGTATGGGTCCTAACTATGCCTGCCTTTTTGTTGGGTTTGTGGAACAATCTATGTTCCGTGCCTATTCTGGTATCTGTCCCCCACTTTTCCTTCGCTACATCGACGACTGCATTGGCGCTGCTTCCTGCACGCATGCAGAACTCGTTGACTTTATTAACTTTGCCTCCAACTTTCACCCTGCCCTCAAGTTTACCTGGCCCATTTCCGACACCTCCCTCCCCTTTCTAGATCTTTCTGTCTCTGTCTCTGGAGACAGCTTATCCACTGATGTCTACTATAAACCTACTGACTCTCACAGCTATCTGGACTATTCCTCTTCTCACCCTGTCTCTTGCAAAAACGCCATCCCCTTCTCGCAATTCCTCTGTCTCCGCCGCATCTGCTCTCAGGATGAGGCTTTTCATTCTAGGACGAGGGAGATGTCTTCCTTTTTTAAAGAAAGGGGCTTCCCTTCCTCCACTATCAACTCTGCTCTTAAACGCATCTCACCCATTTCACGTACATCTGCTCTCACTCCATCCTCCCGCCACCCCACTAGGAATAGGGTTCCCCTGGTCCTCACCTACCACCCCACCAGCCTCCGGGTCCAACATATTATTCTCTGTAACTTCCGCCACCTCCAACGGGATCCCACCACTATGCACATCTTTCCATCCCCCCCCCCCCCCGCTTTCTGCAGGGATCGCTCCCTACGCGACTCCGTTGTCCATTCGTCCCCCCCATCCCTCCCCACTGATCTCCCTCCTGGCACCTATCCGTGTAAGCGGAACAAGTGCTACACATGCCCTTACACTTCCTCCCTTACCACCATTCAGGGCCCCAAACAGTCCTTCCAGGTGAGGCAACACTTCACCTGTGAGTTGACTGGTGTGATATACTGCGTCCGGTGCTCCTGATGTGGCCTTTTATATATTGGCGAGACCCGACGCAGACTGGGAGACCGCTTTGCTGAACATCTACGCTCTGTCCACCAGAGAAAGCAGGGTCTCCCAGTGGCCACACATTTTAATTCCACATCCCATTCCCATTCTGACATATCTATCCACGGCCTCCTCTACTGTAAAGATGAAGCCACACTCAGGTTGGAGGAACAACACCTCATATTCCGTCTGGGTAGCCTCCAACCTGATGGCATGAACATCGACTTCTCTAACTTCCGCTAGGCCCCATCTCCCCCTTGTACCCCATCTGTTACTTATTTTTATGCACACATTCTTTCTCTCACTCTCCTTTTTCTCCCTCTGTCCCTCTGAATATACCTCTTGCCCATCCTCTGGGTCCCCCCCCCTTGTCTTTCTTCCCGGACCTCCTGTCCCATGATCCTCTCGTATCCCTTTTTGCCAATCACCTGTCCAGCTCTTGGCTCCATCCCTCCCCCTCCTGTCTTCTCCTATCATTTTGGATCTCCCCCTCCCCCTCCAACTTTCAAATCCCTTACTCACTCTTCCTTCAGTTAGTCCTGACGAAGGGTCTCAGCCTGAAACGTCGACTGCACCTCTTCCTACAGATGCTGCCTGGCCTGCTACGTTCACCAGCAACTTTGATGTGTGTTGCTTGAATTTCCAGCAACTGCAGAATTCCTGTTGTTTTTGTAATGGCGGGAACTGTTTTAAAAATTTATTTACGCAAACACGAGGAAATCTACAGATGCTGGAATTTCAAGCAACACACATAAAAATTGCTGGTGAACGCAGCAGGCCAGGCAGCAGCTACAGGAAGAGGTACAGTCAAAGTTTCGGGCCGAGACCCTTCGTCAGGACTAACTGAAAGAAGAGTTAGAAAGAGATTTGAAAGTGGGAGGGGGAGGGGAATATCCGAAATGATAGGAGAAGACAGGAGGGGGAAGGGATGGACCCTGGCCTGCTGCGTTCACCAGCAATTTTTACGTGTGTTGCTAAAAATTTATTTTGTTGTTTATATTTTGATAACCACTTTCTGCAATAAAACATCTAAGACAGATAAAGGAAATTAAGACCCAAAAAAAAATATTTGTTGTCCTGCGTGTGTATTTTTCCTCAGGCTACAAAATGAGTTTGAACAGCATTTCAAAGATACTGAAGTGAAGCCTGCAGATATCTAACTGAGAACTTGTACTGGAGAAAAGATCATTTGTGTAGGAATGACATTCGTAACAGTGAAATACAGCAACCACCAGGCACATTGGGCTTGTATGTGGTAAAAACAGGAAGGCCAGCATTGTGGTGATGTGATTGACTGAGACAACTACAATTTGATTGAGATCCATTCACCATTTGTATGGTATATCCCCAGCAACAGAGTCAACTGAAAGAGAATTAAGAAAGGTACTGAACTTTGCCGCAACAGTGTTCAAGGATGGCATTGGAAGACTCAAATATACGTATCAAGGGAAAAATAGTGTTAAATGAAAATGCCACACACAAGTTATACAAAGCCCATCTGGTTCCTTATACCATCTGTGTTAAAGTAGCCAGTGAACTAGATCACGCAGAGGCTAAGGTGTTTTTCAAAAGTTCAGTGGAGCCCATGGGCAGTGCCATTGACCCTTGTAGCCAAGAAGAATGGGTCTGTCAGGATCTACTGTACTTTTAAGATCACCATCAATCCAGCACTGAAAGAAGATCAATACCCTCTGCTCAGGAGAGAGGATATCTTTCCAAGCTTTTCTGGAAGGAAACAATTCAGCAAAGTGGTCTTAGCTGCAGCCTACCTGCAGATGGATATGGAAGAAGTGTCCAAAGTGTTTCTCTTCATAAGCACTCACAAAGGGCTTTTTCGCTATAGTAGGCTGTAACTTGGAATAGCATCCGTATCTGCACTCTGGCAAAAAGCTAAGAGCCAGGCACTGCAAGGCTGCACAGCCACTCAGTGTTACCTGGATGACATCATTGCTACTGGTGAGGATGTCAAGGGACATCTTAAGGCAGTATTCAAAAGATTAGAAGATTATGGGCTCAGAGTACAACGCAACAAGCATCACTTACTGTGATCACACCATTGACACACAAGCTTTACACAAGTGTGCTGAGAAAATTCAACCAGTAGTGGATGCCCAAAACCAAAGGATGTGTCACAGTTTCGGCCCTTTTTAAATTTGTTGATTACTACAACA
Source organism: Mobula birostris (assembly GCF_030028105.1). Taxonomy (NCBI): domain Eukaryota; kingdom Metazoa; phylum Chordata; class Chondrichthyes; order Myliobatiformes; family Myliobatidae; genus Mobula; species Mobula birostris. Next base: position 26,883,302 of record NC_092385.1, read on the forward strand.
GGTTCCTGCCAAACCTGGCTACCGTGTTCAGCTCCACCTAAAACTCATTACTACAAAAAAGGAAGAAATGGCAATGGACAAAGCAGTGGTGGTGACTTCCAAAAAAACAAAGGAAATGGTGACGTCAGACACTATACTCACACATTATGATTCACATCATCCTGCAAAGCTTGCCTGTGACACCTTATGATTTAGGTGCAGTCATGTCACATATTATGAGTGATGGAAGTGAATGTCTTTGCATCATGTTCCTTTACCACTGCAGAGAAAAATTACAAACAGATTGACAGAAAGTCCTTGAATCTGGTTTGGAGAGTAAAGCGCTTCAGCCAATCCTTGTATGGGAGAGAGTTTACTGATCATCAACCACTAGCCCCACTAACTGCAGCAGCAAGAATGCAGAGATGGGCTCCGTTTCTTGGAGGACATAATTACAAGATTGGATTCAAGAGGACAGCTAATTATGGAAATGCTGATCAATTGTGCCATTTACCCTTGAAAAATGAAATACCTGAAAAACTTACAAAAAGAGGACATATTCTCCCCGATGCAAATCAAAAATCTCCCCCATTACAGCTGAGATGATCCGAAGGAAAACCGGAAAAGACCTCACACTGTCTCAGGTCTACATGGCCACACAAAATGGGCAGAATGTGCAGCAGAAGGTCGAGTTCTCCCATTTTTTCATTGTCCAGATGAATTTGCCCTTATCTGACTTAATTATATTTTACATAGAAAGTTTGATTCTAAATTTTGATGGGAAGTTTCTTGACATTAGGAGAAAGTCAGAAGAAAAAGATTGCATTTAGTCAACTACATGCAATATATTTCTAGCATCCTCTTCCTTTCTTGTTGCAAAAAATCAGCACAAGCATTGATTTGGTCATAAAATTTGGCATTATCAGTAAACCAGATCGATACATTAATCAATGCAGAACAGAAATGCCAAAAGATAAATTTATTCCATCTGTGGGTTTCAAGTACAGAAGTTCTTCTAGTTGTCTTGGAAGGAAAGATTTTTATAGCTCAGGACAGTGATAGCAGTTCATAGAGAGAATAATGCTGTGGAGGCTTATATTCATTCAGGATGTGAGCCAAGGAGCAGGACACACTTTTATAGCTTTCGTTTTAGAGCTGGAAAGGTCAAAATGTAAGTATGAAAAAGTATTTCAAAAACATGATGACTGCTTTTTCCAAAAGACAACTTAATTTATAAAAGAACACTCTTCCAGCTGTGAGCTCAGAGAGTAGAAGAACCTCATGAATCATTTGTCTAAAGTCTCCATGAAGTTCCCACTGCGCTTTTGACATGCAGAAAAATGACACAAATAGGACAGAATTATGATTGGCATGGCTAACAAAGACCTGTCACAAAGACTGCAAATGAAATCAGAGCTGATATAGGCATCCAAATCACACATCATTCAAAGCTGATAAATATACTCGGGTCAGAGAGCAGAAGAGGAAATCACAGAGTGAAGGCAGGGGGGAAGGAAAGCAAATGAATAAACCAGACAAAAATAGAGCTTTTTCTGAGGTAGAAAGAACTAATCTCGTACAGAATATAATCACAAACACAATCATTGAGTGGAAAGTCCAAAATACAAGAAATGTAACAATCCTGTATGCTTTACAAAAATATATTGCATCAAGGTTTCCAATTGAAAGCCCAAGTGTTATGAGTTCTTCTTGGATCAATTATGTGATACAGAAAAATAATTGTAAATATTAACTTCATGAATGACAGCATTACAGTGGTGAAAGCTATTATTGGCATATCACAGTTATTAGACCACAGCATCTCCTGAGTGGATCACAACCACTTATAACTTCTTTCTTGAAAATATCTCTTCACTGAAGTTGGGTTACTAAAAGGATAGTACTATTATACTACCTCATGAGGTCAGCACCACCATTGTGGAACTTTGTTATATGGATGACAACACCTTCGCAGCCTACTCTGAAGAAGACCTTCAATTTATTGCCAAGGCAGATATAGCCTTGAATCTAATTTTGAATCTATAGACACAGGTCCCATATTAGCCATCGTCCAATCAGCTATCTATCCAATCCTTCATAAAAATTGACAATATTGTCTTTGAAAATGTAAGCCACTTTCTCTACCTTGGCAACTTCTCTCCTCAAAAGCAGGCATTGGCTCAGAGATCAACCACCACTTGAGTAATGCATTTGGAGCATGTAGAAGATTTAGGGAAAATAGTTTTTGGAGACCATGACGTACATGTCCGAACAACACTTTTGGCCTATAGAACGGTTGTCCTTCCTACATTACTGTAAGGAGCTGAATCATGGACCACTTACAGTGGACAGCTGAAAGCCCTGGAACAATACCAGCAGAGAACTTTATGAAATATTTTAAGGCCCAGCTGGAAGGACAGATGCACTAACACCAGCATACTGGAAGAGGCCAACGTGAACAGCCATTTCCACCACAGTAAAGCAAGATGGAAAAAATGGGAAGAAAATGGTGTTTTAAACTGATAGATCAGGAATATTGAAAATAAAAATGTTGTCAGTGTATACTCCTGGCTAAATTTCGTGTGAAAGTCTTTTAACGGCGGGAGGAGAAGATGGCAGCGCGACGCACACGCGCAGCTCTCCGGTGAAAAATGATATCGTATCTGTTAAATAGTGGCCGTGGACAATTCTGATTTGATGAAGACAGACGTGAGAAGCAGAGGAACATCTGGAGAAATTTCTGGAATGCCTGGTTCGCTGCTGTTACTGTGCAATTGAGAATCTCCAACGGGTAGGCCCCAAAATCCCCGACTTTGCCTGCTGCTGGCGACCAAGGCTGAGGTCGAAATGTTCAGACGGAGATGGTGCTCGCTACTTAGTGTCGGAGGGCTGATCGGAGGCTCGAAGTTTTCGGACGACTCAGAGTCGGACTGTGGTCGGGCATGGCAGGGAGAGTTTTCTTCCTTCTCCCGTCTGCATGAGATGTGGGACTTTTGAGAAACTTTGAACTTTTTACTGTGCCGTGGACTGTTCTTCATCAAGTTATGGTATTGTTGCACTGTTGTAACTATATGTTATAATTATGTGGTTTTATTAGTTTTTCAGTCTTGGTCTGTCTTGTGTTTTTGTGGTATCACACCGGAGGAATATTGTATCATTTCTTAATGTACGCATTACTAAATGACAATAAAAGAGGACTGCGTGTCCTCATAATCTAATCTAAACTCTCAGTCATCCTGACTGCTGAAGTTATTGCTGCTGTATCTTTCATTTCAATTGTCCTCCTAGTTAGAATAAATATTTGATTAGAAGAATTCTAACAGGAGATTATCTTCAAGCTCTGGAATATGTTGGCAATCCAACAATCATAAAAGCTTCAAAATCTTAATTATCTGTATGCTAGCAAATGAATGGCTTTTCAGATAGTTCTTCCAGTAATCCAATATACAGTAAATGATACACAGGCACATAAAAATTTAACTAATTTTAGCTAAATTCCACCTTGTAGATGCCTAATATGTCATCTGATTACTTGATTGGATTAGAGCAAGAACTAGATTAACATGAAATAATTACTGTAGCACAATTAAACTGCTTAATTAGAAACAATTAGAGAGAAATAAGTGCAATAGCCTCTTTTGCAATGATTTATTTAACAGCGTAGCAGTAATTATATTTGTATTCATCATTGTTATTGTTACACTATCAGCAAATCGCTAATGTTTCTGACTGAGTAAGCTTGCACGGGAAAGCAAAAGTGAATGTCATTGAAGGTCAGACAGTGAGAGGGACTATATGATGAAGGAAGCATGATTTATTTAAATATGTAGTGGCAGAATCCAATCATCAATGTGCTGTATAATAAAGTGACATTGTGGCTGTGGAGATCTCCATGTTCTGGTTTGATTCACTCGGTGCTCCCTTACTAAGTTGTTGAGGCCTTTGTGATATTTTCTTCACCTGTGAATGCACTATTGTCTCTCCATGGTTCATCCACAACTTACACTGTAGCTACATCAGAAACTCACTTTCAATCTCTATTAACACTCAACAAATACACATTTTCATTCACTTGATCTTTTATTTTACACAAAACTTTGGAAAATCATTCCCATTGCTTTACTAATACAGGATTTTGTCAAAGGGTATGTCCCAGCAGTGCTGTGAATGGATCTCCTACGTAAATATTTACTAACCTTCAAAGTGCATACGTGAGAATCTTCATGCAAGCCTACATTGCCTATACTTATTTCTCATATCTTTTATTGATGACATCCAAGCTTAGCAACACAAGAACCAATCTCCATCATAGCTTAGAGCAGGATAGTTTGTGGCTGGTGTATACTGAGATGGAAATTCTATTTCCCACACCAAGTTCAGAAAATGGATGATTTGAAATGTACAGCATGATGTTTAACATTGATAGATTTCCCCTACTACAAACCAAGAACACACTTAATGTTGCAAGCAATTAATCAAGTAACAATTTGTTCAGGATTAACAGAAACCCACTGTATTGTCAGAGTTGCTAGAGCTGTCCTGCTGACCCAGGCTGCATAACCCAGAGCTCTGACACAATCATCCATTTCATCTTATCCAGTCTACTTCAAGCACCTTGCCTTAGGTTTCCTTACGGTCAATAAGTGCAGGAGGAGGAGATTGATGAGGAATGTCCACTCGATCTTAGCAACAGTTGCAGGGTTTGAACCTGATTAGGAGGAGCTGAAGATTGGACAATTGGACCCAAGTACCAGAATCAGAACCAAGTTTAATATCACTGGTATATGATTTGAAATTTTTTGTTATGCAGCTGCAGTACATTGCAATAAATAACAATAAAAGCTAAATTACAGTAAGAAGTATATCTATTTTGAAAGTTGAATTAAATAAGTAGTGCAAAAAAAGAGGGAAAAAAGTAGTGAGGTAGTGCCCATGGGTTCAATGTCCATGCAGGAATCTGCTGGCAGAGGGGAAGAAGGTTTTCCCAAATCTTTGAATGTGTACCTTCAAGCTCCTAAACCTCCTCCCTGATGGTAGCAATGAGAAGAGGGCATGTCCTGGGTGTTGGCGGTCATCAATGATGGATGCCAGTTTTTTGAGGCATTCCTCCTTGAAGATATCCTGGATGCTGGGGAGGCTCATTCCCTTAATCGAGTTGACTGAGTTTGCAACCTGCTGCAGCTTATTTTAACCCTGTGCAGTGCAACCACACCATTCCACCCATACCAGACTGAGATGCATCCAGTTAGAATCCTCTCCACAGAACATCTGAAGGAATTTTTGAGTGTTTTTGGAGACATGCCAAATGTCCTCAAACTCCTAATAAAATAAAGCCATTGTCATGCCTCCTTTGTAAGCTCTTTTGGAGCTTAGAAAAATAGAGGGCTATGGGTAACCCTAGGTAATTTCTAAATTAAGTACATGTTCGGCACAGCATTGTGGGCCGAAAGGCCAATATTGTGCTGTAGGTTTTCTATGTTTCTCTGTAACTGCATCAATATGCTGGGCCCAGGATAGATCTTCAGAGAAGTTGACTTCTAGGAACTTGAAATCACTCACCATTTCCTCTTCTGATCCCTTGATGTGGACTGGTGTGTGTTCCCTCGACTTATCAATGGCAGAATTGGCAATAGATTTCTTCCCTTTTAACTGCATCCTGGCACAAACCTGATTCATTAATCCATCCCTGTGACCACATTATATCTGCATGGATGAACTGTTCTTTTTAAGCTTGGAGATGCATGCCAATCCTTGCACAAGACTCATTTGGAGAGAAAAAGATGTTGGATTTGTTCCAAAATATGCCTGCTGTTGGGTACGCTCAACTCTATTGAGATAGCTTGCATTGCCTTAACCACGAAATCCTCTCCCATACCTACTGATCCTCAGCTCTCTTTGCCATATTAGGCTTGCAGTCCCTACAACCACTGAATGGCCACAAATGCCACGTTACCCTCATGTATCCTACACTGGCATAACACATGAAGGAAGGGCCTTTAATTTCAGAAACTATTGATTTATGGCAGGGCCCCAGCAGAAGTAAACTTTGGTGCAACACCAAGCACTTGTGAAAGCATAATCACAACTAGAAGAAATCAATCAGGAACTAGCTCATAAATAGTTGATTGTTTCTTCAAATAGTATTGCTGAGAGGTCCTTGCTGCTGCTGAATGCATATTTAGCTGACTATGTTAAGCATAAATTGTAGTCTTGAGCATCAAAATAATATCATTGGTATCAAATCAGAATTGCATGATTATTTATATTTTGATTTGTCTGCTCCGCAATAGTCAATGTGCATTCTAACATTCTTATCAAAATATGCAGCATATATTGTACAGGAGCTCTGAGGACACTTGTAGCATCCAGAAAACAAAAATTGTATAATAGCAATTTCTCACAGAAGGCTTCTTTCCCTTCTTATGTGCAAATGAAATGGTACATATTTCACTCTGAGTTTTCTATTTTGTGATCTCTGGTTATCTACACATGCATGAGATCATCCTGACATTTTTAGGAGAAATAAATGATGTGATGTCTCCCGTTTCAACAGCTGCAATCCTCTTAGCAAGGATACACAGATCTATAATGACACCCAGCACAGGAAAAAAAACACAGTGAACACCAAAAGCAACGGGGAAATCAAGATGGAGAGTGAGATTTTGCTATCTTCTTTTCTCCTTCTCAATCCTACTGCATATAAAACTCATCCTGTATGGACTTCCATTAAATCAGAGGAGGAAAACAGGTTGTTAATCACTTCTTTATTACCTACCAATGGCAATAAATTTTTCTTGTGATTTTTATCAGTGTTGTGAAACCCTCCAGCTTTAAAAGTCACACTCTAATAACTCTATTTGAAAATTCAGGAAGAACTCAGCAAGCCAAGAACAGCACTGTGGGGAGAAGCCACATATCAACATTACATGCTTCATCCTTCATCAGGTTCTGATGAAGACCAGAGCTTTTTTTGTCCCTCTCCACAGAAGTTGCGTCCAGCTTGCTGAGTAATTGCAGCATTTCCATTTTTATTCCTTATTCCAGCATCTATTGTGCTTTGGTTTCTCTCTTCTTTCATGCTGGAATTTTTCACCTACCGAGTTCGGTCTTCATACAGTGTAAGTTCAATAGGAGGTTAGTTGATAACATTTGAAATTGCAATGTAAAATCAGAAATGAAACCTTCAACCTTCTAATGTCAAAGTGGTCTGAAGTGATCTGCAAGAAAGGGCAGGAAGTAATAAATATGGGACAAGACCAGCACTGGGTACATTTGTAGAGGCAGGCCTGCTTGTCTTCATGAAGCAATACATCATGTAAGTGATGTATTTTTAGAAGCGCTGCATACAGTGAGAGAGCTGTGGAATTATTTCATTAATCGGAACTAAAAAAATGTCATGATAGTTTGGAAGAGATGTAAGAATGTAGAGAAAATATAAAATTGGCAATTTAATGAATCAGCATAGTTATATAAACACTCATCAGTGAAGAACTGCAGCAACAACCTCCTTTAACAGGCACATCTCTGAAAACAGACTCTACCACAGAGCAAGAGAAAAGAATTAAGAACTTGAAAGTACTGAAATTCTTCAGTAGTTGCATAGATCAAGGAAGAAAGGAACAATAAAATGAGATTTTTTTATAGAAATAAAAATAGACCATTGAAGAGTACAGCACAGGAGCAGGACCTTTGGCCCATGATAACTGTGGGAAAATAATAAAAATCTAATTGACCTTTTGTATTGAAATGTTATTAGCTTGCATATAAAAATTGATATCTCACATAAAACACGTTTTCTGACCTGTCAATATCAAGTAAAGCAGATTTCCCGTAAACCTTTTAACTGCTTCATTGTAAATAATTTAAATGTACCTATTGGCATAATAAAAAGTAAGCTATACATTATAGTGAAAACTTAAACTCAAGAAGACTAGTAAAATGATTAATTATATTTGTAAAATTTTATTCAATAGACAAATAAAACTATAACTTAAAGCAGTAAGGATTCTATTCAAGTCTCATTTCTATGGCAACCAGAGCAGTGTAAACTACTTTCAGGATCCTGTTATCCAAAGTAACCTTTGTCATCAATTAATTATACATTATTCCATTAAACTGTCAACAGCCTTTTTACAAAATTTTACAGACATTAAGGACTTACACAAAACGGCATTTCTGTTCCTGTTTTACATGTCAATTTTAAGTTGATAGCTTATTGTTATTTATTCAATAGTGATGGAAATAATACTTTCCCTATCAAGATACCTGATAATTCTTTTAATAGACTTTTGAAGTCCACTTATTTTGATGAATAAACTATTCTTGGGCTTCCAGCCGGGTACAAATATCAATTGTAACTGATGTTTCGATGAAAAACTCTGCCATCTTCATCAGGGATGATGCCAGTCCAGTGGTATTTACACCCACTCCTGAGTGATTTGTCCTCATCCAATCATTTTTTTGCTCTCCTTCCTTGTTTACAATCAAATTCCAGTTCTTACTTAGAGTAAGACCTTTGTCTTTGTTAAAATTCTTTTCCCCTAGTTTTATTTCAACGGTTTCCTTCACCAGGCAATCCCAAAAACCATTGGTGTGGTACAGTAGTTTTGTGCCATCAAAGTCAATCCTTTGGCCACTGCGACTGCAATGTTCTGCTACCACCGGTTTCTCTGGGTAACCCAAACGGATAGACCTCCTGTGCTCCTTGATGCGGGTTTCCACCATGCATCCCATCTGGCTGATATACTCTGCACTGCATTCACAGGGATTCCTGTAAATGTCAGCCGACCCAAGTCCCAGGTCATCTTTGACCCGCATAAGCTGTGACTTGAGCTTCCTTACAGGCTTTTGGATGGTATTAATCCAATATTGCTTCACTATCCTGGCAATCCTTCCAGAAACCACGGAAATATAGGGAAGACAGGTGGTAGCAACGGCTTCCTTCTCGTTGCTAGGTTTCCTGGTTTTTCCGTCAGCCCTTTTAAAGGCCCGATAGGTTTCCTTCAACTTGCAGCCATTGTGTAGGAAGTATTACTAATTTCTATATGGATGACTTTGAAGAGAGGTTTCTGAGCTCATCACCCTTATGTCCCAAATGCTTCTTCAGATATGTCAATGACACCTTTGTAGTGTGGCTCATGGACTCCCGGCACTCCAACAGTTCCACGACCATTTGAACAGCATACATCCAATTTACAGTGGAGTTGGAGAAGAATGGTTGCCTCCCATTCCTGGACATTCTAATATGATGGAAAGCAGATGGTAGCCTCGAACATGGTGTCTATCAGAAACCCCCTCACATGGACTTATATCTTAACAGTAACAGCCACCATCACGACTCCCAACATAGAGCTATTCTTTCTACTTTGATTAACCATGCAAAAACTACTTTGGACTTGGGGAGTCTTCACAAGGAATTAAGACAATTACACATGACATTCCTACAGAATGGCTACAAGGTGAAGGAAATGGATTGGGCCCTTAAAAGGGCTGATGGAAAAACCAGGGAACCTAACAACGAGGAGGAACCCATCGCTACTGTCTGCCTTCCATGGTATCTGGAAGGATCCCCAGGATCCTGAAGAAATATTGGATTCATACTATCCACAAACCCTTTTGAAAGCTCAAATCGCAGGACTCAGGATGGCTGGTGTTTACAGGATTCCCCGTGAATGCAGAGCAGCGTGTATCAGTTGAATGGGACGCACAGTGGAAACATGCACCGAAGAGCACAGGAGGTGTACCCATTTGGGTTACCCGGAGGAATCGGCGGTAGCAGAACATTGAATTCGCAATGACTATAGTATTGACTTTGACAGTACAAAACTACTGTGCCGTACCAGTGGCTTTTGGGGCCACCTGATGAAAGAAGCCATTGAACTAAAACAAGAGGAAAAGAATTTTAACAAAGACGAAAGTCTCATTCTAAATAAGAACTGGAACTTGATTGTTAACAAGGTGGGACATCGGAAACCTGATTGGATGAGAACTAACCAATCAGGAGGGATGGACAGCAGGGGTATAAATACCCCCAGACTAGATATGCCAAGCATCATCCTTGATTAGGATGGCAGAATTTGTCTTCAAAATGTTGGTTAAAATCGACACCTGTACCTTGCTGGAAGCCCGAGAATAGTTTATTCATCATATATGCCGGGAAAGCACCAGTTTCTTTTTCATCCACTTATTCTCCTCTCAGCAATGGGGTAAATAATATCAATCCCAACAATCAGAGCTTCCTGAATGAATAGAGTCATAGAGTTGTATAGCACAGAAAAAGGCCCTTAGGCCCAACTTGTCCATGGCAACCAGGTTGCCTCTCTGAGCTAATCTCTAAAACTTTCTTATCCATCTACCTAAATGTCTTTTAAACATTGTAATTGCCTCCTCTTTATACAAAAGTACGGTGGGCATATTTAGACTAAACTACTTGTGTTATTTTTTTATAACTCCTAAACATAAAAAACTCATCAAAATAATGTGTCTAAATAATGTATCGTGTGCTAACTTTAAGAAAGGCAAGCTCAAATGATGCATTCAGTTCACTTATTTTTACACATAAGCTGTAATGAATTATTTAAATGAATAATAATGCTTGATCATACAATAGTTACATTACTACTCAAATACTTCTGAAATATTAAATACACAACACTCCTTCTTGCTTAGCTATAAATCTAATACAATTAAATGCATCTCAACTATATACACGGTATACTATATAATACAAATATTATACAGACATCCACAGCAAAGTCAATTTTTTTAATTTTTCAGGCCTAAAGATTTAATCACTATGAAGGCTTTCTTCTCCTTGTGGGATAAAGTCTTTGCTGGCAAGGGGGGGCTTATTCTGTGACAGGTGAGACTTGTGACTCTGCAACAAACTCAGGACCTGGGGTCTCCTCTTTGCTGGTTGTAGGAGTTGACTCTGAGACTGCAGAAAGAAGTCCTGAGAAGTCTGGACACCTTTCCTCTCTTTTTCTCAGCTTTCCTCTCTGGATCTACTTTGATCCTTGCTTCTCTCCTGGCTCCATTTTGTTTCCCTCTACTTTTCTTTCTCATGTTCCATCCACGTCGTCTGTTCCAGTTACCTATGGAGTTCTTCTCCATAATCCTGATTGCAGTTTACCCAACACCAAAGACCGACTATAATCAAGCGCTGAAGATATGCATGATGCCATCTCCAAACAAGAAAGAGTTCAGCCCGCCACATTTCAAATCATAATCGGAAACTTCAGCCATGCTTTTTTGAAGAAACTTCTGCCCAATTACCGTGAGCATATAACCTGGAGCACTAGAGATCCCCAAGTGCTAGACCACTATTATACTAAGATAAGGAATGCCTACCATTCTATGTCCAGATCGCATTTCAATAAGTCGTCTCACTTGTCTGTCCTACCTGCACACAGGCAAAGACTAAAGAGCAAAGCTCCAGAGATTAGGACAACCAAGAGGTGGTCTGGGAGGCAGAGAAGTGGCGATGGGACTGCTTTGAGTCGGTGGTCTGGGCCTTGTTCAAAGGCTCATCTGTAGATCTGAATGAATGCACCATGGTTGTGACGGACTTTATTAAAACAGCTGCAGATGGGTTTGTGTCCCCACAAAATCACTCGGAGTCTTCCTCAACCTGAAGTGCTGGATGAAACATGAGATCTGCAAACTGCTAAGGGCTAGATCAGAGGCATTCAAGTATGGTGACCAAGAAAGAGGTCCAGGTACGACGTCCAGAAAGTCATCTCACAGGGGAAGTGCCAATACCAGACTCAACCTGAATCAACAAAGGATGCTCGACTGTTGTGGCAGGGCTTGAATACTATCACCACTTATAAAGCTAAATCATGTCATAGGCAACAAATGCCTTGTATGACCATCAAAACATGGAGGAACCATCATGAACTTCCACAGTTTCCAATGATCCTGTGATCTCAGTCTCTGAGGCCGACGTGCCAGCAGCCTTCAGGAAGATCAACCCATGGAAAGTACCCGGCCCAGACAGGCCACCTAGGCAGGTACTAAAAACCTGTGCTGATCAACTGGCCGGAGTGCTCATTGAGATCTTTAACATCTCACTTTGTTAGTCTAAGGTATCCACCTGCTTCAAGCAGGCTTCAATTATACTGGAGCCTAAGAAGAATGTGGTAACCTGCCTCAGTGACTATCATCCAAGAGCTATTACATCCACAGTGAAGTGTTTTGAGAGGTTGGTGATGAAATATATTGACTCTTGCCTAAGAAGTGACTTGGATCTGCTCCAGTTTGCCTACCAGCACAACAGGTCAACAGCAGATGCCTTTTCATTGGCAGTTTACTCACCTCTGGAATATCTAAACAAAGATGCATACACTAGGATGTTCTTCATCGACTACAGCTCAGCATTCCATACCATCATCCCCTCAAGGTGAAGGAAATCAATTGGGCCCTTAAAAGGGCCAAAGGAAAAACTAGGAAACCTAACAATGAGGAGGAACCTGTCACTGCTGGCTGTCTTCCCTATATATCCATGGTTTCTGGGAGGATCCTGGAGAAATACCATATTAATACCATCCACAAACCCACAGGAAGCCCAAATCAAGTCAAAGAAAACCTGAGACTCAGGACAGCTGGCGTTTACAAGATTCCCTGTAAATGTGGAGCAGCGTATATCAGCCAGGCAGGACACAGTGGAAACCCACATCAAGGAGCACAGGAGGTGTATCCATTTGGGTTACCCAGAGAAATCGGCTGTAGCAGAACATTGCATTCGCAATGACCATGGGATTGACTTCGAGAGCACAAAACCACTGTGCCGTACCAATGGCTTTTGGGAACGCCTGGTGAAGGAAGGCATTGAAATAAAACTAGAGAAAAAGAATTTTAACAAAGTTGAAGGTCTTGCTCTATGTAATACTGGAATTCAATTGTAAACAAGGTAGGACAACAGGAAACTGATTGGATGAGAGCTAACCAATAAGGAGGTATGGTCGAGATGGATACAAATCCCTGATGAAGATGGCAGGGTTTGTCATCAAAACATCATTAAGATCGATACCTGTACCCTGCTGGAAGCCTGAGAAGAGTTTATTTGTCATATACCCAGGGAAATCACTGGATCCTTTTTCAAGCTCAGTGATTGTACCCATCGTCCAGTCATTCACTAACCCACATTAACTTCCTGTCCACAATCCCTCCATCTCCAGTCATGCATGAAGCAAGTTTTTGAATCTTATCATGGCCTCACTTCACCTTTCTGGTGCAGCCTTCTCCATTACCAGTCCGATCCCATATTCTCAGAACACTTGCTTGCTGGGCAACACACTCTTCCTCTGTCAAATAATTGAAATCAAAGCCATTACTGAAGGTGATGGTCTGACTTTATGGAAGTAATGACTTAAACTTTTCTCTCCTTCCAATTTTCTCAAGGTGTTTTCTAATATTGTGATTAGATTTTCATCACATCTACCATCAAGACTCAGTGCAGACTTTAAAAAAAATTGTCCTTCTTTTGAACTCTTGCAAGCTTTTCATTTTCCATTAGAGGTGCTACATAAATGCAAATTATTGTAACAAATGCCTGAAATCATGACTAAAGTGACATTATGATAATCTTCCATTCCGAATTGTCATCTCACATTTCATACCAGACTGCTCATGGAAGAAGGAGCAAATTCTTCTGTGCAACAAGGTCATAAACTTGTTGAAGATAAATGACTATTCCAATTTTGCAAAAGCAAATGCACTGAAACAATCTTACCCCATGGTGAGTTTTTTCCATTCAATTTTACAGTCATAAGAATCAAGGGTAATGCTATAATTTATACTAGAAGTGTGAATTTAATTTAGTTAGGTTTTAACTTTTAATATTGTTTGTGTTGTCACAGTTTAAGAAAATGAAAGTCAGCAGAGTTGTAGATTTATATATTTCAATGCACACGTCTATATCAAGAATGACTAACTTGCTTTACCATATGGAATCAATTCTGCCAATGTATTGTAGAATTGTTTACATTTGCTGGATCATAATGCATCAAGTAATTTTGTGTTGAGTTCAGTAGGCATTTAAGGTGAAGGGGAAAGTTCAAAGCAGATGTGTAGGGCAAATGCTTTTTACGTAGATTGGTGGGTGCCTGGAATGCCACGCCAAGGGTGATGGCGGAGGCAAATCAGATAGAGGTGTTTAAGAGGCTGTCTGATAAGCACATTAATCTGAGAAATGGAGGGATATGGACATTGTGTAGGCAGAATGGATTTGGAGTAATTGAAATCTGCACAACGTCATGAAATGAAAGACCTGTTTCTATGCTGTATAGTTCAATGTCTCGTGTCTAATGCTATTCTACAAATAAGATTATCTCAAATAGTGACAATACCATGGATTCAATACCTACTTAGGTATTACATTTCTGAGCTACGTTCATCTCATGCCACCAATGTCTATAGAACTAAATTGATACAGTAAAAACAAAGTACTGAGAATTAAAAGGCTTAATCAGCTATAATGGTTAATTAACAGTCACTAAAGAGCCCTATTATTCACAAATTGGAATAATTTTATTGCTTGTAACTGACCCCAAAATATAAAATTTATACTGAAATATTTAATAAATGTGAAATGATTAACCAGAGTTTGTAGTTTATGACAGTGATGTGGTGTGGGTAATAATGAAATTTAAGACTTACTCATTGAGTCATACATTATGGGAATAGGTGCCTTGACTCAACTTGCCTATGCCAACCAAAATGGCCGTCCCATTTGCCCACATTTGACCCATATCCTTTCAACATTTTCTGTGCATGTACCTGCCAAGTATCTTTTGTTGTTGTATCTGCCTCAATCATTTCCTTGGGCAGCTTGTCATTGAAAAAACAAGGACAATATCAAATGCAGCCTCAAGACATACTAAAAGTTGATTGACTTGCCCAGGGGTTTTGATAAACCCATACCTAACCTATTTGACAATGAAGCACAAATGAAGATTTCTGAATAGCAAAATCTTCTCTCTACCTAGACTTAAACTTTGTAAGCTACATTCCTTTGGAAGTATGTATCTCATGATGGATCAGAGAAGTGCTGAGTTTGATATGATAACAAAGTTTATGGACATTAAATTAAAACATTGTTTTCTTTATTTCTTAATGGATTTTTTGATATCAGCCTATATACAGTAGGTGGCTACTTCATTAGGTACAGCTGTACAGGTGGACGTTAATGCAAATATCTTATCAACCAATCATGTGGCAGCAACTCAATACATAAAAGCATGCAGACATGAGGTTCAGTTGTTGTTCAAACCAAACATCATAATGGGGAAGAAAAGTGACTTTGACCGTGTTGGTCAAATAATTGTTGGTGCCAGACAGAGTGGTTTGAGTATCTAAGGAACTACTGATCTCCTGGAATTTTCATGCCCAACAGTCTCTAGAATTTACAGAGAACGGTACAATAACCAAAAGTGCGCCGCAGTTCTATGGTTGAAAACACCTTGTAAATGAGACAGGGCAGAGGAGATTGGTGGACTGGTTCAAGCTGACTGGAAGGCGGCAATATCTCAGATAACCACGTGTTACAACAGTGGTGTACAGAACAGCATTTCTAACGCACATGTCAAACCTTGAAGTGGGTGCATTACAGAAGCAAAAGACCACACTAGGTTCCACCCCTCTAACTAATAAAGTAGCCACTGATTGTATATACGCCGAAAAATCAGAATCGGAATCAGGTTTATTATCACCAGCATATGTCGTGAAATTTGTTAACTTAGCAGCAGCAGTACCATGCAATATGTGATAATATAGAAAGTAAAATAAATAAATCAATTACAGTAAGTATATAAATGTATATTGAATAGATTAAAAGTAGTGCAAAAACAGAAATAATATTTATTAAAAAGGATCACAGCAGTGACAATTCAGTTGTATTAGCAAAGAATATCAGAAACACACAGAGCACTTCAGTTAGCAAAAGTTAACTATGATTAGTTCCACAAAATATTTGTTTTATTTTCTACTTCTCTTTGTATCCTAAATTTCAACTCCAGGTTTATGAACAAAATCAAGGATTTCTTTTCATGCTGAACTCGTACTCGTCATTTTAAAGTTTTTAAAGACTACTTTTGGCTTTAATGATAAAATCAGGCACAGACCTAAAATCTAGTGCTTCTTTACATCAGAAAATATCACCTCAGGATGGTGCTGAAGGGCTTATTTCCTGAAAATTACTCTTGCTTTGAGTATTTCAGAATATTAACAACTTAATTCCACCTTTGTCCTCAACTGCTTCAAGCTCCAATCCTTTTTTTTCCATGAGAATTTGCAGTAAGTAAATTTGGGAAGTGAAGTCAAGATAGGACATAAGCAGTAAATGGGAAGACACTAAGGAATGTTAATGAACAGAATGTCTGTGGAGTTCAAGTCCATTGTTCCCTAGAAACTATCATAGAACCTCAGGTTGATAGGGTGGTGAAGACAACATGCTTGACTTCATAGGTTAGAGCATAGATGGTACGTTATGTTGCAGCTCTACAACACAATGGTAAGCTTGCACCTGGGGTATTGTGTACGGTTCTGGTTGCGACACTATAAGAAGGATATGGCTGCATGTGGCAAAAAGTGCAGAGGAGATTCACCAGGATGTTGCCTGGCTTAGAGAACTTCATTTACGAGGAGAGATTGGATGGGCTGGGCTTGCAGGAGGCTGAAGATTGACATGATAGAGATAGATAAAGTTACAAGAGGCACAGACAGAATAGACAGTCTGAAACTTTTTGCAAAGTGGCAGGAGCATCGAAACAGGAGGGCATCGTTTTAAGGTGAGAAGAAAGAATTTTAAAGGGGATTTGTAAGGAAAGACTTTTTATAGCTTGGTTGATATCTGGAACTCTCTGCCAGAGGAGATGCTGGAATCAGATACAATTACTATGTTTAAGAACTATTTAAACATACACAAAGTATGAAGAATATGATCCTTATGTGGGCATATTGGATTAGGGTTGATTTGCAAACAGCCCATTGTGGACATGATGGGTGGAGTGGCTGTGTTCTGCCAGCTTTTATTTTAATGAGCAGTTTCAGATCTGCATTAGATCACTTCCTGTGCAGCCAGGAAGTAGTAAGTAGAAAAGCACATTGGCTGGCTGTAGGCCAGAGTTTTATGTTAGGAGCAAATGAAGTTTCTTTCTAAAGCTATCTTGTTGTTTCCCCAGCAGAGGCATTGCATTTTCACTCCTAATTCACTATGTCATGCTGTTGAGTCTGCAATAAAACCATGGAGCTGGGAGACTGTATCCTAATTCTCATGTCATTTTTGAATGGAGTTTGGTTGACTGTCTAGTTGATGTCACAACATCACAGTGAGGGCAGTACAGGCATGTTCCTGTGCTGTATAACCTAATGAATCTGATGAGTTATTCTAAAGAATTTGAAATATTCTCAGTTTATCAACCTCATTTTTGGATCAAAGTAGGTAATTCACAGGTAATTCACAATGGATTTGCTTGAGCTTATATTTAGTTTGTGCTACCATTAATATACTTACCTATTTTAGAAGACTGAAAAGATTTGAAAAGTAGGAACTGTAATAAATTTCTTTATAATTAAAAGGGAGGAAAGTGCAGCAAGTATCTAGAGTCATCATGAATCAAAGATTAGAAGCACTTGAGCATTTCCTGTATGCTTTCTGATTCATCCATTTTGTTTTGTCCACTGTTGTTATTTGGGAGTATTCCCTGATGCAGTATTTTCGTTAACTTCTATGATAGATTCTCTGCATTTTTGTGACTATAACCAAATATATTAATTAAGTATCCTACCAGTTTTACAATGCATTAATTGGGTGCATTGTTGTAATGAATAAGCAAACCTGTTACCTCCCTTTTTTATAACCTGGCCTGAATCCAGTTTCTTGTCTATACTGGCAATTATTTTTGACACTAATTTGCTCCTGCATTTGATCAATGCAAATAAATTCCTATTATTTAAAATATTCAAGTGTTCAAATATTCCAACACTCTTCTACTTCAAATCTGTTTCATCACCTTTTTTCACAGAACTGAGCTGTGAAACCATATTTTGATAAGTTTATAACAATATCGGTAAATTGCCTTTTTAATTCAGATTTCTTTTTGAAGCTGCACCTGTGGCATTCACTAGTTCTAATGTTGTTCCATTTGAATATAGTTTCTCTGTGAAACCATCTATTGAATTCTTAACATCACATTAATTTATGACTTTTAGATTTCATGACCTTCAGTATCCCAAGCTTGTGCTCACTGGATTTCTATTTTGGGGATGAGCCTAAGTTATTTTCAGTTCTTCACGTAGAACAGCAAATATAGTAAGCATTTATTGTATAGGTCAGGAAGTGGGCCAAGGAGTGGAAAATAGATTTCAATACAGATACAGTGAGGTGAAGCAATTTGCAATGTCACGTCAGTGTAGGATTTATATAACACGTGCAGAATACTGGAGGAACTCAGCAGGCCGGGCAAAGAAAAGAGTAAACAGTCGATACTTAGAACTGAGACCTTTCATCGGGACTAGAAAAAAGAGATAAGAAATCAGAGTAAGAAGGTGGGGGGGAGGGGAGGAAGAAGTACAAGAGAGTAGGTGAGGGGGGGGAGGGAGGGGCGAGTGGTGAAGTAAAGACCTGGGAAGTCCATTGGTGAAAGAGCTAAAGGGCTGGAGAAAGGGGAATCTAATAGGAGAGGACAGAAGGCCGTGGAAAAAGGGAAAAGGAGGGGTGGGGAGCACCAGAGGGAGGTGATGGGCAGGTAAGGAGATAAGATAAGAGAGGGAAATGGGAAGGGGGAATGGTCAAGTATGGAGGGGGGTGGAATTATTGGAAGTTCAAGAAATTGATCACCATACCATCAGGTTGGGGGCTACCCAGATGGGATATAAGGTGTTGCTCCTCCAGCCTGAGAATGGCCTCATCGCAGCAGTAGAAGAGGCCACGGACTGACATTCGATCAGTTACAGGATAGTTTGTGATAGGACTTATATAATATGAACGATAAGGTACTAGTGAGTTAAATGGAAGAGAGAGACCAAGAGTCGAAATGAATAAATGGTGTCACAGGTAGACAGGGTGGTGAAAAGGCTTTTAGCAGGCTGGCTTTCGTCAGTCAGAGTAGTGAGTATAGGAACTTGGAATTGTTGCAGTTGTATAGGTGAGGTTGCACTTCAAGTATGGTGGACAGTTTTTGTCACCCAGTAATGTGAAAAACATAGTTAACCTGGAAGGAGTGCAGGAACGATTTAAAAGGATGTTGCCTGGACTAAGTGACCAGAGTTATAGGGAGAGATTGGCCAGGCTAGGCCATATTCCTTAAAATATAGGAAATTGTGAGGGCAATCTATTCAGAGTGTTAAAATCATGAGAGGCATTGATAAAATGGACAGTAATAATCTTTACCCCAGTATAAGGGAGATCCCAATTAGGGGGCCCGGGTGGTGAGCATATGGAAAGAACAGCCAGAAGAAGCAACTGAGTCAGGTACAATGGCATCATTTAAGAAGCACTTGGTTAGGTACATGGAGAAGTGGGGTTTGGAGGGACATGGGACAAATACGGGAGATTTGGACTATACACAAGGGTGAGATGTGAGGGATGGGTAATGCATTGAATTATACAGTCCTTATCTGACAGAAAAACCACTGGCTAGCTTTACTGTCAGCATTAAGGATTTTGGTACCAATTCCATCTGACATTCAGATGGCAGCTGGATGAACATAGAAAGGAGATGAGAACAGTGGATTGAACTAATATATTTAAGTGAAGAACAACAGAAGGAGATTTGAGTGGATCATAAACTCTGGCATGGACAGGTTAGCTGAAAAATCTGTTTCTCTATTATTTAATGCTATCTCCTCATTGGAGCCCTCCTGGAAACCTTGGCAACGAAGTTGTGTTTCTTAGGATCCACCTCGCTCATCAAAATAGTGAGATCAAAGTCAATAGATTCCCCCTCTCCTGCAGGGCCTCCTTCACAGTGATTCCACTTGCTAGGAGTATTTTTTTAAGCAGTGCTGTATCTTAGTGGAGGATGTGTGGACTGAGTTGAAGCCCTGATGTCAAATAATGCAGCAATCAGTCAGCAGCTATCCGCTTTTGAGCCAGTAATGACAAGGCCTTGTATGTTGAGAGCCGGAAAGCAGCATTTACACACAGTGCACCTTCAGACATTCTCACCAAAATGAAGATGATTTGATGAAGATAGCATGATGCTTTGAAGATCCTGCATGAGCACGAGAGAGCATGAGTTAATTAATTTCAGGGCCATTTACAGTTTTTAAGGAAAACTTTTTCTTTTGATCTTGCTGACAGCAAATTGCATTAAGAATTAGGTTTTACGATTATATAATTAGACATGTAAATGTAATAACTCAAAAATGGTTTTGCAGCATAGGTTTTATTTCTATTGGCAGCACTATTCATAATGCACTTGCTTTTTATTGTATTTTACTTATTGAGATAAAAATCAGTTCAACTTACTATTGTTCTGACACCAGTGAGGTACATTTCCTTATGTTGTATGTACATATGCCAACTTCTTTGAGGATTGTCACCTTGTCATGGTGGAGAAGCTTCTGAGTTCCTGGCACCCCAAGAGCGATGCTCTCAGGAGCTTTGCTCCTGGTAGGATGACCCATGGTGGCAAGGTTGGAAGGGTGGTTCCAGACAGAGAGAGATCCTACCAAGACCTCAGCAGTGGAGCTGGCAGAAGATGATGGTACATCACCATGGCAACGGAGGTGGAGGAAGGCTGCAGCAGTGAAGGGTCCGCAGTCATCTTGCATTCCACGCCACTGGACCCTGTCCTGGATCTGTCAAAGATGGTGTGGTGGCTGCCCCTGCATTGGCCTCCCCATGTTAAACAATGTCATGCACAGGCGTTCTCCATTAAGGGAATACTGGAGAATATCAGAGATTGCACGAACACTACTACTACTACTACAGTGATCACCAAAATCTGGAAAAAAAATGACAATTCTTCCTCTTCCCTCCTACTGTTGGAAGAGATTGTATTAAAACTACTTCAATTATGTAATGTGGTGATATAATTTGAAAGATAAAAATATAATTATCATTATGATGTTTTGCACAGATGTCCCTTTACCGTCCTCAGTTTTTATAAACCATTGACACTATGTATTCACGGAGTACAGGTCTCCTCTTCAAGTTGATAACATTGACTGGAGCAAGGTGAATCTTGTTGTATTCATCTTCTGCAACCAGTTCATACCACTCTCAATAGAAATATGAGTGTCTATGTTATGCTATTGGTGGATAGTTTTCTAACAGGAGCAATCGTTTCCGTGAGAAAGTGATCCTGTCCTTTCTTTTATTATTGACTGCTGAAGAAATGCAGTCTTCAAGCACAATTGATACTGATGTAAATTTACTTTCTTCCTATTAATGGAAAAGGAAGTATTAAGTAGTTTCATGCCTTCCTTGAGGGGTTAACATTTGTAAAGTGACGTGTTTATCAAAATAAGTGCAGAAATGTGGAGCAACAATGTATTCTGTTCAATGTATGATGTGAAGAAATATATGCAGTTGTACACTCCAGTCTCAGTGTCCATTTGAACAATTGACTGCCATGCAGTGAACCTGTTGCATGAATTCACCAACAAGAGAAAATCTGCAGATGCTGGAAATCTGAGCAACATACACAAAATGCTGGAGGAACTCAGCAGGTCAGGCAGCATCTAGGAAAAGAGCACAGTCGATGTTTTGGGCTGAAACCCTTCGGCAGCCCTGCTGAACGGTTTCGGCCTGAAAAGTTGACTGTGTACTCTTTTCCTAGATGCTGCCTGGCCTGCTGAGTTCCTCCAACATCTTGTGTGTGTTGACATGAATTCTCCTCTGGTTTTCTTTCAGGTCAGCAAGACAACAATATCATGAACAAGAGATGAATGTTAAAGGACATGTCGGTTCTTTACAAATGAAAGAAGCTTCAGCTACTTAGGTGTAATCAAATTCAGAAGGAAGGATTTCATTAAGAACATGAGTGATTGATAATAACAGTTTAAAACAACCTAATCTGTTACCAATGGTAACACTGCCATGTAACTTGGCAGTTGGTATCATAAACCTATCAATAGTTCCAGCTTTTAAATATAAAATAGCAGCTTCAAATAAAAAATGATGTTTGAAGAGTTGCTGATCCTTTTCAAGGCTATTGAAAAGTTTGCCATGAACTCAGTCCATTGGCAAGTACCTGGAAACCAACTGTTACCTACAAGTAAAAATGAAAAGTATAGAGAATGTTTCAAGCAACACACACAAAATGCTGGTGGAACGCAACAGGCCAGGCGGTATCTATAGAAAGAAGTAGATTCGACGTTTCGGGTCGAGATCCTTCGTCAGGACTAATGGAAAAAAGAGATAGTCGGAGATTTGAAAGCAGGAGGGGGAGGGGAGACTCGAAATGATAGGAGAAGACAGGAGAATGTTTCATGGTGCTTTTGTTATTTTAACTCATTGTTATCATGAATTAATGACTGCAGTACAATACAAAGAGATGACTCTCGGCAGGTTGATCAAGCATTGAAAATCTCTGAAGTGTTTCGAGTTCAGTCCACATTTAGCCCCAATTATAGATTGGTGGACACTGGGATTCACAATCACGGTACTGTGCTTTATCTAATTTTTTTAGATATAGTTTCAAATGAATAAAACATGCATTTGAGGGAGTCATGCTAGGAAGAATAAAAGGTAGTCACTTTAAAGCTTGTTAAACAACAGAATGCTTTTTAAAGTGCCTAATGGGACACATTAAAGAAGCTGTGCAGGATTATAGTGGCTACATTCAACTCATGTCAACTGTTTAGGAGTAAATGTGGCAAACGTGTCAATTCCAAGGACAATTTAAAATAATACTTACAATGCACGTGCTGCTGGATCTATGAAGACACAATTAAAATATCTCAAGAGACATTCTGTGAACATTCTGCAAGACTTCCCTTCCACTCAGGCAACAGTTATTTTCTGAGTACTTCTGAGTAGATCATGTGCAGATACTCCTTACTGAGTCATTAAGATAAAGCTTTAGGCGCACGTTTCTTGCCTGGTTCCCCTGGGAGAGTAGTTTGAGAGAATGTGAAGATGCTAGGCAGGGAAACCTTGCTTGCTGAAGGAACATGGAGCCGGTGGGCAAGGTGGTATTCTTCTGTCCCTGGGCATGAGGCATCCTAATCCCTCTGGATCACTTCCATCAGGAACTCCAGAGCCAGATGTGACTACATGTGCTGCCTCTCTCTTTGTTACTATGTAATCCCATAAGCGACTCTCTAAACCAGATTCATCTATATCTTTTTGGAGAAAACCTGCACAAAAATTACATCTAACCACCACTTGATTTTTCCAACACTGGGAGAGTCTAGCACCAGAGGGCACAGCAGCGGAATTGAAGAATGTTCCTTTAGAATAGAGGTGAGTGGTGAATCTGTGGAATTTATTGCCACAGACGGCTGTGGAGGCCAAATTATTGCATTTATTTAAAGCAAAAGTTGATAGTGTTATGTACTCCGTAACTGGGTTGCCAAACCAGCAGAAATGGATCACTCAGTTGGAGTCTGGATTACTAGAACTAAGAAAGTTTTATTAAAGAAACAAGCAACACAGTAATCGAAAGGATAATAAATGCAACAGTTCAGCAATGATAAACACACATGTGCACAGAATTAAGATAACAGGATCAATCAAGCTCTATCGTTGTCTAGGGGTAAATGACCAATTTCAAAGTGACACAAAGCCCAGTTCAATTTAGTTCAGTTTGCAGTAATCGTTGCCATGACGATGGACAACGTGGGGGGAGGGAGAGAGAGAACGAGAAAGACTGATCATTCAAAACGGCTTCCACACACAGACCTGCAATATTGCTCACAAGCAGCTTTCGGGCGAGTCCTTTGTGATGTCACCTGAGGTCACCAACTGTGACCCCTCCTCCAGATGCGGTCGATCCTCTGCAGTGAACCTGACACCCCAGGCAAGGGCGGACACACACCGGGTTCCCGCTGATCGTACCTTTCCACCCCGTGTGTCTAAGGCTTGGTTCCGCAACCAGCCCTCCAAACGACTCCCGCCACTTGTGGGGGGGGGGGGGGGGCACCGCTTCCAGGGTCTCGTTACCTTGTGGTGTCGTGTGTGCTGCCTTAGCGAACCTGTCCCTTTTTATCCCCCTGCTGGGGTATCGCCTGTCCGTCACTTCAAATAGTTCAGGGTTCAAAGGGGGGATCCGCTCTGGACAGCTCTCTCTCCCGTCCCTTCATTACACATCTCCAGATCGCCTGTCCATCACTTCAAACAGTTCAGGGTTCAAAGGGGGAGCTGATCTTGACAATACCCAGACTGATGGCTCCTTCATTAACACCTCCAAATGTTGCTTCATTGTGTGCCTTATCTCTCCCTCCCCTGAGGACAGGTGGCAGACCAACTGCTGATGCCACTGGTGCTATCCCAGGCCAGCAAACATCTTAATTTATGTGTATTCTCGTCACAATAGGTTCTTGATTGGTAATATTGTCAAATGTCACAGGGGAAAAGCAGGAAAACTGGAATGAGAGGGACAAATAAATCAGCCACGATCAAATGGTGGATCAAATGGAGCAGCGGGCCTGTTTCTGCTCTTGTATCTTATGTTCTTATGGTCTTAAGAGCTGAAACTCCAGGGAAGTTCAGTTTATTTTAATCACCGATCATGACCTTAATTAAAGGCCTAATCCAGAACTTTCAGATATGTAGTATTAGTTCTGCCTTAATCTTACATCTGATTTCACTCTGTTCAAAAGAACATGGAAAAATAGAGCACAGAACTCCGAACAGTACAACACAGGCTCAGACCCTTCGATCCACGATGTCTGTGCCTTATACAAAGGCAAATTAAACTACTCTACCTTCTCATTATCCCTATCTCTTAATTGCCGAGAGATCCATATGTCTGTCTAAAAGCCACATTATCACCATTTTCACATCTGTTTCTACCGCTATCGCTGGCAGCCTGCTTCAGGCTCCCACAATTCTGTAAAAAGTTTGTCCCCACTCATCTCCTTTAAAATTCTCTCTTACAGTAAATGTATGTCCTTTGGTATTTGATCATCCCTACCCTGGGAAAAAGACTTACACTGTCTACCCTATCATAATTTTAGAATTCTATTAGGTCTCCCATAAGCTTCAGTCACTCTAGAGGAAACAATCCTAGTTTGTCCAACCTCTCCTTATAGCTCACAGCCTCTAATTCAGATGGTTTTTTTAATAGGCATCCGTTAGTCTTGTGAGACCATGGAATTGTGCCTTGGAAGGTTTCCCTTGTTGCCTGTGCTGCAAGTCTTCCCTCTCCACATCACCAATGTTGTCCAAGGGAAGGGCACTAGGGCCGATACAGCTTGGCACCGGTGTCGTCGCAGAGCAATGTGTGGTTAAGTGCATTGCTCAAGGACACAACACGCTGCCTCAGCTGAGGCTCGAACTAGCAATCTTTAGATCACTAGACTGACACCTTAACCACTTGGCCATGCGTCAACACACAATTCAGATAACACTATGGCAGACTTCTTCTGTACTATGGTAAACCTCTTCTGTGCTCTTGTCAAAGCTTAACCTCCTTCCTGTAATGGGTCAACCAGAATTGCATACAATACTCCTAGAGCAACCTAACCAAAGTTTTGTATAGCTGCAACATGACTTCCTGACTCTTAAATGCAATGCCCCAACCCATGAAAACAAGCATTACTGACGACTCTATCTACTTATGTGGCTACTTTCAGGGAGCTATGGACTTGGAGTATTTCTGAAAATATTTCTGAAATCACCAAATATTTTTACTAAAGCAGAACACTGTGGTTACTGGATATCTGAAATAAAAACTGAAAATGTTGGAAATTCTTATTTGGTCAGGAAGTGTCTGTGAGTTCAGATCAGTGACGTTTCTCCAAAAACATTCCAATGGCAGGTATTGACTGAAGTGTCAACCCAGTTTCTCTCTACATAGATGCCCCTAACCTGCCGTCTGCTCTCAATATTTTATTGTTTGATTGGTGCTAATAAACCACTTTATCGGTTTACTTGTTCCTCATGTTTTATACATTTGAAAGCATATCCAAAATTTTCATATGAAACACAACATCTTGATTGTAAATCTCAGTATTCACCAAATTATATGGACTGTGGCAATTGTGCGGCATATAATTTCTGCTCCTGACGGCATTTTAATCTAATATTTCTTTGCAATAGTACATACTGTGTTCCTTTTCCATTAACACTATCTTTGAGGGATGAGATTTTCCATTAGAATTCATTACATTATTTTAGTGCGATCGAATACAATGACTGCTGCAGAGTATAAGAATTGAAATATATAGCATCCAGTAATGATGTCCATATAATGTAGAGTGATTGGCGTCCTGAATCAATTACAATGCATAGAAGAACCACAACTTAATTCAATTCAGTAGGAATTCCATGTAATATCACAAAGCAGTGAAGTTTATTCTTGTGTTTCCTTTACAATTAGTTTTAATAGAAAGTACACTTTGGAAAATGACACATTTTAATAACAATGTTGTATGGGACACAGCAACTTGAACACCATTGCTTGAACTACAAATAGTTCCAACTTCGCTGTTCCACACAGAGATGTCAGAACGTGACATGTAAAATAACTTACAAACCCATTAAATTCACAACATAACATGGTTGTTGTGAATCATAAAACATGTTCTGTCAAATTTTTTCTAGAAAAACTAGTATTTCATGTTTGAAAAATATAGCCTGCTAAAGTAACCCTGAGGCAAAGAAATATATACTTGTGAGTTGCCTCTTGTAAACAGCAACAATTTTCTAACAGTCTTCAAATGAATCATGTTCTATTTTTATGGACACGGCAGTTCCTTACTATCTATCAAGGATAATACATGCTTCAGTAACTGATGGCAGTAGTTTCATTAAAGGACTCACATTTACCTTTTTCTGTGTTAGCATGAGTATTTTGAATGACAAGAATTTCAACAATAAGGCAGTCAATTTCATAATTATTTTCATAACTTTCTGTGCAATAACCCAACTCTTCTTTATCAGAATTTTTCAGATTATACTTCTAAGGCAAGCTAAAATACAATTTATAAAATTACAGCTATGAATATTGTTAATGCAATAGCAAACAAATATATTTTAAAACAACTCTGTTGATGAGTACAGGATCCCCTCAGTGCTCTATAATAATAGTGTCTCTATGATGGTGTTCAAATTTTGCTAAGCTTCATCAAACACGTTCGGTGTATTAGCACCGTCTCTGTGCCTCAGACCACGTGCTACAAACAAAGGAATCATTGCAAATTGCCATTTCACTATGGGCTCATTCTGATTGTAAAAATACAATTTAAAACTGCAAAAAAAAATGCAGCAAATGTTGGAAATGCTCAGCAGTTCAAGCCCAATCTCGATTTTAGAACTGATGGTCTTTTATTAGGACTGGTAAAAGCTGGAGGTAAATAGGTTTTAAAATACAAGAAAGAGGGAACAAAGAACAAAAAGGAAAGACTGCAGTGGGATGAGAAGCAGCAGAGGTAAAATGACAAGTAGCAGTGACAGTATGAAGTGAAAAGCGGCTGCTAGTAAAGGAATGAAAATTCAACCTGGAAAAAGAAAATGGAAAAAAATATCTTAATTTACCAAAAAAATACTGCAAATGAAACAAACTGAAATATGGAAAATGCTGTAACTACTCCACAGATCATGCAAGTCCCTGGTACAGGTAATATTTCAGGTTAATGACATTTCAGAGTGAAAGGTCTTTGATCTGAGATATGATATCCATTGCTATCTTTTCAGACGTTGTCCGACCAACAGAATATTTCAGTATTTTCTACAGCTGAACTCAATGCAGAATCCAAGTGCCTGTTAATGTGCTTAGTTGGAAGATGAGATGTTATTCTTTGAGCTTTCTTTGACTCGCATTTCAAAAGTTTTGGCGACAAAGAACGGTGAAGGCAGAGGGCAAGTGGTACAAAGAATTAAAGAGATAAGGAAATGGAAGAGCAAGATCTCATTTGTGCATTGGGGAGGGGGGGAGTTTGATGTTTTTCTTTGTATGGGATCCATGGTTTTCTTTGTTCTGTGACTGTTTGTGGGAAGATGAATCTCAGGGTTGTATACTGCACACATACTTTGTTAATGTACTTTGAATCACTGGTAGACAGGTGGAGGAATTTTTGTCAATTTACCTTTTAAATTATGAAGGATATATTATCCCTGCGCTCCACAGTTAGGAGTTGCGATAACTATTCCTCATTCCCTTTACTCCAGATGCTCATAGTGTGTTCTTCGACAATGAAAATGATTCTGAAAAAATAAAAGTTTAAAAAATAGAAGCAGAAATAGATCATTCAGTCTCTTGCACATGCTCTACCATTTAACAAGATCCTGGTAGGTCTTTTACCTGAGTGCTAGTTTCCTACATAATCCCGTCTCCCTTAATTCTCTTAATATCCAGAATAGGTAAATATCCATATGAATATACACAGCAACACCACCTCCTTTGTCTTCCTGAACTGTGCATTCAATTGAACCAAGCAATTGTCCTGACACAAAAGCAGGAACTTATGGCAATATTTATCCAATTTGTTTCTTTTTCTCTAATCCTCCCACATCTACCCAATCATTTTACAATATGTATATCTTCGGGGAGAAACGTGCTTTGATTCCTCTGACTTCACTGTCTTCAATTACATCACAAGCTTCTATTGTCTCTGAATTATTGGGGCACCCCTGCAGATCAGGAAACTTAAAAGGCTTGCAAACAGCATTCAAGTCTTAAAACGTTTCCCTTTTTAGTAATTGATTGCATATACCTGTGGCAGATTAAAGAAATTAAATATCTGTAAAAAAAATCTAAGGTTATTAAGGGCTATTAAATTATTAAATTAGACAAAGGCATAATTAGAATAATTTTTAGTGCGGAAAAGCCTATTGTAGCACTTCAAGACAAATCTGTTGTTTCAAGTATGGCTGCTGCATTTAATTCTTACTGAGTAATCTTTCTGACTACTTCCTTAACCCATTATTTCTCTAATTGCAAGAGATCTAAAGAGATATTTGTAGTACTTAAACTCTGAACCAATTTAACCATTTGAGTGCGGAGTTTGTGTGCCAGCACTGTGGAGCATCCACAAAGCTGAGATTTTAGTGGGGGCTATGTGCAGCTTGAGGAAATTCAGTCAAATGGGGAAGGGGCATTAACAGGCGGGAGATGGGAGGCAGGCTAACACGAGAGAAGTCTTAAAATGAATCTCATTCTAGTAATGTTTTTCTCCTGTGTTGGAGAATTACTCTGGAGACTGCAACAGAGATAAGTTCATAGCACTGTTGATGGCACTGTTCACAAGGCGGAACAGCAAATTCAGCGTGTAGGAGACTTGACAATAATGAGAGACAGAGTGACCTGCTCCCTTGTGCTAAGGTAAAGGATATCACGAATCATTGTAAGGTATTCTAAAGAGGAAGAATGGACAGTCAAAGTTTGTGGTCCAAATAACTTTAGTAAAATGAGGCATGGGATCCTGCAATTTCAATAGGTTCATAGATTCAAAGTTATACACAGTGGAAAATGAGTGTTCAGCCTAATTTGCCATGCTAACAAAGATGCCTAAGCCAGCCTGTGGTGTAGTGGCATCCACTCCAGACTTCAAGGCGACTGGTCCCAGGTTTGAATCTGGTCAGCTCCCCACATGCTTTTCATTCCTGCTGGGTTGAGCTTCGAGCTTTTATTATGATAGGCATAATAAAAAACAGACAAAAATGCTTTAAAAAGCAGCATGGCTGCCATCCCTTCCTCCCCCTCCCCAATGTGCCACGAGGTGCAGAAAGGGACAACTACAACAAAGATGCCTGTCTAAACTAAGTCCACCCTGCCTACATTTGGCCCATTTCCCACCCACATATGTACATACCAATTTTTTTTAAAGTAGGAAGCTAGGTAGTGGATGAACAAATGAGAATCCATAATTTTAATTTCTCGATTATTTCTAGTGCTACATGTTAGCTAGCATGGGAACAGAAGGTAGGTGAGATGGCTGAATGCATGATTGGAGAGATAGTGCAGGAGATGGGGCTTTGGATTTCTGGATCATTGGGGGAAAGGTGGCACCTGTACATGGTGTACAGTTTGCAGCTAAACCAGAACATGACAAACATCCTTGGAGTTGGGTTTGATGTTGCTTGAAGACCCAGTTGGGGTGGGGAGATTGTTTAGATTAATTAGACAGGGGAATGGGACATAAAGTCAGAGTTCAATAAAGCATGGGGAATAGACAAATATGGAAGGAAAAATAAGTCACTCCAGTAGGCAGAGCATACAATAGACTCAACAAGGCACAGAGAAGGAATGCAAAGTTTAATTGCATCTAACTTTAATGCACAGAGTTTTTGGATTTACACATGGAAATAAAACACTGCTGTGGTTCAGAGGCCTTGTAGAAAGGTGAATAGGAATGGTAACTGGGAAACTCAACATTCCCGAGTGGGGAATCATTAGGCTTAAGCAACAGAGGTCATGGAGATGTGAAAGAGAAGGTGGCATTGCAGTATTAATCAAAGAGCCCATTACTGTAGTAATGAGGGAGGAGATCCCCAGAAAGTTTGCCAATAAGGACATAATGCCATATCCCTTGATAAATAAAATCTCCCTCTCCCTGTCTTGAATGTACTCAGCCATTAATCTACCACAACTTTCTTTTCACAGAGTGTCCAAGAATCACTACTGTCCCACACTGTCACAACCATGGATTCAGCAGTGCAGTAGATACTGCAATTGCGCTTGTGAATTTGCAGGTCACGTAATTATTATTTAATTGTGGTAGTATTTAACTCCATTCTTGTCGTTATAGTGTTTGTTGAGACTTGGACAGAGCATAGCAACGCTTCGCTGCTATTTTGCATTCGGCCTTCCCTGAGCTATTGGACTTTCAAATCAACTGACTCTGAAGACCAGCGGTATTTGTTTAATGTTTAGATGTTATTTTCAGCAGCAGTGTAGGCTTCATTTTCCTTTTGAGAGTTTTAGTTAACTGCCCTGCTTGGCCTAGCATTTATTGTTTTATTTTCCCTTTAACACTGTTCATATTAGTCTGTGAACTATCAACCTGCTTCAGTGTCTCTCATTCCACATGGGCCATATCCGAAGGCGGTAACATACACAGCCCATGACCCTCTATTTCTCTTACCTCCACCTGCCTTTCTAAGAGAACCTTCTATGCTCCTGTTGTACCAGCTTCTACCATCACCCCCGGCAGTGTGTTCTAGGCACATACCTCTACCTATCTCTGACATCTCCCTGAAACTTTCCTCCACTCATCTTAGAGAGACGTCCTCTGGTATTGGCCATTGCTGCCCTGAGATAAAGGTGTCAGCTGGCCTTCTGGGTATTTCCTGAATTTTGTGTTTTATCCTCATTGACCTTGATGTCATGGTATTGGGCAGGAAAGGTGCTAGCAGCTCACCAGAGGTGGATTGCAGTAGGATTATTGTGGGCAGGTTTGTAGGTCAGCACAACATTATGAGCAGAAGAGCCAATTTTTAACTGTATGTTGTATGATCTATGTCACTGTTTCAACTGGCCGACTCCTTGTTTTGAGACAGTGTCTCCCTCCCATTCCAGATGCCCCAAATGGAGTAAACATCACTCTCAAACAAATTACATTTTTCATGTGTTTCAATGAGGTCACCTCTCATTCTTTTAAAATCAAACAATAAACCCACCATCCCAAGAATCAAGCTGGTGAACATTTGCTCATCTCCATCTATTACAAACATACTGTATCATTCCACATCAAATACAGGGAGTTAATATTCCAACAGCCTTCTCACCACATCTCCATAGAACTAGAGCAATATGTCTCTACTTGTAACTGAATCCTTATGTGATAAAAGCCGGCATATCATGTGCTTCCTAATAGCATGCTGCATCTATGTGTTAGCCGTCAGTCTGTTGTGCACAAAGACAGTAACGTCTAACTGAACATCAACACTTTTCAATCTCTCGCTATTTAAAAAAATACACTTCTATTTTATTTCCATCAAAGAGTTTGTGTCTTTCTACATTATATTCCATTT
Source organism: Mobula birostris (assembly GCF_030028105.1). NCBI lineage: Eukaryota > Metazoa > Chordata > Chondrichthyes > Myliobatiformes > Myliobatidae > Mobula > Mobula birostris. The sequence goes on from NC_092385.1 coordinate 26,915,367, forward strand.
GCCATGTCCTTGCTATTCACTGAATCTGAAGCCTCTCTGCATCCTTTTCACAGCTAAGCAATCCCTAAGCTTTGTATTATTCATCAGCAGACTTTGATATCTTGCACTTGATCTCCTCATCTAAGTCACTGTGAAATACTGTGAACTAATGGGAATACCAACGTCTTCCCACCCTGTCTGCAACTGAAAACCAACTTTTTCACACTCTTTCCCAGTTCTGACAAAGGGTCTTGAACCCATAACATCAACTTTATTTTTTCTTACCACAGATGCTGCCTGACTGACAGAGTCCTTTCAGCAATTCTATTGTTAAACGTAATTTTCCTTTCATCGTTGCAACAGTCCCACTATTGTTTTCCAAGTGTTCAGTTATCATTTCCTTAACAACAATTTCTAGCATTTTCCTTGCTCACTGATGCCAAGCTACCTGCCCTCTCTATTTTCTCTCTGTATCTTTCCGTAAGCAGAGATTTGAATCACTGAAAACGTTAAGCATAAAATATAATTAGCACTTTATCGAATGTGCTCTTTAAATGTGTGCAAACATCCCAGGCTGCAACTAAGAGTATTGTGCAAATGTCTTAGGCACATGCACAATATATAGCTAGACTATACGCACAATACTGCAGTAACTTCATGCATTGCTCTATACTGCTGCCATGGGTAAAAGCCCCCAAATTTCATGATGTAGGTGAGTGATGATTAACCTGATTCTGCTATGGGTCTCTATCGTGGACCAAGAGTGGGAAGAGGGCAGAGAGAGGGTAATTACAGTTGGGAAAAGGGGAAGAGAGAGAGGGGAGGGAGCGGGAAGCACCAGAGTGGCATTCTGTAATGACCAATGAGCATATTGTTTTGAATCAAGTGACCCAGCCTGGTGTCTCAGGGCTGGGCATGTCTGCACCTGCGACACCCCTCACCCCGCCCCTGGCAGTACTTCTCTGCCACCTGTCCCACACCCCTCCCACAGCGCTTGGCACTCCACCTTCTCCATTCCCGATATCCTTTGCTCCAGCCAAATTTACAAAATCATTCTCCACTCCACGTTGACATATACAGCACAGTGCAAAAGTCTTAAGCATACTAGCTATGTGTGTGTGTTTGTGTGTGTGCCTAAGTCTTTTGCACAGTGTTGTAGAGAAATTCCAATGTGTTGGGGGCATCAGTGTTCATACCTTGTTCATCAGAAAAACCTGGCAGTCCATCACCCTGCTTCAATCACCCTTCCCTGGGATCCTATCCAGGATCATCCTAATTGTTTGTGTCCTTATCACCCAATGCTGCAAAGTGGAAACATTGCTAATCTTTGACTCATTCCAGCAGTCTTGTCTATTTTACTCGCATTATCTCCTATTCTTCTCCTTACTCCTTTAGTGCTTTGACTTTCATCTACCTACTGTCCTTTAAAACCATTTCCTTAAACCTCTTTGCCAAGCTACTCCCTCTCTGCTTTTAAATATTACCTTCAAAACAGAAGTGTCATGAGCCCTATGGGCCTCTGCGGCTTGTTGCAGAGTTTTGGGTTTCAGGGTTTCCTGAGCACCTATATTTACTAATTGTTAGAGCCGTTAAGCCCAGGTGCTTTCTGTTTGGTCTTGTCAGGTTGATTGTGTTGCTTGTGTTCTGTGATTATTTAAGGGGACTCTCGTTATGCTTGCAGTGTCACTCAGCCGTGCCTCTGATGGTATTCCTATGGCTAACCTCTTGTATCCTTCTCTTCACAGGGAGTCTGCCATTCCTCCACTTGTGGGCTGAGTCATCACCAGAGCTCACCACGACAGAGTCTTTCCTCCTCCGCTCCTGGCTTGTGCCTGTGCCTGTGCCAGCGACCTCCAACACAGAGAGAGTCTGCCATCCCTCTGCACCTGCGTCCAGTCCTACGAGCATGCACTGTGACAAGAAGGTTCTACTGAGCATTCATCTAACTCCCCTGCTCTATCATCAATGAAATTCCTACGCCCCTACACCTAGTGTACAGGTGGATGCTAGCCAGCTGGTGATGTAGTGGCATCCACACCGGACTTTGAGGCGAATGGCCCCTTGTTCAGACCCAGCTGGCTCCTTGCAAGCTTTCCATCCATACTGAGTTAAGTGTTGAGCTAGCAACTTGGCCTTGTAAAAACAGACAAGTGCTAGAAAAACAGCAAGGTTGCCACCCGGTGCACCACAAGGCAAAGAGAGGATCAACGACAGATGGATACACTACTTTGAGTGTTATTTTTTTCAAAAACTCAGATCAAGATATCACTATGTGTGGTTATTCTTTCCCAGCACCACATTTCCTAGCACCAGTGCAGTACAATTAGATTGACAATTATAATTATTTGTTTACCTGTCCTGGAATAAACATGCTTTCAAATTATTTATCCCTGATTTATGCTCTGTTGTTATTTGGGAAGATAATTCTCAGATGAGACCCAATTGTGATGTTTTCACATCAGAGTGTTAAATAAACAGAAACATTTCATTGCAAGCTGTTACTTCACCTCAAAATGTATCAGCTGTCAAGACAGTGTTATGGAATGCTTCTAATTTACTCCTGGAGTGTTTTAGACACAATTAATACATTGGCTAATATTATTACTAAGGATGCATTCAAGGTAACATTGATATTACAGTATAAATGTCTGCTGGCATTTCTTGCAGATATTATTGAATATGCAATGCAATTAATAGTTTGCACAAAAGATGTTCTTTCAATATCCATCATTTTATGTGTGCTGTGCATTGCTGAACGAATTAGTGTAAATGTTCTTGAATATTTCATTACGCCTGAGGTTTGAAGACTCATAACAATGATACAGCCCATTTCTAAAATGATCCAGAAATACACTTTCATTAAAACAAAGGAACAAAATGTAATTAAGCTCTGCTGATGGGCCTCTGAAATTCATTCATCAAAATGTTATCAAAAAATGAATTGCTGGAAATTATGAAGCAAGTTAAAAATTCAACAGACGTCTTCTGTAATTAGAACAAAGCAATATTGGAACAAAACAATCGCTGAGTAAGAAAATCTTTGCCACAAAGTTGTAAGAGAAGCAATATAAGAAAAAAAGATAAATGATATAGTTAGTAATTTATTTGTTTGCTGCTTAATGTTGTCATCTTATAATGTCGGGGTGCGTACCAGCTTTTGTTTTTTATTCTTGCAGGTACAGTTCAAACAGGTGGAGGCTTCTGATCTGTTCATTTATCATAATCATTATCAATACAGAGATTATGACTAACAGTTGGTGAAAGGTAGAAACTATCTGTTTCTGTTGGAATATTAAAGGTGAAAAATGAAAGCCTCACAATATGACAAAATCACATTTAAAGGAAGGGAAATTAAGCAGTAAAGAATAATAAATCATGGTTGCAATCTTAATCAGGAACATTTAAGCCAAGTGGAAATGAGTGCAGCATCAAGAGTCATTGAAATTAAGTAACTGATTAAATAAGTAACACTCTGTGTTTAATGCAAAGTGGAACAATGATTAGAAAAAGATTAATGGCTGTATTAATACTCAACAGTATATATTAAAGACAGGGTGTTTCACAAAAAAAATTGCATGGAAGCAGAGCTTATCGTTTCCGTGTTTGATATATATTCACTTCCATCTCTTGTTTGCTAAGCTTGCTATCTAAATAGCAGCTGCTCTTTGAAAGGTCGGGGCAGTTGCAAGTAAACTTTTAACTATATTACTTTGTTTGACTTCTAGTCGTAAATGAAAGTCAATCTTCAGTTCTTAAAATGTAAATGGAAAGCAGCATGAGGTTTAAAAAAACACTCTTTATAGAATAGCTTTGCAAATAGGCTCTGTATTTTGAAGATGCTCTGTCTGTAAAGAGTCACTGCACCTGCTTTTATTTGTGATCAAGAGTAGAGTATAAGACAATTTAATTTGGGGTGTTTCAAACAGACAAGCTGACTGTTAAATTAATTAGTTCAAGGTAGCTTGTAGAACCAGATGGATAATATCATTTAGCACATCAATAACTGATGTGTTTATACTGCAAATCCGACAGGGCTTAAAGTCTTCATTTCAGTTTAGAACTTAGCGGTGAACAAACGCAATACCATCACGCATGAGATTGAGAATGATTGCATAATTTATGGTCGGGACCCAAAAAGTGTCCTGAGGAAAATGTTGCAAGATATATGGTTGGATACAGCAACTACTTTCCACAAACGATCTAGCAGCAAACCATATTTTAAAATGAATCACTTTATTCTTGTTTCTATTTACATTCTAAGGAGGATGACAAACATCTAATCATGAAATTTCTGTGGTGGCAGTTATATGAATTGTGACCCAAAGCCTTAATGCTAATGTTACTGAGTTAGAAACTAAACTTATCTCAGTTTTCTATCTTGACTATGATGTAAAATACTATTTCACTATCTCATCCTCATCCTTTGATATTGTCTCTTGGAATGTCAGATTATGTTAATCTGGGTTAAGGACCATAGCTGGTAAAATGCTAAAAAAAAATGGTCTAGAGATTACACAGAAATTTCTGCATCTGAGCTAAATTGGAATTTATTGTGTTAGATTGTTCAACGAAACCAGCTCCAAAGTAACAGATTAAAATGTATGTAGTGCAGGGTCTACTAGTCATAAGTAATATTAATGCGGTGGGCTCTGAAGAAATACCTCAACAACTAATTAAGCCACATTACCAATTTAAGTGGATGTTCACTGTCATCTCTGATGCTCCAAAATATTAAAAACTAATCACATTAACATTTTAAAAATTATGTTTATAAAAAGCAATTAGACCACAAAATCATTAGAAAACACATAATTAACTAATTATGTTTAAATGGATTAAATTAGGTAAACATTTATAAGTTACAATATTACCTACAGCAATTCCTTTTCAAAACGCAAGAAATTCTTCAGGTTCTGGAAATCCAAAGCAACAAACACAAGATGCTGGAGGAACTCTGCAGATCAGACAGCATCCATAGAGGGGAATTAACATTTCAGGCTGAGACCCTTCTTCAAGACTGGAAGCGGAGGGGGCTGATGCCGGAGTAAAAAGCTGGGAGGAGGGGAGGGATGACTAACTAGAAGGTGATAGGTGAAGCCAGTTGGGTGTGAAAGGTAAAGGGCTGGAGAAGAAAGAATTTGACGGAGAGAAAAGAGGACCATGGGAGAAAGGGAAGAAGGAGGGGCACCAGGGAGAGGTGATAGGCATATGAGGAGAAGAGGTAAGAGGCCAGAGTGTTGAATAGAAGGAAAGGGGAGGGAAAACAATTACCAGAAGGAGAAATCGATGTTCATGCCATCAGATTGGAGGTTAGCTAAACGGTGTATGAGGTGTTGTCCCCTCAACCTGAGAGTGACCTCATCATGGCAGAAGAGGAGTCCATGGATTGACATGTCAGAATGGGAATGGGAATTGGCATCAAATTGGTTGGCCACCAGGAAATCTCGCTTTTTGCGGATGGAGCGAAGGTGCTGCACAAAGTGGTCCCCAATCTATATCAGGTATCATAGAGGACGCTGCATCAGGAGTACCGGACACTGTAGCTGACCCCAACAGATTTGCAGTTGAAGTGTTGTCTCTGCTGGAAGGTCTGTTTGGGGCCCCGAATGGAATGAGGGAGGAGGTGAAAGGGCAGGGCTAACATTTCTATCACTTGCAGGGATATGTGCCAGAAGGGAGATTAGAGGGGACAGACCAATGGACAAGAGAATTGGATCCCTGTGGAACGTGGAGAGTGGGGAGCAGCAAAGATGTGTTTAGTGAGAGGATTCCATTGAAGATGGTGGTTGTGGAGAATGATATGTTCAATGCGGAGGCTCATGGGGTAGTTGGTGAGGACAAGAGGAACTTTATACCCTTCAAGGTGACGGTTAGATGGGATGAGTGTGGATGTCTGGGAAATAGAGGAGATGCAGGTGAGGACAGCATCAATAGTGAAGGAAGGGAAACCCCATTCTGATGCCCTGGAAAAGGAAGTCTCATCCTGGACACAAATGTGGTGGAGGCAAAGGGCTCTTCTTTCATTCTCACCCCACCTTCCTCCTGACACTCATTTCTGCATACTTCATCTGCCTATTCACCTCCTTCCTCATCGCCATTCTGAGCACCAAAACTTTATTTCCTGCAGATTTGTTGGGGTCAGCTACTGTATCCAGTGCTCCCAATGCAGCTCCTCTACACTGGTGAGACCCAGCATAGATTAGGGGACCCCTTTGTTGAACACCTTCACTCCAATCGCAAAAAGCAGGATACCCCGGTGGCCAACCATTTTAATTCTAATTCCCACTCCCATTCTGACATATTGGTCCTTGACTTCCTCTTCTGCCATGATGAGATCACTCTCAGGTTGGAGGAGCAGCACCTCATATTCTGTCTAGATAAATTCCAACGTGATGACATGAACATCGATTTCTCCTTCTGGTATTTTTTTTTACCTCCCTCTTCCCTCTTCTTCTATTTCCCACTCTAGTCTCTTACCTCTTCTCCTTGCCTGCCCCTCTTCCCTTTCTTCCATGGTCCACTCTCCTCTCCTATCAGATTCCTTCTTCTCCAGCCTTTTACCTTGCCCACCCACTTGGCTGCACATCACCTTCTAGCTGGTCCTCCTTCCCCTTCCACCCATCTTTTATTCAGGTGTCTTCCCTCCTCCTTCCAGTCCTGAAGATGCTGCCTGATCTGCTGAGTCCTTCCAGCATTTTGTGTGCATTCCTCTCCAATGAAAGGGAGACCTCCCCTGCTGGTCTGATGTAGTACATTTGGTGGCTAAGATCTAGCTAGAAGAGCTGGGGCAGGAGTTGGTACTTCACCATCAAGGAGTACAGTCAGAGTGCAGTTATTGAAATTGCTATTCGATCTCTCTCAGGAAGTCGAGGATACTGATATTTGCCTATGTCTGCAAGGGATTTTCAAGATTTCTGACAATCAAAGAGAGAAGTGGAGATAGTGCTATCTGAAAATGTGTGCATTTCCCTGAGTGTGCATCAATTTAAATTCAGATTTTCTATAATACTCCCAAATGATGGCTTATAGCATTAGAGCAAGTTCAACTATATTCATCACAGGGGTATAATTAACCTTTACGAAATAGTAAAGTGGCAGGTACTTCATGGTTAATATTATGCTAAATAAATTATTCAATACACTTTATGCTGCAAAAAGAATACAAATCTTCATATTTTACCATGCTTAAAAATATTTTAAGAAAACTAATTTGCCTATGCATCAAATCAAGGTAGTATCAAAAACCAGATTGTATTTCAACTGAATTTTGCCGTTAACTGAAATGAAAGCTTCAGTCAACCTTCCCTGTCAATATCCTTTGGTTTGATCTTTGAATAGCCTCCAACAAGTTACTCTTCACCTTAGTCAAACTCTCTCACTCTCTGACACTCAAATAACATGAGCAGATGGTCCTCAGGGACTCCTGGATAGCAAATTGTGCAAGACTGGAATGATAACTCTGGTGCCCTCAGTCAAGAGTTGAAAACTGCTATGTTACTGCCAGTTGGCTGAGGTGCCAGTGTTTCCTCAGTCAATTTACGGATTGTGGCTCAAATTTTTTTGACTTCATAAAGTTAACGTGTGTGAAATTTCACATGCATAAACTTTGTTGATCAGTTTTCAAAAAGTGAAAAATATTGCTGCCTAGCAATTTTAATGAGGTATAACTGCATAAAATATTACCACACTACATTAAATTTAACAACATGAATGTTGCACAGTGCCTGCAAATATATATGACAGACACATTTGTCTGATTTATGGGCCTGGCTGTGGAAGCTCCATAAACATATCAGAATGCATGTTTTTATTTATGAGTTTCTATCCACAGCACAGACGCTGCAGTTGGTATAGTTAATTATTTAAGCACCTCTTTGATGGACTATAGCTCTCAGGACTGTTATACTTACTGTTAAAAGTTCACCTTAGTTTCTCTTCTACCTTGTAGCATCTAAAGGAACAGAAAACTATTTTAAATTCTGAAGATATGCAACAAATGTGTATATTGGCTGAAACATGTTCACCATAATGAAGTTTTATTTATTTTCCTATAAAATTATATTAAATGAATTCTGAATGCAATTACCTTTGATACCTTTCCTTTCCAAACACAATTTTTCATTTCCATTGTTGGTACAATTACTATGACGAGAGTAATAACTATTTCCTAACTCGATGTGCTATGAAAGTTATGGTACAAATGAATCTGAATGGCATTGATTTTGTATTGGGGCATTCCACCTTCAATGGACAAGCCCATGAAATAATCACTGCACGATTATTATTTATTCACAAAATTCAAGTTCAGGAAGTAAAATATTGCCAAGAGTTCACGACTCCCATGATTTTGTAATGCTTTCAGGTCTCAATGAGAATCATAGATCTTATTTCAAATGTTCAAAGACTGGATTTTACAAACTGTTCTTTAGAGATGCAACTAATCTCAAACCCCAGAAGTGAAACACCGAACAGCTACACAATATTTTACAGTGGCTAACATAACTAAAACATACCTGTTTCCTCAGGGAAGAGCACAGGCAGGAATTTGGACATTTAAAATACTATATACCCACATCTGGAAAATGTATCTGTACTTGAATACATTGGATTATAGTATAATTGAAAATATCAATAACTTGTATCTACAAAGAGAACCTTTACAAAGTGAGAAATACCAAGCCGTCACACCGGTCCTTAATTCCACACAAGTGTTTTCAGTCCCTCTGTTGTTGGGATAGGGTTTAGCATGACTACAAGCCGAACATTGCAGAGACCCAGGGGAGCCACCATGTGGTTCCTATTTGCAGTCATGAATAAAGAATGTGAACTTTTGAGTCTGTGTCCAATAAAGGACTTTAAAAGACATCACACAGTTCTTATAAACACAGAGAATGATAGGTGCCTGCAATAACTTCCGGGGGTAGAGATGGAAGCAAATATGACAGTGGAGTTTAAGAGGCTTTTAGATGGGCTCATAAATATACAGAGAATGGAGAGATTTGGATCATGATCAGACAGGAAAGATTTAGTTCAGTTTGGCGTCATGTCCAGCTCAGACATTGTGGGCTGGCGGACTGGTTCCTGCACTGTGTTATTCTATGTTCTATGTTTTTCCAACAAACTTGCATCTTGACCCAATAAAAGGGCTATCTTCACCGCAAACAAAGAATGATATTCATCTTCATTTCCCTCAAGCCAGTGATACCATGATACCATTCCTTCAATGCCAACTTAACTGCTAACAGTTCCCAATTCCGGATGTTGTAGTTTCTGTCTGCGGGGGATAGCCACCTGGGGAAGAATGCACACGGGTGCAGTTTACTGTCCAAAGGTGGCCCACCAAGAGCTGGAGTCGAGACACGCTATGAAGCTGGAACGAGAACTGAGCAAAATCAAAATGCTAGATGATATCTCTAATTAGGCTTACGACTGAGCACTGAAGCTCAGTTCAGGTGCTCCTTAAGTACTCAAGTCTTGGCGCCCAAAACATGACTGTCAATTAGCAGAACCACCCTGAACCCTTAAGGGGTGGGCGCCAGCTATCCATACTCCGGTGAGTTAGAGTGTCGAAACTCCGGAAGCTGGAATGGTTGGGTGTTGTCCCGTAACATTACTGGTTATTATTGTCACGTGTATCGCGATACAGTGAAAAGCTTCTCTTGCATACTGTTTAAACAGATCTAATCATTACATAGTACTTTAAACTGGAATAAGGTAAAACCATAACAATGCAGAATAAAGTGTAAAACCTACCAAAAGATTGCCCGTAATCAATTAAGTGCAAGATCATAATTGTGAGGTCAAGACTCCACCTTATCGTACAAAAGCCTGATGACAATGGAATGGAAGCTGTCCTTGAGCCTGGGGGCACACACTTTCAGGCTGTCATATAAGGCTTTTGCTTGCGAAGATTTGCCATTTTCTCTCTCTCTCTCCAAGACCATGCAATGAAGCTTCAATACAGCAACTCCAAGCAAACCTCATTTTAAGTACGGTTGGCCAGGAAAGAGCACACAAGTTTTTGAGTGTTCCTCAGTCTGAGTTTGTATCAAAAGGAAAATCCATCATGAAGCCACCAAATAAAAACGATCAGTATTGCTCAATAGTGACCTTGATGCTCAACTTACTATCCCAGAGCTGGTCATTTGACCCACCCACTGTATAATCTACTTACTATTTACACAATGAGACTATGACATAGGAGCAGAATTAGGTCATTTGACCCATCAAGTCTGCTCCGTCTTTTTCAAGTCTGACTTATTATGCTCTCGTCCCCATTCTCCTGCCTTCTCCCCTTAACCTTTAACACCCTTCCTAATCAAGAACCTATCAACCTCTGCTTAAATATACCCAGTGATTTGGCAAAGCCTTATGCAATGTGTTATAAGATCAGCTCCTGTCCGTACGTTGTTACAATATCTCAGTGCAGAAGCTTCCAGAGTCTGTACGGATTTGCAGAGAAAATCACTTTATTTTTTTTTGCAATGCAAATTATTGATATAAATTAAGTACTTGTTTGTTTGTCTAATTTCCTGCACTGCTCCAGTATCACTGGGAAGATGCTTCAGCATACTTTGCTGTCTAAACTTATCACAGGCATTAGCTTATTTACAGAAATAACGGAAATAAAAACAAATATGAAACATTATATAAAAGATACTATTTCATTTGCTGGGAAACTTTCCTGCAACCTTTTGTCAGTAGGTCTGCAGGAGAGCAGGGCAATGGTTATTAGCTATGGAGAATGAGATTCTGCATCGAATGGCAGAAAACTTATCCTTACCTTGCCTTTGCAGCATGAGGCTAACTCCACAAAGTCGCTCATCTAATAGACCTGTAGAAACTCGACAAACACTATCAGCACCAATCTACTAACCGAAAATTTTTATTATCCCTGCTTTGCTGGTGTAATTAGAACTCAGGGCCTTGAGATGGAGGAAAAAAGTATAATAGTGTTCTCAGCATGCTCCTTTCAACCCCATGGCAAGAGATTTTACACTCTGAAATTCTGCATATATTTTCCTGGATGAAATCTGCTGCAACCATTACTTGGCATATAGTTGTTCAATTTACCCAGAACAAAACAGGAGAAATAAAGGGAAGGTAATGAAGGAATCATTCTGCCTCAAGTGAACATTGGCAGAAAAAGAAAGTAGTGATTAATACTCCACTAACTTGCATCTGGAAAGCCTCTCCAGATGCAAGTTATGCATCACAATGAAATGTTTCAAAGCAATCTGAATTATCTGGACTTTCTGATCATCATCACCGTGTTGATCATGAGAGCTTGCTGTGTGTTTATTTAGCCCATATTATTGAAAGTCCTTTAAGACGAATGCAAGACTGGTTACCACATGGTGGACAGAAGTAGAATAAATATGAATCAACAAAGAATTTGCTGAGAGGACTTTGTGTGCCGACCAACATCATCATTGTCAAGCCAACTAGTTTATATTTCTATTCTTCATTTCGCAAATTGTAATGTTAAATTTTCTCTCCGTCATTCTTATCCATCCAAAATCGAGGCAGTTTTTAATCTTTTGTTTCTGCAGCAGACAGTTCGATGCAGGCAATCAGGTTCAGGGGAATTTCTCCAGTACTATGTTTGGTGATATTAGTGGAGTGCATCGCACCAGCAAATAAAGTCAATCAGAAATGGAACTGTTAGCATTCAGCTTATTAAATAGTTGCAAACTCAGGTTTAACGTCCATGTGGAAAAAGAATAAAACTGTAGATGCTGGAACAAAACTTGAAACGAAAACGGAACTTACACTCCACACTTCCCCCAGTACTGAGGGAGAGGCAATAGCCCATGAACTGGCTTCTCTTTCCACAGATGTTACTTGACTGGCTGAGTTCTTTTCAGCATACCTGTTTTCATTTGAAATGCATGCGTGTCAAACATTGGAAATCAAGAAATTATCGAAGTGTCTAAATGCTCCATCACAAGGTTGCACTGGGAAATCACCTGTCAGATCTGAGATCAGATTTATTTCAATGGGAATTATGGGAAAAGTAAATTAGGAGACAAAGGGATTATTATGTGTTTAACAATTCTATTACTTTATTTCAGTGTTTTTAATTTATGTCTTGTTGGGTATTTTTGGCTTGCAATTTAGAAAAAGAGATACCTAATGTTTCATGATTTTAAATATTTACACTTAAAGCCTGTTGTCATGTGAACAAAGTCACTGGAGAGACGTAAGTTGGAGGCGACATCAGGTGCACGGCAACTCTGGCAGGGTCTGCAAGACATTACTTCCTACAAAGCAAAACCCAATAGCATGAATGGCAGCGATGCTTCACTACCAGATGAACTCAATGCCTTCTATGCACGCCTTGAAAGGGTGAAAACAACTACAGCTGTGAAGATCCCTGCTGCACCTGATGACCCTGCGATCTCCATCTCAGAGTCCAATGTTAGGCTGTCTTTAAAGAGAGTGAACCTTCGCAAGGCAGAAGGTCCCAATGGAGTACCTGGTAAGGCTCTGAAAACCTGTGCCAACCAACTAGCTGGAGTATTCAAGGACATTTTCAACCTCTCACTGCTATGGACAGAAGTTCCCACTTGCTTCAAAAAGGCAACAATTATACCAGTGCCTAAGAAGAATAATGTGAACTGCCTTAACCACTATCGCCTGGTAGCACTCACATCAACAGTGATGAAATGCTTTGAGAGGTTGGTCATGACTAGACTGAACTCCTGCCTCAGCAAGGACCTGGACCCATTGCAATTTGCCTATCACCACAATAGGTCAATAGCAGACACAATCTCAATGGCTCTCCACACGGCTTTAGACCACCTGGACAACACAAACACCTACGTCAAGATGCCATTCATTGACTATAGTTCAGCAATTAATACCATCATTCCCACAATCCTGATTGAGAAGTTGCAGAACCTGGGCCTCTATACCTCCCTCTGCAATTGGATCCTCAACTTCTTAACCAGAAGACCACAATCTGTACGGATTGGTGATAACATATCCTCCTCACTGACAATCAACACCGGCACACCTCAGGGGTGTGTGCTTAGCCCACTGCTCTACTCTCTATATACACATGACTGTGTGACTAGGCATAGCTCAAATGCCATCTACAAATTTGCTGACAATATAACCATTGTTGGTAGAATCTCAGGTGGTGACGAGAGGACATACAGGAGTGAGATATGCCAACTAGTGGAGTGGTGCCGCAGCAACAAGCTGGCACTCAACGTCAGTAAGATGAAAGAGCTGATTGTGGGCTTCTGGAAAGATAAGATGAAGGAACACATATCAATCTTCATAGAGGGATCAGAAGTGGAGAGAGTGAGCTGCTTCAAGTTCCTGGGTGTCAAGATCTCTGAGGATCTAACCTGGTCCCAACATATCGATGCAGTTATAAAGAAGGTGACTGCTATACCTTATTAGGAGTTTGAAGAGATTTGGCATGTCAACAAATACTCTCAAAGACTTCTATAGTTGTACCGTGGAGAGCATTCTGACAGGCTGCATCACTGTCTGGTATGGAGGGGCTGCTGCACAGGACCGAAAGAAGCTGAAGAAGTTTGTAAATTTAGTCAGGTCCATCTTGGGTACTAGCCTACAAAGTTCCCAAGACATCTTTAGGGAGTGGTGTCTCAGAAAGGCAGAGTCCATTATTAAGGACCTCCAGCACCCAGGGCATACCCTTTTCTTACTGTTACCATCAGGTAGGAGATACAGAAGCACACACTCAGCGATTCAGGAACAGCTTCTTCCCCTCTGCCATTCAGTTCCTAAATGGACACTATCTCACTTTTTTTAATATACAGTATTTCTGTTTTAGCACATTTTTTGTAATCTGTTCAATATACATAATTGGTTTACTTGTTTGTCTATTATTATTATTTTATTTATTTTTTCTCTCTCTGCTTGATTATGTATTGTATTGAACTGCTGTTGCTAAGTTAACAAATTTCCCATCACATGCTGGTAATAATAAACCTGATTTTGATTCTGGTAGAAATAAAGTAGTCTCTTTATTTGACAAAATGAGACACAACAGGCATCATATTGAGACCCTTTTGGAGGATGAGGCCTACTTGACCCAACACTACATGACATATGCTAAAAATCAAATTCAATATTTACAATGGATCCAAAATGTTTCCTTTGAACTAGAAACAATCTCCACACTTCCCTCTTTGAGCCCATACTACAGACACCCAAATGAATTTAAATCAGCATTGTCTAGTCTTCCAATTAACAGTTCTTAGAAACCCATTGTTCAGAGCTGCATTTTAAATTTATTCTACAATCTATATTCTGATCTGAATCTAAAGTTTGTTGAAGTTATTTGTTATATATGCTAACCCCCAAAATTGCCCCAACAGAGACCATTTAAAAAATCGCTCTCGGTTTTTACCTCTGGCAAGCCTATGAGTGGAGCTTTGCATGCTACTGGGGGAATTTTGGGGGCAATTCTCCTCACGGCATATCCAGAGATCCTGATGCTATTTAGATCCATTGCCGGAGTTTGAGACATGAGGGCCAGCCAACTTGGTCCTCTGTATCGTGACGAGCTGATAAAAAACATAGGCATTCATCGGTGCTGATCCATAAAAGGGTGGCACAATAAAATCAAAGTTTCTGGTAGATGCAGCAGGCCAGGCAGCATCTGTAGGAAGAGGTACAGTCGACGTTTCAGGCCGAGACCCTTCGTCAGGACTAACTGAAGGAAGAACTCTTCTCTGAGGCCTGAAATGTCGACTGTACCTCTTCCTAGAGATGCTGCCTGACCTGCTGCGTTCACCAGAAACTTTGATATGTGTTGCCTGAATTTCCAGCATCTGCAGAATTCCTCATGTTTGCATAATAAAATCAGGCACTTTGATTCATTGAATCTGCACTTATTTCTGCTACTTCCCTCCTCCTTACATAATTATGCAAGTTCCAAGTTCTTTTTTGAATTAATTACTTGCTAATTTGCTCCTTTACTATATTTTCTCATTTTATCGCTTTTGTTTTGATAATTCTCTACTGTTTCTTAAATACTCTGAGTCTTCAGGTCTAAGTTTTCTTCTTGTTGTTTCAAGGAGGAAAGGTCCTGACATCAGAACTCCAGACTATGAACTGTCCAGGTGGATGCCCTTTAAGTAATGCCGAAGCAGAGCTCATGTGCTGTGAGGCTGCAGATGGATGAGTGGTCACAGATGATACATGCTGGATGTCATGTTGGTGGTAATCAGTGGTCTACATGCTACTGCGTACATCCAGCACCTATCTGCAGCACCGGATCAACTGCATGACGACCCCCGGAAAGAATATCGTGCACGTTTGTGCTCCATGCAATTCGTCCTCATTTCCTATTTCAAAACTAATTTTATAGAAATGTAATGGCACAATGAATACAAATGTCAGATTCTCCGATATAGTTTCTTCTCGTTGCATGAGGCATAGGTTTTTTATTCATTCTTGTTTTGCATTTTGAGAATATATTCAATATTGCAATAAAATCTATGCCTGTGATAATGCTTAGCTTGACTCCATAAAGCATTTGGATAACTTAAGTTGAATATGGTTTGTGCTTCATTAGCTTTGTGCTATTATGATGAATATTTCCACTCAAGTAGACTTCATATTCATTCCTGAAGGCATTCTCATCACATTCTGCCAGCATTAAATAAATTCAATATCACACAACAAATATTAATCCCAGACCTCTCAGTAGAATGAGGGATATTAGATTTGTGGAACTCATTTAGAACAAGTGGTAGAACAAGAAATCAGAACCCAAAAGAATTGGGAAGAAGCTAACAATATTCTTTTTAAAAAAGGGATTCGAGCTTGTTAGAAATGCCCCTAAAAAAAGGAAGATTTTCAAGTATGTAATAATCAATGTAACCTCACGGTGCTGCAAGGCGTTTTACAGGCATAATGAAATGTTCCGTCGCCAGTGTTGTGATGAGGGAAATGTAGCAGCCTAGTTTCACACAGTAAGTTGCCAGAAGTAGTAATGAAATAAAGACTGGATTATGAAAGTCCAAAGTAAATTTATTCTCAAATTACGTACATGTCACTATATACAACCCTGAGATTTGTTTTCTTCTGGGCTTGCTAAGTAAATCCAAGAGCCATAACAGAATCAATGAAGGGCTGCACCCAACAGGGCCATACAAACAACCAATATGCAAAAACAGACTGTGCAAGAACAAAGGAAAAATAATAATAAATAAATAAATAAATAAATAAATAAGCCATAAGTATTGAGACATGAGATGACGAGTCTTTGAAAGTGAGCCCATAGGTTGTGGGAACAATTCAGTGAAGTTATCCCCACTGGCTCAAGAGCCTGATGGTTGAGGGGTAATAATTGTTCCTGAACCTGGTGGTGACAGTAACTTCTTCCTGATGGCAGCAATGGGAAGACAACATGGCATGGCCCTGGCTGATGGGAGTCCCTGATGATGGGTGCTGCTTTCTTGCAACAATGCTTCATGTAGATACGCTCAAAGGTGGATAGGGACTGTGATGGACTAGGCTGTATCCATTAATTTATGTAGCATTTTCTGTTCATGGGCATTGGTGTTCCCATACCAGGCTGTGAAGCAACCAGTGAGTATACTCTCCACCACACACCTATAGAAGTTTGTCAAAGTTTAAAATGTCATGTTGAATCTTCACAAGGAAGTAGAGGCACTGTTATGCTTTCACCATAATTGTACTTATGTGCTGGGCCCATGGCAGGTCCCCTGAAATGATAAAACTTAAAATTGTCGACCTTCTCCACCTCTGATTCTCTGATGAGGACTGGCTCATGCACCTCTAGTTTCCTCCTCCTGTAGTCAATAATCTGCTCCTTGGTCTTGTTGATACTGCGTGCAAAGTTGTTGTTGTGACACCCCTCAGCCAGATTTTCAATCTCCCTCCCATCAGCTGATTTGTCACCACTTCTGATCTGGTTTTTAATCTGGCTTTAGCAATGTTTATTTTGGTGAGGTCTCCCCACTGCTGTTCAAAGTGTGGCCTTGGTGAAAAGTCACAGCCACAGCTCCAAAGAGCAGCACGTTATGATGTTCAACGTCTTTCAGTTTTATTCTGAAAGATCATACCAGATCATTGTACTCAAGTCCCTGCAGTGCTTGAATCTATAGTCTTCTGACTCAGAAGGATAACAGCTATGCATTGAGTCATAGTTTACCTGAAAATAGATGAATAACCTTGAGGGATAATTACAGTATCTGGACAAATCAACAAAGATTATCAGGCTGCATGAGATTACCCAGATTTGGGCAAGCTTCCTACAATCATTGTTTTTCCGAGCTCACCTAATCTTGCTGAAGGCATATTTTCCATCTCATCATCCTCGAATGGCAGCAGATAAAACCCAGTATATCCTTTTCATATGTCCCAGAATAAGTACCAAAGCAATTCACATTATCTTTGAGCAATCCCTTTCCAATATAAATATATTCAGTAATTTTTTGAAATGGGAACTTATTTCAACTTACATTCAATTTTCTGTATACAGTATCAACAAGCAATAATTAATAGTCAGAAATGACCTTACTTCAGTACAGTGTTCCCAGTGGAAGAAAAAAAATAGAATGAATGATTTGTTGACTTTGTGTGTGCTTAGAAATAAATTGTTTAATGATCATTCCATAACAGCTTCAATAACTCAAAACTCACTTGGGGTAACTTTTTTTTCTCAATCAGTGGAATATGTTTAGTTATTTATAGCCTGCGTCAATGTAACATGGATAGCAAAAATCAAGGACTAATTAGTATATAATGACCATTATTTAAATAACAAACCGCTCTATGAAGTATTGGAGACTGGAGCCAGTTCTGCCCAGTCCTTTGAAACAAAATTACAGACTATAACTCGAGGCAGCTTTCACTAAACAGAGTGTGCAGTAGATGGCAAACATCCAATGTTAGCTTCAGATATGAAACCATACCTCTGCCGCATTCGATAATTCCCAATACCAAAAGCTTTCCAAAAGAAACCCTGTGGCCTCTTGGGACTGTCTTGATAAAGAACTACCACTGTTTTTCTAAAATAAATTACAATGCCATTTAGCCTTTTGGGTTAGAAGTAGGTCAGTTTCAAGGGTTTAAATGTTTTATACATTGTTTAAACCTTTCTGGTTCATGTATATGTACCTCAGTTCTTTTGCATACGGTAGATACTGACATACGATATATACTGCTTATTCATTTCCATAGATGCTGCCTGACCTGCTGAGTTCCTCCAGCATTTTGTGTGTGTTGCTTTGGATTTCCAGCATCTGACGATTTCCTCATCAATATATACTGATTTCAGCATTAAGGTATTCCAGAGATGAGAGCCACATTATCATTTGAAAACCAAGACACTCCCAAATAGATACTGTAGATCTACTATTTTTCTCCATAAAAAGCCTGTTTTCCTCATTCTAATGAAAACCTGTTATTTGACCTGAAGTAGTAAATTTTTCTCTTTCCCCAGAGTCTGCCCAACCAACTGGATATTTCCAGCATTCTCTGTTTTTAATTTAATAAAAAATGTTAAAATAGAAAACTACTTTTCTTCTCATGTTTATATCTGTGCACTTGTAATGCTGCTGTGACACAGTTGTTTCCTTTGGGACCAATAAAGTATCTATCTATCTAAAAAGGGGTTTCACTAATTTAATTGGTTTGGCACAGCATTGTGGGCAAAAGTACCTGTTCCTGTGCAGTACTATTCTGGTTTTTTCCTAAAGTTCCTCCTGTGCACAACTTCAGGCAAACAGTAAATATGATGATGTTCATTCAATGGATCCCTGAATAATCTAAATGCATCCCTCATTGGCATTTCAGAGGCCAACTGCATCCAGATGATTCACTAATTCCAAAATAATGCAGATTATATGAACCTAGCTCAGATTAACATCTTGCAAAAAGGATCAAAGTCAGCAAAGAGAAGAAAGAGAATGTATTCAATCTTACTTTTCAATGGAATGAAGCAAAAATAAAAGTTGTTGGGCTGGATTTTAGAATCAGGGGCAAAAGAATAGCATTGCCATTCACTGTGTTAAAAGCTGCCAGCAGATCTTATGTCAGTTTTAGGCGCTGGCTTCCTCTTAACCGACATCAACTTAGAGCTGGCTTCTTCTGCAGGGGAGCTGTGTTCTCTAGGAACAGTGCAGTTAGCAAGGAGTCTGATCCCTGGCTGTATTGCCTACAGCATGTGCAAGATATCAAATACTGTACCACTAGTATACACACACACACACACACATACACCAATGGAATCTTTGGAACACTTATGTCAGAGAATGGATATCCGAGGGTTAAGTTTTTATCAAAAATTGTGGTAATTATTTGGAACAAGCTGCTGGGGAAGGTGGAAGAGTCACATACAATTACAATGATTTGTAAGGAACTTGCACTGGTTCTTGGATAGGGAAGGTATAGAGGGTCATGGGCCAAATCTAGACTGATGGGATTAGCATAGATAGACACCATGGTTGCCATGGAGAAGGTAGGCTGAAAGGGCCTGTCTATATGAATTGATGTTCCTAAGAGGAAGCCATTTGGCCTGTTGTGTTTGTGCCATTTGATAAAGATCTTTCTAATCAAATCTGGCCTTTCACAATTGGCCTGTTGTCCTGCACTGTACAGTTTTTCAGATCCATCTCCAGACACTTTTGAAAAGCAGTGGGGATTTCTGCCTCCATCAGCCTTTCAGAAAGGGAGTCACAGACTTCAGCTACCTTCCGAGTGAAAGAAATTCCTCATCTCCATTCCACTCCTTCCATCACTCACCTTAAATGCATGTTTCCTCTTCCTAAATAAATTTCAGTTGTTCATTGTCCTTCTCCATGCAATCAGCACTAAAGATCAAAATTGAAGATCTAATATTCCAAGGGCAGATCCTCTAAGATAATAAAAGCCTACCTTTGTACCTATTTTCTGCACACTTTTGACTGGTCATATTAAATGATACTCTAGAAAAGATCAAGGACATAAAGACTATTGTGATTGAATTGGGTTTGCTGATTGTGAAATTCTAAACTCAAACAAAGACTTTAAGCCCAATCGGATATAATTAGCCATGAACACTCTCACTAAAGGGAGATTATACTGTAATTACTCATCCTTCAAAGGCTAGCTCATTTCTCTGTTTATTCTCCACAGCAAGTTTATCTGCCAATGCTCACTACTGTCCTGACGAAGGGTCTCGGCCCGAAACGTCAACTGTACCTCTTCCTATAGATGCTGCCTGGCCTGTTGCGTTCACCAGCATTTTTTGTGTGTGTTGCTCACTACTTGAGTGATGGGTCCCCTCTCCCTACCAAGGGGAAGATACTTCCAGCTAACAAAGTAGTATAAAACACAGTTCATTTACTTTCAGTGATTCACGTTTAAATCAACATAACAATCCTAAAACACATTTAATACTCACAGTGGATTTCTATCTTAAACATTTCCAAATCACAAAGCATTTCTGAAACGTAAAGGATTAAGAATTTCCAAGACACAGGTACAATTCCCAAAAGAACATATTAACAATGCAGACAACAAATCATCTGTTGCAGAAATCAAAGCAGAAGGAATGGATTCTAGATCTTCCATGTTTTCTGATGTTGCTTATCCTATTCCTAACAAGCCTGAACTGCTCTCTACATTTATACTCCTTTTCTTCCAGTTGAGTGACTTCGCAAGCATGTAATATTTCATCAGATATCCTTTTAATACAAATAGTCCAAAAACACTTTTTGGAGACATAGATCTTGGTTTCCTCCCATTAATGCTGCAAAACTAACTTCAGAGTACATAAAACCTCCAACTATTAACACATCAGTTATTGATATGCTAGGTTATATTATCATATTATCCATCTCTTCCGCAAGCTACCTTGAACTAAGCAACTTGTTTGTTTGAAACAACTAAATTAAACAACCCATTGTTCTATACTCTACTCTCAAGCAATATTAAAGCAGGTGTGGTGACTCTTTACAGACAAAGCATCTTCAAAAAAACAGAGCCTATTTGAAAAGCTGTTCTATAGAGTGTTTTTTAGGCTGCTTTCCATTTACATTTTAAGAACTGGAGAACGACTTCCATTTACAATCAGAAGTTAAACAAAGCAATATAGTGGAAAGTTTATTTACTCTGTGACCTTTCAAGTGGCAGCAGTGATTTAGAAAGCAAGTTTAGCAAACATGAGAGAGAAGCAAATACTTATCACACTATCTACATATTCTCAGTCAAACATTTTCATTCTGATTTCACTTGTTTCAAAATAGTTCAATAGAAATTTGTTGCGTACCACCTGGTTCCAATTTTTGCCATACAGAGTTAAAGACTTGAACTGTTTTTAAGAATATCTGGTTATCGGTTGCTCTTTTTTATGTTGTTTCTTTGGGTGATGTTCATTGGTGCAGATGAACTGATGAACGATGAACAGATTACAAACAACACAGTGCTAGACTGAATTGAACTGAGTTGAACTTGATATGCCGGGACTCTTTTGATTTTGCATTTTATATTCTGTGTTTCTCACTCTTTTTTTGCCGTTTACACAATTTGTAATTTTTTTGCACATGGGGGTTTGATGTTTTTCTTTGAGCAGGTTCCATGCTTTCCTTTGTTTCATGCTGCCTGTGAGAAAATGAATCTCAGGGTTGTACTCTGCATGAATATACTTTGAATCTTTGAATCTTAACACATACAAAATGCCAGCAGAACACATCAGGTCAGACAGCATCAATGGAAAGGAACAAAGAGTTGATGTTTTACGTCGAGACCCTGAGTTCTTCCAGCATTTTGTTTGCGTTACTCTGGATTTCCAGCATCTGCACAATCTCCTGTGTTTAAGAATATCAGAATGTTTTGATAATAGAAGTTGTAGACGTACTTGCTGTTTAGAGCTTGGCTGAAATTATGTGAAAGCTCAGAGGGGTGTGAAAAGCAAAATAGTGACACACTAAGAAGATGAGAATTGATTGGCAGCTAACATAAAAGAGAACTCAAAAGTCTTCTGTAGGCATGTGTAAATGATTAGTAGGAGGAATGAAGCTGATTAGAAAACTCAAAATGCTGAAATGCTTAGTGGGCCCAAATTATCTGAAAAGAACAAGCTACGGATGCTTGGTGAAGTGACACGTCTGGCAGCAAAAAAGAAGAGACACAATATAGACTAAATAGGACAAATATAAAAGGAGCCAAGGACAGATATTTCTGAGCATATGCACACCAGTTTATTGCTGAGTAGTTTAAGAAAGCAATTAATTAAGCACTTGGCATCCTGAATTTCGTAAGTGGACATAAAAAGTACAAAAACAAAGTGCTTACACTGAATTTTTATAAAGAATTGTTTAGGTTACAGCTAGGATAACACATTTATACGCAGTCAGAAGAACGCAGAATTAAGAGAGGGTATGGAACTGATTTGCAATAATGTCTCCAGAGATAAAGAACCTTAGTTATGAAGACAGGGAGTAAATGTTTCCTGGGCTGATGATGTTGAAGACGTCTCCACAATAAGAGGATATGGGCTTACATTGATTAGCAAAAGATTCAGAGGTACTGTGTGAGGGAGAAAAATAACAGTGATTAGTTATGACCCAGCACTCACTGCCTGAAATGGTGCTGGAATCAAATTCAATTGTGGCTTTCAAAAGGGAATCAGGGTAAGTATTTGATCCTGTTGAGGGTGGCAGAGCAGCCGAGCCACCAGAGCTCCCGTACTCTGAGTACAACGCCAGTCCCTGGCGCAGTCTGCGTGGAGCATATGTCTCTCTCCCCCGGGGAACACTGCCTTTGCCTCCCACAGCAGAGAAGATGTTCAGGTTGCTAGATTAACGCCACTGTGACTTCCCCCTCCAAGCTGCAGAATCTGAGGGGAGCTGATGAATATTAGGAAGAATAGATTACAAGGGAGGTTGGGGAATAGGAGAGCTCTGTGAGTCAGCAAGACTCAATGGGATGAAATAGCCATTACTTCTTTGTAATAGAGTTGTTTAATTACTCACAATTCTACTACGAAAATCTTCTATAATGTGAAAATAATTGCACAGCAATTAAGGGAGAAGATTGGAGTGGGGCTGACCGGAATGATCCATTGAAACCTGGCACAGACTCTGTGGCCAAACGTGCTGTGCCGTAGCAATTCTGTTATCTGATTGGTCGAGAGGCAAAACATATTTCACACACATTTAATCAGATGTAGAAGTATTTACCACTCTGAGCTGCATATAATTTTAACTCCTGTGTATATGATCGTATATATAAACCAGCCCAAGAACACAAAATAACTCAACAATAGCTTATCTCTTGTGTGTTTATCAAATCCATTTAGTGATGGCTGCAAGGAGGAGTTGCCCATGAGTGGAGGATGCAGGTATATTTCCACTGTTGTCTGTCAGGAGTTTATACGTTGTCCCTGTGACCGCGTGGTTTTCCTCCCACAGTCCAAAGACCTACCAGTTGGTAGGTTAATTGGTCATTTTAAATCGTCCCCTGATTAGTCTAGGGTTAAAATTGGGGGTTGCTGGGCAGCGTTGCTTGAAGGGCCACAAGGGCCTATTCCACAATAAATTTTTAAAAAAGGAAATAAATAAGTAAATCTCATCTGGCCTTCAAAGGAGTTTACCAGAACCATGTTGACACAAATTGCTCAGTCGGCAATAACAGCAAAGGCAAGGTTTGATTGCAAACAAAAACGGACGTGTAGAGCATGCCTGGTGATTCTGATGCATGCAACACATACACTTTATTAATTACCACCCACACCTAATAAAGTGGCTGCTGAAGGCATGTTTGTGGTCTTCTGTAGCCTATCCACTTCAAGGTTCGATGTGTTGTGCATTCAGAGATGCTGTTCTGCACATCACTATTGAACCCATGGTTATCTGCATTACTTTCACCTTCCTGCCATCTTGAACCAGTCTGGCCATTCTCCTCTGATCTCTCATTAACAAGGTGTTTTCACCCATGGAACTGCCACTCTCTGGATCTTTTTTCCTTGTTACACCATCCTCTGTAAAATCTAGGGACTGTTGTGAGTGATAATCCCAGGAGATCAGCAGCTTCTGAGATAATCAAACCACCCCTGTCATGGTGCACTCACAAAGGACTGGACCCAGGTACTGGAGAACGGTAGGATCCCCAGGAAGAGATGGAAACAAGAGGTTAGACATCAGAACCAGAGCATCAGAGGAGCAATCGAACCACACCATGAGACAACTCATTCTCTCCGCCACAGTGACCCCACCCCTGGCCTCTTTAATCATGGGATGCGGGAATCATCGTCCTCTTTAATCATGGGATGCGGGAAACGTGTCAGCCACAATTAACTCAACAAGATTAAACCAAAAACACAAGGGCTTAACAACTCTAGTTAAGATATTGATTAGTAAATACAGGTTCTCGAGAATCCTAGCAGCTCAACGCTCTATGGCAAGCCACAGGGCTCATGGTAACCCCGTCTGGCACCAACAATCATTCCACGGTCAAAGTCACTTAAATCACATTCCTTCCCCATTCCAATGTTTGATCTGAACAACAACTGAACCTCTTGACCATGTCTGCATGCTTTTAAGCATTGAGTTGCTGCCACATGAGGGTCCAATTAGATATTTGCATTAACGAGCAGGTGTGCTGACTTTTCGTCAAAGGAACTTCACAACGCAACTCTCCGCACAAACAACGATGTAACTATGTTGACCTCAGGCCAGCAACCTGGAACGTGAATTCTGTTATACCCTCTGTACCAGTACTCACTCAGACCACCTTTCCAATTTTTAACACCAAAATAGGGGATCTCTGTTGACCAGCTGATCAGTCCTTTCTTCCCCAGCCCTTGGGTTCTTCTTTGTGATGGTGGGTGTCTTGAGAGCGGTATTGCTGTTAGTACACTCGAAGTGTCCACTTTTATATTCGTCCATTATCAATTCAAATCTTGCATTCCAGTATCCTTGGCTGTAGGTCATCTGATCGACTTTTAACACTTTTTTATTGTCTCTGCTCTAGGCCAGCATCTATTTACTGCCCTCTTCCCAGCAAGTGACGATTGGCAATTTATGGCTCTTTGTTCTCTTCAGTAACCAGAATCAGAATCAGGTTTATTATCACCGGCATGTGACGTGACATTTGTTAACTTAGCAGCAGCAGTCCAATGAAATACATAATCTAGCAGAGAGAGAAAAATAATAATAATAATAATAATAAATAAAATAAAACAATAATAAATAAACAAGCAAATCAATTATGAGTATTGAATAGATTTTTAAAAATGTGCAAAAAAAACAGTAATACTGTATATTAAAAAAAAATGGATTAGTGTCCTAAGCTTCAATGTCCATTTAGGAATCGGATGGCAGAGGGGAAGAAGCTGTTCCTGAATCACTGAGTGTGTGCCTTCAGGCTTCTGTATCTCCTACCTGATGGTAACAGTGAGAAAAGGATATGTCCTGGGTGCTGGAGGTCCTTAATAATGGATGCTGCCTTTCTGAGACATCACTCCCTATAGATGTCCTGGGTACTTAGAAGGCTAGTGCCCAAGATGGAGCTGACTAGATTTACAAACTTCTGCAGCGTCTTTCAGTCCTGTGCAGTTGCCCCTCCATACCAGACAGTGATGCAGCCTGTCAGAATGCTCTCCACGGTACAACTATAGAAGTTTTTGAATGTATCTGTTGACATGCCAAATCTCTTCAAACTCCTAATAAAGTATAGCTGCTTTTAGTCTTGCCTTCTTTATGACTACATCGATATGTTGGGACTGGGTTAGATCCTCAGAGATCTTGACACTGAGGAACTTGAAGCTACTCACTCTCTCCACTTCTAATCCTTCTATGAGGATTGGTATGTGCTCCTTCGTATTACCCTTCCTGAAGTCCACAATCAGCTCTTTCGTCTTACTGACGTTGAGTGCCAGGTTGTTGCTGCAGCACCACTCCACTAGTTGGCATATCTCACTCCTGCATGTCCACTCATCACCACCAGAAATTCTATCAACAATGGTTGTATTGTCAGCAAATTTATAGATGGTATTTGAGCTATGCCTAGCCACACAGTCATTGGGTATATAGAGAGTAGAGCAGCAGGCTAAGCTCACACCCCTGGGGTACGCCAGTGTTGATCGTCAGCGAGGAGGATATGTTATCACCAATCTGCACAGACTGTGGTCTTCCGGTTAAGAAGTCAAGGATCCAATTGCATAGGGAGGTACAGAGGCCCAGGTTCTGCAACTTCTGAAATAGGATTGTGGGAATGATGGTATACCAGCTCAAATCACTTCAGGCAGGCATCATCCCCAGCATTCATAACCCTATATGTTATATTATATCAAAGAACACCTCACAAATTGAATTAAATTGAGTTGAATTGACTTCATTTCTCTCATCCTTCACATACATGGGGAGTAAAAATCTTTACGTTACGTCTCTATCTAAATGTGCAATGTGCAATCATGGTAATTTATAATAATTTATAATAAATAGAACAGTCAGTCAAATCAGCGTGAGTTCATCAGTCTGGTGGCCTGGTGGAAGAAGCAGTCCCAGAGCCGGATGGTCCTGGCTTTTTTGCTGCTGTACCGCTTCCTGGATTGTAGCAGCTGAAACAGATTGTGGTTGGGGTGACTCAGGTCCTCAATGATCCTACGGGCCCTTTTTACACACCTGTTCTTGTAAATGTCCTGAATCATGGGAAGTTCAGAACTGCAGATTCACTGGGCTGTCCGCACCACTCTCTACAGAGTCCTGCGATTAAGGGAGGTACAGTTCCCATACCAGGCAGTGATGCAGCCAGTCAGGTTCTCTCAATTGTGGCCCTGTGGAAAGTTCTTAGGTTCTGGGGGCCCATACCAAACTTCCTCAGCAATCTGAGGTGAAAGAGGCGCTGTTGTGCCTTTTTCACCACACAGCTGGTGTGTACAGATCATGTGAGGTCCTCAATGATGTGGATGCCGAGGAACTTGAAGATGTTTATCCTCTCAACCCCAGATCCATTGATGTCAATAGGGGTTAGCCCGTCTCTATTGCTCCAGTAATCCACTACCAGCTCCTTTGTTTTTGCGACATTGAAGGAGAGTTTGTTGTCTTGACACCAGTGTTTCAGACAGATGACTTCTTCCCTGTAGGTCACCTTGTATATTGTTTGAAATAAGGCCAATCAATGTAGCGTCGTTGGCAAATTTAATTAGGAGATTGGAGCTGTGGGTGGCAATACTATAATTTCTTTGGAAGTTATCTCTAGTTCAGCAGATTACCTGAAGCATCGTTGTGTCTACTTTAAAACACAGAAAGCAAAGCAACTTCATCTCACAAAATGGAAGATGGAAAACAGTTCCACAAAATGGCAGCCTCCATCTCCACGCACATGGCAGGAACAAAGACAATTGATCTGTCGGCTTCCACTGTCCTCGACCCATTCGAGTTTGACATTTTCTTCCATATTTTAAATGCACCATGGCCAGCAGGTGTACTTAACTCTCTGGCCAAAGCTGTACCTCTTTGTGATGTGAATGCTTGTTGCATGCATTCAGTGGATGCAAAGAATCAATGTACCATTTAAAACCCGCAAGCGTCTTCTACTATTGAGTTGCACAGTGGCCACAAGTTGGAAGTGTTGGCTGAAGACTATCAGAACTGTGATCCTACGTAAAAAAAAAAGGTTGGGTTCCAACATTTTCCAAAACTTCGGTATGGAAAGTGGAGAGTTTTCACACTTACTATTCATAGGCTCACTGCATCCTCACACACTTAGTGCTGCTGCAAGACACACCCACTTATCACAGCTTGCACACACTACCAGCTACTTAACCATGAAAGAATGCCCACTGGCACTCCTCCTTTTCTTTTGTAAGAGAAGTTATTGCATAACCAAGGGCAGGAAATGGACATAGCTGAAAAGATGCCAAACGTCCTGGGGATGCAGTCCCACATGAATGGCTCAGAAGAGGGTCTTGATGTCACAAGAAGACTGGGCATGCTCAGAGAAGTACTTGATGCATGTACAACTCGGCCTACCGGGCTACAGAAATGATGTGATTAATTTAGAGAAGGTGCAGAAATTACTCACATGAATATTGCCAGGTCTGGGAAGGCTTGAGTTATTAGAGACTGGATAGGCTGGGCCTCCTTCTCCTGGAGAGAAGCAGACTGAGGGGAGACTTTATAGAGGTTTATAAAATCATGAAGGGCATTGACAAGGCAAGCAGTCAGAGCCTTTTGCCCAGGGTAGAAATGTTAAGTACGAGAGGGAATGTATTTAAGGTGAGAGGGGGAAAGTTTAAAGGATATTTATCTGGCAATTTTCTTTACACAGAGACTGGTAGGAGAGAAGGGAGTCAGCAGATTTGAAAACAATGCTTAAGAAGTATTTAGACAGGGACTTGATCAGGCTGAGAATTGAGGAATGCTGGTTACGTGCAGGATGACATACACTTCAAGTTGACTTCGTGGTCGACACAGACATTATGGGCCAAATGGCCCATTCTTGTACTGCTCTGCGACTGAGGGGCAACTTTTCTACACAGAAGGTGGCATGCATGTGGGACGAGCTGCCAGAGGAAGTGGACGAGTAAGGTTGAATTATAGTGTTTAAAAGAAACTAGGACAGGTTCATGGGTGTAAAAGGTTTAAAGGGGGTTATGGGCCTGCTCCATTTCCAAGTGCAGGCAAATGGAACTGACTTGGGAAGACACCTTGTTAGCATGGATGAGGGCCTGCTTTTGTAACATACAACTCTATGATTCCATGCCTGTCAGAAAACGATGGGCAGAGGCCGTTGTTAGAAGCTAATGAAACAGTGTAGCAGACACTGTGAAGTTTAATACCCATCATCCTACCTACTGCAGAGACACGTATGATGCATGGAGGCAGTGGAATCACTAGTCTGAGAACTCCGAGTAAAACCTGGTATTGCTGCTTGGAGCCACTGGTTTTCTTCCTCCCATAACTGTGTGGAAGTCTGGGACACTTGAGGAAAGCCAGAAGCTCTGATCAGCAGATTGCAGGACTTGGGATGACTGTGCCCTGTTGCTGGAACTGAGCCTGTAGCAGACGAAGCTGGCACTAGTCCAGAGGGCCTACTGACTTCAATTGGAAAACATGCAGTGCAGAGAAGGGTAGGTACAAGTTAATTTCCTGTTTTTTTACTCTAATTGAGTTGATGTAAATGTACTTAATTATTCTAAATGGTTAAAAACATTTTAATCATTTGCATTGCAGTTATATTATTATTGGAATGTT
Source organism: Mobula birostris (assembly GCF_030028105.1). Taxonomy (NCBI): domain Eukaryota; kingdom Metazoa; phylum Chordata; class Chondrichthyes; order Myliobatiformes; family Myliobatidae; genus Mobula; species Mobula birostris. Next base: position 26,944,541 of record NC_092385.1, read on the forward strand.
GGTAGATGTCAGACATATTCAATCACCATGACAATTTGGACGGCTGACGAGCGTCCCGGAGAGAGCTAAATCAGACAGTAAGGCTCCATGCTGCTCTGTATTTCACTGATCCACTAGCAACTGTCTTTCCAGGAGAGCGTGTACAGAGACTTAGTCCAGGTAAAAGCAGACTTCAGGGCCTGGTGACAGTCGACACAAGATTCAGCACGTCAGTGCTCTGCTCAAAGGTGTTTCTCTTTTTGGTGGCAACAAGGGATTTGTATGCATGCTGCCCACCTGCAGATTGGACATGCAGTGGAGCTGGTTGCTGTCAGTCGCCGCACTTTAGCTTGCTGTGGCAGATACATCACGGAAAAGAGCCATCATGACAACTGCCATAATACAGGACATCAACCTGCATGAAGTACTGACTATGGTCACATTTCAAATGGATATGTGAGAATGAAATCCCTTCTGGCTACAGCACTCTTTAGAATTAACTACCAATTCCCTTAAAGCAGTGTGCGTGTAAACAATGGCACACTGTCTATGGGGAAGATTAAATCCTCTCAAAGCTGCAGACTCTCTCTGTCTTTTGCTCTCTGTCTAGAAGAATGAATTACAGTCCATTTTTTGTTGAATAGGGAGTGTGAGTTTTAATCAGTGTCTTAATCTAACTCTAGGCAGCAAACAATGGGGTGTTGAAAATCTCCAGCTCCTGCCTGGCTGCTGCCTCCATGAAGGTTAATGAATACAGTGACAATGACAGCAACTTTTTTTTAAATTTCAAAAATAGACCAGTCATAATAATAAAAAAATGAGAAAATCTGCAGATGCTGGAAATCCAAAGCAACACACACAAAATGCTGGAGCAACTCAGCAGGCCAGGCAGCATCTATGGAAAAGAGGAAGCAGTCAACGTTTTGGGCCGAGACCCTTCAGCAGGACAGATGAAGGATCTCAGCCTGAAACAAAAAAAAATACACTGAAGAAACAGCGTAAAAACCTTTTACATTCATGGTTGTTGCATTCAGTATTGTAAACTCTTAAAGAGAGAAAGCACAAACAGATATAGCACTATTGCCACTCACTTGCCCTCTGAGGTGATGTCCTCTGCGACTTTTTCCTTCTCTCTACCTGCCATATCCCTTCTTGTCTCTCCACCATTCCCTCTTCCATTGAGCAGAGGCCTGGGGGCTTGGGGCTTGTGGCTGGTGGTTGGAGTTGAAGGTGGTTGACCTTGGTATCAATTCAGTCTCTGTCTGTGCTGGGGCCTCTGCACTGGTAGAGTGGTGTGCCAACATTCCTCACGAGGTTGTTGGAGCCAGCTCGCCCTCCTATTGCCTTGACATAGATACTGACGCCATCTTGGCCTTCCTCTCCACACTGTCTGAAGCTTCTGCTTTCTTTGCCATGCTTGATCTGGTGGCCTTCTTGCTGACGGGTCAAGCAGGCTGCTGCAGTGCACTGACCAATACATGTCCAGGTTTGTTGCAGTTATGACACAGTCTGAGTTGTCTGGCACACACCATCTACTCACAGTTCCCTCCAATAGGGAGGGGGGGATAATGGCTGCATTTGCATCCACCCTTAACTTGACTTTCACCCGGCACTTGCTGGTCCAGATCCCAGACAGGTGCTTGATGCCCACACAGCTTCCTGCTCTCTTGTTGGCAGGCCAGGAAGGTGTGGAAGCTATGGACATCCACCATGGACATGTGTGGGTTAAACATCTGCACTGTTACCTCACACTCCTTCCAGGAGGGCAGGGTGAAGAGTGGTGGCACTTCAACAGTGACAGTTCCCTTCTCCTAATAGTCCTGTAGCGTCTTCTGCCATTCCACCGGTTTCTTGAAGTTAAGACCATAAGACCAAAAGGCACAGGAGCAGAATTAGGCCATTCCATCATGGCTGATCCTGAACCCCACTCAACCCCGTACTCCTGCCTTCTTGCTATATCCTTTAATGCCCTGACCAATCAGGAAACTATCAACTTCTGCCTTAAATATCTCCATGGACTTGGCCTCCATCACAGTCTGTGGCAGAGCATTCCACAGATTCATTACTCTCTGGCTAAAAAAAAATTTCCTCCTTACCTCTGTTCTAAAGCGTCGTCCCTCAGTTTTGAGGCTGTGCCCTCTGGTTCTGGATACCCCCACCATAGGAAACATCCTCATCCTTTGATAATATCAAATTACCTGTTGCCTGCAAGGTCCTGGAGACAATAGATGTCCTTCACCTCAAACTTTCAGCACTTCCTCAGGACCTACTTGGCAAAGAGCAGCCTAACAAAGGGGTTCTCCTCGATGAGATACTTCACTGTCACCCCGAAGGTGTTTCGAATTCTCTGTCCTGGTCACTGCAGCCATCTTGATGGAGCTGATTGGTTAAAGCAGGTTTAATTACTGATAAGTGTTACATTGGTTTCATGGTCAGCATTAAGATCCACCCTGATGTCAGCAGGTTAGCCTCTCATCAGGCTGCCTCCTGATCGCAAAGAATCACCACAGTCTTCCTTCTTCTTCACCACAAATCTGCTTCATAGATCAGCCTCCATGGCTACAGTCCGGCTCCCTGACCCTGGTGATCACCAATTGGCCCAGCAGTGCAGGTTCTTAACTTGCTCTGCAGTCACAGGTCAACAGGTTTCAGTGGAGGTATGCTCACTGATTGCAGACACTCCTCCTTTGCTGTTCCTTCCTGAGACTGATGTAGGGTAGCTACTCCCCACACAGCTGTCCATTTAAGGTGTTCCTCTGCCAGTCCGTCCCCTCCATCTCCTTCATCTCCCTCAACCCTGCCCTCAAGTTTACCTGGTCCATTTCCGACACTTCCCTCCCCTTTCTGGATCTTTTAGTCTCTATCTCTGGAGGCAGCTTATCTACTGATGTCTATTATAAGCTGACAGACTCTCACAGCTCCCTGGACTATTCCACTTCTCACCCTGTGTCTTGCAAAAATGCCATCCCCTTCTTGCAATTCCTCCGTCTCCGCCGCATCTGTTCTCAGGATGAGGCTTTTCATTCCAGGACGAAGGAGATGTCCTCCTTTTTTAAAGAAAGGGGCTTCCCTTCCTCCACCATCAACTCTGCTCTCAAACGTATTTCTCCCATTTCACACACATCAGCTCTCACCCCATCCTCCCACCACCCCACTAGGAATAGGGTTCCCCTTGTCCTCACCTACTACCCCACCAGCCTCCTTGTCCAACATATATTTCTCCGTAACTTCCGCCACCTCCAATGGGATCCCACCACGAAGCACATCTTTCCCTCCCCCACTCTCTCTGCTTTCCGCAGGGATCGCTCCCTACGCGACTCCCTTGTCCATTCGTCCCCCCCATCCCTTCCCACCGATCTCCCTCCTGGCACTTATCCTTGTAAGCGGAACAAGTGCTACACATGCCCTTACACTTCCTCCCTTACCACCATTCAGGGCCCCAGACAGTCCTTCCAGGTGAGGCGACACTTCACCTGTGAGTCGGCTGGGGTGATATACTGCGTCCGGTGCTCCCGATGTGGCCTTCTATGTATTGGCGAGACCAGACGCAGGCTGGGAGACCGTTTCGCTGAACACCTATGCTCTGTCCGCCAGAGAAAGCAGGATCTCCCAGTGGCCACACATTTTAATTCCACATCCCATTCCCATTCTGATATGTCTATCCACGGCCTCCTCTACTGTAAAGATGAAGCCACACTCAGGTTGGAGGAACAACACCTTATATTCCGTCTGGGTAGCCTCCAACCTGATGGCATGAACATTGACTTCTCTAACTTCTGTTAATGCCCCACCTCCCCTTCATACCCCATCCGTTATTTATTTATTATTATTATATTTTTTTCGCTCTCTCTTTTTCTCCCTCTGTCCATCTCACTATACTCCTTGCCCATCCTCTGGGTTCCCCCCTCCCCCTTTCTTTCTCCCTAGGTCTCCCATCCCATGATCCTCTCTTATCCCTTTTGCCAATCAACTGTCCAGCTCTTGGCTCCATCCCTCCCCCCTCCTGTCTTCTCCTATCATTTCAGATCTCCCCTTCCCCCTCCCATTGTCAAATCTCTTACTATCTCTTCTTTCAGTTTGTCCTGATGAAGGGTCTCGGCCCGAAATGTCGACTGTACCTCTTCCTAGAGATGCTGCCTGGCCTGCTGTGTTCGCCAGCAATTTTTATGTATGTTGCTCCTTCATCTCCCAGGTGGCTTCTCTTGCAATCCATATCTTCAGTATCTCAGTGATTCTGGGAATGCCATGGAAACCACCAACATCTGAGAATAACTTGCAGAGGCTTTGCACCTATCAAGCCATTTCTTGTAAAACATTGAAACTCTAGAAAGTTGTGCTAATATGGTAGCAACCGTCAGAAATCACTCAGTAATTACCCTATCAATAGTTGATAGTGACTTTAGAAAGCACAGGAGTTACCATTCTGCTATTAAACATCTAGTTAGCCGTGCGCGGTCGAGGAAGTTCATTCACAGGGGCTCTGAGCTCTAAATCGCCGGTCGCAATTCATAGCGATTGACTGCGCAATCCACTGGCCTGCACGTTGTTTGCATTAGTTAGACTTGCACTAACACAGGTATCCAAAAGCCATCTCACATCTCAAGTTAGAACTGTACACATATCAATGTGGCTTTGTAAACTACGTAGTGCTCATAGGGCACTGATGAGCAGCAAGTTGTGGCCCTAGTCTTTGAAATACAATCCTTTAAAAGGATCCTTAATGCAACATACATATCACTTTATTGTGACAGGATTCAAAACAACCTGTTGATTTTGTATGAACAGAAAATAGAGAGCAAATGAAATTTCATCCTCTGTCATTGAGGAGGGCATATTTCCTTAGCTTTTGAAAGAGCCATTGTCTGTGAAACAAATGACATCCCTGGAGCATGGCATAAAGCTTCCAGCCTGAGATGTTAGAAAATGAATAAAGGAAGTGACTTTGGACTAGACCTCCAGGTGTGTTCGGTTTGTTGGCTGCTAACAATGTTCTGGGAATTGACACATTGCTGCTTCATCAACTACTAAGAAAATGTGGCACTATCCACTCCAGTCAACGTATTTCAAGGACTGAAGCAGTGCAAGAGGTGATTGTGGGATTGAACCAGGTCATCCATACCGAACTAGCATTCCATCCTTAAAATGGTGAAACATTTTGTTTCCCTGCAATTATCCCTTTTTAGCACATCAGTTAAGATTCACTTTGAAGAAATTATGTACTGCAACATTCTCACATTTACTTGAATTATGTATGTATGAAGAGCACGAGGCTGTACAGGGATCATTTAGGAGTTGCTGCAGCCAGCAACAGGGTTAATAAGCCATTACAAACAGCCTGAAGAACTCCGCCAACAACGTGCTGCTCTCTTCAGGTAGGCTTTAATTCCGAGCAGTTGAGAGAGCACTTACAACTGGGGTCCTTTTCTGAAACCGTGCTGGCATTTTCTCAAGCCTACTTTTATGTGAGGGAGCTTGAGTGTGAAGGGAACTCTGGCACACCTCCATAGGTCACCTCGTTGGGAAGGAGACGCAATCGAAATGAGCCAAGGAAATCAGTTTGGAACTTTCATTTGAACTTTCCTTCCATGAGCCTCCCGTGGACCTTCCACTCCAGCTCTGCGTCAGGCATTACGAATGCAATGCTTCAGGGAAATTCAAGGCTGGAGGCTCTTATTAGGATCAAATCCAGGCTCAATATATGCCTTTGAGGTGGAACCTGACCTTTCCACCTATACCAGCCAGGAGTGCTATGTTGGTGTTGTTTTATTCACAGAGTGATTTCTATATATTTACCTCTGCCTGGAAGAGACTGGAGACCTGGGGCATGATTTTCTAAAGTGACTGGAGATTCCCAGTTCAACCCTTAAAGTTGTCACGTGTAATCACCTTCCTTGGTGTTTAGTCACAGTTCATCACCCTCCACCTTCTTGCTCTGTGACATTGGGCTCCAGGTTAACAGCCCACAGCCACCTCAGTCCAGTACTGAAAAATAACAGTGAGGCCAGGGAGCTAGGAACCTTCTCTCCAATCGGAGGGATGTGCAAGTTACTGCCATTTGCTGGTTCACATTTCAAGTTAGTATTTGGTCATGTTTTTACCTCTACCATTTAAATCAAGAGTGAACTTCACTTATGATTTGAGTATTCTCACCAAGTTGTGTGTGACTGAGATACTGAGACTGACCAGAATCACTTGCAACACACTGTATTCTGTTGTGTCATCAACAAAGTTACTGGCCTGTAATTCCCTACAGTAGGTGGAGCTGGAAACCACGATTCGGATTAACAGCATCCCTTTTATGAAAAGTCATCCATAAGCAGTGCTCTGGGGCTGTTGGAACTAAAATGAAACATTAGAGCATTGAAGAATGGTCAGCCCTGCTTTTATACTTCTACAAAAAGTGAACCAGTGTTCTAGACTTGAGTAAAGTTGTTTAAGTAAAGCAGTATTACCTTATCAGTATGAACGATGATGAACATTGCTAAAAAGAAATGGACCTCCATCCGTTGGAATTTAGATGAATAATGGGTGATCTTATAGAAACAGAAAAGTTCCTGAGGAGGCTTTACAGCAGTGGTCCCCAACCACCAGGCCGTGGACCGGTACCGGGCCGCAAAGCATGTGCTACCGGGCCGCAAGGAAACAATATGATTTGGCGACATGAAACGATACAAGTCAGCTACACCTTTCCTCATTCCCTGTCACGCACTGTTGAACTTGAACATAGAGTTGCCAACTGTCCCATATTAGACGGCACATCCTGTATATTGGGCTAAATTGGTTTGTCCCATACGGGACCGCCCTCGTCCCGTATTTCTCCCGCTAAGGTAGAGCGTTCCTATGAAACCATTTGTAAGTGGAAATGGTGTAAAGCGAAGAAACAATTACCATTAATTTATATGGGAAATATTTTTAGCATTCCCAGACCTAAAAAAATAACCTACCAAATCATACCAAATAACACATCAAACCTAAAATAACACTAACATATAGTAAAAGCAGGAATGATATGATAAATACACAGCCTATATAAAGTAGAAATAATATACGTACAGTGTAGTTTCACTTAACAGAATTGGGAAGATTAAGCCAAAACCGATTTGTAGAAAAAAACAGGCACGTACACACATGTGCACGTCACGCATGCGCACACAGGTGCCTGCGCAAGGCTTCATGGTCATGGTAGTCTTTCTCGGGGTAAACACAAGTGTGCCTTATTTTACTGTTACTTTTGTCCCTTATTTGGGAGTGAGAAAGTTGGCAACCCTACTTGAACGCCCCCCCCCCCCCCGTTGGCCAGTCCGCAAGAATATGGTCAATATTAAACCAGTCCGCGGTGCAAGAATGGTTGGGGATCCCTGCTTTACAGGGGACTTCCAAAGATGTTTCCACCAGTGGAAGAATGTTGAAGGAGAGAACAAAGTTATAGAATTAGAATTGTTATTCTTGTGGCACAACGGGCAGCAACTTTGCTGTTTCTTTAGCACTTTATCTGGTTTTTTTTAGGAGGCTGAGTGCTAGTTGCCAGCATGGATGGAAAGCGTGCAGGGAGCTGGCCGGATTTGAACCCAGGACCACTTACCTCAAAGTCCGGTGCTGATACCACTACACCACCGGGCAGCATTGGATTAGAATGCAGTCGATTAAAACAGAGGTATGTATGAACCCAGTCTTGCAGAGAGCGTGAATCTCTGGAATCCTAAAGGGTTGTAGAGGCAAGATCACTGAAGGTACTTAAAGAGGAAGTAGGTATATTTTTGAAAGGTCTGGGAATTAAGAGCTATGTGGAACTGGCAGAGAAGAGGAGACAGGGCAGATAAACCTGGTCATAATGAATGGCAGGGTAGGCTTGAGGAACCTAGTGGCCTGTTCCTGCTCTCACGTTTTGATGTTCTTATGTGACTACAACATATGGGAGCCAAGCGCAGGTTAAAACAAAGCCACTGTGTGGGGGGTGTATGGGGGGGGGGGGTGGCAACATGTGCAGATTCTGCTACTACAACTGCCTGCCACGTCCAGTGCTAAACCTGCGTGTTTACTGATGTAACAACTTTACTAACACTCCAGGCAGCTCATTATTCCTTCAGTCAACTCTAGGAGAGGATCCCTCCTGACCAGTTGCTCTGCTGAAGCACTATTGTGGATTCAGTAAGTGGGACTGAAGACACTGATTGCGAGTAAGCACGTTAGGTATTTATTTACAAACAAACAGTGAAACACTCAACCAAGCATCTGTCAAGCAAGTACTCCCCGCTGCCCAAGTTACAAAACAGCGACACTAAGCATTCAATAACAATTCTAACTCAAACAGGTACTTTATTAATTTCCTCCAAGTTATACAACTACAATACTAAACACTTAGCAAACAGATCTTGATCCTGATCTAAGCGTGCCTGCAGGCCCTCCTTTCTGCAGCACACTTTCCCAATGGTCCTTCAGTGCTGGGCGTGACCCAGTCTGAAGGGGAGCCCCTAGTGAAGAGACAGAGACTCGCACACGCACTATTCCTTTACCCTTGGGTGTCCAAAACCGAGGACCAGTGATGTGATATGAAAGCCAGCCAATGGGAGAGAGCTGCCACATCTTTCAAACGGGCCAATCAGTGACCGGCATGGAGGAAGCAGTTTTTGACTGGCAGGTAAGTTACCCTTCATGTTGCATTCTACCTCTCGAAAGATGTGATATTGCGACAATTTGGCCCTCAGGCTACTATAATCCCCGTTAAAGACCCACTAAACTACGCATAAAGTGCAAAACTACAATACCCTGTAATATAAGCCTATTAGTCACTACTTTGTGTACTAGGGTGAAACACCAACCTCCTGGCATTCCAAAAGGCCACCAGCTTCCCCCTGGAGTGTAATAGCTATGGAAATGGTCCCCCAATTTATGAATCTTATTCACTAACTCTCAGAAGTGGTCACCTGGGGGAGTGATTTTCCTTGACTTGTTGGGAATGTAGGTGCAGCGTTCTTGACCGCTAACAGCACAAGTGCCACCTTTCACTTTGAGCAGGTAGTCAAAGGTCAACTGATTCTGCAAGGCAGCTATTTGAATAGCCATTGTTTCAGCCGGTAATTGGGTCAGAGCATCCTCCATGTGCTTGAGAGCCATGGCCGTCTCGTTAGCCAGCGTCTTTATCACAGAGGTCATACGTATCAGTTCCTGGAATAGTCTGACCTTACCATACTGGGGAAAGGCTATCATCAAAAACCTTTTGGCCTCTGAGAAAGCCCTCTTACTACGCTGACCATCACAGCCAGGGTGCCCATCCAGAGTAACGAGGTGGTGCGGCAGCGGCCCCACCACCCCATGCGACCCAGGAGCCGCAGATACATTAAGTGCCATTCAGAGTCCAGAGAACGGCCACCTTCACGGCACCCTTCAGCATAGACACAGTTGTCTCAGGATACCGCTCGTGCTCACACTCGCTGTGTCCCACTGACTGGCCAGACCTGTGCCTATCATACTATCTACAGCAACATCCTTTTCCCTTCTTTGTCAACGAGGGAATCACTTTCAGAGCCGGGACTTTTAGGTTAAACACGTCATTAGTACAGAAATACCGGCCCTTAAAGCACTCACTCCACCATGGGTCACTAAGGCTTTAAGTTCTTTAAGGCTGTTACCATACGATTGGGTTGGGGTGGCTGAAGTGGACTACCTGTTCCCTATTTCCCCCAGAACAGAATATCAAAGTCAGTGGAGCTTGACAACTTCCCCCAACAGTCTTTCCCTTGTCATCGAAGAGGATTGACATTAATGGTACACCTTCTGTGGTGCGGTTTGGAGTCCTCATACAAATCCAGCAATCTGACAGGTTGGCCCTGTTTGACATCATGCATCATCCACAGGAGAGTGTTACTGGACCTCCCACCGCAGGTTGGCGTCATCACTGCTGTCAGCCCCCACCAGAATCGGAATCGGAATCAGGTTTATTATCACCGGCATGTGTCCTGAAATTTGTTAACTTAGCAGCAGCAGCTCAATGCAAGACTCAGCTATTCTGCAGTGTAGGGAGACTCACACTTACACCCTGCTATTTAATTGGTGGATGTTTAGACATGTTATTCCTGGCTCCCCCAGTAACGCTACCCACCGTATATTCCCTGGTCCGTGCACCACCGCCCCCCCCCCCCACCATCCTGGTGGCCCCTGTGGTTGCTGCAACCAAACCTTCCCCGATTCCTGCTCCAACTCCACTCCTAGCATGGAGTGCCCAACACTGCATCCAGGTCAGTTCCTGAGATGATGAGGAGAGATTGAGTTGCCTGGGACTGTCCTCACTGGAATTCAGAAGAATGAGAGGAGACCTTATAGAAACATATAAAATTATGAAAGGGATAGATAAGATAGAAGCAGGAAAGTTGTTTCCACTGATAGGTAAGAGTGGAACAAGGAGACATAGCTTCAAGATTTGGGGGAGTAGATTTAGGATGAAGATGAGGAGGAATTATTTTTCCCAGAGGGTGGTGAATCTGTGGAATTCTCTGCCCAATGAAGCAGCAGAGGCTACCTCAATAGATATACTTAAGACAAGGTTGGATAGATTTTTTGATAGTAGGGGAATTAAGGGTTATGAGGGAAAGGCAGGTAGGTGGAGATGACTCCATGGTCAGATCAGCCATGATCTTATTGAATGTGGAGCAGGCTCGACAGGCCAGATGGCCTACTCCTGCTCCTATTTCTAATGTTCTCATGTTCCTAAATGCTGGGACACTGGGGACCTGGACTCACGGGCCAGGAGTTCAGATGGTCCACCACTTGCTAGCCACACCCTACACCCCGGAGGGTGCAGGTAGGAGTCAACAAGCCATTCATGTGATCAATCAGCCTCGCTGTCCACGGGTATTAAGGGACGTGAAACACTCATAAAATACTGGCAACACACATCGAAGTTGCTGGTGAACGCAGCAGGCCAGGCAGCATCTGTAGGAAGAGGTACAGTCGACGTTTCAGGCCGAGACCCTTTGTCAGGACTAACTGAAGGAAGAGTGAGTAAGAGATTTGAAAGTGGGAGGGGGAGGGGGAGATACAAAATGATAGGAGAGACAGGAGGGGGAGGGATGGAGCCAAGAGCTGGACAGGTGATAGGCAAAAGGGAATACGAGAGGATCATGGGACAGGAGGTCCGGGAAGAAAGACAAGGGGGTGGGGACCCAGAGGATGGGCAAGAAGTATATTCAGAGGGACAGAGGGAGAAAAAGGAGAGTGAGAGAAAGAATGTGTGCATAAAAATGAGTAACAGATGGGATACGAGGGGGAGGTGGGGCCTTAGCGGAAGTTAGAGAAGTCGATGTTCATGCCATCAGGTTGGAGGCTACCCAGACGGAATATAAGGTGTTGTTCCTCCAACCTGAGTGTGGCTTCATCTTTACAGTAGAGGAGGCCGTGGATGGACATGTCAGAATGGGAATGGGATGTGGAATTAAAATGTGTGGCCACTGGGAGATCCTGCTTTCTCTGGCGGACAGAGCGTAGATGTTCAGCAAAGCGGTCTCCCAGTCTGCGTCAGGTCTCGCCAATATATAAAAGGCCACATCGGGAGCACCGGACGCAGTATATCACCCCAGCCGACTCACAGGTGAAGTGTTGCCTCACCTGGAAGGACTATTTGGGGCCCTGAATGGTGGTAAGGGAGGAAGTGTAAGGGCATGTGTAGCACTTGTTCCGCTTACACGGATAAGTGCCAGGAGGGAGATCAGTGGGGAGGGTTGGGGGGGGACGAATGGACAAGGGAGTTGTGTAGGGAGTGATCCCTGCGGAATGTAGAGAGAGTGGGGGAGGGAAAGATGTGCTTAGTGGTGGGATCCCGTTGGAGGTGGTGGAAGTTACGGAGAATAATATGTTGGACTCGGAGGCTGGTGGGGTGGTAGGTGAGGACCAGGGGAACCCTATTCCTAGTGGGGTGGCGAGAGGATGGAGTGAGAGCAGATGTACGTGAAATGGGGGAGATGCGTTTAAGAGCAGAGTTGATAGTGGAGGAAGGGAAGCCCCTTTCTTTAAAAAAGGAAGACATCTCCCTCGTCCGAGAATGAAAAGCCTCATTCTGAGAGCAGATGCGGTGGAGACGGAGGAATTGCGAGAAGGGGATGGCGTTTTTGCAAGAGACAGGGTGAGAAGAGGAATAGTCCAGATAGCTGTGAGAGTCAGTAGGCTTATAGTAGACATCAGTGGATAAGCTGTCTCCAGAGACAGAGACAGAAAGATCAAGAAAGGGGAAGGAGGTGTCAGAAATGAACCAGGTAAACTTGAGGGCAGGGTGAAAGTTGGAGGCAAAGTTAATAAAGTCAACGAGTTCTGCATGCGTGCAGGAAGCAGCGCCAATGCAGTCGTCGATGTAGCGAAGGAAAAGTGGGGGACAGATACCAGAATAGGCACGGAACATAGATTGTTCCACAAACCCAACAAAAAGGCAGGCATAGCTAGGACCCATACGGGTGCCCATAGCTACACCTTTAGTTTGGAGGAAGTGGGAGGAGACAAAGATCCCACCGTCAACTCCTGGGCCCTCGGAGGCTCCATCTTCCTCTCACCCCAACCCTCCCCTCTCCACTGACACCCCCAGCCTCCCCCCTCCCCCCTCTGATCCCAGCTCTCATCCGTGCCGGGTCTTTACCATCCCCTCCGACCTTCAACTGTTGGAGGCAGAATGCTCTGTTCTCAGTAAGGGCCTCACGTTTGTCCCCCTTCGCCCACACCTCAGCGAGTTCCGTGTTCGCCATGATGTGGAACTTTTCTTCCGCCGTCTCCATCTCCGAGCCTACTTCTTCGGCAAGGACTCTTCCACCCCCACCGATGACCCCTTCTCCCGTCTTCAACCCTCCTCTTCTTCATGGACACCCCGCTCTGGTCTTCTGCCTGCTCTGGATCTCTTTATCGCTAATTGCCGACGGGACATCAACTGTCTCGACTTCACCGCACCTTGTCCCCATTCCAACCTCACTCCTTCCGAACGCTCTGCTCTCCACTCCCTCCGCACTAATCCTAACCTTATTATTAAACCCGCCGATAAGGGGGGTGCTGTTGTAGTCTGGCGTACTGACCTCTACCTTGCCGAGGCACAGCAACAACTCGCGGATACCTCCTCTTATTTACCCCTCGATCGTGACCCCACTAAGGAGCACCAGGCCATTGTCTCCCACACCATCACCGACTTTATCCGCTCAGGGGATCTCCCATCCACTGCTACCAACCTTATAGTTCCCACACCTCGCACTTCCCGTTTCTACCTCCTACCCAAGATCCACAAACCTGCCTGTCCTGGCCGACCTATTGTCTCAGCTTGCTCCTGCCCCACCGAACTCATCTCTGCATACCTCGACACTGTTTTATCACCCCTTGTTCAATCCCTTCCGACCTATGTTCATGACACTTCTCACGCTCTTAAACTTTTCGATGATTTTAAGTTCCCTGGCTCCCACCGCTTTATTTTCACCATGGATGTCCAGTCCTTATATACTTCCATCCCCCATCAGGAAGGTCTCAAAGCTCTACGCTTCTTTTTGGATTCCAGACCTAATCAGTTCCCCTCTACCACCACTCTGCTCTGTCTAGCGGAATTAGTCCTTACTCTTAATAATTTCTCCTTTGGCTCATCCCACTTCCTCCAAACTAAAGGTGTAGCTATGGGCACCCGTATGGGTCCTAGCTATGCCTGCCTTTTTGTTGGGTTTGTGGAACAATCTATGTTCCGTGCCTATTCTGGTATCTGTCCCCCTCTTTTCCTTCGCTACATCGATGACTGCATTGGCGCTGCTTCCTGCACGCATGCAGAACTCGTTGACTTTATTAACTTTGCCTCCAACTTTCACCCTGCCCTCAAGTTTACCTGGTCCATTTCCGACACCTCCCTTCCCTTTCTAGATCTTTCTGTCTCTGTCTCTGGAGACAGCTTATCCACTGATGTCTACTATAAGCCTACTGACTCTCACAGCTATCTGGACTATTCCTCTTCTCACCCTGTCTCTTGCAAAAACGCCATCCCCTTCTTGCAATTCCTCCGTCTCCGCCGCATCTGCTCTCAGGATGAGGCTTTTCATTCTAGGACGAGGGAGATGTCTTCCTTTTTTAAAGAAAGGGGCTTCCCTTCCTCCACTATCAACTCTGCTCTTAAACGCATCTCCCCCATTTCACGTACATCTGCTCTCACTCCATCCTCTCGCCACCCCACTAGGAATAGGGTTCCCCTGGTCCTCACCTACCACCCCACCAGCCTCCGGGTCCAACATATTATTCTCCGTAACTTCCACCACCTCCAACGGGATCCCACCACTAAGCACATCTTTCCCTCCCCCACTCTCTCTGCATTCCGCAGGGATCGCTCCCTACACAACTCCCTTGTCCATTTGTGCCCCCCATCCCTCCCCACTGATCTCCCTCCTGGCACTTATCCGTGTAAGCGGAACAAGCGCTACACATGCCCTTACACTTCCTCCCTTACCACCATTCAGGGCCCCAAATAGTCCTTCCAGGTGAGGCAACACTTCACCTGTGAGTCGGCTGGGGTGATATACTGCGTCCGGTGCTCCCGATGTGGCCTTTTATATATTGGCGAGACCCGACGCAGACTGGGAGACCGCTTTGCTGAACATTTACGCTCTGTCCGCCAGAGAAAGCAGGATCTCCCAGTGGCCACACATTTTAATTCCACATCCCATTCCCATTCTGACATGTCCATCCACGGCCTCCTCTACTGTAAAGATGAAGCCACACTCAGGTTGGAGGAACAACACCTTATATTCCGTCTGGGTAGCCTCCAACCTGATGGCATGAACATCGACTTCTCTAACTTCCGCTAAGGCCCCACCTCCCCCTCGTATCCCATCTGTTACTCATTTTTATGCACACATTCTTTCTCTCACTCTCTTTTTTCTCCCTCTGTCCCTCTGAATATACCTCTTGCCCATCCTCTGGGTCCCCACCCCCTTGTCTTTCTTCCCGGACCTCCTGTCCCATGATCCTCTCGTATCCCCTTTTGCCTATCACCTGTCCAGCTCTTGGCTCTATCCCTCCCCCTCCTGTCTTCTCCTATCATTTTGTATCTCCCCCTCCCCCTCCCACTTTCAAATCTCTTACTAACTTTTCCTTCAGTTAGTCCTGACGAAGGGTCTCGGCCTGAAACGTCGACTGCGCCTCTTCCTACAGATGCTGCCTGGACTGCTGCGTTCACCAGCAACTTTGATGTGTGTTGCTTGAATTTCTAGCATCTGCAGAATTCCTGTTGTTTGCATAAAATACTGGAACCTGCAATCCAATCCAGAAGCTTAGCACCCGGAAAATGTGAAGCTTTGTCTGATTGAATCTCCCAGGGGCTCCCACACATGGATGACAAGCACTGTAACCCCGTTACTGTGTTTTTCTGGTCAGCATGGTCACATGACACTACCACCTGGACTCCGGAATACGTGCCAACCATGGGTAGCACATGCTGTCTTTTATTTTGTCACAGCGGAGGCCCAACATAATCTAGCTGCCAGATCTGATCTGCTCCAGTACCCCTTCGGATGTGTCCCGAGGGACCTGCCGCCCATCCCCTGGGTTTAACAGTGTGGCCAGTTGAACAGCTTACGGCTGTTGTTTTGGGTTCACTCGAGCCTCTATCTATTTCCTAACCCCATCCACCCCCAAATACCCATCCTTCTGGCATGCTCAGACCTCCAGGCAACCGTGGTCCTCCTCCACGGAACACGCCATGGCCATCCTGATCTGCACTACTCCATCTACAGCAGCAATCTGCCTACCCTCCTCAGCGTCCCGAGAGCTGTGGGCATCTACACAATGGACCGTAATCTGCCGTTGGCGTGCATCCCCCCCCCAGATATGTCTCCAACAGGGGCGCACCTGGAGATGTTGTCATGCACCTCCTAGTTTTGCTCGTGTCACTGATACATTCATATTGCTGTGCAATTGACCAGTGTCCAGGAGTCAGTTACCTCTTGGAGGGGCATGGTCATGGCCACCAACTCAGCCAGCTGGTTGAATCCCCCCTCTCCCTCCTGGGTGACACTTTGCTCACGGCAGGGTGAAGGGCAGTGGCCTTCCATTTCTGTTTGATGCCGCACCAACAGCTGGAGATGGCGCTGAACCAGACTTGTCATGTCTCCTCAGGAGTCAGGTTGTCATACATCTTACCCCACTGTATTGCTGTAGGTTCTTCATCGTGGGTGTGGCTGTCATTATCGGGCAGGGATATAATCTGCGCATGGAGATGACTCACTCCATCAGGACCTTTCTGAACTCTGTCTGTGATATACTATTTCCATTTAACGATTGAAAACCATTGGGCACGACCCTCCCTGTGAGCCGCATTGTCGGACTTCACCCAGAGCGTTATACGGAGATGCATGACTGGCCCAGAGGCTGTCCGGTGATCCGTGGCCAGGAGGGCCCAATAGCAGGCCAATAACAGTCTCTTGAAGGGGGTGTATCAGATTGCCACCTTAGGGAAAGCCTTCCTCCAAAACCCCAAGGTGCCCCTTCACTACCTGCCATGGGCTCCACTTGGCCATTCAAGGCTTAGCTCAAAGGGTAACCCACTCTGTCTAAGGGCTAATGGGAGAACCTGTTCCATTGCCAGCTTGGCAATCTCGAAGGCCGCTTGCGGTTTGGGACCCCACTGGAAAGTGGTCTTTTTGCAGGAGGCCTGGTATAGCGGGTCTAATATGTTGGCGCCAATACCCAAGGAACCCTACAAAGTGCTGCGATTCCTCTCAGAGGTGGGGACTGTTTGGCTTTACCAGGTATCACCCACTGCCCAGAATGCCACTGTATGTGCAGGAATAGAACATTCTGACTGGGGCCCTGCAACTTATTGGGATTGATAGACCAACCCCGATAAGATATAGGTGTTGCAAGGGCCTGTGTAACAGTACATTGTACTGGGATATGAAGACTCCAGGTTCTAGCTGTATCTCTGAAAATCTCGAGCTACTAGGCCATAGCACAATGTATGATTGTGTACACACCCTTGGGAAAGATGACAAATGAGGTACTGCGACCCTCCATGTGAAGGCGAACTGGTCCTTTAACTCTGAGCTCCAGGGAATGAAGAAAAAGGCATTGGCCAGGTCCACTACCGCATACCAACGTTTCCCCTCCCTACCCCATGTCCTCAATAATAGTGGGACAGCCACGGTGCATGCTTTTTCAACTGTCAATAATCAACCATCATGCTTCATGTCCCAAACCCCTTCCTTACCTGCCACACTGGGCTGTGATAAGACTATAAGACCATAAGATATATAGGAGAATTAGGCATTTAGGCCCACTGAGTCTGCTGTGCCATTTCACCACAGCTGATCAAATTTTTCTCTCATCCCCAATCTCCTACCTTCATCCCGTATCCTTTCATGCCCTGACCAATCAAGAATCTATCAAACTCTGCCTTAAATATACATAAAGACTTGGCCTCCACAGCTGCCTGTAGCAAAGAGTTCCACAGATTCACCACTCCTCTGTTAAAACAATTCCTCCTCATTTCCACTTATAAAAGATGCATCTCTGATCTGGGGCTGTGTCATCTAGTCTTCGACTCTCCCATCAGAGGAAACATCTCCTCCACATCCACTCTGTCAAGGCTTTTCACCATTTGATAGGTTTCAATGAGGTCATCCCTCGTTCTTCTGAATTCTAGTGAGTACAGGCCCAGAGCCATCAACTGCTCTTCATATGACAAGCCATTCAATCCTAGGATCAGTTTCATGAACCTCCTTTGAACTCTCTCCAGTTTCAGCACATCCTTTCTAAGATAAGTGGTCCAAAACTGCTCACAATACTCCAAGTGAGGCCTCACCAGTGCTTAATAAAGTCTCAGCATTACATCCTTTCTTTTATATTCTAGTCCTCTTGAAATGAATGCTCACATTCCATTTGCCTTCCTCAACACAGACTCAACCTGCAAATTAACCTTTAGAAAATCCTGCACAAGTACTCCCAAGTCCCTTTGCACATCAGGTTTTTTTTGAACTTCACTGATTCTTGAGAATTTGGATAAAACAGGTTTTAGTATTGAAAAGAAAAAAAATAAATGTTAAGACATCTAACCTTAAATGTTTATAGAACAAAGTCTCAGCAATCAAACAGTATTTCGGTGCAACCTCCTGATTTTGTAATGTTTTCATAAAATATGTGTTTTTCCTGTCATTACTTAGTTTTTGTCAACACAGTCAGACACAGTAAAAAGCTAATTATTTCTATTCATTTAGTCTTATATAAGTTTAGAGCTTTTAAATCATTGTGTCTACACCATAGGTACACATAAATGCTGTTAAATGTTGAATATTCACTTTTGTTCATTTTTATACTATTTCACGTGTACTCCTGTAAAAACTCTTACATCATGCAACTTTTATCATTAGCATTAAATATACAAAATAGCAATTTTGGACATAAAAAACACATTTTTAATTTTAAAGAGACAATTGTTTTAATAAATCAACCGTATTGGAGTAACAGATTGTAAGCATATTAATTTAAAACAAAGAAAGTTCCATCTGACGGTGGTGACTGAGACCTGACGGTGATGGCAGTGGCCCAATTACAACAAACAATTCCAACCTTTTCACCACTCAAGTCAATGCTTCCTTGCTTAACAACTTTACTTAACAATTTGGTACAACAGATAACAATTTGTCATGTACATTTTATCCTCCTGTAAATATTAACAACGGTAAACAGCAAAATAAAAACTACAGTACAACTGCAATGTTTAAGCATAAACATCAGAAAACACACAAGGAAATAAAAAAATTCCATCCATTTCTGAGCTTGAAAATCTTCGAAAACGTTCAGTCAGCTTTATCAGGAAGTAGACCATTAATATGCTCCTCCTCTATGAAGTCCATGACTTCAGCAGACAAGTGGTAGATCTCCCTCGTCCTGCTTGCATGACCCGGTGATGATGGCTCCATCAGTTTGACCAGAATATCTTCAACTGGTATGAAGCACGTATCCTTTCCACCTGGTTTTGGATGGAAGTACATGTTGGGCCCATGAGGGTGGAAAATCTCCACTTGAACATCTTGGTGATGAGCATCCACAGTGACAGCCTTTGCTAACCACCAATTTTGGTCATAAATGACTGCAAGCCAATCTCCACAATTAATGACACCAGCAGATATATCTGTCGTAGTCCCATCAGGACCACTCTGGGGTTCCTGCTCCATTTCCTCCATCAGCGTTGCCAAATTCTCTGTTCTTTCCCATTGTGGTAGGGCCATCTCTGAGGACTGGTTCCATGTGAGTACAAACGGCAGAAACATCCTGTCGCTTGGATTCTGATATTGTACAAAATCCTGCTTTCTCTTCTTTTATATAGTACATGCCAGTGTGTAGATTGAGCTGTGGGAGGTTCTGACCAAAATGGCATGACTGTACCTCAAAACTATATTTGCATTTCCATGCCTCAGAAAAGTCCACATGCACAATTACAGTGCTTTCATTACAGTTGTGTATCATGCTTCTGTATTCCCTGGACTGGTTCTGAACCAAGCACACACGTGTTGTTTCACTCTTTAGTTTGTCTTCATACAGTTTGATGAGCTCTGCTAGTGTTCCATTGTGCTTCACAAGTCTTGTATTGTAGTGAATTCCATCTGCTGTTTGGTCCTGAACTTGTTCCCATTGCTGCCACTCAACATCGGACAACTCTTGCTGTGGGGTGGGAAGTGTGTGCTTGTGGAGACACCTGGTGCAGGAGTGCAGAAGAAATGCCTCGCTTGTCTGAGAACAACACACAAGTTCAAAACTATCCTCCAATTTGCGAGACTTGACAACACCGTATACTCATAAGACCTCAAATATCAGCTTTGCATTTTCATGGTATTGGCATTGGGATGTCTTTCGATCTGATGGTTTTGGTGCTGTGACATAGAATGGACGTAAAGCACAGAAGGATGAATAACTGAGTTTTACAGTTGGTTCCTTTTTGATGAACTCCCTGTGGAAGTTAAATATTGTGTCAGTCAGAATCATTCTCTGATGCTTTATTTTCTTCCATGTTATCGTGTCCTGTTCATCAGTCGTCATTCGCGCAGCGTTATGAAAGAAATCCTGAACCATCTGGGTTGTTGTTTGAATGTAAGTGGGCTTTTTGTCAGTAATCCTTCTCTTTCGCAGTGTGTTGTACGCTTTGGCTGGTGTATCAGGCGATATTTCTTTAGAACCCTGCCTGACAGAGTCAAGTCTTTGATTTTTGAGCAGACTTGTAGGGAAACTGTAAATTATTTTTGTCTTGATTAAATTCTTGAATGAGACAGTTGTGGAAGAGCAGGGTTTTCTTGATGGAAGTGTTTTTGGGTTTGCTTCCCTGTAGCATCTGCTCTGTTTTTTTTTCTTGGTGATGCTTGTGTTTTTTTTATTTCTAGTTTGCTCTTGTCGCCAACGCTTTTTCAGTTTGTTCCTATTTTTTATTATCTCTTGAAGTTTATTTTTTAAAGCTTTTATCTCTCTCAAGTATCTTGCTCTTGTTTTCTTTCTTTCCCTTTCTCCTGCTATAGACTGCCTACTGCGAGCTGGCTCCTGTATAGTCTGATCTAATGGACTATCTGGGGGAGTTTCTGGGGGTTCTGGGCCCTTTCCCTTACGCTCTCTTGACTCTTGCTGTCTACGTTTCCATGCCTTTCTCTTACTCCTCTTTTCCCTTTCATTCAAATCACTGATAGTTTTTATCTTCCCATCCTCTACTCTCTTCTTCCATCTCTGCTTTTCCTTTCTCAGGTATTCCTCCTTTAACTCTGGCTCACTATATATTTTCTCTCTCCGATTTTTTTGGTTTTCCCTGTTTCTTCTCCTTTGCTCTTCCACTGATAGTTGATGCCTAGCCATAACTTCCTAAAATATATAAAAAAGGTCAGAATTTAATGGAATTACTATGAAATTGTGCAAAATTACTATGAATTTAATTATGTTTAATTTGGTGAAATTTTATAAAATTAATATGAAATGGTGCAACTAAATTCATTTATGGTTTTAGTCATTGGGGATACATATAGTAAGGAAATACTGTAGCCCTGTGTGTGGAAGAAATACAGGGGAAATTGTGTATATTGTGACAAGAATACACATAGATTACGATGTAGCTGTCCTGTGCTGGCACCAGTGGAATCAGCAGTTGGTCTGCTACCTGTCTTCAGGAGAGAGAGATAAGGAAAACAATGGAGCAGCACTTGGAGATGTTACTGAAGGGGAAGGAGAGCTGTCAAGATTGGCTCCCCCTTTGAACCCTGAACTGTTTGAAGTGATGGACAGGCGATACCCCAGCAGGGGGATAAAAAGGGACAGGTTCGCTAAGACACACACGACACCCGAGGTAACAAGACCCTGGAAGCGGTGCGTCTCTCACAAGTCGGTGGGAAGTACCGGGCCATAGACACACAGGGTGGAAAGGCACGATCGGCGGGAACCTGGTGTGTGTCCACCCTTGCCTGGGTGCTGGGTTCACCACAGAGAAACGATCGTATCTGGAAACGGAGGGGTCACGGTCGGTGACCTCAGATGACATCACAAAGGACTCACCCAACAGCTGACTGCGAAGGTCTGTGTGGAAGCCTTGAATATCCATTCGTTTTGCTCTCTCTCTCCTTCCCCCCACTGTCCATCACCACTGCAGCAATTACTGCGAACTGAACTGAACTAAATTGAACTGAACTTTGCGTCACTTTGAAACTGTTCATTTACCCCAGACAACAATAGAGCTTGATTAATCCTGTTATCTTAATTGTGTACATGTGTGTTTATCATTGCTGAACTGTTGCATTTATTATCCCTTTGATTAGAGTACTGTGTTGCTTGTTTCTTTAATAAAACTTACTTAGTTCTAGTAATCCAGACTCCAACTGAGTGATCCATTTCTGCTGGTTTGGCAACCCAGTTACGGGGTACGTAACAATATTATAAATAAAGAGTTTAATGAAATATTACAAGCCATATTATTATTTATTGTGATCATAAATTATATTCAAGCCTCCACTGAGGATGATTTGGATGTTTTTGTCAACACCGTCAAACTATGTGTCACCACCGTCAGACAGAAAACCAATTGTCAGGCATGATCTTCCCTCGAGGAAACTGCAGATAATCGCCCATTTTATCATGTGCTGCAAGTATCCTGAGACTTCATCCTTAATAATCAACTCCAACATCTTCCCACCCACCAAGTTCAGACTAATTGGCCTACAGTTTCCTTTCTTCTGCCTCTCTCAGTTCTTGAAGAGTGGAGCGGTTTTTGCAATTTTCCAGTCCTCCGGAACCATTCCAGATTCAAGTGAATCTTAAAGGAACATTACTAATGCCTCCACAATTACTTCAGCCACCTCTTTCAGAACTCTGGGGTGTACACCATCTGGTCCAGGTGACTTCTCTCCCTTCAGACCTTTCAATTTCCCAAGAACCTTCTCTCTCTAGTAATGGTAATTTCACACATTTCATGCCCTGTGGCACCTGGAACATTCACCACACGGCTAGCGTCTTCCACTGTGAAGTCTGATAAAAAAATACTTATTCATTTCGTCCACCATTTTGTTGACCCTATTACTACCTCTCAGCATCATTTTCCAGTGGTCCAATATCCACTCCCACCTCTTTTTTACACTTTATGTATCTGAAAAACTTTTGGTATCCTCTTTTATAATATTGGCCAGCTTGTATTTGTATTCCATCTTTACCTTCTTAATGACATTTTTAGTTGCCTTCTGTTGCTTTTTTTAAAGTTTCCCAATTCTCTAACTCCTACTATTTTTTCCTCTATTATATGCCCTCTCTTTAGCTTTTATGTTGGAGTTGACTTCTCTTGTTAGCCATGATTGTGTCATCTTGCCTTTAGAATACTTCTTCCTCTGTGGGGTGTATATATCCCATGCCTTGCAAATTGCTTCCAGAAATTCCAGACATTGCTCCTCCGCCAACAACACTGCCAATGTTCTTTTCCAATCAACTCTGGCCAACTCCTCTCTCATGCCTCTGTAATTCCCTTTACTCCACTATAAAACTTTAGCTTCTCCTTCTCAAATTTCAGGGAGAATATGATCATATTATGATCGCTTCCCCCAAGGGTTCTTTTACCTTGAGCTCCCTAATCAATTCCACTTCATTGCACAACACTTAATCCAGAATAGCTGATCCACTAGTAGGCTCAACCACAAGCTGCTCTAAAAAGCCACCTAGGAGGCACTCTAGAAATTCCCCATTCTGGAATCCACCACCAACATGATTTTCCCAGTCTACCTGCATATTGAAATCTTCGATGACTATTGTAACATTGCCTTTTTGGCATGCACTTTCTATTTTCCATTGTAACTTGTAGACAACATCTTTACTACTGTTTGGTAGTCTGTACACAACTTCCATCAGGTCTTTTTGCCTTTGCAGTTCCTCTGCTCTTTCCACAATGATTCAACACCTTCTGACCCTCTGTCACCTCATTCTAATGATTTAATTTTATTTTTTAACAGTTGTGCAACACCATCCCCTCTGCCTTCCTGTCTGTTCTTTTAAGACAATGTGTATCCTTGCACATTAAGCTCCCAGCTATAATCATCTTTCAGCCATGATTCAGTGGTGCCTACAACATCATGCACATCAATCTGCGACTGTGCTACAAGTTCACCTACCTAATTCTGTATAATGTGCACATTCAAATATAACCCCTTCAGTCCTGTATTCACCCTTTTTAATTTTGTCTGCCTTATATGTTGCAACTCATTCTGTTGACTGCAATTTTGCTTTATCAACAGCCTCTCCTCACTACCATCTGCCTCTTCTTCAGTACTCTCTTCAGCCTTTCCTACGATACTTCTTGTATTGAAATATATGCTGCTCAGGACACTAGTTGCACCATGCTCAACCTTTAGATTCCTGACTTTGTCTGAGATTTTACCAACATCTGCCTCCACAAGCTCTCCACTAACTGTTCTGGCACTCTGGTTCCAATTCCCCTGCAACTCTAGTTTAAACCCCACCGGGCAATATTACCAAACCTTCCCATCAGGATATTCGTCCTCCTCCAGTTCAGGTGCAAACTGTCCCATCTGTACAGGTCTCACCTTTCCCGGAAGAGAACCCAATGATCCAGAAATCTTATGCCTTCGCTCCTACACCAACTCCTTAGTCATGTATTAAACTGTATAAATTTACAGGGGGAGCTGGCAGGGTAAATGACTCCCTCCTGCAACAGGGCATCTGAATTTTTCTCCATCTCTTTGGTGCCTCACTGGCTTTGATACTGTTTAGTGCTCACCACCGTCAAAATATGGTGTCTGATCTTCTCCCCGTGAGAGTCCAACTTGTTTGACCAATCCACTGGAGTGTCATGGCCTGCCATAGGCAAGGCTGTCGAAACCATCAGCATTGTCAGTCCAGCTGGGGACTCAGCATTTCTCACATGAATGTTCCTATCTCTTGCTCTTTCCCTGAACATTTTAAACTCCTGTAATACTCACGCCAAATGTTATGCGGAAGCAGATTCACAGTTTCAGTAAGTGGGACAGAAGAGACTGATTGCTAGTAAGGATGTTAACTATTTATTTACAAATATCAGTGAAACTTTCAACCAAACATCTTAGTCAAACAAGTACTTACAGTATCTAAGCCTCCTCCCCAAGTTAAAAAACTATGACACTGAACATTCAATAACACTTCTAACTTAAACAGGTACTTCGTTCAGTAACAGGTACTTACCCAAGTGTGCACACGGACCCTTGTTTCTGCAGCACACTTTTCCGATAATCTTTCAGCATTGCTCATGACCCACTCTGAAGCGGAGTCTCTACTGAAAAGAGACAGTGGGTCTTGCACACACAATCCTTATACCCCTGGGATGCCTGAAACTGAAAGCTGGTGCCTTGGCATAAAAGCCAGTCAATTGGAGAGAGCTGTCACATCCTTCATGTGGCGGAAGCGATTCAGAAGCGACTTTTGACAGGCAGGTAAATTAACCCTTCACATTACACTGGGTCACGGGCAGGAACAGGAAACAATGTTGCTGAGACAGGCAGGAGGACAGTATTAGAACTTTAATTAAGTCACTTGACTCCTGTCAGTGAGTTTCCTGCTTATTTCTGATGGAAGCTCGTGCTGCTAGAATACAAGATGGCCTGAAAATCGAAATGAAGGTTTGAAAGGACAAAGGAAAAGGAAATGATAAGAGAGCAGAACCACCAATTGCTTAATTGTGATTTCGTTTAAGTCCTGCTCCTAAACTTTAAAGAAAGCAAATTAGTGTCAATAGAGTAGAATGGTGCTGGAGACAGAGAAATGGGGCAGCAAGAGATATCAGATATGTATTTGTAAGAGAAATGTTCTCATGGAACTCCAACAGTAGGTGCGAAAACAACTAATAATGACCATAAGACCACAAAACTTAATAAATATCTTATGAATTGGCCCTGAATTTCTTTTGCACCCAGGTTAGTCTTGATAATTAAGGTAGTGATGAACTGAGACTTTTTCTATTTCTGATGAAAGGCCATTGACCTGAATCATTAACTATTCCTCTCTTCACAGATACTGACTAACTGAATGTTTCCAGCAGATTCCTTTTTTTTTGCATTGGACAATTGTCAAGACTTGGAATTGCTAGCTTTTTGACTGGGCAGCATAAACTGTGTTTTCCCACCTGCTCCATGCATAGTTTAGCATTAAGAAGTAACAGGCATGAAGGTCTCATCAGCAGATGGGCTGTTGTGGAGGCAGTGATTGGCAATATAACGAGAGTGGAAATTGGCAGCTTTTCGGATCGAAAAGTAAGCAGGTTCAAAATTCATCTCAGGGCATCTAGTGACGTTTTTTCCCTGTAAAGCAGCTGGAGTTTTCAATTGATACCAATTTCTAAACATCTCATTAATAGAATTTATTGCTTGATTGAATAAATTCTCTCACATAATCTGCACCCAAGACTAGGTTTCATGAGCCAACTCATTCCATTTGATTTCCTGCCTGCTGCCGCTGAATTTGTTAAATAGTGTGGTTGTGGTGCGGTCTTTCAATTATTCTACAATGGATATTATTCTATTATGGATTTATTGAGTATGCCCACAAGAACTTTGATAATAACTTATACTTTGTATTTTGTACCTTGTTGTAAATCCAGGCGGCTGATTTCATGCCCTTCCCAGGATCTACCCTGGGGAGTGGCAGAGATCTGCATGATACAGTCAGTAGATGACAAAATTAGCTGCTACAGCACTTTATAGATGGAGAAAGACATGGGAGAGCCCACAGCTTCCCTTGGTGGACCTAGGAGCACAATGTTCCTTCATCTGTCTCCACATGCAGGGTAAAAGTTCACCATTCGTGTGTCTAGCAGCCCCAATCTTCCCTGCCGTCTTTAGCTGACGAGAAAAGGCACGCCCACTTCCTGCTCAAGCCATCCACCCAGGCCCCAGTGATGTCTCTGATACAGGAATGGACCTCTCCTCTCCCATGGTATATTGTTGCTCTTGCTGTTTGCTCAGCTAAGAAAGTGAGCATAGGTACTGGTCAGCTATCAGCAGCCACAGAAGCAGGAAGGTGGTGAAGGTAGAGGGGACGGGAAGGCATTGCTAGGAAAGCAAGAGGAAAGGAATGGGGTGAGTGAACTGTAAATTTTCCCAGATGAAGCCAGAATGCTATTTTTTAAAACTACCATTCCAATTTTTTTTTAAACTGAAAGCAAATGGAATCACATAGAATAAATAATAAACTGTACTTTGTATCCCACTGCACAAATCACAAGCTGTTTGGATGTAAGTGTTTGGAAAATGCCAGAATAGTGTTCCTATTTTCCCCCAACAATGCAAAATAAATTACCAAACACTGCAACCCTTTTAAAGGTCCATTCACTTTGGAGACTGATAGCCTACTTAGCAATTCATAAGTCACACCAAGCTGATATACAATCAATCAGACTGAAGGAACTGTGACTGCTCAGGTAATTTCAAAGCAGTTTTAAAACCACTGACCTTGCAGATTTTGTTTTACATTTTGCTTTATAGCTAACAGTCCTGTGAAGTACAACAACCTGGGAGGCTGGCGATAGAACAATAATGTGTTAATTTAAAAGGACTGATATGTTTAACAGAATCAGCAGAGTATGTAATTTGGTGTAGATTATTCTTCTGAATTGGTCTTAATTAAAACTCAGTAACCGTTAGACTAGATAGTCGCTTGTAGTAAAGATATCAACTATTGTCTATTTAACGGATCCACTGTAACATTCTCTTAAATGTATTGATGTAGTTTAAAGTAATTTAGATTGAGGATGCATATGTCTCTCTCAGGCCCTGGATGGCCTTGATGTAATTAGATGATCAGTGGCTCCTTGGCCTCTGGAAGGACCCTGGAGATGACTTTCTCCATGGCAGACTGCAGCTCCACCCCTCTGTCATTACCACAGTGGGGCCTGCCTTCTTTTTGTTTGAAGTTGGTTACTGTCACCGTATCTCTGAACTCCCCTTTGCTTATTCCTTCTCTACCAAGTTTTGGGACTTCAGTGGAGCCATTGTCTGCTGGATTTCAGTGGGTATATGGCCTTCTGAGCCTTTTGTCAGTAGGAATGGCAGCAATAGTTACTGTGGAATGGAGTCAGCAGCGCACAGGTAATCATGGCAATCTTTCAAGGCCTCCTATGGTCGAAGCAACCAAGGCTGCCCTCCTGAGAGCCAACAATACAGCTGAACGTAACAAAGGGAGCAGGTCAATCAGGACGTGCTGGAAGGAAAATGTTCTCCCATGTCTGCCTTTCACAGAAAGCTCACAGCCTACCAAGCAGCAACAATCGCTGCCCTCCTGTATAGTTCTAAAACGCAGAAAGCCCAGAGCAGCCACCTGAAAGCATTGCTGTATCACAAAATCCACTAGGTCCATTGGAAAGTTAAGCAAACACCCCAGGCAAGCTTTCCCAGGATGCAGACCCCAGTCAGCTCTCCTGGTTAGGCCCAAGATTCCCAAGACATTTACTATAATCCCAGTTCCATCATAGTCAGATACTATCAGATGGACAGAGGAAATGACCCAAGGATGTATTTCATGGCCTCTTGAAAATGTGTAACATCTCCACTGACTTTATTGCTCGATATGGAGGAGAAGAATTGAGTTGTTTCCTCTGGAGTGGCAGTGGCTGAGGGGAGATCTGATAGAGGTTTATAAGATTACGAGAGGAATAGATAGAGTAGGCAAGGAGTATTTTTTTCCCAAGGTAGAAACATCTAATATCAGAGGGCATGCATTGAAGGTGAGAGGGGGTAGGTTCAAAAGGGATGTGAGGGCAAACTTTTCACTCAGAGAGGGTTGGATGACTGGAATGGTGCTGGAGGCGAATGCATTAAAGGCTTTTAAGAGATGTTTAGATAGGCACGTGAATATGAGGAAGGTGAAGGGATGTGGACATTTTGTAGATAGGAGGGATTTGTTTCTGGGAGGTTTTTGATTAATTTTTTATTTGGTTCAGCACAACATTGCGGGCCAAAGGACCTGCTCCCGAGCTGTACTGTTCTGTGCCCGGCACAAAGGGTGAAAGGAGAGCACCATGCCACTCTCCTACCCGGAGAGTATCCCCTATCCGGGCAGTCCTGGCAAAGAGCCTCAGCCCAAAACGTTGACTGCTTACTCCTTTCCATAGATGCTGCCTGGCCTGCTGAGTTCCTCCAGCATTTTGTGTGTGTGGCCTGGATTTCCAGCATCTGCAGATTTTCTTGTGTCAATGTTTCATCCTGTGCGTCACACGTCAGGCCTCTTAGGAACGTACCATGGAGGGGAGTGGAGAGAAGAAGAATGGGTAAAAGAAGTCCGAATTATAATCTGAAATGACAATGGCGGGAAAGACAGCAGAGCAGCAGTGGCTGGAGTTTATGCGAGAAGTGAGGAAGGTGCAAAACAGGTATATTCCAAAAAAGAAGAAATTTTCGAATGGAAAAAGGATGCAACCGTGATTGACAAGAGAAGTCAAAGCCAAAGTTAAAGCAAAGGAGAGGGCATACAAGGAAGCAAAAATTAGTAGGAAGACAGAGGATTGGGAAGTTTTTAAAAGCTTACAAAGGGAAACTAAGAAGATCATTAAGAGGGAAAAGACTAACTATGAAAGGAAGTTAGCAAATAATATCAAAGAGGATACTAAAAGCTTTTTCAAGTACAAAAGTTTGTATATCAAGAGTAAAAGACAGGTGAGAGTAGATATAGGACGGATAGAAAATGATGCTGGAGAAATTGTAATGGGAGATAAGGAGATGGCGGAGGAACTGAACGAGTATTTTGCATCAGTCTTCACTGAGGGAGACATCAGCAGTATAGAAACATAGAAACATCGAAAATAGGTGCAGGAGTAGGCCATTCGGCCCTTCGAGCCTGCACCGCCATTTATTATGATCATGGCTGATCATCCAACTCAGAACCCCGCCCCAGCCTTCCCTCCATACCCCCTGATCCCTTTAGCCACAAGGGCCATATCTAACTCTCTCTTAAATATAGCCAATGAACTGGCCTCAACTGTTTCCTGTGGCAGAGAATTCCACAGATTCACCACTCTCTGTGTGAAGAAGTTTTTCCTAATCTCAGTCCTAAAAGGCTTCCCCTCTATCCTCAAACTGTGGCCCCTCGTTCTGGACTTCCCCAACATCGGGAACAATCTTCTTGCATCTAGCCTGTCCAATCCCTTTAGGATCTTATACGTTTCAATCAGATCCCCCCTCAATCTTCTAAATTCCAACGAGTACAAGCCCAGTTCATCCAGTCTTTCTTCATATGAAAGTCCTGCCATCCCAGGAATCAATCTGGATACTGGACACTCAAGGGTGGCAGGGAAGAGAAGTGTGCGCAGTCACAATTACGACAGAGAAAGTACTCAGGAAGCTGAATAGTCTAAAGGTAGATAAATCTCCCGGACCAGATGAAATGCACCCTCGTGTTCTGAAGGAAGTAGCTGTGGAGATTGCGGAGGCATTAGCGATGATCTTTCAAAGATCGATAGATTCTGGCATGGTTCTGGAGGACTGGAAGATTGCAAATGTCACTCTGCTATTTAAGAAGGGGACAAGGAAGCAAAAAGGAAATTATAGACCTGTTAGTTTGACATCGGTGGTTGAGAAGATGTTGGAGTCGATTGTCAAGGATGAGGTTACAGAGTACCTGGAGGCATATGACAAGATAGGCGGAACTCAGCATGGATTCCTTAAAGGAAAATCCTGTCTGACAAACCTATTACAATTTTTTGAGGAAATTACAAGTAGGCTAGACAAGGGAGATGAGGCGGATGTTGTATATTTGGATTTTCAGAAGGCCTTTGACAAGGTGCCACACATGAGGCTGCTTAACAAGATAAGAGCCCATGGAACTATGGGGAAGTTACATTCGTGGATAGAGCGTTGGCTGATTGGCAGGAAACAGAGAGTGGGAATAAAGGGATCCTATTCTGGTTGGCTGCCGATTACCGGTGGTATTCCACAGGGGTCTGTGTTGGGGCCGCTTCTTTTTACATTGTACATCAACAATTTGGATTATGGAATAGATGGCTTTGTGGCTAAGTTTGCTGACGATACGAAGATAGGTGGAGGGGCTGGTAGTGCTGAGGAAATGGAGAGTCTGCAGAGAGACTTGGATAGATTGGAAGAATGGGCAAAGAAGTGGCAAATGAAATACAATGTTGGAAAGTGTATAGTTATGCACTTTGGCAGAAGAAATAAATGGGCAGACTATTATTTAAATCGGGAAAGAATTCAAAGTTCTGAGATGCAACGGGACTTGGGAGTCCTCATACAGGATACCCTTAAGGTTAACCTTCAGGTTGAGTCGGTGGTGAAGAAGGCGAATGCAATGTTGGCATTCATTTCTAGAGGAATAGAGTATAGGAGCAAGGATGTGTTGTTGAGGCTCTATAATGCGCTGGTGAGAACTCACTTGGAGTACTGTGGGCAGTTTTGGGCTCCTTATTTAAGAAAGGATGTGCTGACATTGGAGAGGGTACAGAAAAGATTCACCAGAATGATTCCGGGAATGAGAAGGTTAACATATGAGGAACGTTTGTCCGCTCTTGGACCGTATTCCTTGGAGTTTAGAAGAATGAGGGGAGACCTCATAGAAACATTTCGAACGTTGAAAGGCATGGACAGAGTGGATGTGGCAAAGTTGTTTCCCATGATGGAGGAGTCTAGTACGAGAGGGCATGACTTAAGGATTGAAGGGCGCCCATTCAGAACAGAAATGCAAAGAAATTTTTTTAGTCAGAGGGTGGTGAATCTATGGAATTTGTTGCCACGGGCAGCAGTGGAGGCCAAGTCATTGGGTGTATTTAAGGCAGAGATTGATAGGTATCTGAGTAGCCAGGGCATCAAAGGTTATGGTGAGAAGGCGGGGGAGTGGGACTAAATGGGAGAATGGATCAGCTCATGATAAAATGGCGGAGCAGACTCGATGGGCCGAATAGCCAACTTCTGCTCCTTTGTCTTATGGTCTTATGGTCTTATTTAATTGAAGGGTCCTGACGAAGGGCGTCAGCCTGAAATGTCGACTCTTTATTCCTTTCCATAAATGCTGCCTGACCTGAATCAGAACCAGAATTGGGTTTAATATCGCTGGCATATTTCAAGAAATTCGTTGTTCTGCGGTAGCAGTACGCTGCAGTATATAATAAAATAATCTATAAATTACAATAAGAAATATATATTAAAAAATTTAATCAAAGCTCAGAGTAAGGTGGCATGGTGGTGTGGTGGTGTGGTGGTTAGCATAACGGTTTACAGTACAGGTGAACTGGGTTCTATTCCCGTCACTGCCTGTAAGGAGTTTGCACGTGCTTGCCGTGACTGTCTCAGTTTCCTTTGGGTGCTCCGGTTTCCTTCCACAGTCTGAAGACATACCGGTTGGAAGGTTAATTGGTTATTGTAAATTGGCCCCTGATAAGGCTGGGATCAAATCAGGGCTTTACTGGGCAGCATGGCATGATGGACCAGGAAGGCCTAACCCATACCTCAATAAATAAATTTTAAAAATACGTTTATTATCAAAGTACTGATACAACCTTGAGATTTGTCTTCTTGCAGGCAGCCACAAAACAAAGAAACACCATTGAACCTGTTGAAACACTCTACAAAACCAAGACCATCAAATATCCAATGTGTGTGGGAAAAAAAGAACAAATCACGCAACTGATAAAGAAATACAGAAATAACACACACAGCATGAACTGTAGAGTGCCCATATGTGAGTCCACAGCCACTGTTCAGTGCTGAGGCGAGTGAAACCAGTCCAGGAGCCCTGTGGCTACAGGCCATAGCCATGGAGATAGTTCGATGTTGAGGTGAGCGCTGATGGCTGCAGGCCATAGTCATGGGGAGAGTTCAATGCTGAGGTGAGCGCTGACGGCTGCAGGCCATAGTCATGAGGAGAGTTCAATGCTGAGGTGAGCACTGATGGCTGCAGGCCATAGTCATGGGGAGAGTTCAATGCTGAGGTGAGCACTGATGGCTGCAGGCCATAGTCATGGGGAGGGTTCAATGCTGAAGTGAGTACTGATGGTTGCAGGCCACAGCTGCACAGTCAGTTCAGCGCTGAGGTGAGGAAACTACACGGACTAGAGAACTGAACATCGGTTGCCCCTTGACCTCAGTCTCGAGGCCTTGATCAAATCGCACAAATGTTAAAAAATTGTAAACAAAAACACATGGAACATGAACTACAGGGTTCCTGAAAGTGAGTCCACAACGTCCAGGAACGCAATAGCTGCAGGGCAATAACTGCTCACAAACCTGGTGGCGTGGGACCCACACCTCTTACCTGATGGCAGTAGTGAGATGAGAGGGAGACCGGTCACATGCAGGCAGACAGCGTTGAACACCTGTTTGTTTTCTGCTCTCATCCTCAAGGATTTTAACCTTGCTCGACACTTTAATCGGCACTGAGGAAAGGAGCCGGCCATATTCTTCCGCCATTATGCTCTGACACAGCGTCTACCAGCTGCGATGGCTGTACCTACACTCTTGAGAGTCTAGTTCCTTGAATACCCCAGGAAATCCAAATAGCAACAGATCATTTAGTTGGATCAAACTAACACCCTTAAACAGGAAATTACAGGTTGCAGACAGCAGCAATCGTTGTTCTGAAATGTATCTCCTAGAGTATCTAGTAGATTTTTAAGGTATCTGTAAAGTGCCATCTTAAATATCTAGTGCAAAATGAGAGCAAAACAATAGCAAGGTGGGTTCATAGCTTCATTGTCCATTCAGAAATCTGATGGAAAAGGGGAAGAAGCTGTTCCTAAAATGTTGAATGTGAGTCTTCAGGCTCCTGTACCTCCTCCTTGATGGTAGAAATGTGAAGAGGACATGTCCTGGGTGATGGGGTAATTAAATGATGGATGCTGCCTTTTTGAGGCGTTCTCTTTTGAACATGTTCTCAGTGCTGGGGAGGCTAGTGCCCATGATGGAGCTCGCTAAATTTGCAACACTCTGCAGCTTTTTCTGATCCTGTGCAGTGGCCCCTCCATACCAGATGGTAATGCAACCAGTTAGAATGCTCTCTACAGTCCATGTGTAGAAATTTCAAGAGTCTTTGGTGACATGCCAAGTCAACTCAAACCTCTAAAGAAATGTAACTGCTGTTGTGCCTTTGTAATTGCATCAGTACGTTGGGCTCAGGATAGATCTTCAGAGATGTTGACATCCAGGAACTTGAAACTGCCTATCCTTTCCATTTCTGATGCCTCAATGAGGACTGGTGTGTGTTCCCTCGACTTCCCCTTCCTGAAATCCGCATTCAGTCCTTGGTTTTACTTACGGTGAGTGCAAGATTGTTGCTGCAACTTCACTCAACCAGCTGATCTATCTCACTCCTGTACACCTCCTCGTCACTATCTGAAGATCTACCAATAATAGTTGAGTCGTTGGCAAATTTGATGAGGTTCACCAGTGTTTTTGTCAGTGAGGAGGAGATGCTATTTCTGATCCGCATTGACAGTGGTCTCCCTATGAGGAAGGTAAGGATCCAGTTGCAGAGGGAGGACAGAGGCTCAGGTTTGTTGAATAATGCTGAAGGTATGATGGTGTTGAACTCTGAGCTGCAGTCCATAATCAGCAGTCTGATGTTGGTATTGCTATTGTCCAGCTGATCCAAGGTTGAGTGGAGAGTCAGTGAGGTTGCATCTGCTGTAGACCTATTGCAACAATAGGTAAATTGCAGGCGATCCAGGTCCTTGCTTAGGCAGGAGTCGATCCTGGTCATGACCAACCTCTGAAGCACTTCATCACAGTAGTTGTGATTACACAGTAGATAGTCTTTGTGGCACCTCACCCTGCTTTTCTTAGGCACTGGTATGATCATTACTGTTTGAAGCAGGTGGGGACCTCCAACTGCAGCAGGGAGAGATTGAAGACGTCCTTGAATACTCTTGCCAGTTGGTTAGCATAGGTTGTCAGTACCCTATTAGCTACATGTGATGCCTTCACCCTCATGAAAAATGTTCTGATGTTAGCCTTGGAGACAGAGATCACAGCGTCACCAGATGCTGCAGGGATTCGCACAGGTATAGTCTTATGTTCCCTTTCAAAGTATGCATAAAAGGTGTTGAACTCATCAGTGCGTGAAGCATCACAGCCTTTCATGATGTTAGGTTTTGCCTTGTAGGAAGTGGTGGCTTGCAAACCCTTCCAGAGTTGATGTGCATCAGATTTTGTCTCTAACTTCAATCAGAATTGCTTTACTGCTCTTAAAATACCCTTCAGCAGGTCATACTTGGACTTTGTGTATAGTTCTATATTGATCCATCAGCAGATTACAATGCTCCTGGTTCATCCATGGCTTTTGGTTTGGGTATGTCTGGTATGTTCTCAAAGGCACACACTCATCCTCAGAGGACATGATGAAGTCGGTGACAACTGTGGTGTATTCATTCAGAGTCAAAGATGAATCACTGAAAATTGTCCATTCCTCCAACCCAAAGTTGTTCCAGCAAGCACTCCTCTATCATCCTTGACCACATCTTGGCTCTCACCACTGGTGTCTCTGCCTGCATGTCTGGAGTAGAAGTACAGCCAGCTGAGTGGACTTCCCAGCGTGCGGGTGTGGTATAGCACAGTAAATGTTCTTGATGGCGTTATTATAGTAGTCAAGTGTGTTGACTCCTCTGGTTCCACAGATAATATGGTGTTGGTAATTGTTCAAAGACTTCTTCAAGCTGGCCAAATTGAAATACCGCATAGTGCACTATTTCATCACTGCTGATCACAGTGTTCAGCTCCCCTCGTGCCTGCCTGACATTGGCCTGAGGTGAAATGTACGCCACTACCAGGATGATGGTAGAAAACTCTTTTGTCAAATAAAATAGACACCTGGCCGCTAGATGTTCCAAGTTGGGTGAGCAGGACTGAAACAGAACTGCAATGTCTGTGCACCATGAAGAGTTAATCATGAAGCATACTCCACCTCCTTCTACCTCTGGAAGACTCACCTGACCTGTGTTTATGATGAATGGTGAAGCCCTCGGGCTGTGGCGCTGTCTCCAAGGTGGCAGGTGTGAGCCATGTTTTCATGAAGCAAAGTACACAGCAGTCCCTGATGTCCTTCTGGTACTACAATCTTGCTCTAAGGTTTTCAGTTTTATTTTCCACAGACTATATGTTCACTAGCGGGATAGTTAGGAGTGGGGGTCTAAGGTCTTTGCATTTCAAACATACCTGCAAGCCAACTCGCATTCCTTGCTTCCTTTTTCTTCAAGGGCAATCTGCCAGTCGGGTCCATTGATTTTGAGGATCGATAGATTTTTTAAAATGTCTTAAAGCTATGTTGTTTACTGAAGTACCCACAGCTGTGACTGTGGATTTCAGCTATAGTAGTCCTAAACAAGAATTTTTGATGATTCCCATCCAAGTTGCATGCAAAACGTTGCCACTTATTGGCGCTATTTTGTCTGTGTTACTCTGGATTTCCAGCATCTGCAGAAACTCTTGTCTTCATAATAATTAACTTTTCCTTTTTCAATTTGTTGATGGATTGTTCAGTAAAGTAGTTACACCAGTGAATGCACTCTTTATAGACGTACATTCAAAAATCCAGTTCTTACGACAGTAATGGAACAAAGAACAGAACCATTTCTCTGTTAGGTTTGATACCCACAACAGGAATTTCAAGCTGAAATTTTCATTGTAGTTTTAGTGCAGAGCGTTCATTAGCTGAAAATGCATTTAAGGGTTATTTCAGCTCTTGCAGGAGTATCATAGACTGAGATTATTCCCTGTAATTGTTCTGTATGTGGCATGACAATTAAAACTAAATAACCTGGCTAGCTGGGGAGTTCCACATCTCAGCAGAGAATACAAGCTGCCAGCAAGGATCTAGTAACCATGAGCTGCAATCAGAAAGACCAATCAGTTTAACGTATAGACACAATTTTCATGCTCCACAGATTATTCTTATAACAAAAGTTATATTAGAAAACCTGAAAATCATTAAAAACAAACAGGAGGGAAAATGACCCTGTCCACTCCATCCTCTTGGCCAATATACTAGTGGTATTCTCAGAAGTACATATAAAATAATGTTGGCACATGGTAAAAAGGATTTAGGGCCTGGTAGTTATCAGAAACTATGTAACATGTCTTGAAGAACAATGAAAGAGTTTGACAGTTAAAATGAACACCCGCTATAATGTGAATATTATACGCCTGGAGAGCTGTTGCGAAGATGACTTGTATGGTTATCCAGCTTTATCATAGTTTTATCCACTTATTGTACTGAACATTCAGGAATTCTCAAATGAAAATGTCAGAATCAATAACAATCAGTTTTGCACCTAATCACTGTACGATTATGCTACTGTACATAATACAGCCATGTCCCAAAATAGATTTTGTTATTCATTGTAATCAGGACAAACTGGAGTATTATTCACAGTCAGTGTCCTGGGTGCAAAATCAGCAGAGCAATGCTATCTATCATGAAGGGAAGAGCAGGGGTTCCTTACCTGGAGTCCACAGACCCCTCAGTTAATGGTAGATGTCCACAGCATAAAAATGTTGCGAACCCTTGGTCCAGAGGACCACCTTGTCATTCCATCTTCCCATCCACCCTCCACTCCACTCCAACATAAAATTGCTTCAGGTCATGCATAATGTGAGTGTGAAGCAAAAGTGGCCTTCCTTAACATGATCCTGCTAATACATCTACACCTTTGCAAACCAGGGCTCACTCTATGGCAGAACCTGGATTTCATACTGTTGCCTTTTGGAGCTAAACCGTCAACTTGTCATCAGCTGCTGTCAATTTTATATCAGCTCCATTTTATTAGCTCTGAGACTTGGAATTCTATCCCACAGGTGAAAATACAATTTCTATTTAATATGTCATACAGCCACTTGACAAAAAAAAGATTCAATTCATAATTTGCTTCCAGATATATAATCCAATAAATAATTCTGCTTTTAAAATATCTTCTGCCTCTGGACTGGATAATAAATATTTCTCAGTATTAGTTATAAATTTTAAGCATTAGCCACATTTCTTACTGTGTGGTACCTGGCTTATATGTCAAGTATTATAGAACAAAGAATGAGAATTTACTGACACAGAATTTCTTAGTAGCAGTGAGTCACTTGTATGTACCACCCACATACCTTGCAAGTCTACAAATTTCTTGTAGAAGTGGATCTAATCTGCAGAACTATTGGGAAACTGTTCAACCTATGACAATTATGCTCCATAACCAGGTACCCTAATTTCAATAATGCATGAGCAACACACAGAAAATAATAGAGGAACTCAGCAATCAGGCAGTCAATGATTTGGGTCTCAGCCCAAAGTGTCAACTCTTTACTCCCCTCTATAGATGCTGCCTGACTTGCAGAGTTCCCTCCAGTATCTTGTGCGTGTTGCTCAAGATTTCCAATATCTGCAGAATCTCTTGTGTCTATTCAATAATCTGTGTACTGGAAGAATACAGAAGACCAGCATAAATGGTGAAAACAGACATACCATCTTGAACTACCCAACCGCTTACTTGTCCAGTCAGGCTCTTCCTGTAGATTCCACATCAGCCATCTCAGAATTCACAGAACTGGAGTGGGAGTGAACCTTAATCAATTCCAAGGGACTACCGCCAAAGTCGTAAGGAAATGATAAGGGTGTTTAAGATGATATAAAACAGTTCAGAGAGCAATCGAGGATGATGTGACAGTGGCAGAGAATGGCAAATATTTCTGTCAGATGTGTCAATATGTTCTAGTTTTCCACTGAGCTTTACAATGGAACAAGTTGTACAGCAAAAAGACAAATCATGTAAAAACCAGGATCTACTACCCTTAAATCATTCCCTTCCTCAAAATTCAAATGGCAAATGTCTCATAGGATAACCACTCACTATCCCAAATATATTCATCCCAGTCATTAGAAATTAGGTTCCGTTGAAATAATTGAATTTTAACAGCAGAGCAGAATATATTCCCACACATTTCAGCTATTGATCGGGATATTATACAAGACATTAAGCATATTGAAGTGGTTTAGGACAGGGAAGATCATGAGTAAAAATGTGTTCAAAATTCATTTTTCCTTTACTAGATTATCTCAGATTTATTTCTGGAGTTCAGAAAAACAACCAAGCTACTTTATAACAACAGTGCAAGCCGGTGTTCAGTTATGTCATTTTAAGGCTCTGATAGATTATTTCAACATCAAATTGTTAAACAAAGCGTAACTCTGTTTATTATGTTCCCTGAAAAAAACAGATATGTTTATTGGTTAATACAAGAAATAGAAAAGCAGGACAAAGTACAATAGTTGTGTGTGAGAAGGATAATACATTCTTCTTAAAGCAGCTCTGGAATTGAAATGGTTAAAATGGAATTATTTCATATTTTCAACCTTCCTTCTTATTGTTGCCAGTTATTATGTGAGAAGCTTTACTATCAGACTAGTCTTCAATTTTAGATTTTAAAGTCTGTTGCTTCTTAGCCAAATGTCTATGTGTGTGTTGCATTGCAGCAGAGTGTAGGACCTGACATTGAAGGAATAAATAATAATACCTACCAAATTGATTTTCTCTCTGTTTCTCCTTCTCTCAGCATGGAGAGAGAAATGAAGACAAGAGAAGCAAATTTATAAAAGAACTAATCAGATTTAAATTGTAACATGACCTCTAGGCTCATGTTGAATGTGGGTGTACTCTTTCTGTTAAATATGATCAAACTCAGGCTAGCTCAGTCTCGAAGTATAACCTCCACAGTTCATCCTCCCCTAATTGAACAATTTGGCAATCTTATCTGAAGCAACTATAAATTCAATGAGTTTCTGTCAATAAAAATTTGTCAACATCTATTATTTAATTATTTATAGAGTGTTTTGTCTTCAAGAGTCATTAATCCTTTTAGATTGATACTCCTTTCCCTGCAGTGACATGGCAAGTCGAAATTTGCTGCCATTATTCTTGTCAAGCCTATCATTGTTTATAATCTAACGTTTATTAAATATTTGTTTGCTTTGTAAATACTGACAATTATATTCAAGTAACCGTGCCAGCAGAGAATTGGTCTGATGAATTAGCTGGCACAGGAGAAATATGTTTCATTATCGAACAACTCTTGCAGGGAGTACACATGTGCCGGATGGTTCCGGGCTATGCTACGACATTGTCTATAGTTTTACAGGCTGTGTAAACTCAGTGTTCACTTCCACATATGAAAAAAATAGATACTTACTGTTATACTACCCTTCAGCCCAACAATTCTATGCCAACCACATTGTCCACCTAGCTAGTCCCAATAACCTGTGTTGGGCCTGTACCCTCCATATATCTGTCCAAGTGCTTCTTAAATGATACTATTGTATCTGCCTTAACCACTTTCTCTGGCAGCTCGTTCCTTCTACTCACTGGTCTCTGAGTGAAAAAGATGCCATTCAGGTCCCTTTTAAATCCTTCTCCTCTCACCCTAAATATGTGCCCTCAGAGATTTGGACTCCTCTGCCTAGGGGAAAAGATTGTTACCATCCATCTTATCAGTGCCTCTCATAACTTTAAAAAATTCTATCAGGCTGCTCTTCATTCTCCTATGTTCCAAAGAATGAAAATATAGACAGGCCAAACTCTCCCTATAATTCAGCCCTCAAGTCCTGGCAACATGTTTGTAAATCTTTCCTGTTCAACTATTTCTTTTCTATAAGAGGGTGACCAAAACTATACACAGTTCTACAATTGTGACCTCATCAACAGCTCGTACAGATAAAGAACAGCGTGTTAAATGCTTTTTTCACCA
Source organism: Mobula birostris (assembly GCF_030028105.1). Lineage (NCBI taxonomy): Eukaryota > Metazoa > Chordata > Chondrichthyes > Myliobatiformes > Myliobatidae > Mobula > Mobula birostris. The sequence continues at coordinate 26,984,722 of NC_092385.1, forward strand.
CCCCGTCTACTTCGATGTTTTCAATAAATTATGCACTTGTACTCTGTTCTATTACACTCCCTTGTGCTTTACCATTCATACAGTGGTGTGACTTTCCAAAGTGCATTACCTCACACTTATCCATATTGAAATCCATTTGCCACTCTTCAGCCCAGTCCCCTAACTGATCAAGATTTCCCTGTCATCTACAGTAGCCTTCTTCATTATCAAGAACACCTCCTACTTTTGTGTTATTTGCAAACTTACTGATCAAGCTTAAAGCATTCACATCCAAATCATTTATATAAGTATTGAATAAAAAGGGCACAAAACTGAACCTTGTGCACACCACTAGTTAACAGTCTCCATTCTGAAAAACAACCTTTAACAACCACCTCTGAGCCAATTTTGAATCCATCTGACTAGCTTTCCCTCAATTCCATAGGCCCCATCTGTCCAGATCAACCTGCCATGTGAGATCCAAACAGACAACATCAACTGTCCTACCTTCATCTGCCTTTTAATTATCTCTTCAATATGACCTTAGTTCCAATACACCAGGCAATTCTGTCATTGGAATTGGATTAAGATAGCACCAGGTGATTATACTTAAATATATATTGGACAAATAGAGAGAGATAATCGTGATCTCCTTTAAGTAACAGAAGTAAAGAACTCACATTATCTGTCAGTCTAGTTGAAGGTTCTTGACACAAAATATTAACTGATAATTTCCCTCCATAGATGCAGCTTGACTTGCTGAGTTCCTCTAGTGCAGGGATTGCCAACCTGGGGTACACGGACCCCTTGGTTAATGCAAAGGCACCCTGGAACAAACAAGATTGGGAACCCCTGCTCTAGTGTTCTGTGTGTTGCTCCATATTGCAGCATTTGCAGTGTCTTGTATCTCTTTCACTATGCTCTTCATATGTGTAAGTGCCCCCACCATTTGACATTATTACACAAGTCTAATGGCCTCTGTCTATTCATATCTTCAGCTCTTTGTCACCTTCAACTATCACTTCCCAGCTTCTGTCACAATTTCCACTCTCTACTCCTCGGTTTGCCCATCATCCTTCCTACAAGGATCTACGCATCACTTGTTAGCTCTTTCTCCACTCCTTCCCTTCACCTTCTTATAATTTTTCCCATCAACTTTCAGTCCAGATGAAGGGACTCTACCCAAAATGTAAACTGTCCACTTCCCGCCGCAGATGCTACCTGACCTGCTGAGTTCTTCCAGCATCTCGTTTATTGCTTCAGATTCCAGCAGGTTTAGTCTCGTGTCTTGCCTCTGTGTGTCTGCATGTCATAAGCATTGAAGATCCAGATTAACTTTAGCAAAGGACTCAATGCTTTCGAATAAATCCCTTTATGTAACGTATCTGTGATTCTCCCTTATTGCAGGGTTAAAGTCATGTAACTTATCATTTATTGGCATTGTGGGAGGAGGTGACAACAGTACCATAAATGGCAAAGGGCCAATACTGTTCCACAAGCATTTCTGCATAGCAATTTTGCAATCCCATTAACCTCTTGGAGGATGAATCATTGGAATAACAAAACACTTCTGAAAATCTCCTTGACTTCTGCTGTCCTCTGCTAAGAAAGCAGCATCCTGATTGTGGATTCCATGCGTCAGAGCTCCCCCTCCAGAGCCCAGATATTCAATAACTTCTGTCCGTGCTGCAGGAGAAACTGAAATCCATTTTTGTGGAAGGCAGAGGGAGAATCTGAGCAAGGGGAGTCTCTGCTGAGCCATAAGTTCTCTGGCAGCCGCACCAGCAGTGGGTAACTCTCTCTTTCTCATCCAGGCCATTGACCTGGTGGATCAAGTTTGCCACTGGCATTGAATGTGTGCCACTTACTCTTGAAGAGAGGGGAAAATGTGTAACAGAGTACAGAATAGGTGTAATTTTGAGTGATTGTCTGACAGTAGACTGAAGCTGTGAGCTGCATAACACTTGGACTACTGAAAACTGTGTGAGGGTCTGGTGAGGTAAACAGATGATTGAGAAAAGTCACAATTGACAGAGTATTCTTCAGTGAGGACAGAAAACACATGGAGAAAATTATGAAGGTGCCGGTACAGTTTTGAGGAACTAACTTTGGGATTTTCATTGACCTTCACCTCTTGTGTGAGGTAATTAAACTTCTTACAACTGGATTATTGTTTCACACCATAGCTTCACATTAAATGTGAACTTATCCCACTTCAACTTATCAGTTCCTGCACATGATTTCGATTTCTTATGTGTAGATATCTCACATCTTCACCTTGTCCATCAAGGCACATAGAATCAAAACTGGGAGGCCATTTGGAATTCCAGCAAACCTTCGCAATGCCTTCAGCAGTGGGCATAGCTCCCCTTTGAGAGTTGGAGGCATTGATTTAGTCTCATCTAACCAGCCCTAGATGAGACCCATTCCTGAAATTGGATGCTGTGACTGAGCACTAAGGCAATAAACAGCACAGTTTTCTGTGGCTGAGCAACTCAACCTGTTACTGAGCCAAAAGAATGAATTTTATGTAGTGCTGTGTTCAGTAGAACAAGCACAGATTAAACTTGCTTTGTGATTCTAGGACACGTTTTCCAGCACTGTTCAAGTTAGCCTTCATACTGTTTCCTTTCACTTTATCTTGATTTGAACTTAAACTAGTATTGCAAGGAATAGAAAAATCCACAGTTCCATCTCCTAAATTTTTCAGTTCCTTGGGCTGGCTTTAATTTAAATGAGCAGTAATTGTACTTGATAATTGTAAAGTACATTTAAAGCTTAACCGCTATTTCCAATTTTAAATGATCATTTCAGTTGGCAATCAGCAGTTGATCTAGATGATCACAGTTATATATTAAATAAATATCCCAGGAAGGATTGCATATTGACTTTCCACTATGAATCTATCTGGTTCTAATGGGAAATTGAATTGCATTTTGTGCGTTTGTTATCTTTCCTTCCACCACAGCCGTTTTCTTTTGTTCAGTTAGCATGGGAACCAGCTGAGTGCAGCTAAAACATGTTTTATTCACCGACAAAGTGACTTAATTAAATCGGCCACATTAGTGACTATTAGATGATTAAGGAGTATGTTCTCAGCAATCCAAAAGTTCCGGCTATTAAATAATCTGCTCTGTAGTTTATTCATTGATTCCCACCATTTAGAAGTAGACAAAACAATGTTCTGAACTAAATATATTCAATTATGATATTTTTCGGACAAGATTAAATCACACAATTTTAAAATAATTATGTTCCATTAGGCTGGAGATGGCTTAAAAATTAAAACGCAAAACTGAAGAAAACAGTGTAAGATTTCCAATGTCAGACATATATTGAAGTGAAATCACAATTGGTTGAAAAAGAAGCAAATTCGAAAACACTTGAGATAAAAGTTGCCACTAAAACTGAAGCAGTCATTTGATAAGGAGATGAGTCATATTTATTATAAAACATTTACAGCCTTAGAAATTAAGATTAAATCAATATGTGCTCTATAGTTTTCAAGCCACTGAAAATTATGGAACCATTTCTTAATGCACCTACCAGGAACAGGCAGGGTGCAGACTTATTGAGGCAGAAGCTTGTGCCAGAACCCTTTGACCCCACCTCCTCGCCATTATTAAACAGGAAGTCCGCATTCTCCAGTTTATGGAAGTCGATAATATGGTCAAGTGTTTGAGCTCAATAACTGCGATGCTATAACCCAACCCTGTTGAAATATCAACAATCCAAAATCTAGTGCTTTCTTGACGTATATGACATATAAACTCTTCTTGGGCTTTAAGCCGGGTATGGGTATCAATTATAACAATCTTCAGGGATGATGCCTGTGCATGTCTAGTCCAGTGGTATTTATACCCCTGTATTCCATCCCTCCTCATTGGATAAGGACAAACCAATCAGGTTTCTGCTTACCCTCCTTGTTTACAATTGAATTCTAGTTCTTGCTTAGAGCAAAAACTTCGTCTTTGTTCAAATTCTTTTCCTCTAGTTTTATTTCAATTTTATTTTATTTGACTTCACCAGTCAGCCCCAAAAGCCATAGGTGCAGCACAGTAGTTTTGTGCCATTGAAGTCAATCCTATGGCCATTTCGAATGCAATGCTCTGCTACCACTGACTTCACCAGGTAACCCAAATGGATACACCTCCTGCGCTCCCTGATGCAGGTTTCCACCATGCATCCCATTTAGCCGATATACGCTGCTCCGTATTCACAGGGAATCCTGTAAATGTCAGCCGACCCGAGTCTTAGGACGTCTTTGACCAGCGTAAGCTGTGATTTGAGCTTCTTTACGGGTTTGTGGATGGTATTAATCCAGTATTTCTTCAGGATCCTGGCAATCCTTCCAGAAACAGGTAGTAGCGACGTGTTCCTCCTTGTTGTTAGGTTTCCTGGCTTTTCTGTCAGCCCTCTTAAGGGTCCGATTGATTTCCTTCTCCTTGTAGCCATTCTGTAGGAATGTCATCCATAATCGTCTTATTTCCTCAGGCAGACTCTCCAAGTCCGGAATAGTTTTCACACGGTTAATAAAAATAGTAAAAACTGCTCTACGCTGGGAGGTCCGATGGTGCCTGTTATTGTTGAGGTATAAGCCCGTGTGAGTGGGTCCCCAATAGACACCATGTCCGAGGTTATCCCATCTGGCTTCCATCGTATTAGAATGTCCAGGAACAGGATGCAACCATTTTTCTCCTTCTCCATTGTAAATTGAATGATTGAATGTATGCTACTCAGATGGTTGTGGAACTGTTGGAGTGCCTGGTGCCCACGAGGCCACACTACGCAGGTGTCATCCATGTATTTGAAAAAGCATTTGGAGTGGAAGAGTGATGAACTCAGAGTCCTCTCCTCAAAGTTCTCCACGTAGAAATTAGCACTAGCTGGCAACAAGGGTGAACCCACGGTCACCCAGTCCGTTTGTTCATAATAGATCCCCTTATAGAGGGAGTACATCGATGTAAGGGTGTGTTCAAAAAGGTCAATGGTATCCTCATCAAACTTTGACTGCAGGAGGGCCAAGCTGTCCCTAAAGGGGACTCTCGTGAACAGCGACACCACGTCAAAACTGACCGTTATGTTCTCTGGGTTCAGCTGAACGTTGGTTATTGTTTTAACAAGGAGGAACCAGTTGCTACTACCTGTCTTCCCTATATTTCCACAGTTTCCAGAAGGATCGCCAGGATCCTGAAGAAATACCAAATTATTACCACCCACAAACCCATAAGGAAATTCAAGTCACAGTGTGTGCTGGTCAAAGGTGACCTGGGACTCAGGCTGGCTGGAGTTCACAGGATTCCCTGTGAATGAAGAGCAGAGTATATCAGCCACACAGGATGCATGCTGAAAACCCACATCGAGGAGCCTAGGAGGTATATCCATCTGGGTTACCTGGAGGAATCGGTGGTAGTGGAACATTGCATTCACAATGGCCATAGTATTGACTCCAACAGCACAAAACTACTGTGCCATGCCAATGCCTTTTGGGAACGCCTGGTGAAGGAAGCCATTGAAATAAAACTAGAGGAAAAGAATTTTAACAAAGACAAAGGTCTCGCTCTAAGTAAGAACTGGAATTTGATTGTAAATAAGGTGGCAGATCAGAAACTTGATTGGATGAGGACTAACCAATGAGGAGGGACAGGATACAGAGGTATAAATACAACCTAGACATGCCCAGGCATCATCCCTGAAGAAGATGGCAGAATTTGTCATCAAAATGTTGTTTATAATTGATCCCTGTACCCGGCTTGAAGCCTGAGAGGAGTTTAATCATCAACAATCCATTTTTCTCTAAGGATGCTGCCTGACCCGCAGAGTTCCTCCAGTTTCTCTTGTTTTGCTCCAGATCCCAATATTTGCAATATATTCTGTCTCCATTAATCTTCAAGGAGATTTCCTATACTCCTGAGTGGCTTGCTGTGCTTCTCATCTTCATCTTTTCCCTCTTTCTGAAGCTTGTCCTGCTCTTTGTAGTTTCTATTCATGTTTCCATATGAGCCTAACACACAGCAAAATCTGCTGAGAAACTTTAAAATCACTAAAAAGCCTTCAGCATCTGCCATACCACTCCCTGCAGACTTGCAGAATTGAATTGGAAAGCACCTACGCAATCACACAATATCCAGAAGAAAGCAAATAATAGCTTAACAGCAGGAAACTAATGATTCCTGCAAATTACACTGGATGGATTTGCTCCCACTCCCAAACAGGGTGAATTGTGCAGGATTTCAAAGAGATTCTCAGGTATAGGGTTTAGCTCAAAGTTGCAGCATTTTTAAATCAGCATAAAACGCAGGTACCACATGATTGGTTGGTTCCTAATGTATTTAATAGTGCCAATATGTTTATGGGGTTTCTCTCAAATCTGTGTATACACATTTTGAGGTCCCCAGGACATTTGCTGCAGTTCTCTAGATCCAAGCTTCACACCGTAAATACCCCATTTCCTTTTATTTTAATACTTTTGTAGCAGCTTACTTTTCGCTCTGCAAAAGGGGTGATTGTATAATTAGCCCTTCAAAGTAGTTATCCATCTGTCTCCCTGGATACAGTACTAAGTTCCCTCCATCACATTTTAACAGGGTAATTGCAAATAGACCACAGTTTGCTACCAGGATTTCTCATCTCACCCAATCCTATAATCAATTAACTCATTATTTTTATGGAACAAATCAGTAACCAATAAAAAGGAAAGTTGAGAACTTCACAAACATAACACGACATGTCCCACAAGAATTGGTCATAGATCTAATGAGATGAAAATCTGTTCCTGCCATTAGCCGCAGCAGGATAACTACGTTTGTATTTCCTGACCAACATTTCCCAGTTGGACTTGGCTACCGTTCTGAACTGATCCAATTTGTCACCATAATGTATATACATATTTATATATATTGCTGCTCATCGGCTTAATTGTATGATGTTACTGGGTAACGTGGAGCTAAGCCACAGAAAGCATGTGAGGCAGTTGGCTTTAAGAAACCTTTTGAGCATTGTAATTAAGTGGATTTTCTAGTGAATACTAAATGTTTTTATACATAATTTATACTGCATGTGGAATTGAATTTTTAACAATGTGCTCTTAAGCATTTCATTGATGAGATGGGAAATCGGAGAACTTAGATCAGCACCTAAGGGAGTTAAGAGTTTTACTGTTTCAAAATGAGATGTAGAGTGTTAGAAAGAGGCATGCGTAGTGCATAAGTAACAGCATGACCTGATGGGCTGAATGGTCCATTCTGAGCTATTTATTCTCTGCAGTTTAATTCATGGATTTATTTCTATCCTTTTCAAGAATCCTACGCTGTCAATACTTTTGAAAATTTAATTCCATCAGGCTAAGGTAGGAACCCTGGGTTCCAAAGCTCTTTAAAATGGTGCATTAATATGACATTTTCCTACATTCTGAACATTATTGCCTCCAGAAAAGACAAAAAGGCATAGAGTTATTCTACAAGAAATGATATATTTGCTAATCAGTTCAATTATTTTTTCAGTTTCTTTCCTCAAGCTTGGAAAAGGCTGAAATATTATTACATCACCATGAACCAAATCCTCTTTTATCGGCATAACACAAAGAAAAAGAAAGCACATGCAATTGATTTTTTTTTTCTTTTTGGATGTTGTTTATTCTAAAGACCACGTTGTTTTTTGCATTTTTTATGTTCTTTTTTTTTCCACCTGTAGTTGAAGCAAACAGCCATTGCACGGGATTTAATATGAAGTAGAAATCATTTAGAAAGGAAATGAGATATATTGTGGAAGAATGCAGATATGAATAAAACAATTGAGAAGCGTTTCTTCAGTGCATTTGCTGTTAATTCAGTGCAGGTTTCCTACTTTGCCATCCTGATGAAAAGTCTCAGCCCAAAATGTTGACTCCCTGACCTGCTAAGTTGCCCCAGCAGTTTGTGTTTGCTATTCCAGATTTCTGGCATCTGCAGGATCTCTTGTGTTTCCCACTTGGCAATTTTTTTAAAATCCTGAGTTAAAATATACATTTTCAATAATTCTGGGTTACTAAATGGAGAATATAATTCATAACTTTATGGAATTAGTAACAAACAAGAAAAAAATCGTAAAAGCTGTAGTAATATTTTAGCTGAAAAAACCAGCAGAGACATGTGCAACACTCACTACAATCTTGTTAGCAATCTATGTCTCTTTGTCTTCCAGAGCCTCAAGGTCTCAGCCGTAAGTTCTTATTATCAAGTTTTAAATCATTTCCTTCAATTTTCCCTTTCTGTCCCTGCAAACTAAAAACTCCCAAACCCCAAATTTTCAGTTGCCCTCATTTTTCTTTTCAGCTCCTTATAGCATACCTTTTTAAAACAAAGTTGTCAGATTTTCCTCCTAATCTTGCTGCTTAACCTTGAGTAAACAGGAAAAATAAAAGACAAAATCTGTGGATCTAGATTGCAAAGTTACTTTTTCTTGTCATGCCTTGTGTCATTGCTTAATGTTGAAGCTTTCACAAGTGTTACTTCCAAAGTTTTCAGAAGCTTTATTCCTTATCTGATTATTGAAAGAAGCATTTGCAACCAATTATAGGGGGAAAGTTTCTCGACTATTAAATAGGTCAGGCTTTTCTCAAGCACTTAAAATCTCTTCCTAATACATGCTTGACTTGTGTTTGCTTTAAGTATGCTCACTAAGGCTACGTCCACACTAGACCAGATAATTTTGAAAATGCCGGTTTCGCGTAAAAACGATAGGCGTCCACATCAGGCATTTTTGAAAATACCTCCGTCTACATTAAAACGGGCATTTGGGCGAATCTCCTCCTACTGGGCATGCGCAGGACACATCTACTGAAAACAAGCGAAGAGGAAATGCTTTGCTTGGTGTGCATTTGTCCAGTTACAGAGTAGAAAAACTTAAAAGGAAATTGCCAAATGATGGACAGCTGTTGGCTCTCACTCAGGAGGACTTAAAACCCAAATAAAACAGATACTGGAGCGTATGGAGGCAACAGACAGGGAGTTCACAGACAGTATGACCCAGCTGACGACGAAAATTGGAAAAACTGACTAACTCTGTTACAGGGGGATTTGCAATGATGACGAATATGATGGCTCCCCTCCCCAGTTCTTTCCACCGCCACAATACCAGCCTCACAGCCACTACAATAGCTACACATACGGACACACAGACCCCCGGGCGGCCCCACCAACACTTTCCTCACTCCCACAGAGGGGTCACCCTGGAAACATTTCCTACAGCCATAGTCTCTTCACCAATGAAAGGGACAACAATTTTTTTAAAACCTCCGGTTACCCCGCGCACACTACAATGCCCAACTGGCGTTTTCAGATTTATTCACTCTGGAGAGCGTTTTAGAAAAGCTCCGTTTTCATGGGAGGAGATGCCATTTCAGTGTGGACGGAGGGTCAAAACAAAGAGAAAAAGCTTCGGTCACAGATTTATCCGGTCTACTGTGGACATAGCCTAAGTAAAGGAGTACTTGCTACAATGTGTGTGTGTCACCACTATTAATTTGTGAATTGCCCGGAGGCTCTACTGTGTTGATACACACACAGACAAATAACAAGGATAGGGCTACCAAAGAAATATCCTTTACTAAAGATAGTCAATACTTGATTAAAAGTTACAGACTATTTAATTAATTAATTAACTGTTTGATTAACAGTTACTGAATGCACTTATGAATACTACACATGAAATCATTACATTATAATTACAGTTTGACAATTATACACTATGTTAGATCTTTACATACAAGTGCAGTTACCATGGCTACTAGTGAAATGAACAGGTGGGACCATTTTTATACAAGTAGATGCGGTACTTACAAAGCCATCCCATGCCCTCATCTTGGCCCCTCTGATCACATCTCCAAGTGTTAATCCCAGTGTACCGACTACTGCTGGAAGTGGAGAAACCAGTCAAAGGGATCATCACTGTATAGCCTAATGAGGTAATCTTTATCCTTCAGGACTGTTTTGAACCGTCTAATTCGCAGCTGCTCAAGGAGACGGCCACAAATGGTGAAGGCACAGACCTCGAGAAATATGCCTCATTTGTCATTGGCTATATCTGTAAAAATGCGTAGATTATGTTGGTGCCTCAGGAATGGTCATTTCCCAGCCCAAAGAGAAGCTTTGGCTGAACACAGAGGTATGATTCTTACTAGAAGCCATGGGCACTGCCTTCAAGTCTGGAGACAGAACAGCTCTCAGAGCAGCCAGGAGGAAGCTCTATTTTGGCACAAGAGGGCAAAGAACCCCTCTGCACAAAATATTCAAGAACACCTGTCTGACAGTGACCCCCAGCACATATGGCCGGGCATCAAGGGCATTACGTACTCACTACTCAAGGAAGAACAGCATCGACTGTTCCAGTGATGCCTCCCTCTTCAATGCTCAAACAACTTTAACGTACGCCTCGAGGCGCGCAACACAATTCCAGCCACAAAAATCAAACCTCTCCCAGGAGACCAGTTGTTGTCTGTAACAGCAGCAGAGGTGAGAAGGACTCTGCAGAGAGTTCCACATTCCATCCCCCTCCCCCTGTAAGGTGGCCAGGCCAGACAAGTACTCAGGGAGTATGTGCACTAGCTCACTGGCATCTTCATAGACATCTTCAACACTTCAATCATCCAGACTACTGTCCCCATATGCTCCAAATTGACCACTATCATTCCTGTACCAAAGAACTCTACACCTTCAGAACTAAATGACCACCACCCAGGTGCACTGACACCAATCATCATGACGTGCTTTGGATGGCTGGTGATGACACACACCATTTCTACCTCATTGGACACTCAACAACGGTGCTTATTGACAGATGTCATAACATCTGTCGTGCACTTAGCCCTGACACATCTGGCAAATAGGACACTTATGTCAGAATGCTATTTCTAGATTTTGGTTTGGCATTCGACGCTATTGTCCCACAGACCCTGGTGAACCTGCACAGACACTGCTCCTCAGTCTAAATACACTACTGTGCAACTGGATGTTGGACTTGCTTACCAATGGACATTAGGTAGTCAGGATCCTCTTTCCCCATCATCCTCTACACGGGTGCCCACACAGCTGTGTGCTGACCCCTTGCACATAGCTGAGTATGTGTCTTCAGGCTCCTGTCCCTCCTCCTTGAAGGTAGCAATGACAAAAAGGCATGTGTGCCGGGAGATGATTGAGGATCCTTCAGGAAGGATGCCGGCTTTCTGAGGCATCACCTTTTGAAGATGTGCTCGATACAGGGGAGGCTGGCGCCCACGATGGATTTGGTTGAGTTTGCAACTTTCCACAGCTTTTTTCCCCGATCCTGTGCAGTGCAGTGGCCCCTTCACACCAGACAGTGATGCAACCAGTTGGAATGCTCTCCATGGGACATCTGCAGAAACTTGCGAGGGTATTTGTTGACAGGCCTCAACCTCCTAATGAACACACCTTATACAATCAGGAAAGCTCACCATCATGTCTACTTTCTGAGGAGGCTGAAGAGAGCTGGACGATGCACATCTATACCCACATCCTTTTACAGGTGCGCGGTAGAGAGCATTCAGACATGCTGCACATCGATACGGTACAGAAACCACACTGCGGCAGAGAGGAAGGCCCGGCACACACCGGCACCAGTCTACCTGCCATCAAGGGCATATATGCAGAAAGGTGCTGGAAAAGGGTCAGTAACACCATGAAGGATCCCAGCATCCTGCTCATGGACTGTACCTGGAGGAGGCCACGGAGCATCCATGCTAGGACTACCAGACTCAGAAAGTTATTTTCCCCAAGCAGTAAGGCTGATCAACACCTGCATCCACTAACACAGCGCTCCACACTTCCATCCATCATTATTTTGTCATTTCCGGTCAGAGTCACCTTATGTACAGACACTCCTGTGCCTAGCTACACTTTATGGACATATAATCAATCTATGTATATAGGCTATCTTAGGTATTTATATCTATTGTGCTTTTTTATTATGGTGTTTTTTTATGCTGCATCAGATCTGGAATAACAATTATTTCATTCTCCTTTACACTTGTGTACTGGAAATGACATTCAACAATCTTGAATCTTGAATCTTAGCAACTATACGTTCAAACAATCTATATGTTTTCCTGGCCTCTGAGATCTTCTCAACTTGAAATAAGTTTTCGCCAACCCTGAAGTGTCTGCTTGAGTTTATTCCCTCCAGTAAGCTGTTCCCTGTGTCATTCACTTGTTTGTTGTGCCTCTGGGATATCCTGACCCACAACGTTCAGCACTGACTATATCATAGAACTAATACTGTAACTCAGCCTCATCCTTCCGTCAATAATTCCTTTCTGCCAGTCCATTGAGTTCCTCCAGCAGATGGTTTGTTGCTCCAGATTCCAGCATCTGTAGAGTCATAGAACACTACAACACAGAATCCATCCCTTTGACCCATATAGTCCATGTTGGACGATTTACCCGTGTAGACCCATCGACCTGCACCCAGACCATAGTACTCCATACCCCTCCCATCCATGTACCAATCCAAATGTCTCTTGTGTCAAAATCAAACCCCCATCTGCTGGCAGCTCATTGCGCTCTCTCACCAGCCTCTGAATGAGGAAGTTCCCCCTCATGTTCCCCTTAAGCATTTCATCTTTCACCCTTAGTCCATTGACCTCTAGTTGTAGGGCATTTTCATGCCTTACAAGGCGCGGATTGGAAGTCTGTGGGGGGCGCCACTCCTCGTACAGACACTAGAGCAATGTGTGGTTAAGTGCCTTGCTCAAGGACACGAACATGCTGCCACAGCTGAGGTTCGAACTAGCAACCTTCAGATCACTAGACGAACGCCTTAACCACTTGGCCACGTGCCCATGCAGGCCTCTCATGGTCTGAGTTGACATTCCCTCTCTCTGGTTGTAGTTTCACCCAACCTCAGTGAGGCCTGCTTGTATTTACCCTATCTGTACCCCTCATAATTTTGTATACCTCTATCAAATCTCCCCTCATTTTTCTATGCTCTAGGGAATAAAGTTATAACTGATTTAACCTTTCCTATTACTCAGCTCCTCAAGACCTGGGAACATAAACTTTCCCTGCACTCTTTCAACCTTATTGACATCTTTCCCATAGGTAGGTGACCAAAACTGCACACAATGCTCCAAATTAGGCCTCAGCAATGTCTTATACAACTTCAACATAGCATCCCATCTCCTGCATTCAACACCTTGACTTGTGAAGGTCAATATGCCAAAAGCTTCCTTTATGAACCTATCTACCCTTGATGCCACTTTCAAGGAATTATGACGCTGTATTGCCAGGTCCCTCTGTGCTATCACACTCCTCAGTGCCCTCTCACTTACTGTGTCAGGTCTCCGCTGGTTTGTGCTCCCAAAGTGCAACACTTCACACTTGTCTGCATTAAATGATAGCTGCGATTTCTCAGCTGGTCCAGATTCCACTGCAAACGTTGATAGAATTCCTTGCTATCCACCACACCCCCAATCTTGGTGTCATCGCAAAATTGCTGATCCAGTTTAGCACATTATCATCCAGATAATTGATATAGATGACAAAGAGCAATGGATGAGTAGGTGCCTTCAACCTACTCATCATGTTTTTGATCACCATTGCTTTGGGTATTACATCATGTACTGACTGATGAACATAAACCTTGTGACATCTGTTGCTCATCTTTCCTATTTGGCTTCCCATTCCCAGCACCTCTACAATCTCTCTACAGCTTCATCATGCCATTGCCTGGTGGCCAGGGTACTTAACTGTCAATTATCTCTGAATCCAACTTTGCAGAAGCATGGGACATATCTAGCTCACTAAAACATTGAGAACCCACACCACTTATCAACTCTGCCTGAGAAGCGACTTGGATCGACTCTAATTTGCCTACTGGTGCAACAGGTCCATCTCTTTGGCTCTTCACTCGACCCTGCAACATCTGGCCAGCAAAGGTGCAAATATCAGGATGTTCTTTATTGACTACAACTCAGCATTCAATACCATCATCCCCTCAAAACTAATCAATAACCTTCAAGACCTTGGGCCAATACCACCTTGTACAATTGGATCCTTGATTTCCTCACTTGCAGACCCCAGTCAGTTCGGATTGGCAACAATATCTACGCCACAGTCTCCATCAACACAGGTGAAACACAGGGCTGTGTGCTGAGGTCCCTGCTCTACTTGCTTTACACCTATGACCTTGTGGCTAAGCATAGCTCTAATGTCTTATTCAAGTTTGCTGTCAAAGGCCAAATCAAAGGAGGAGAAGGAGCTTATAGGAGGAAGAATGAAAATCTGGCTGAGTGGTGCCACAGCGACAACCTCTCACTCAATAGGAGCAAGAACAGGGGGATGATTATTGACTTCAGGAGGAGGAAATCAGAGGTCCATGAGGCAGTTCTCATTGGACCATCAAAAGTGGAGAGGGTCAAACATCCCTTGGTGTTGCTATTTCGGAGGACCTGTTCTGGGCCCAGCACGTAAGTGCAATTATGAAGAAAGCACAGCACCGCCTCAACTTTCTTGTGAAGATTCAGCATGACACCTACAACTTTTACAGATTTCTATCGATGTGTAGAGGGAAGTATTTTGACTGGCTACGGCACAGCCTGGTATGGAAACACGCATGCCTTTGGATGGAAAATCATACAAAATAATGGATACAGCCCAGTCCATCACGGGTAAAGCCCTCCCTCCAATGAGCACATCTACATGAAGCGTTGTTGCAGGAAAGCAGCATCCTTCATCAGGGACCCCCACCACTCAGGCTATGCTCGCCTTCTCACTGCTGCCATCAGGATGAAGGTACAGGAGCCTCAGGACTCACACCACCAGGTTCAGGAACAGTTATCGCCCCGCAACCATCAGGCTCTTGAACCAGACTCAGTTTCACTTGCCCCATCACTGAACCATTTCACAACCTAAGGACTCATTTTCAGGGACTCTTCATCTCATGTCCTCGATATTTATTGCTTATTTATGTATTTATTTATTTGCACAGTTTGTTGCCTCTTGCACATTGCTTGTTTGTCCAGCCTGTGGGGTATTTCCTTTCATTGATTCTATCGTGGTTTTAGGATTGACTGAGTATGGCCACAAAAAAGTGAATCTCAGGAGTGTATATAGTGATATATAAGTACTTTGATAATAAATTTACTTTAAACATTGTCTACTGTAGGGACCACTACCAATGGAGTTGCTCAGTCATTATACTGAATCTTCACCTATGCCCCATTCTTTTTCCAATTTGCTTACTTCCTCTTCCAGTTGTGACCTAAGGGCCCAGGAAAGTATTGAGTACAGGTGATGGGGATACTCTCCACAATACTTTGGTGAGTATCATGTGCAGTTTACAAGTACAGAGAAAGTTTACAAGGATCTTGCCGGGGCTGGAGGACCCTAATCATAAGGAAAGATTGAATAGGTTAGGACTTTATTCCTTGGAATATGGAGGATTGAGGAGAGTATTGATAGAAGTATACAAAATTATGAGGCGTATAGCTAGGGTAAATGTAAACAGGCTTTTTCCACTGAGGTTGGGTGGGACTACAGCTGGAGGTCATGGGTTAAATCCAATCAAATTCAATCAGATTTAATTATCATTCAAACCATACATCATACAGTTGAATGAGACAGCTTCCTCTGGGGCAAAGGTGCAGAAAATAGAAAACAGAAAAAATCATTCCAAAACAACGAGTAACAAATTCAAAATATCGAGCCAAGAAGTATCTTCACTCAAAAAATATATATATAGTCCAAGACCCTGAGTGACAATGTCCAGCAATCGATGGTACGGCCTTCTGCAGTATACAGACGCATGTAATCCAGCCTGTCACTCCACTGCTCAAACACAGGAGGCCTACAGCTGAGACTACACAGCTCCCAGACAAGGGTAACAGGCCTATGGCAACTTGCATTATCACAGTCCAACAGAGTCTTGCAATTGCAATCGAAACGTCCGAGACAATCTCCCACGCTAATACTATATCTACTCTGGTGCTTCCGAGTAGCGGGTATAAACACGGTCTGCCGTCAGGCCAGCTCCACCATATTCAGATCGGCATCTCCATCACATTGGCGGTCTCCTCTGATATACCGGCAGGCTCTTCTGATATCCTGACGGGCTCCTTTGACCCCTCGGCCGGCTCTGCCACAAACGCCAGTCCAGCTACTCTGATGAACGAATAGCTCGCGACTGATGGAGTATCCCTGCAGTACCCAATGTTCTTGGAGTAGAATTGTCTTTGGATTGTGAAAAACAAATTTTAGAAAGAAAAAAGCACCTTTGCTTGGCCCCCCAGGAGGGTGAAAGGTGAAAAGTTTAAGGGGAACTTGAGGGGAAACTTCTTCACTTAGATGGTTGTGAGAGTGTGGGTCAAGGTGCTGGCTTGTGGTGTAATTTCAAAGTTTAAGAGAAGTTTAGATAGGTACATAGGTTGTAGGCGTATGGAGGGCTATGGACTGAGTGCAGGTCGACAGGAGTAGGCAGTTTAAATGATTTGGCATGGACTAGATTCTGTAGTTTTCTATGACTCTATGAAAGCAATACTGGTAAAAATAGTTGGGCTTTACTCTTGAATATACTGTATGTAAATGTCGATCTTGTACCCAAGAATGCTATGGTAAAGTCAGTAACAAGGAATTTCTCAGCCATTATGGCCAATTACTACTCACTCAGCCATGAGGAAAGCAATGGATTTGTCCTTTAGTTGCGAATCATCTGCAGTATTACCAAGCAGCACTCACTGATGCCCAGTTTGACTACCACGACTACGAACTTCCAGACCTCATCACAGCCTTGGTCCAGAAGTGAAATGAAAATAACTTCCCGTGAGACTTAGATGGCATTTAGCCAAATGTGGCATCAAGATGCCTTAGGAGAACTGAATAAAAAAAACAAATATTGGAAGAATGTGAAACACTTAGAAATTGACATTTATCCACTTGGCATACAGGAACGGTCTGAGCTTCTCTGCTAGAAAGAAAGATACCTTCAGATAGCACTTTTCACAATATCTAGACCTCTTCAGTATTTTCAGTCATTGAAGGGTGGTACTGTTGAAGTGTATCATTTTTGTAAAGAAGGGACCAAAGCAGCCAATCTGCATAATGCAACCTCTCAAGAAGCTACACTTTGTTGGTTTATTACCCAATAATGTGATTTTTCACTATGTTGATTGAGGGATAATATTGAATACAACTCTAAGATAACACATCCTTTCTCATCAAAAGTATTGCCATGGGATCACTTATATCGAGCAGGAACTTAGTTCTAGCATTTCATCTGAAAAGGAATACCTCTGATGGTGAAGCACTCAGCCCAGAATTTTGTTCTCCGTTCTCAGCGGAATTTGAAGCAAAATTATTATGTCTTAGCCCCTCACCTTTTTTCATAGCATCATGAATTTTGCATCAGGTGTATTCTTGGTACCAAAAGGGGCAGTTCAAGGTGTAGTCCATTCCCAAATTTAACTGATACCCATCCCTATTTTTCTTCAATCTTAATTCACTGAGTAAATCTTGATAGTCTTATGTTTACTTAAGACATTAAATATGATTTCTACTTCGCTGAACTTAGCTGTTTAAAATTATTATTTAATTACATAGTTAATATAGATGCAGAACAGTAATATTCCACATGCATGAGTTGATTTAAACAAGTACATCAGGAGCCGTGGGGAGTATTATGAAAGCACCCTCACAAGTGCAGATTGGTCATTGAGCTGTAATATTCTATGGTCATTCTGAATCAGTATAGCCATGTCCTGAAGCTCCTCTGATTTGTACAGGACTGACATTTCGAAATTCCCACAAATGCTATTTGGTTTTACAAGATTCATTAGTGTAGTGTTGAAATTATGCTTGTTGGTCCAGTAGTATTTCAGGGGGTTTAAGCAATGGTGGTGGGGAATGCTGTGGTCCTAGGAGATATTTGTTTTTCTTAATTTTCTGGAGTTCTTGTAACATTGCAGTAATATAGCAAAAGGCTGGGAAAGTTATATGGTGCTAATCTTGGAGGCATCATACGCTGAGTGATCCTAAATCTTGACTCTATCTTTTTAAGAATATTCATCTAGGTGAGGTCTTCCAGACAAGGTAAGCACAATTACTAAGATACCCTTTAATCACAACCATGTATTTATTTTTAGTTAAATAATTTTGCCTTAATACTTTAAGGACTTTTGCTATTGAATACGAAATGCCAGAAGATGCTGCCAGTTGTAAGACAATGGGTGTGCTAATGTGAAATCTCTCCTCACCATTGAGAGTATCTACGTGCAATGCTGCCTCGAGGAGAGGACACTTCGCATCAAAGATCACCACCGCCTAGGCAATGGTATCTTTTATTGGGCAGGAGAGGTACGGAAGCCTGAAGTCCCACACTACCAGGTTGAAAAATTGCCTCTTTGTGTTTTGAACCGACCGTGGAACCCCAAACATTTCCTCAGTATAGCAACAGAATGATCTCTTTGACCACTTTGCATTACAATGGACTCGGATGTCTTTTTGTTCTAGCTGTGTTATTTCTTGCATGAATTCTATAAAATTTATGTTTAATTTATGGTTTTCATCCAGTGCTACTTGCCTGTGATGCTGCTGCAAATAAGCTTTTCATTGCACTGATATATATATGTACTTGTATATGGCAGAGTTGTGAACACAACTCACAGAGACACAGAAACCATTTTCTCCTCTATGCACTCTGTCTATACTTCTCACTTCCTCAGTAAAGCAGCCAGCATTATATAAGCTGCCACCCATCCTGGACATTCTCTCTCCTCTCCTCTCCTTTCCCATTGGGCTGAACATATAAAAGCATGCATGCATGTACCACCAGGCTCAAGTACAGCTTCTACCCTGCTGTTATAAAATTATTGAATGGTTCTTTAGTACAATAAAATGGACTCCTCAGTCCATAATCTACCTGGTTTGGTCTTGCACCTTATTGTCTCCTGACGCTGCACTTTCACTATAGTTGTTGCAATTTAGTCTGCAATCAGTTATTGATGTATTTTGTACTACCTGGAGGGGTGTATGAGGTGTCAGGGAGGGGTAGCACCTCTGGTGGGGGGAACATGTTGCGTCCTTTTCAGGACGGTTTGTCCACCTTTGGTCCCCATCTGGCACTCAGCTCTCACCTGTGGCCCCTTGTAGCTGTTTGCATGCGACAGCGGCCACACCCTGGGCCACGGCTTCGACAAGCCGGCTAAACCAAGTGAGGGTAGCCGACGGGTCTCAAACCCTCGGTGAGATATGGAGTTGTCTATCCCAGCATGTGAAGACAGACTCCGACGGATTGAGCGGACAAGACCAAAGGAAGGTCCAACGGTCAAGAAGGCGGACTCTGCAAGCGTCGTGGAACGTGTAGAGCACGACAAAACGCAGAAGACGTCCTGGTCATCCACTGTGCCTAGTCCTATCTCCAACCGTCTCGACTCTGTCTTGACACTGGATCCAGATGGGGACCGGGAAGAGAGAGCGAGGCTGACGCTGCACAACTCTCCCTCACTTAAATCCAAATCATGCGCTAGTCTCAACACCATCTGGTGTCGAGGTCCTCATCGACGACGACAATGGATGAACAACAACTACCTTGATGCACTGCCTAGTGAATTGATCAGTATGAACACAATGCAAGATGAGCTTGTCACTTTACCTCGGTACCAATGACATGAATAAACCAATTGCAATTCCAATAAACTCAACTTTGAGTTTAAACTATTTTCAATGACAAAGCAATCTACCTTAGGGACTCAACAATCGTACAGTTGGTGGAGTTGTTGCCTCATAGCATCAGTAACCCTGGTTCAATCCTGACCTCTAGGGCTGTCCATATAGAGTGTGTGGATTCTCCCAACTGCTTGGGTTCCCTTTAGAGTGTTCTCGCTTTCTCCCAAATCTCAAAGGGATATGGATTGTCAGACAAACTGTCCTAGTTTGTAAGTAGAACCTGGTGGTAGAATCTACAGTAAAGGTTACAAGGATTCATCAGCTGTTCTTTATTAATTATTTCTTAGAAATATATTGGCTCCAGTGATACAGGAGCTGTGTAGATGATTTGCACCATGGAATACTTTGCTCTGAAGGGAGTAGGAACTTGTAGAAAGAAGCAAAAATACCCGCACAGCAATGGTATAATCAAACATTAGAATTATTTCTGGCCTGGCAATTGGGAATATATTTTCAGTTATTTGTGATCTCATCCATCTTTACTGTAAGAAGCATTTCTCTGAATTCCTTTCACTTTTAGCACCAGTTTTCTCTCAAAAAATTCATTTATCACAAAAACAAAGCTGAAAATCTGAAACTTAAAAAAAATCAAAAATACTGGGAGTACTCAGTGATAACATCTGCGGAGAGAGGAAGAATTATAAATGAAAGATCATCAAACTTTCTGTTTAGTCCTACAAGGAATTTCTGATGTGCTGTAATTCCTAGCACTTTCTGCTTTTATTCCCCCAAGCAATGTTTTGCCACATGCGTTCATGCCTATCCAGAGACCAGACCTCTCCTGTAATCTCTGACTGACTGCATACCTGTATAACACTTAGTGTTATACTAACGCTTGACATATAGCATCAGATGTGCCCTTTGACCATCCTTGTGAAACAGAACGTGGGTACACCCAGCAGATGCCATGACAGATCCCAAAACCATTCATGATTGCAATCAATGTTTCCACAGACTTACAGAGTACGGTTACTCTTGCTCACTGTTCTGACTGGGAACGCTGTCAATTTGTAATCATTAACCCATTCTGGCAATGAAGGTGTTAATGATTAGCTTCATTTGTCGCATGTACTTCGAACTATTGATACAGTGAAATGGAACGTTGAGTCAACAGCCAACACCGTATGAGGACAGCCCACAAGTGTCACCATGCTTCTGGCACCAACATAACATGTCTACAAATTGTTAGCCGTACATCTTTGGATTAGTAATTTGCCATGTACAGTAATATTTGGTGATAAGCTGATTTAGCAAACACTCTTTGTTTACCCTTGGAATGAACCTGCTCAACTGTCCTCGCAGTGCATATGAACAAAGCTATACAGCGAGTTAAACACTGTCTCAAAAATCACTCAAGATGTAAGCTTTTTTCAGGGTTTTAAATGAGATCTTACTTCTGAAAAGACATCTTCAAGGGCAAATAAAGAGAGAATGGAAGTGGATGTCTTTCTACCATGCACTTTAATCGAATCCACATTATTCTGCGCAGGAAAGTATGTGAAAGACAGCTAAGATACAGGAAGTGATGTTCATACCAAATGAACTGCTCCTCTGGAGACCAGAAAACTCCCTTCCTGGCACCCATAGGATGTCAAATTTAGCCACTGAAACTAAAAGTCGAATAATTGTTTCATTAAGTCTTTAGCAAAAGAAGGACAGTCTCAGAGGCTAGTCTTGAAAACAGTCTTACTACACCATCTTTAACCATTCACACTTTAAAAATGCCAGCCTTGATGAGATTCATGGGGATCAGCAAAAATTGCTGGGCCAGTTAATTAATCATGAGCAGAGGGTGAGCTGATCAGCTTGGGGTTCTCTTGTGAAATGACTAACTGGGTTGAGATAAGTAGGAACATAGTTTCATTGGCTCTTCTGAGTTGATCACCTGATATGTTGGATCCTATTATGTACATAAGCATAGAATCTCCTTGATTCATTAAATATATAATAAACACAGCCTTCCTGTCAGTAAAGAACTTGATATCATCTAGTTTTATGCCCAGCTGTCCGGTTATCATCTCAGCTATCTCAACTGCTAGAGCAGCAGAACCAAGTTTAAGCCTTGGTATGCTGAGATCTGGTATGGGAACAAGCTTTGCCTTGGCCAGGATGAATCCAACTTCACTGTATCCAGCAGCAGCTGTGGCTTGTAGGAATGCAACAGGAGCAATGGCTTTAGCTGGTGAATCACAGAAGATGCTACCCTCTTTCCTTTGAGCTGTAGATAGCAGAGTTGCTGTGTAGGTTCTTGGAATCTTCAAACCTTTGAGATCCTAAAGGAAGAACACCACTACTGCCACTGCTCATATTTCTCTTTTGGAAATGGGACATCCTATTTACAACAGCCTAAATCAACTCTCTTAGCATGAAGTGTCCCTGGATATTGACTGGAGCAACAAACCCAAGAGGGTCAATAGTTGAGGCTGTTGACAGTTGATAGCATGCCATGATGGCTAAAGGATCTTTCAGTATCAGGGACTGGAAAGTAAGGTAATGATGTCCTATCCAAGGCCCAGACTGTCCACATTGGAGGGAGGTCCTGGCCACGATCAAGATTCTGTATATCTTAGATTTGCTAGATCTTCTGATGGGAGACGTTGCATGACCCTAGCACTGTTGGACGTGATCTTGTGCAGTCTGAGATTAGACTGTACCAACATGTTTTGCGTTGCTCTCAGCACGTTGACTGCTTCTTCTGCACTAGAGATGATTTAAAACCATCATCCATATAGAAATGCTTTCTGTGTTCCTCTGTGCTTCAGTCCCAAATTCCCTCTCCCCCTCAACAGCTGTCCTCTTAAGGCCATGAGATTGGTACAGCTGGTGAGGGACAGTTACCAAATTCATGCTGTTATGTGGCACTCCAGAATCTCGATGTCCATGTGGTGGTCACGAAACCACAGATCTGAGGTGGTCTCATTAATCCTCTCTCATGAGGAAGTTGTGGAACATTTATCAAATGCCTGCTGTCACTACGACAGACTCAGTATCAGATGCGAAAGAGGACCCTGAGCAGACTGTTATCGAGGTCTGGATCTGGTGGAGGCATTAACTCAGTATGATTATTCCTGAAGAGTTTCTCCATGAACTCCACATAATAATCTTTCACTTCTGGTTTCCTTCTCAATGTGCAACTGAAGGACATGAGTCGACTAAGGGCCTGCTCTCTGTTGTTTGGTAGGAGTTGTTGTGGAGAGCAGAACAGAAAGGGAGCTACCCAACTGTATGCTAAACTCTTTGTTCATGGAAGATCTGATCTTCCGTGGAAGGTGCCAACTCATAATCATCTTCCAAGTGACAGAAGGCCAGCTTGCCTAAATCTAGTTGAGTAAGTATGTCAGGGGACTTGGTTTGCTTACCCACAATCATACAGACTCTACTCATTTTGGTACGTCCAATTTGAAGACAGAATATAATATAAATGGTAAGACTCTTGGCAGTGTGGAGGATCTGAGAAATCTTGGGGTCCGTGTCTATAGGACACTCAAAGATGTTGTGCTGGTTAACAGTGTTGTTAAGGAGACATACGGTGTGTTGGCATTCATCAACCATGAGACTGAGTTCAAGAACTGTGAGGTAATGTTACAGCTATATAAGACTTGGAGTACTGTGTTCAGTTCTGGTCACCTAATTACAAGGAGGATGTGGATACTACAGAGAGAGTGCAGAGGAGATTTACAAGGATGGTGCCTGGATTGAAGGGCATACCTTATGAGAATAAGTTGTGTACTTGGCCTTTTCTTCTTGGAGTGACAGAGGATGAGAGGTGATCTGATAGAGGTGTATAAGATGATGAGGGGCATTGATTGTGTGGATAGTCAGAGGCTTTTTCCCCAGGGCTGAAATGGCTAACATGAGGGGGTATAGTTTTAAGGTACTTAGAAATAGTTACTGAGGGGAGGTCATGGGTAAGTTTTTCACACAGAGGGTGGTGGGTGGGTGGAATGCACTGCCGGAGGCGATGGTGGAAGCAGATACAATAGGGTCTTTAAGAGCCTCTTAGATAGGTACATGGAGCTTAGAAAAATAGAGGGCTATGCACTATGGAAATTCTAGGCAGACTCTAGAGTAGATTACATGATGGGCCAACATTGTGGGCTGAAGGGCCTGTAATGTGCTGTAAATGTTGCACAGGGTGACTGAGGAAAATCCAAGTGCAGGACACCGGCATGTCAACTGAGTTGGGGATGCTGGCGTAGATATGAACGTAGAAAAGCAAACCGGAGGAATCTTGACAAGGAGATGGGATCTACAGGGACTATCTTGAAACTAGAGCAGAACCTGGAACTAAACTTAGAACTAACGGTTCTAAGCAGACGAGAGAATGAAGTATCAAACAAGAACAGACCAACAAAGTGGCGACCTGTGTAGTGACGCCATCGTACTTATTTCACAGTCTCTGATGCAAACCAGGTGTACCGTAATTAAGTAAACTAGCAGCAATTGGAAATCTAATGGCTGAAATCAGGGCATAATCAAGGAGAAAGGAGTGTTAAAGGGGAACAACCAAATGGAATCACGACAGTACCCCTCCCTCAACGGGAGCCTCCTGGCGATCCCCCAGGCTTGTCTGGATGGTCCCGATGGAAATCCGGATGAAGGAAGGGTCCAGAATGTAGGAGTGGGGAATCCAGGAACGTTCCTCTGGGCCGTACCCCTCCCAGTCAACCAGGAACTGGAGACCCCTGCCCCAACAGCGGACATCCAATAACCGCCGGATGGTGTATGCCAGATGGTCGTCAATGATCTGGGATGGTGGAGGGAGTTCGGTCGGAGGGCACAAGGGGCTGACAGAAACTGGTTTTAACTGGGAGACGTGAAATGTAGGATGGATCCGCATAGACGTAGGTAGTTTGAGCTGGATTGCCGTGGGGTTGATAATGCTCTCAACCTTGAAAGGTCCCAGGAAGCGGGGGGCGAGCTTCTTGGGCTGGTTCTTCAGAGGAATGTCTCTAGACGAGAGCCACACCATCTGCATCAACCTCCACAATGAATTGACAGGAGGAGTCTGGTTGAATCAGAATGGGAGCAGACGTGAAACGCCTCTTTAGTTCTGCGAATGCTGAGTCCGCCTCGGATTTCCAAAGGAAAGGTGTGGCAGGTGAGGGGGTAAGTCGGGTCAGGGGAGCCACCACCTGACTGTAGTTTCTGATGAACTGGCGATAGAAGTTCGCAAACCCCAGGAACCGTTGGAGTTGCTTGTGGTCCGTGGGTTTGGGCCACTCCGCTACAGCCCGGATTTTCTCGGGATCAGCTCTCACCTGTCTGCTCTCGATGATATAACCTAGGAAGCTGAACGAGGGGACGTGGAATTCGCACTTCTCTGCCTTTACGAATAATTTATTCTCCCCCAGCCTCTGCAGGACTTGACGGACATGATGAACGTGTTGCTGGGGACTGCTCTAAAAGATTAGGATGTCATCCAGATAGACAAACACAAAGCGGTTAATAAAGTCTCTTAGTACATCGTTAATCAAGGCTTGAAAAACTGCGGGGGCATTGGTGAGGCCAAAAGGCATGACCAAGTACTCGAAGTGGCCTAAAGGGGTATTGAATGCCGTCTTCCACTCGTCCCCTTCCCTTATTCGGACCAGATGGTAGGCGCCTCGTAGGTCCAACTTCAAGAAGGTGGTGGCTCCGTGAAGTGGTTCGAACGCAGAACTTATCAGAGGCAGTGGGTACTTGTTCTTTATGGTTATATGATTTAGGCCTTGGTAGTCAATGCAGGGACGTAGTGAACCATTCTTCTTCCCCACAAAGAAGAACCCTGACCCCACCGGGGAGGATGAGGGTCGGATGATGCCCGCCGCGAGAGATTCACTGTTGTAACCCTCCATTGCTTCCCTCTCTGGCCGGGACAAGTGATGGGTAGAGGAGCTCTGGGGAGAAGGTCAATAGCACAATCGTATGGTTGGTGTGGAGGCAGGGAAAGGGCGCGTTGTTTACTAAACACTTGTCCCAGGTCATGGTACTCCACTGGAACCCTGAACAAGTCAGGGGGTTCAACGGCAGGTGAGGTCGAGGTGGTTTTTATAGGGGAAAGGGCCGACTGTAGACAAGCGGAGTGACAGAACAGACTCCAGCTGGCTATCTTCCCGGTGGACCAATCAATGTAAGGGTTTATGGCGGCTTAACCGGGGGTACTCAAGAACTATTGGAGCCTGAGGAGAGGAGATTAACTTAACTTGTACCTGTTCCCAATGGTTCCCAGACAGAATCAAAGACAGTGGTGGGGTACAGTGAGTAACTTGGGCCAGAAGTCTTCTGTCCAGTGCCCGGGCTTCCAGAGGGGTACTCAACGTCTCCCGAGGAATTCCAGTCCGGGAAGCTATATCTTCATCCAACAGATTCCCCTCAGCACCGGAGTCTATCAAGGCAGACAAGGACAGGGACTGTTGGTTGTAGCTTACAGTGGCTTGGACTTGCATCCGGGATTGGGGGACAGAAGGGAATGTGGTCTGACTCATCAGGGTCCCCCTTTCTACTGGTGAGCCCTCCCTTTTGGCCGAAGGGAACAGGTAGCACGAAAATGGCCAGACTGACCGCAATAGAAACAATCCCCTGCTCTTAATCTCCGGAGTCACTCTGAGGGAGAAAGACGGCTCTGTCCCAGCTGTATTGGTTCCTCTCTGGGGTGGTGGAAACGGCTGGGCTGGATGCTATTCAAGGAGCGGAAGGAGGAGAGAGGTTAGGGCTGGGAGTAGATGGTAAAGCGTACCGTGGGGTGGCCAAAGGAGTAGGACGACTGGTTCTCTCCCTCTGACGTTCTCGGAGTCAGTTGTCCAGCCTGGTGGCTAGGGAGATCAATGAATCCAGGCTGTTAGTGTCATCCCTAGCTGCCAATTCATCCTTTACCATGTCACAGAGGCCTTGCCGAAATACCTCCCGAAGTGCCTCATCATTCCAGCCCGAGTCGGCTGCTAGCGTCCGGAACTCCACGGAGTATTCGGCAACACTACG
The DNA here is from genome assembly GCF_030028105.1 of Mobula birostris. NCBI lineage: Eukaryota > Metazoa > Chordata > Chondrichthyes > Myliobatiformes > Myliobatidae > Mobula > Mobula birostris. The sequence continues at coordinate 27,011,370 of NC_092385.1, forward strand.
TGAGCCTTGATGAAGGGTGAGTAGTCGCTTAGCGGCATCTTTACCGTGGACAGGATGGTCAAAAATCTTCCTTATTTCTGAGATGAAGGTGGGGAAGGAAGAGCAGGTCTCTGGCTGATTATCCCAAATCGCGGTGGCCCACGCTAAGGCATTTCCTCGTAACAACCCCATAATGTAAGCTATTTTAGATCTGTCCGTGGCGTACATGGATGGCTGCTGCTCGAACACCAGGGAGCATTGCAGCAGAAAAGCCTGGCACTTCCCCAGATCTCCAGCGTAGGGTTCTGGTTCAGGGACGCGTGGCTCCCTTAGTGGACATGTTGTTGAGGCCTCGGGCGTGTCCACCACAGACTGTCTGGGCTGGTCAGACGGAGTTCCCGGAGTCGACAGGGTAAGATGGGTGGATACTCGGTCGACCTGTTCACTGACCTTTCTTACGTCTACTGACAGGCAACGGAGGTTCTCCATGACTTCCCAGAGCAGCTGATCGTGCAAGCCCAATAGGGAGCCTTGGCTGGCGAGGGCTTATTGCAGAGGATTCGTGTCCACTGGGTTCATGTTGGCCAGTTTGTTCTGTTGCATGAGGCGACTGAGGAGAACCCAAGTGCAGGACACCGGCACGTCAGCTGAGTTGAGGATGCTGGTGTAGACATGAACGTAGAACAGCAAACCGGAGGAATCTTGACAAGGAGATGGGATCTACAGGGACTATCTAGAAACTAGAGCAGAACTTGGAACTAAACTTAGAACTAACGGTTCTAAGCAGACGAGAGCACGAAGTATCACACAAGAACAGACCAACAAACTGGCAACCTGTGTAGTGACGCCATTGTACTTATTTCACAGTCTCTGATGCAAACCAGGTGTACCGTAATTAAGTAAACTAGCAGCAATTGGAAATCTAATGGCTGAAATTAGGGCATAATCAGGGAGAAAGGAGCGTTAAAGGGGAATAGCCAAACGGAACCATGACAGTGGTGTGCGGTTGTGCGGTGGCTGGTGGTTGTGGAAAGAGAGAATCAAGTTGTGACTGGAAAATGGCGGAGAGAGGGAACATCAAGGAAAGAGCCAAGCTGTTGAAGGAAGTTTTTGGCGAAAGTGGAAGTGAACTAGAGATGGAGGTCGGCGGGAAAGAGGAACGGAATGGAAAGAGGAGGAAAAGAAAGCAGAGCTACAGGATATCAAACTCTGAGGAGTCATCAGATGATCAAAACAGGACAGCAAAACAATGGAAAGAAGATGAGATTAAAGCAATTATAAAACTAACTGAAGACGGGGCGTCATTTGGTGATTGGAACCCGATTCGTTTAACGAAGATGCTCAACAAAATTATAGGCGAGATTAAAGGAGCAAAGATTTTACGAAATGGATGGCTATTAGTGATTTGTCGGGATAGTGCTCAGCAAGGTAAAGTGATAAGATTATGTAAAATAAACGGCAAAGAAGTACAATGCTCAATACCCAACAATAGAAAGTGGACTAGAGGAGTTATTTCGAGGATACCAACAAAAGTTACTATGAATGAGATTAAACAGAACATAAAAGGAGCAAAAATTATTGAGGCCAAATGTTTGAAAGTTACAAGAAATGGGAAAAAGTGTGATAGTTTATCGGTAATGATTAACTTTGATGAAGAGAGATTGCCGACTAACATTTACTTAGGGTATATGTGTTATGCGGTTAGAATATATATACCACCGCCTTTAAGATGCTATAAATGTCAGAAATTCGGGCACATTGCGGCAGTCTGCAGAGGAAAACAAAGATGTGGGAGATGTGCTGGAAAACATGAATATGGGAAATGTGAAGCGGGAGCTAGGCTGAAATGCTGCAATTGTGGCGAGGAACACAGCGCAGCGTATCGAGGGTGCATTTATAGCAAGAAGGCGGCTGAGATACGATATGTAAAAGTAACAAGGAATCAGTTATGCAGAGGCAGTGAAAGAATTTGATGAAAAAAAGGCTGTCAAGCAAAGAAATACAGGGAATAATAAACTGATGAATTGTGAGAGCTGTAATATGAAAAATAAGGATACACTATTAATGAGTAGAAAGGAGTTCGTGCTTTTTATGGTGGATGCAATTAATTGTTCAGTGTAAACAAGCAAAAGAACTGAGAAAATTAAAATTATCGTCAAGTCTACAGAAAATTATCTTGGTATTAAAGGAATTAGGTGGGAAGAAATCAAAGAAACACTGAATGGAGGATCCAACAGTTCACAGGCAGGGGAGATGGAATCTTAATTGTAGTATATTTATCGTAAATGGTCAAGAATTTAAGAAATGTTTCAGAATTTAAGGAAAATCCTCAGATTTTATGGTTGAAGCCCAGGGTAAATGTGCAGAACTCAAAACAACAAAGAAGTACCCGACAAGAACAACGGTGAGTTGGAAAGAGATTGGAAATTACTACAAGGATACAAAAGGAAAAGGAATTTGTTGCAAAGTGAATTACAGGTTTCCCCTGCCATCCGAAGGTAGAGCATTCCTATGAAACGGTTCGTAAGCCGAAATGTCGTAAAGTGAAGAAGCAATTACCATTTATTTATATGGGAAAATTTTGTGAGCGTTCACAGACCCCAAAATAACCTACCAAATCATGCCAAATAACACATAAAACCTAAAATAACAGTAATATATAGTAAAAGCAGGAATGATATGATACAGTACACAGCCTATATAAAGTAGAAATACTTCTCTACAACGATTGCCTGCACAGATCTCCGTAGCGAAAATCTCACGCAAGTGCTGTTGGCATAAACACGTTCTCCAGTAACCTTTAAACTATGAAGCTGCCAAATCTACCAAATAACATGTAAAAAATACACAGCCTACGTAAAGTAGAAATAATGTATGTACAGTGTAGCATCACTTACCGGAATTGGGAAAACAGCACCGAGCACACTGATGCTGGTGTGTTAGACTGAGTCGTCGCAGGCTGGGTGGTGCAGTGGCCCCCACCCTCTGGGCCGCCGACCCGATACATTGCCGCGAAGAACGCAGTGGTAGCCGAGAGGCACACAGCATATCGTTAAGAAAAAAGCTGAAATAAACACGCTAATTAATTAGGTGCTGCCCGGCATGTAAATGTCAACGCAGATCAGAGGCAATTGCCGATTGCATCGCCTCTGATCTAGGCCGACAATTACGTGCTAGGCGGCACCTAATTAATGAGCATGTTTATTTCGGCTTTTTTCTTAAAGATGTGCTGTGTGCCTCCTGGCTACCGCTGCGTTCTTCGTGAATCGGTACAGTATCTGTCCAGGGCCGGGGTGTTGGGGTGGTGGAACACAGGGGTGTCATCTCATCGTCGATCAGGGCAGGCAGCTCATCTTCTCCTATGACTGCCCACCTCGATGTTGAAGGTCGAGGTTCGTCGTCTGCTGTGGCTGATGTGGACGGCTTGCTTGACTGCTGAGCCTCGCGCATTTTTCTATCACACAGTTGTTTGTAAGCACTCAAACCATCCTGAAAATATCCCCTAAACCTATGTACCCTTTCAAAATTAAAGTCGTACTTTATCATTGCAGCGAAAATCTCACGCAGTTGCTTCACTTTCTGCATTCGGTTTCGATTGTTATCCTTTCCTCTTCCAATTGCATCAGCTCTTCATCTATCAGTTCTTGGTCATGGGATGCCAAAACCTCTTCAACATCATCTTCATCAACTTCCACAAGCCAAACTCACTTTGTCCTTGCTTCATTCACCACGATCGAAACGCTTAATTATGTCTAGTTTTACGCTAAGTGTAACACCCTTACTCTTTCAGGCTTTTCCGACACCTTAGAAGTCATCTTGCTAACGGCTGCTCAATGCAACGTGTTAAAGCAATGCCGTTCCGAATCCGGAGCAGAGCGGCTGCTCGGGACGCGCGCTGCCTTTCTTCGTAACAGTGAAAATACCTTCTGAAAGCGAAAGTAGGGTACTAATGTAGGTCTTTTATAACAATGAGGTTTCGTAAAGCGAACATTTGAAAAGCGGGGGACACCTGTATCTACATTCAGATTATAAAATGAAAACATGGAAGCAAATGAGGAAGAACTCCGAGGTCTCAGTAAACAACTGCGGGCTACGATCCAAGAAAAGGAAAATATGAAAAAGCAGATAGACTTGGGAAAAACAGCAATTTTAAAAGTATAACATGCGATAATTACTATTCTTTAACAAGACGATTTTAGGCTTACAAGTGATGTAGATGAAATCAATGTAATTGAGGTAATGCAACTACGCAAAAACGTGACATAATTAGGGAAGAATAGCTGTTTGTGGTATTATCTAATGAGTGCATTAAGCATTCACGAGGAATTGCAACGACGGAGTGATGTTAATAGAGAACTGCAGGCTGAACTAGATTGTCTAAAATACAGAACTCCAGGACATGTTTGGTTGGAACACCACAAGTCTAGCAGGTGGCGGTAATGCACTGAAAACTGGTTGCCAACCACTATAAAACAAAAAAGAAGAAGAAGGAAAAGAAGACCATGACAGTAAATTTCTATGTTCTATTTTCTATGTAATCTCACAGGGCCTGAAGTGACTTGAGTGACTGTTCTCAAGGACGTCAGTCTTAAATGTGCTGACAGTTGGCTAATGAGCACCATTGAGGCAGACTTCACCCATTATGGCCCAAACCAGGTCCAGTCATTGGGAAAAAGGTGCATTGTGTTAACCATTGTACTGTTCACATACCCTGTGTGAACAGATGGTGTCTCAGCTAAGCAACAGGAGAATTCCAGCAGAAGAGTCAAGTGGGGGTATCTGGTCAGTTGCAGCCTTAACATGTGAAAGTTAAAGATAAGGAGTTGTGATGCTCAACTTAGGAATACTGTGTCAGCCAATCAGGGTGGTGGAATGGGAGAATGTGCTAGAGAAAGCTGAGTGGAGAGAGATTTGTAACTGACACTGGGGGAGGGGGTGTATGCAGTCTTTTAGCAGGAGATGGAGAGAGCAGAATGGGAGAGATGGCCATCGGATTTGATCCAATGGGAAGGCTCAGTTCGAAGGAGTCCAAGATGGGAAGCCCTACTAGTGATCGATATGAGAAATTAGCACCATGAGTAAAGAGACACACCCAGCTTTTGGAAGATATGACCTCCAACATATGTACATTTAGACTGGTTTAATTATAATGGACCCTTTTATTTTCTTCTTTTCTTTTTTCCTCTTAATAACCCAGTCCATTACACAGTGCTCTGCTGAAGGTGTGCTGGAACCAACCCAAAGTGCTGATCCTGAATGAGGTGCTGATATGTGCTGGTCACTGTTGCATTCAGTGCAGTTTACAATAACCCTATGGTCTTTTGCTTGGTGTGTTGTTGAAGCACAACATTCGAAACATATTGAATGTTCTTTTAGAAAGAGTCTCAGTCTGCGAGCGTTTTTCTCTGAATCTTGTACGTTTCCTTAACAGGTGAAGTTTCTTATAGGCAGAGCACTGTCTAAGGGGGTTCATGCTGCAGTTTTCTACTTTGGTTCTGTTTACTGTGATAGGGGTTCTGATTTCCCATGCTTTTGCTGGACCTCTCTTTGAATAACGATTTATAAGAAGCTGAGAACATCAACCTAGGGCCATTTCACATTTCTGCACAGCAGCAGATGAATTCCACAAAGAATGAAAATGGCAGATACGTGACATGATGCTTCATTTTATGTTTGAAATCTTTGGTCATCCACTATTCTTGCACATTTCTTGGTGGTTTCTGCACTATATGATTTATTCTGCTTTCTGTGTCCAAGACACTCAGTCTGAGTAGGTAACCCTCATTTCTTGCACCTTGCTGTTCTGACAACAGATCTCCAGCTCCATTTGCTTCCATAGTTGTTTGTGTGAGAGCTTTGGAAAATTATCAAGTCTGCTGAAGAGAGATTCTTCAATTGCCTCTGGAGAGCCATAGCATTTTTCCAGCCTCTGCTACAGCATTTGTAAACCCTCAGCTGTATTATTAATGTGTACTGCCCTAACCCTTCGCGCATGTTGTAGTGATCCCCTACCAAGCCACCTGCAGAGAAGGTCTTCTTTTCACTAGGTTTGGAACGTAATCCTTTCACGGCATTGCAAAAACTTGACTTCCAAGTCAGATAGCTGGCAGACTGGTTGTTGAATGCTTTTAGCCCTGCTGTGATCAGGTCTCAATGAGCCAAATCTAATGCCTCTGCAGCTCCTGAATGAGCTCATTGTGGAGACTGGTTTGCCAAGTGTGTGTCCTGAGATAGATGGAAGCTCAGTCTATCCATGTCTGTGTAGATGGGGTTGGCATCACTAGAGTTGACTGAAGAGGAACTGCAGAAGGGAGTGTTGTGCGTTTTTGCTGCTGTAGACCTTGGCTGTCAATATCTGGGCTATGTGAAAGGCATGTTGGCTGAGTGATTTGGACAGCTTCTTCTTTTAGAGTTGGAACACTGTCTTTTTCTAGATAAAATGTGTTTAGATATTTTCTTTAGTAAGTTGCTTTGGTTGTGTGATGGCAAAGCATTACTGATTCTGGTTATGGACTCACCACTGCCTAAGTCAGCTGCTGCTTCATACACCTTTGCCTCTGCTGAGGCAGCCTCATTTTCCACTCTTTCTTGAGCACACTTAATGTAGCCTCTACATGTGCTCTCTCCACCTCTATACATGCGTTCTCCCTGTCTATGTGAGCTTTTTCCATTTGCATCTCAACTTCATGTGTAGCATAAGCTGCTTTCGTTCTTGCCGCTTCTGCTCTGGTGTGGGCTGGTGCTGCAGCTACTCTAATCGGGGATTTTGTTTGAGCGTCGCAAAAAACCTGATCAATGCACCACATTCTGACCTCACTTCTAGGTCTTGGCGATCAACGTTGCCTGGGTTGGAAGCTGACGTTGTCATGTATGGTGTTCAGATGTGTCTCCAGTCTGTAGGCGATGCCTTTGAAGACAAGATGTCTTTTCACTCTACAAAGCTATGCAGCGAGTTAAACACTTTCTCAAAAACCAAGATGGGTGCTTTCTTCAGGGTTTTTGATGAGATCTTACTTGTGAAAAGATATTACTGTTTCAAGGACAAATAAAGAGAGGATGGAGGTGGATGTCTTTCCACATGTTCTTCAAATCAAATCCAAATTAACCTGGGCAGGGAAAGATGTAGAAAGCAGCTTACATACAGAAAGTGATGTTCATACAAACAAACTTCATCTCTAGTGGCCAATACCAAGTTTTCAAAATTCAGTATTGTGGGTTCCTTTCTGTGCCAGAGTAATCGTTGTTCTGTGTTATTTGATCTAGCTAAAGGATTAATACAGATTAATAAGTAATGGAAAACAGAGTTGGTGGAAAAGACCTCACAGATTCCTAGATGCATCCTGTTGGATCAAACTCTGTTGGAGCTGCTCTGGCTTTCGTCTGGTGCTGGCTGATTAATCCAGCACCCTGCTGATCCTTCACCGCCTGCTCCTCTTCAGTATGAGCCTCGCTATTGTCATTGGGGAATATAAATGAAACTGAGTTAAATTAATTTTGCAAGGTTACCTGCTGACTTTCCCATGAATTGGATTAACAAGTTCCACTCCAACAGCTTTACTTTAAACAGTCCCTCACTCATCATCAAGCAGCCATGCCTGAGATGTACAATTAGAAAGGAACAGTCATTGAATACATGATGGTTCAAGCAGCTCTGTGATTTACTTCAATTTGCCACATGCTCCATAACTTACCCTGAAATCTACCTGAATAGAGGAAAGAAAATTAGTGGAGCAGACCCTTGCCCCATCCTCCTGTACCCAAAAAACGTTCACTCCTTTGTTATTCCAGTAAACAAAAATATTTTAAATTCATTTCTTCCATCATCAAGAATCAATTTCCTTCATTGCCCTTGTGTGCTGTTAGGTTATTATTGTCCATTAACTTGCTCTGTTCAAAAATTAATCCATCATTCAAGACCTGGAACAGAACCTTTACTTCCATGGGGTTTTTAAAAATTTATTTTATGTATAAACCATAGAGATTATTTAAATAACAGAATCTTTCTGAGAACTCTAATGAGGTTTGAGTGACAGGTAGACAGTAACCAAGTGTCCAAGTGCATTTGAGAAGGACATTTACAGAATGGTAATTGTCTCCCGATTTGATAATCTGACCGTCTTACAGCAAATGATATTTATAAAAAAATCTATTGGTTCCAGTTATTATAAAATATTATTCCATAAGATTAAGTACTCCATTAAGTACTTCATTAATCCAGAACATTGGCGCTTGAGTGGAAACTCCAGCAGAACAACATGAGGGAGGTCTGGAGGGGGATGAGGACCATCACTGGGTTTCGGCAAACTAGCAACAGAGGAGCTGAGGGCAGTGTGGACAGGGCCAACGAACTTAACTTGTTCTTTAACAGATTGGACATTGTGACCCCTGCCCATCCCCCACATGAGCCATCTATTGTCAGCCCCCAATCAACACATGTTCCATTCTCCCCTCCTACCCCTCCTCACAGTCCCCCACCCTGCTCTCATGACTATACCCCTCCCCCACACAAAACCACCACGGTAGGCTTCATGGCTGAACAGGTGAGAAGACAGCTGAAACGTCTCAACCCAAGCAAGGCTGCAGGACCGGATGGTGTCAGTACCAGGGTGCTCAAAGCCTGTGCCTCTCAGCTATGTGGAGTACTTCGCCATGTATTCAACATGAGCCTGAGTCTCCGGAGTGTTCCCGTACTCTGGAAGATGTCCTGCCTCGTCCCTGTGCCGAAGACACCGCGCCCCAGCGGCCTCAATGACTACAGACCGGTGGCATTGACCTCCCACATCATGAAGACTCTGGAGAGACTTGTTCTGGAGCTGCTCCAGCCTATGGTCAGGCCACACTAAGATCCCCTCCAGTTCACCTACCAGCCCTGACTAGGAGTTGAGGATGCCATCGTCTACCTGATGAACTGTGTCTACGCCCACCTGGACAAGCCAGCGAGCACTGTGAGGATCATGTTTTTTGACTTCTCCAGTGCGTTCAACACCATCCGCCCTGCTCTGCTGGGGGAGAAGCTGACAGCGATGCAGGTGGATGCTTCCCTGGTATCATGGATTCTTGATTACCTGACTGGCAGACCACAGTACGTGTGCTTGCAACACTGTGTGTCCGACAGAGTGATCAGCAGCACTGGGGCTCCACAGGGGACTGTCTTGTCTCCCTTTCTCTTCACCATTTACACCTCGGACTTCAACTACTGCACAGAGTCTTGTCATCTTCAGAAGTTTTCTGATGACTCTGCCATAGTTGGATGCATCAGCAAGGGAGATGAGGTTGAGTACAGGGCTGCAGTAAGAAACTTTGTCACATGGTGTAAACAGAATTATCTACAGCTTAATGTGAAAAAGTCTAAGGAGCTGGTGGTAGACCTGAGGAGAGCTAAGGTACCAGTGACCCCTGTTTCCATCCAGGGGGTCAGTGTGGTCATGGTGGAGGATTACAAATAACTGGGGATACGAATTGACAATAAACTGGACTGGTCTAAGAACACTGAGGCTGTCTACAAGAAGAGTCAGAGCCGTCTCTATTTCCTGAGGAGACTGAGGTCCTTTAACATCTGTCGGACGATGCTGAGGATGTTCTACGAGTCTGTGGTGGACAGTGCTAACATGTTTGCTGGTGTGTGCTGGGGCAGCAGGCTGAGGATAGCAGACACCAACAGAATCAACAAACTCATTCGTAAGGCCAGTGATGTTGTGGGGATGGAACAGGACTCTCTCACGGTGGTGTCTGAAAACAGGATGCTGTCTAAGTTGCATGCCATCTTGGTCAGTGTCTCCCATCCACTACATAATGTACTGGGTGGGCACAGGAGTACATTCAGCCAGAGACTCACTCCTCCAAGATGCAGCACAGAGCGTCATAGGAAGTCATTCCTGCCTGTGTCCATCAAACTTTACAACTCCTCTCTTGGAGGGTCAGACACCCTGAGCTGATAGGCTGGTCCTGGACTTATTTCATAATTTACTGGCATAATTTACATATTACTATTTAACTATTTCTGGTTCTATTACTATTTATTATTTATGGTGCAACTGTAACGAAAACCAATTTCCCCCAGGATCAATAAAGTATGACTATGACTATGTTACTCCTTCATATTGGATTCCAATGGTATATGTTCATTTTCCACACAGAGAATTTCCTATTTACAAGTATTTATTGATACAGTGGCATGCAAAAGTTTGGGCACCCCAGTCAAAATTTCTGTTACTGTGAATAGCTAAGTGAGTAAAAGATGACCTGATCTCCAAAAGGCATAAAGTTAAAGATGACACATTTCTTTAAATTTTAAGCAAGATTACTTTTTTATTTCCAGTTTCAAAATAACAAAAAAGGAAAAGGGCCCAAAGCAAAAGTTTGGGCACCCTGCATGGTCAGTACTTAGTAACACCCCCCTTGGCAAGTATCACAGCTTGTAAAAGCTTTCTGTAGCCAGCTAAGAGTCTTTCAATTCCTGTTTGGGGAGCCTTCACCCATTCTTCCTTGCAAAAGTCTTCTAGTTCTGTGAGATTCTTGGGCCGTCTTGCATGCTTTGCTCTTTTGAGGCCTATCCACAGATTTTCGATGATGTTTAGGTCGGGGGACTGTGAGGCCCATGGCAAAACCTTCAGCTTGTGCCTCTTGAGGTAGTCCATTGTGGATTTTGAGGTGTGTTTAGGATCATTGTCCTGTTGTAGAAGCCATCCTCTTTTCATCTTCAGCTTTTTTTACAGACGGTGTGATGTTTGCTTCCAGAATTTGCTGTTATTTGATTGAATCCATTCTTCCCTCTACCAGTGAAATGTTCTCCGTGCCACTGGCTGCAACACAAGCCCAAAGCATCATTGGTCCACCCCTGTGCTTAACAGTTGGAGAGGTGTTCTTTTCATGAAATTCTGCATCCTTTTTTCTCCAAACATACATTTGATCATTACGGCCAAAAAGTTCTATTTTAGCTTCATCAGTCCACAGGACTTGTTTCCAAAATGCATCAGGATTGTTAGATGGTCCTTTGCAAACTTCTGACGCTGAATTTTGTGGTGAGGACGCAGGAAAGGTTTTCTTCTGATGACTCTTCCATGAAGGTCATATTTGTGCAGGTGTCACTGCACAGTAGAACAGTGAACCACCACTCCAGAGTCTGCTAAATCTTCCTGAAGGTCTTTTGCAGTCAAACTGGGGGTTTGATTTGCCTTTCTAGCAATCCTACAAGCAGCTCTCTCGGACAGTTTTCTTGGTCTTCCAGACCTCAACTTGACCTCCACCGTTCCTGTTAACTGCCATTTCTTAATTACATTACGAACTGAGGAAACGGCTACCTGAAAACGCTTTGTTATCTTCTTGTAGCCTTCTCCTGCTTTGTGGGCATCATTTATTTTAATTTTCAGAGTGCTAGGCAGCTGCTTAGAGGAGCCCATGGCTGCTGATTGTTGGAACAAGGTTTGAGGAGTCAGGGTATTTATAAAGCTTTGAAATTTGCATCACCTGGCCTTTCCCAATGATGACTGTGAACAAGCCATAGCCCTAACAAGCTAATTAAGGTCTAAGGCCTTGGTAAAAGTTATCTGAGAGCTCAAATCTCTTGGGGTGCCCAAACTTTTGCATGGTGCTCCCTTCCTTTTTTCACTCTAAAATTGTACAAAACAAAAATAATACACTAATCTTACTTAAAATGTTGAAAAGAATGTTTCATCTTTAACTTTATGACTTTTGGAGATCAGTTCATCTTCTACTCACTTAACTATTCACAGTAACAGAAATTTTGACCGGGATGCCCAAACTTTTGCATGCCACTGAATATCTTTGAATAAGCTAAACAAATAAAAAGTTTACATATTAAACAGATTTCTTTGTCTGCTAGTTTTTGCAGCAATATGCAGTATCAGGAAAGTATTTTCCCTGAGTTCAATTAGACTAAACTGTATCCTGACTAAAAGCTTATTATTTACTGCAGCTTCCTGAATTTCTTAATTGGCACAAAATTAAGATATACAGAGCACTAATGTGTGGAATCACTGACTAGTGGGGGCCATAGTTTTCTCCCTAATCCCCCATATCACTGATGACTTGTTATCTACTGTGCTGCTATTGTAAAATTGCTGTGAAGCAGCCAAGCCCATTCTCATTATAAGGGAAGAAAAACTGGCAAAGAGCCACACTCCAAGCAGCTGGGCCATTGGGAAAGACACAGGGGCTGGTTACCCTCCCTCTTCTTGGCTACTATTGGAGCATGTCCCAAGGAGATGAGAAGAAAGAAAATATATTCATGAATAAATGTAAATTTAGATAATTTGAATTTGGATACAGATATTAGGCTCATCTCCAGCTGGCATTGGATTGCTACATACTGAAAGCTCAAAAGAAATTTTGGATTTTTAGATTGTTAGCTGTAATTGCTACTTTTTTGAAAAACCCAGAATATTCATTTGCAAATCTTATAGGATTTTCCAAAACTGGATGAGGTGACTCACCTATCCTAATCATACTGGATTTTTCTGAATGCCTTTCTATTCTTTTCGCCAGACCCGTACAATCTATTTCTCATCAAATATACATTCAACTTTGGAAGTGACTAATGAATGTGTTTCCAGCATCATTTAGGCAGTACATCCTCATGATAATAACTTATTCCCTAAAATATATTGTCCTTATCTCCATCTGGATTCTTTAATCAATCAAGTAATATTTGCTTTTAGCCTAGGAATCCTTCTACCACTGGAAATTGTCCATAAGGCCATAAGAGATAGGAACAGAATAAGGCCATTTGGCTCATCAAATCTTCTTCGCCATTTCATCATGGCTGATCCACCTTTCCTCTCTTCCACATTCTCCTGCCTTCTCCCTGTAACCTTTCACGCCTGGACTAATTAAGAACCTATCAACTTCTGCCTTAAATACACCCAATGACCTGCCCTCTACAGCAAATGAATTCCACATATTCACCTTCCTCTGTCTAAAGAAATTCATCCTCATCCCCATTCTAAATGAATGTCCCTCTATTCTGAGGCTGTGTCCTAGGCTCCCCAACAAGAGGAAACATCATCTCCACATTCACCAGGCCTTTCAACATTCGAAACGTTTCAATGAGATCCCCCTCATTCCTTTAAATTCCAGCGAGTACAAGCCCAGAACTAATAAAAATGCTCCTCATGTGATAGCCCTTTCATTCCCAGAATTATTCTCGTGAACCGCTTCTGAAACCTCTCCAATGTCAGCACACCCTTTCTTAAATAAGGGGCCCAAAACTGTTCCCAATACTCCCAGTGAGGCCTCATCAGTGCTTTATAAAGCCTCAGCATTACCTCCTTGCTTTTATATTCTAGTCCGCTTGAAATGAATGCGAACATTGCAGTCACCTTCCTCGCCATCAGCTCAATCTGTAAGTTAATCCTTAGGGAACCCTGCATGAGAACTCCCACATCCCTTTTCACTTAGGACTTTGAATTTTCTGCCTGCTTAGAAAATTGTCTACGCTTTTGTTCCTTCTGCTAATGTGCATGACCATACATTTTAACAAAACTGTAATTCTGTCTGCCACTTCTTTGCCCTTTCTCTTCTGCAGACTCCCTGCTTCCACAAAACTACCCGCCCCTCCACCCATCTTAGTATCATCTGTAAACTTGCCACAAAACCATCAATTCCATCATCTAAATCATTAACATAGAAGCATAGAAAACCTACAGTACAATACAGGCCCTTTGGCCCACAAAACTGTGCGGAACATGTCCCTACCTGCCAAATTACCTAGGGTTACCCATAGCCCTCTATTTTTCTGAGCATATACCTGTCCAGGAGTCTCTTAAGAGATTCTATCGTATCTGCCTCCACCACCATCACTGGCAGCCCATTCAATGCACTCACCACTCGCTGCGTAAAAACTTACCCCTGATATCTCCTCTGTACCTACTTCCAAGCACCTTAAAACTGTGCCCTCTCATATTAGCCATTTCAGCCCAGGGAAAAAGCCTCTGACTATCCACACGATCAATGCCTCTCATCATTTTATACACTTCCAACAGGACACCTCTCTTCCTCTGTCGCTTCAAGGAAAAATGACCGAGTTCACTCAACCTATTCTCATAAGGCGTGCTCCCCAATCCAGGCAACATCCTTGTAAATCTCCTCTGCACCCTTCTATGGTTTCCACATCCTTCCTATAGTGAGAAGATCAGAATTGAGCACAATACTCCAAGTGGGGTCTGACCAGGGTCCTATAGAGCTGCAACATTACCTCTCGGCTCTTAAACTCAATCCCATGATTGATGAAGGCTAATGCACCGTATGCCTTCTTAACCATAGAGTCAACCTGCACAGCAGCTTTGAGTGTCCTATGGACTCAGACCCCAAGATCCCTCTGATCCTTCACACTGCCAAGAGCCTTACCATTAATACTATATTCTGTCATCATATTTAGCCTACCAAACTGAACCACCTCACACTTATCTGGGTTGAACTCCAAGTGTCACTTCTCAGCCCAGTTTTGCATCTTATCAATGTCCCGCTGTAACCTCTGACAGCCCTCCACACTATCCACAACACCTCAACCTTTGTGTCATCAGCAAATCTACTAACCCATCCCTCCACTTCCTCATCCAGGTCATTTATAAAAATCATGAAGAGTAGGGGTCCCAGAAAGGATCCCTGAGGCACACCACTGGTCACCAGCCTCCATGCAGAATATGACCCATCTACAACCACTCTTTGCTTTCTGTAGGCAAGCCAGTTCTGGATCCACAAAGCAACGTCCCCTTGGATCCCATGCCTCCTTACTTTCTCAATAAGCCTTGCATGGGGTACCTTATCAAATGCCTTGCTGAAATCCATATACACTACATCTACTACTCCACCATCATCAATGTGTTTAGTCATATTAACATAAAACATAAAAAGACGCGGTTCCAACACAGACCACTGCAGAACACCACTAGTCACCAACAGCCATCCCATTCTCTGGCTCCTGGCAATCAGCCAGTGCTCTATCCATGCTGGTACTTTCCTGTAATACCAGATTATCTTGTTAAGCAGCCTCATGTGTGGCACCTTGTCAAAGGCTGTCTGAGCTGAAACAGAGAGAAGGAGGGAGAGGTGCTGCACTTACAGTGGAGAAGACGGACATTATTGGACCTCTAGTCCCAAGCTACCAGGAAATCCCTGTGTTGGGATAGGGAGAACTGTGACGGTTGCTAGCCTCATTCCTGGTTTGGCTCCCTCCGGAGTGGTGGTCCTTGTGTTGCTTTATGTGGAAACCAAAAACATTCCCTGGATGCCTTTATTGAAGCATCAGGGAAATTGTTGGACGTCGGACCGGCAAGAAGATTGAAAATCTACTTTTCGTGTCTCAGCCAGCAGCTTGTTGCTTTGCTTCCGGGGCAGATCAACCACCAAACATCCCCGCTCACGCTCAAGATTGGCAAGTATGTGGAAGCAATCCCGTTCCATCTCATTCGCCCAGCACACACAAAATGCTGGAGGAACTCAGCAGGCCAGGCAGCACCTATGGAAAAAAAAGTACAGTCGACCTTTTGGCCCAAAACGTTGACTGTACCTTTTTTCCATAGATGCTGCCTGACCTGCTGAGTTCCTCCAGCATTGTGTGTGTTACACAGATTTCCAACATCTGCAGTTTTTCTCTTGTTTGCCATCTCATTCAGTGCCCAGAAACACCACTAATTCTGGGTCCAAAATGCCTCCAAAAGGGGACTATCGTAAGTAGGCGTTGATGGCGGACCCAAATGCAAGGCACAGACACTGAAGTACTAGGAACAAGACTAGGTTTGTCAAGAAAGCAAGGGAAGAAACGATGCTGGACATTGACACAGGCCCTGGACGAGACTAGGATTCAGGACCTGGGCTAGGACTTGGGCTGGAAGCACGGGACCCAGACGTGGAACTAGGAACAAGGAGCCTGGACTAGGAACTCGGAACTCCGGAACCAGAGTCTGAACAAGGACTCGGAACCTGGGTCTTGACTCGGAACTGGAACCCAGGTCTAGGCAAGGACGCGGGACTAGGATCTTGGCAAGGACAGGTTGTGGCTACAGGACAGGATGAGATACCCCAGCACAGGACGAGGAATCTCCAGCATAGGACGAAGACCTCCTGGGCTGGGCGAGGCACCAGAACTAGATGAGGACATGAAGCTCACATTTGAACAGGACTGGAACACAGTGCTTGGACTTGGTCTTGGAACACAGGAACACAGAGCCTTGGATGTGGACTGGACACTCAGAGCCTTGGACGTGGACTAGACCAGGTACTCCAGGGCAGGACGAAGCTCTTGGACTAGGTTTGGCTCAGCTCTTGGACTTGGCTTAGTTAGGCTCTTGGGTATGGGGCCAGGACTCCTCCTTGGAACGCAGGGCCGGTATCCTTTTCTAGGACGCAGGGCCGGGATGACTGCTGAGGTAAACTGCCTAGGATCCAGATGGGGACAATCCAGCACAGGATGAAGAATCTCCAGCACCGGGCTGGGCGAGGAACTCCTGGGCTGGGCAAGGAACCAGAACTAGATGAGGACACAAAGCTCAGATTTGGACATGGCTGGAACATGATGCCTGGACTTGGAACACAGGAACACAGAGCCTTGGACTTGAGCACTGGAACAGAGCCTTGGACTTGAGCACAGGAACTCAGAACACAGAGTCAGGACACTTCCTTGGGAACAGGACCTAGGGCCGGGACTCTTCTTTGACATGGACACTAAACACAGGGACACAAAGAAACAGTTCCAATCTAAACAATAGATAGTTCCTTATCTTGGCGTGACAAGGCTCTGGTCTCACTCTGGCGGTTGAACTAGACAGCGATACAGGCAAGGACGCAGGTGAGGTTGCAGGTTAAGGTAACAGACGAAGATTACAGATGAAGGTTAGTGCCGAAGTAACTGCTGAGATAAACTGTGAAAATAACTGCCAGGGATTCAGATGGGGAGAGGAAGGGAACAGTCCAGCAGGGAGTCCTTGGTTTGAGAGGTATTTATGTGCCAGCCCAAAACGAGAATCAGGTGCCTCAATTAAGGCACCCAATGGAGCAAGGGAAAACAGGAAAACCCGGAATAAGGAATCAATGGACCAGACAGTGAACCGGAATGTGGAGTTCACGGACTGGACCATGACAGGGACTGAGACATGCTCTGGGACTACCTCTGATATGCCTCCCCTATTACCTATTGAACCTTCCACTTCTAACCCCAGTGCATCTGATTTGTCTAGAGCGGGGTTCCCAACCTTTTCTGTGCCACGGGCCAATACCAATAAGCAAGGGATCTGTAGAAACTAGGTTAGGAACCCCTGGTCTAAAGTACCTCCAGACTATTCAGCCCTGCTGAGGGTCTTCAGCAAAAAAAAAGGCCACCACTCTACCTCCACACCAGGACTGTGACTGCACCATCGATCTGCTACCCTCCTCCTGGGGGATGGCTCTACTCTCTTTCTGCCCCAGAGAGAAAAGCCATGGAGGACTACATCCAAGAAGCTCTGGCATCTGGTTTATTCAACTGTCCATATCTTCCATTGGGGCTGGGTTTTTCTTCATCACCAAGAAGGATGGGGACATCCACTATAGTGGGCTAATTAAGAACACTGTTAAAAACAGGTGCCCGCTCCCTCTCATGAACACGGCCTTTGATATTCTCCAGGGAGCTATAATATTTACCAAGTTGGACCTCTGTAGCACCTACAACCTAATCCACATTCGTGAGGGAGGTGAATGTAAAATGGCATTTAACGCACCTATGGGCCACTATGAAAACCGGGTCATGCCTTTCCGGTTGGCAAATGCTTCAGTGGTATTTCAAGCCTTCATCAATGACATGCTCTGGGAGATGCGACACCACTCTGTCTTTGTTTAGCTAGACAATATACTCATTTTCTCCCGCTGCACTCAACAACACAACCAGCATATCTGACGGGGTCCACAATGGCTTCTTGTGAATCAGCTATTCGCCAAGCTTGAGAACAGCGAATTCCATGTATCTGCAATCTCCTTCCTTAGCTTTGTTGTATTTAATGGCAACCTACAAATGGACTCTGATAAGACGCAGCCTGTGCTAATTGGCTGCAATCCACCTCTGTGAAACAACTGCGGAGTTTGCCAACTTTAACAGGTGGTTCATTGCAATTTTAGTTCAGTGGTGGTACTGCCCACCAATCTCATCAGGAAATCTACTGGGCACTTCCGCTGGACCCTGGAGGCCAAAGTGGCTTTTGTAGAGTTAAAGCAAAGGTTCATGTCTGCACCTATCCTCGCTCCACCAGACACGGACTTACCTTTCGTGGTGGAGGACAACGTGTCGGACATGGGAGTAGGGCCTTGGACCACAAACTGTATCCTTGTGCCTTCTACTCAAGACATCTTCCTCATGCAGAGGCAAACTATGACATCGGGAATTGTGGGCCATTAAACTGGCACTGGAGGAGTGCAGGTACTTGTTGAAGGGGTCCAAACATCCCTTTGTGGTATGGAGCAACCACAAAAACCTAGCACATACCCAGATGGCAAACAGGCTGAATTACAGAAAGGCATGTTGATCCCTGTTCTTTTACTGGTTCAACTTCCTTATTTCTCACCAACCAGGATCAAAACCCGGACACCCTCTCTCAACAGTTCAAAGCACCTTCTGGAGAAGAGAACCCTTCAACTATAACTTCCAGCTCCAGAGTGGTGGCGTCCATCTACTGGAGTATAGACTTGAGAGTGTGCTGAGCCCAAGAGCAACATAGGGCAGACCCAGGTAATGGTCCTTCTGAATGTATCTTTGTTCCTGAGCCGGTTTGTTTGGAAGTGCTCAGGTCATGATACAAACAATACAGGGCATCCAGGGGTGGCCCGCATCCAGAAGAGATGTTACTGGAGGCCAGGCATGACTAAGGATGTCCAGGAATATGTCTTGGCATGTGATGTCGACACACAAAATAAAAAATCCCGAGCACAGCCTCAAGGTTTGCTTCAGCTTCTCCCGAATCCCACTCATCCTTGGTCCCACATTTCTTTTGACTTTGTCAAAGGTCTCTGTAATACAGTAATCATGGTGGTAGTCGATCCATTCTCCAAGGCCTGCCACTTTGTACCCCTTCTCAAATTACCATTGGCTTCAGAAGCCACTAAGCTCATGTTACAGCATGTCTTCAGGATTCACAGTTTTCCCCAGGACATCATCTCCAATTGCAGCCCCCAGTTTGCCTCTATGTTTTGGAAGGCGCTTTGTGAGTCACTGGAGCCTCTGTCAGTCTATCTTCTTGGTTCTATCCGCTGACCAAAGAGCAAATGGAGAGCGCCAATTGGACCTAGAGAACACTCAGATGTTTAGCCTCAGAGAACCCTACCACCTGGAATGACAACCTGATCTGGCCAGACCTTGCACACAACATTCATTTATTGGGAATGCCAATTTGGGTATTGTCCTCCACTGTTCCTAGAACAAGAAGCAGAGATGGATGTTCCACCAGAGGATCATCTGGACCAGAGGTGTCGCCAGAAATGGCTTAAGGTGAGAGAGAGAGTTTGCTGACCAATTCACGGCAACACCAAGACCAGAGCAACTGCAGGAGAGGACTGGGACCAGCACTTCGTCCTGGTCAGCGGGTCTGGCTCTCAACTAGAGATCTCCCCTTGCCGGTTGAATCCAGAAAATTGGTCCCTTGTTACACTGGTCCAGTCAAAATCCTTTGACCCATCAACCCAGTTACCCATCGTCTCCAATTCCCAACCTCCTTGTGGACTCACCCCACATTCCGTGTATCACAGCTCAAGTCCTTGGGTGCCAGCCCTTTGGATCCAGTTCCCAAACCTCCCAAAATTGTTGAGGGACAACCCGCCCACACAGTCCAGTGACTTTTGGACACACACATTGTTCGAGATAAAATGTAGTTCTTCATTGATTGGGAGGTATATGGCCCAGAAGAAAGAAGCTGGATTCCTTCACAGGACACTCTGGACCCTACCTTGATAGAGGAGTTTCACCAGCACCATACTTAACACCCTGGACCATCAGGAGCTAGCCACAGGAGTAGGGAGGAGGGTTCTGTCATGGCTCCAACTGAGGTGTGGCAGGTATCCCAGTTTCAGTGGTCCAATTCCCTAAAGTATGGTTAGCTGCCACTGTCCCTCTAAGACTCAAACTGCCAATTATTGCCTGTCACTTTCCTGCATGGTAAATCTTCACTTAAAGGCCTTGTGCTGAGCACTCAGTGCTCAATCATAAGAGTTCCATTTCTAGTACTACTATTTGTGATTTCACTTTTGGATTTTGTTTGTGTCATCTTGTTTATTTCAAGTTTGAGTCTGAGTTAATTCTGGACATTACTCTGCACATGGGTTCACTGCCATCTGTAGCTCTCTCATTACAAAGGGTTCCTTTACCTTAAACTCCCTAATCAAATCCAGTTTCTTACACAACACCCAATCCAGAATAGCCCTTCCCCTAGTGCGCTCAGCCATAAGCTACTCTAAAAAGTCATCTCGTAGGCATTCTACAAGTTCTCTCTCTCTCGGGAACCCAGCAGTAAACTGATTATCCCAATCTATCTGCATATTGAAATCCCCATGACTGTAGTAACATTGTCCTTTTGACATGCCATTTCTATCTCCAGTTGTAATTTGAAGCCCACATTCTGGTTATTCTTCAAAGGCCTGTATATAACTCCATCAGTGTCATTTTACCCTTGCAGTTTCTTGACACTACCCACAAGGATTCTACACCTTCAGATCCTATATCACCTTTTTCTAAGGATTTGATTTCAATTTTAACTAACAGAGCCACCCCAACCCTCCGTCCACCTGTCTGTCCTTTCGATACAACGTGTATCCTTGGATATTAAATTCCCAACTGTGATCTTTCGGCCACTTCTCTCTAATGCTCACAACATCATACCTACCAATCGTTAACTGAGCTACAAGATCAGTATACCTTATACTGTATATTGCGTGCATTCAAATATAGCTCCTTCAGTCCAGTATCCATCACCCTTTTAGATTTTGTCCCTATGTTACTGCAGCGTTGCCCTACCATCTGCCTGTGCTTTCTAACAATCTCACTGCACACTGCATCTACTTGTATACTAACTGCTCCGTCCTCAGCCCTTTCACTTTGGTTCCATCCCTTTGCCAATTTAGTTTAAACCCTCTACAACAGCTCTAGCAACCCTGCCAGCAAGGATATTGCTAGGACGTTGGTTTTGGATACCTTATCAAATCTTCTCTGAACCTCTTCTGTTTTAGTGAATCATTTCACTGCAATTGCAGCAAACCTCCATTTCAAGGCCTGAACAACTTTTGCAAAGCAGCATACCATTCTTGTAACTTGTTTTCTTTCTCATTAAAGTAGAATCCTAAGTGATGGCTCTAATCTCTTGTATATCATTGGAATCAAGCTTAAGAGGAGATTAGTATGGGCCACCAGTTCCTTAGTATTTTCAGTTTCATAGAACAAAAATCCCTCTGTGCAGAGGAAATGACAATTTTGTTCTCTACTTAGCTGTGGGGGTGTTGGGATAAGAGGAAAGAGTGGGATGTGATGCTAAATTGATTGGATCGGTTCAGAGCTCGATTGATATTCATGGCCAGGAATTCTCTTGAAGTGATTTAAGTCAACTATGCATTTGTTTCTGGCTTCTAAAAGGGAAAAACTTTTAACTTCTTGTGTCTGCACATTTGCATCAACATTAGTGCAAGAAGTTATATAAACTGAGTATAAAATATAAAAAAAGTGTTGAACAACCAACGAAGTCCCATATAGCTTCAGAAACAATGTTTATCTAATGCTGTTCAGGAGCAACCCACTGAGGAGATAGCAAACAGCAACATAGATTGGCTCTTTTGTTTCGCTAATAAACTCAGTGTATACCTTATTTCCATTCTGTTTGGATAGAACTGTGACCACCCAGCTCCATCTGTGTGGAGAATTAAAATGAACAACTTCATTCATTCAGGTCTTCAAGCTTACTGAAGGTCATGGAAAGCAGGCCGTCCAAACTCCTGGATGTGGGGACATTACTCAGTGTTGAATAAACTTTCCTAATCACCCAGAATATCACTCAGTCCTTCTGGAGTGGGTGACACAACAACTGATTGCCGACTTCTTCACTGCCAGACTCCAGGACAATGTCACAGTTCCACAAGCAGGGAGTATAAGACATTCCCCTTCTCTTCCCCGTATTCCTTGCATTAATTAGCTGCCAGTAAATCTTACCATCTTAAAGCAACACTAACCATTCAGAATGTAGGCTGGCTTGGAGAATGGGTGGAAGGGTTTAGGACTGAAGTGAAATAGGCCAGACACAGTTTCTAATTTGACGTCTTACACCATAGGTACTCACAGGAATTACTTACTTTCACACAAAAACCCATTTTTAAAAAAATCTCATACCAAACTAATGTTATGTTAACAGTGTTATGCTATTTTGCAGTCCCGCAGGTTAAATTTCTTCACAATCTCAGACAAAGTAAGTTTACTGGGAAGAATTACAGCAATTTTAGGTAGTTCGTGCATTTTGAAAAATATGGTCTTGTCTCTCATGGTAGCAGAGGAAGACAAAGGAGATGCCAGGTGATAAGTCAGAGAGAGCTAACTGGAACCAGTTCAGAGTGACTCCAACCACAATTCTAGATCTAGATTATGAAGACACGTAGTCCTCTTTTATTGTCATTTAGTAATGCATGCACTAAGAAATGATACATTATTTCCTCCGGTGTGATATCACAAAACACAGGACAGACCAAGACTGAAAAAACTGACAAAACCACATAATTATAACATATAGTTACAACAGTGCACAATACCATAACTTGATGAAGAAGTCCATGAGCACAGTAAAGTTCAAAGTTTCTCAGATGTCCCACATCTCACACAGACAGGAGAAGGAAGAAAAACTCTCCCTGCCATGCCAACCACAATCTGACTCTGTCATCCGAAAACTTCGAGCTCTGATCAGCTCTCCAACACCGAGTACTGAGCGCCATCTCTGTCCAAACGATTCGACCTCCTTCTCGATCGCCAAAAATAGGCAAGGCCGGGGATTTTGAGGCCTACCCTCCGAAAGATTCCCGACCGCACAGTAACGACAGCAGCGAACAGGCATTTCAGAAATTTCTCCAGATGTTCCTCTGTGCTTTCACGTCCATTCTCCATCAAATCAGAATTGTCCACGGCCCCTATTTAACAGATAGAATATCATTTTTCACTGGAGGGCTGCGCACACGCAGGCGTGCCGCCATCTTCTGGTGACAGTGACCTATAGCAATGCCATGCTTGGATACCGAATAGTATCCAAGCTATAACCTCAAGGTGTGTCCCAATCATATTACTGCGGGTAAACGTGGGACATTTAGCATAGGTTACCTAGGGGCACGGTGTCGAAGTCAAGGGCCCACTTTAGTTCAACAAGTCTTTCAAAGAACTTGGGCAGCCAATTTTTTTTCTCTGGTGACTGTCGCCTGCAGCAAAAGTGATTTAAAGAAGAGAAGGACGACAGTGGTTTATAAAGCAATATCTTGATATCGACAGCAAGAGTAGTGTTCAGGAAGAGAGCATTGATTGTGTGCACTTTTAGGATTTATTTTTAAGTGAAATGAATTGAAATGATAGGTCTCTTTGTGTTGATAAAGGTTAAAGTTACACAGGAAAAGAGCTCATTCAGAATGCTGCTCTCACCTGCATCTCGAACACTTCTTGCCCATTTTGCAAACATCAATGCTCACCCCATCGTCCCACTGCCTTAGCAGTGATAGAGTTCCTCTTGCCCTTACCTACCATCCCATGAGCCTCCACATACAACACACCATCCTCCACAACTTCTGCCGTCTCCAAAGGGATCCTACCACCAAGCATATCTTTTCCTTGTGCCCCTCCCCCGGTTTTCCACAGCAATCGCTCCCTCCATGATTCTATTGTCCAATTGTCTCTCCCCCACTAATCTCTCTGTCCCAGAACGTATCCTTGCAAGCAGCCGAACTACCACACCTGCCCATTCACCTCCATTCAGGGCCCCAAACAGACCTCACAGGTGAGGCAACACTTAGCCTGAGAATCTGCTGTTGTATCTGGTGCTCTCAATGCATCCTCCTCTACACTGGCGAAACCCGTCGTACATTGGGGAATCACCTTGGCAAGCACCTGGGCTCCATCTGCCAAAAGCGGAACTTTCCATCGGCCAAAATTTTCATTTCGATTCCCATTCCCATTCTGACATGACGGTCCATGGCCTCCTCTTGTGCCACGATGAGACCACCCTCAGGGTGGAGGAGCTACATTGTATATTCTGTCTGGGTAGCCTCCAACCTGATGGCATGAATATTGATTTCTCCCTCTGGTTAAAAAAAATTCCCTCCCTTTTCTTCTATTCCCACTCTCTCCTCTTACCTCTTCTCACCTGCCTATGACATCCTCGGCCAGGGTCCCCTCCTCCTTTCTTTCCTCCTGTGATCCACTCTCCTTCCTTATTAGATTCCTTCCTCTCCTGCCCTTTACCTTCCCTGCACCCTGGCTTCACCTAACCACCTTCCCTTCTCCTCACCTTTTCACTCTGGCATCTTCCTCCTTCCTCTCCAGCCCTGAAGAAGGCTCTCGGCCTGAAGCGTCGACTATTCATTGATTTCCACATGTAACCCTCAGGCTCGGCCAGCACACGTTCATCTAGGTCCTTCCTTCTGGTCCCGCCAAACTGAGAAACCTTGTTTGTGTGGATGCTGCCTGATGTGTTGCCTGGTTACAAATCTGCACCGCAAAATATCAGACAGTACACCATATGCAATTAAACGAGTGAACTTTATAAATCTTAATCTGTATATAGGGTTAGTAAAGAAAAGAAAAAGAAAAAGGGCCCATTTTAAGGAAAAAGTCAAAAGTGCATGTTGGAGCTCACTGATACGGCCATTTGTCAACCATCGACCTCCTCCGAGTGTCGCCGACCTTTGGACTCTGGCTCCCTGTCCACTCTGTCCAGTTGTCCATCAGCTCTCTCCACACGCGTCTTCCTTCTTCATCTATCACCAACAAAAGACTGCGAAAATCCCTCTTCCAGACCCACAAGGAAGAACAACACCCCTCTCATTGGCTAACATACATTCCGAAGTCCCCATTATCTCTTGTCATAACCCAAACATTGCTGTTACAGAGAAACCATGACCTTAGCCTTAGCAGTGAAACATTACAGAGAGGCCATTACATTAGAAGTGAAACCTTACAGCGTGTTACACACAGATGCTGCCTGACTTGCTGAGTTCCTCCAGGATTTTGTGTGTGTTTCTTCAGTGATATATGTTGATAACTGGAAAGCTCACTTTGAACCAATAACTTATTAATTTATTTATTGAGATACAGCACAGAATAGGTCCTTCCGTCCCTTCATGCTGTGCCGCCCAGAGGCCCCCAATTAACCCTAGCCTAACCACAGGACAATTTACAAGCACCAATTAACCTACCAACCGATACACCTTTGGACTGTGGGAAGAAACCAAAGCACCCAGAGGAAACCCACGTATTTCATGGGGAGAACATACATCCTTACATTACAAAGAGTGGTGGGAATTGAACCTGGGACGTTGGTACTGTAAAGCATTTGCTAACCACTAAGCTACCG
The DNA here is from genome assembly GCF_030028105.1 of Mobula birostris. Taxonomy (NCBI): domain Eukaryota; kingdom Metazoa; phylum Chordata; class Chondrichthyes; order Myliobatiformes; family Myliobatidae; genus Mobula; species Mobula birostris. Next base: position 27,036,905 of record NC_092385.1, read on the forward strand.
TGTTGCCCCAATATGATGGAATAGATAATGATTTGAGAGCATTACCCATGATCACCTAGAAGCTGTGACATCAAAAAGTAGCCATGCTGTCTGTATCTTCAGAACACCCCCTCCCCATCCCCACCCACCCACCCCTTCATGTTATGCTATTGGTGACCCACTATAATAACTGCAAACAGACAGTACACACTTGGACCAGAAGCTGTGAGTAAAGTATGGGCTTCAAGAATCCTGAAAAGTACTGATCCTGTTAGAAGCTGTCAGAAATGGTTGCAGGTACTTTGAGACAGTATTCAAAATATATTTTTGAACTAAAATAAAACTCAACTTGGACATAAAAAGTGAAAATGAGAGCATTCAGCTGGTCAAGCAACAGCTGTGAAAAGAGAAGCAAAGTTAATGCCTCAGTACTTTAAGGCCCACAAAGGCATTAAAATCTGCTTCCATGAGATAGAGCAGCAGACTGGCAGGGTTTGCAAGACATTACTTCCTACAGAGTGAAACCCAATAGCAGGAATGGCAGCAATGCTTCACTATCAGATGAACTCAATGCCTTCTTTCCCTCTTTGAAAGGGAGAATATAACTACAGCTGTGAAGATCCCCACTGCACCTGGTGACCCTGTGATCTCTGTCTCGGAGGCCGATGTTAGACTGTCTTTAAAGAAGGTGAATCTTCGCAAGGCAGAAGGGCCCGACGGAGTACCTGGTAAGGCACTGAAAACTTTGTCAGCTGACTGTGTGGCTAGGGATAGCTCAAATACCACCTATAAATTTGCTGATGACACAACTATTGTTGGTAGTATCTCAGTTGGAGACGTGAGGGTGTACAGGGGCAAGATATTACCAACTAGTGGAGTGGTGTCACAGCTGCAACCTGGCACTCAACATCAGGAAGACAGAAGAGCAGAAGGTTAAGACGAAGGAACACATACCAATCCTCACAGAGGGATCAGAAGTGGAGAGACCGAGCAGTTTCAAGCTCCTGGGTGTCAAGCTCTCTTAAGATCTAACCGGGTCCCATCATATCAATGCAACTATAAAGAAGGCAAGACAGCAACTGTACTTCATTAGGAATTTGAAGAGATTTGTCAACAAAAACACTCAAAAACCTCTATAGATGTACCGTGGAGAGCATTCAGGCAGGCTGCATCACTGTCTGGTATGGGGGGGGGGGTGCAGGGGGACACTGCACAGGACTGAAAGAAGCTGCAGAGGTTCGTAAATTTGGTCGGCTCCATCTTGGGTACTAGCCTACAAATTACCCAGGACATCTTCAAGGAGCAGTGTCTCAGAAAGGCAGTGGCCTTATTAAGGACACTCAACACCCAGGGAATGCCCTTTTCTCACTGTTACCATCAGTTAGGAGGTACAGAAGCCTGAAGGTACACACTCAGAGATTCAGGAACAGCTTCTTCCCCTCTGCCATCTGATTCCTAAATGGACATTGAACTCGTGAACACCACCTCACTTTTTCAATACATATTATTTGTTTTTGCACGATTTTTAATCTCCAATATACATATACTATAACTGATTGATTGATTGATTGATTTTTTTTTCTTCTATATTATGTACTGCATTGAACTGCTGCTGTTAAATTACAAATTTCACGACACATGCCGGTGATAATAAACCTGATTCTGATTCTGAATTAGGCCACTCACCCCATCGAGTCTGTACCACCATTCCATCGTGGCTGATTTATTATCCCTCTCAACCCCATTCTCCCTGTAACCTTTGACATTCTGACTAACCAACTTCTGCTTTAAATATACTTAACAACTTGGCCTCCACATCCTTTCATGGCAATGAATTCCACAGATTCACCACACTTTGCCTAAAGAAATTCCTTCTCATTTCTGTTCTAAATGGATATCCCTCTATTCTGAGGCAGTGCCCTCTGGTCCTAAACTCACCAACTATAGGAAACATCCTCCCCACATCCACTTTGCCTTGGCCTTTCAATGAGATATCCCCTCATTCTTCAGAACTCCAGTGAATACATGCCCCAGAGCCATCAATCTCCTACCATACGCTAACCTTTTCATTCTAGAATCATTCTCATGAACCTCTTCTGAATCCTCCCCAATGCCAGCACATCTCTTCTTAGACGAAAGTCTGCAAAGCTCCAAGTGCAACCTGACCAACACCTTATTAAACATCAGTATTACATCCTTCCTCTTATATTCTAGTCCTCTCGAAATGAATGCTAACATTGCGTTTGCCTTACTTACTGAAGTCTCAACCTGCAAGTTAACCTTTAGGGAAGGTTAAAAGGACTGCTAAAAGGACTGTCCCTCTGCACCTCGAAGTCCCTGTTTAGAAAATAACCTACGTCTTTATTCCATCCACCAAAGTGCATGACCATACATTTCCCTACACTATATTCCATGTGCCAATTCTTTGCCCATTCTCCCAATCTGTGTAAGTCCTCCTGCAGACTCTCTTCTTCCTCAACACTACCTTCTCCTCCACTTATCTTTGTATTATCTGCAAATTTGGCCACAAAGTCATCAATCCCATCATCCAAATCATTGGTATATTATGTGAAAAGAAGGGGTACCAAAACCGACGCTTCTGGAACACCACTTGTCAATGGTAGCCAAGAATAGACCCCCTTTATTCCCATTCTTTGCTTCCTACCAATTAGCCTATCTTTTATCCACGCTAGTATCTTTCTGGTGGTAACATGGGCTCTTATCTTGTTAAGTAGCCTCATGTGCAGCACCTTGTCAAATGCCTTCTGAAAATGGAAGTAAACACAACACCACTGACAGTCCTTTGTCTATCCTGCCTGTTATTTCCTCAAAGATTTCCAGGAAATTTTTCAGGCAAAATTTACTCGTAAGGAAATTATGTTGACTTTGGCCATGTCCCTCCAAATACCCCAAACCTCATCCTTAATAATAGACACCAACTGCTTCCCAACCACTGAGGTCAGGCTAACTGGCCTATAATTTCCTTTCTTCTGCCTCCCTCCCTTCTTGATGAGTGGAGTGAAATTTGCAATTTTCTAGTCCTCCAGAACCATTCCAGAGTCTAGTGATTTTATCGAAAGATCATTGCTAATGTCTCCACAATCTCTTTAGCTACTGTACGTCTCTCAGAAGCCTGGGGTGTAGTCCATCTGATCCAGGTGACTTACTTCCCTTCCCAATCACCTCCTCCTTAGTCATAGCAACTACACTCACTACTGGCCCCTGACACTCAAATTTCTGGCAACCTGCTAGAGCCTTCCACGATGAAGACAAATGCAAAGTATGTATTTATTTTGTCCACTTCCCCTGTGACTTTATTCACAGTGTGTTTCCAGGTTATTAATGTGAGGAAATCAAGACAAAATTCATATTCCCCCAATGCTGTACGTATTGGTTATTGGTCAATACATAAGTTTGACTGCTGCCAGACTTGGTGTTACAACAGCATTAAATTATTTACTTATCCGAGTCTCACAGACTCTCCCGACATCATGATTTGCGGCTGAAGTTAAAAGCACTGGCAATATAAAACTGACTTGACAATCTTATTAAAACAAGGCCATCAATGGTAGCATGATAATTGTGCTGAATTCAATTGCATGTGTAATTGCTTGATATTGTATCATTTTATTAGTGACGATGAGTTATTTAACCAAAAAAATAATTCTTTCAGACAAAGCTATTGTAATGTTTTCAACCAAATCTGATCAAGCAGAATATTTATATTCACCAAGGTTATTAATAATGTGAAGAGAATTACACAATACTGTTCGGATTTGGCCAGATGTAAAGGGTATCCGGTGGAATGAGCTTGTAATTGAAGGAAGTACAAGACCCAGTGAGGACAATGACATTTGGAATTGGAATTTGGTGACAGCAGGAACTCAGTGGTGAGGAAAAATAAAATGTCGGCAGGTAGAAATGAACTGCTTTACACTAAAATAACATCTAAATTGAAATTTTAACTTGCATATCATCATGCCAATTGGTAATTGTCAGTCAATTATAAGAAGGTGATGTGCAGTTACAAACTGACCGACCACTTAAAACTGGTCTCTATATGGTTGTTGTTTAAAGAAAGAAATATTTGAAAAAATTGCTCCACAATTGGGGTGGGGTCTATAGAATGAAAATTGGTTACTAACTTCTTACCTGACATTAAAATTATTTGATTTCTAAATTTCTTCATTGTGAGAGGAGATGATCTATAAATTGCAGTCATTTTTCTAGGCATTTACATCCTGACGTTTATATATAAATGGTTGGCATCCATCTGTCTTGAAGGACAATGGGTGATGATGGTCATCATCATCATCACAAGCCTGGCCGGAAGGGATGGAGATCCTGAGGTGCCCAGTCGTCAAGATCCCCCTCTCGGCCTCACCAGTGTAGTCCAAAGGAAAGCTTATGAAGCAGTATGTTTGGCACCAGCTAGGCTGCAGGAGCTGCCCGAAGGATATTCAATGATGTCTAGTTGCCTTAGGGGCTCCACTCCAGATTTGCTCTCTGGGTTTACTCCCATAGCTTTCATCTCTCCCGAGGCTTCCCATAGCTGGGTATACTCTAGCCCTAACCCTAACGACAGAAAAACTATTAGCGTTCACCTTCAATGTACCATGAAACTGGCAGCAAACATGGGATTTCTGCAGAAGCAGAAGCTCAAAGTTCCTTTGATGATTTAACTTTGTTCCGAAGTTGCTTTGTCTTTCAGCATTCTCCACCGCAGCTGAGGAAAACGAGTTTAATTGATGAAAATTTTATATGTTTATGAATCAATCTCCCTGGCAAATACCCTGAAAAATTTACTTTTCATATCATGAGGTCAGAGTCAGTTGTTAAGGATGCACTAGGTCATAATTGCTCCTTTACAAATTGGTTTTCCGGGACAGCAGTGGAAAAGGTTGCACAAGCTCAAAGGCTGGTGACCACCCCTGAGCGTGTTACCATAGAGAAGTCTGTGGACCATAGAGAGGTGTGCAGCCAAACAAAGAGAGGAAGACCATCATTATCCTTTACATTCTGCGGGATCCAAAAGGTCTGTCAACACATGAATCGGGTTGTTGCCAGGCCCCAGGCAATTCACAGCTGGATCCGCATGAGTTCCCAAAACCCAGGTTACCAGCACAGCCGCAAGTAAGGCAAAGATGTACCAAGTTCTTAGAATCCATGTTTCTGGTCTGACAGCACGCAGCAGTGGGGAGGTCAGAGGATTATGTCAGGCTGTTAGGAATGAACAGTATCTCTTTATAAATAACGCTTTCAGTGCCAGTTACATCAGAACTCCCTTTCCTAGGAAAGCATTGCCAATGGAATGGAATTTCAGAGACCAAGTACAAAGTGCAGGTATTGTATTTTCCATGACTCTTTGCACTATTGACCTAATTTACATTTCCAGACACAGAGTTAAGACATTTAATCTTTCACATTTCATGGAGGTCCTGAAGTTTCCCCTATAAGTTTATTAATTACATCAAAATATATAACATGGAAACAGGACATCTGGTCCATCAACAAACTCCAGCTTTTATGCTCCACTCATCCCTTCTCATTTAATACCAGAAATTCTGCATATACTAGAAGTCTGGAGCAACACACAGAAAATGCTGGAAGAATTCAGCAGATCATGCAGCATCTAAAATAAACAGTCAAAATTTTAGGCTGAGACCCTTCATCAGGGCTAATGGTCTCACCTAGAATCACCAATTGCTTATGCCCCTTCATAGATGCTGCCTGGCTTGCTGAGTTATTTCTCATTTAACTTTGTAAGCATAATGTTCAATTGCCATCTTTCTTCTACCTTTCTAAACTCTCCTTGAACCCATATAATCTGCCCCAACAAAGACTGGTGGCACCAATTTCCACAATTACACAGGGCAAAATGGTTTCTACTAAATTTCTTGATTGACTTCTAGTTAACGATTTTATGTTGATGATGTCACTATCTTTACTCATATCAAAAACTTGAATCATTTAAATGATTTCTAGCATGCCATTCCTTGGTCTTTTTCTTTCAAAAAACACTGCTTGAGCTCTTTTCTTGAGAGGCAGAACCCGAGTTCTGCTTTCATTTTTGAATTTGAGAATTCTCTGCACCTTCTCATGTGCTCTGTAACCTTCCTATAATAGAGTGATTGGGAATACCACAGTTTATACAGGTTAGTCAAACTACATAGACATCTAATACAGGGCTGAGAAGTGGCAGATGGAGTTCAACCCAGATAAATGTGAGGCAGTTCATTTTGGTAGGTCAAATATGATGGCAGAATATAGTATTAATGGTAAGATTCTTGGCAGTGTGGAGGATCAGAGGAATCTTAGGGTCCGAGTCCATAGGACACTCAAAGCTGCTACGCAGGTTGACTCTGTGGTTAAGAAGGTATACAGTGCATTGGCCTTCATCAACCGTGGGATTGAGTTTCAGAGCCAAGAGGTAATGTTACAGCTATATAGGACCCTGTTCAGACCCCACTTGGAGTAATGTGCTCAGTTCTGGTCACCTCACTACAGGAAGGATGTGGAAACTATTGAAAGGGTGCAGAGGAGATTTACAAGGATGTTGCCTAAAATGCCTTATGAGAATAGGTTGAGTGAACTTGGCCTTTTCTCCTTGGAGCAATGGCGGATGAGAGGTGACCTAATAGAGGTGTATAAGATGATGAGAGGCATTGATCGTGTGGATAATCAGAGGCTTCTTCCCAGGGCTGAAATGGCTATCATGAGAGGGCACAGTTTTAAGGTACTTGGAAGTAGGTACAGAGGAGATGTCAGGTCTAATTTTTTTCCACAGAGAGTGGTGAGTATGTGGAATAGGCTGCCGGCGATGGTGGTGGAGGCGGATATGATAGGGTCTTTTAAGAGACTCCTGGATAGGTACATGGAGCTTAGAAAAATAGAGGGCTATGGGTAATCCTAGGTAATTTCTAAAGTAAGTACATGTTTGGCACAGCATTGTGGGCTGAAGGGACTGTATTGTGCTGTAGTTTTTCTATGTTTCTATGTTTCTAATATAGATCAAGAACTACAGTTGTGTGATATACCAGGAGAGTCAAGGTTTGTTGTTTTCAATTAGCGTTTATTAATTTATTCTGGAGATGCTTTCCAAATCACAATCAGTGAGCTGAATGTTGGTTCTTTTCAGTTTTGAACTCTGCAGAGAACCACCAAACAACACATTGCACAGGCATATCTGACCTCCTACTTTGCTGATGGACTTAGGGTCAAATCCAGGGTCTGAGCATGAATGTCTTGAACAAGGAAGCCAGATACACTTTGAACTCAGGTTCTCAGCAAAATAGGAGGTTTGGCTGGTTCAAGATTCAAGATTCAAGATTGTTTAATGTTTTTTTCTGTATACAAGTGTAAGGAGAATGAAATAATTGTTACTCCAGATCCAATTCAGCACAAAAACCACAAAAGATAGAGAACATAAAAATAATAATTTTAAAAACACAATAAACATAAATGCATAAGTCAACTTCTATAACAAATATGTCATGGTCCGGTCCATGAAGTCCCCATTCCGGTTCACGGTCTGGTCCGTGGACTCAGGACTCGGGGTCTTCCAGCTGACCCTTGTTTGAATTAATCATAGGCACCTGATTCCCATCTTTGGACTTGCAATATAAGTAGCCTTGGGGTTGAGTGTGGGCTGCTGGTTTGTTTTGTCAGTCCCCCCTTGGAGCAACCTGCTGATGGAAGGCTAGTGAAACCATTTGTGATCTCTAGGCCTGGTTGGAGGACCACTGCTTCATGGAGCCCTGTTGGAGTAGTCTTTGCGGTATGGATTTGGCTGTTTCCCGGGCCAGCTGAGTGGCTGCCAGCCACACTGAGCTAGGTAGGGATCCGGCTGCTTCTGTAGCCAGTTGAGGTTGCTGGCTGAACTGAGACTTGGAGCTACCCTGGAGCAGAGATGGAATTGTCTGTTGATCTTTGGTGTTTGTCTCTTCTTATCCTTGCCTCTGTGGGGTAAGTCAGGCCATTTTGCTGTTGCCCTGTGGGGGGGGTGGGTCATGTCTTGTCTTGTCCTTGCCTCTGTGGGGTAGTCAGGCCATCTTGCTGTTGCCCTGTGGGGGGACATGCCTTGCCTTTGCCTCTGTTGGGTAAGTCTGGCCATCCTGCTGTTACCCAACAGGTGGACCTGTCCCACCTTGGTGTGGAGATTAAGTTGAGTCCTGGCTTTTTTTAGGATAAGTCCTGGCTCTATGTCTATGTTCTGTCCTGTCTCATGTTAGTGTCGTGTTAAAGATGAGTCCTGGCTCTATCTTGATGTTCAGTTCCCAGTCTGTCTCTCAGCTCCATTCTCTGAGTTATCAGCCTCTACATTTAAAGATGAAGATCCTGCAGCCAAGTTCCAAGAACCCAAGCCTCGAAGATCCTGCAGCCAAGCTCCAAGAACCCAAGCCTTGAAGATCCCTCAGCCAAGCTCCAAGAGCCCAAGCCTCAAAGATCCCTCAGCCAAGCTCCAAGAGCCCAAGCCTCGAAGATCCCTCAGCCAAGCTCCAAGAGCCCAAGCCTCGAAGATCCCGCAGCCAAGCTCCAAGAACCCAAGCTTCAAGGATCCCAAACCAAGCTCAAGACCCAAGACCCCAAGCGTCGAGAAACCCAAGCCAAGCTCAAGACCCAAGACCCCAAGCATCAAGAAACCCAAGCCAAGCTCAAGACCCAAGACCCCACGCGTCGAGAAACCCAAGCCAAGCTCAAGACCCAAGACCCCAATCCTCAAGCCTCATGAGCAAAGACCCCAGCCTGTCTCCAAGCTCAGGCCTCTAGACCCCAGCTACATTCTGTCCTGAAGCCATGTCATGTCCTTGCCTGGTTCCGGGGTCCGAGCTCGAGACAAGACCCAGGTTTTGAGTCCTTGTCCAGTCTCGGGCTCAGAGTCCAAGCCTTCTCTCCTAGTCCATGGTTCCTAGTCCTGGTCCTGCTTTCCCTAGCCCAAGTCTGTGCTCTTGTCCCTGCTCCTTGCCAGAATCCTGTCATGTCCTTACTCTAGTCAAGTCCTGTTCCCTGTACTTCAGTGTCTGTGTCTTGCATTTGGTCCATTCCCAGCACCCCCTTGTGACAAAACAAGAGAAACTCTTGTATAGCTTCTATTGTCATGGTCCGGTCCTTGAAGTCTACATTCCAGTTCACGGTCTGGTCCGTCGATCCGTATTCCAGGTTTTTCGGTTTTCCATTGTTCTGTTGGGTGCTCTAATTGAGGCACATGATTCTCATTTATGCAGACACATAAATACCTCCAGAGACCAGGGCTTGGGTGCTGGATTATTCCTGTCCAAACCCCCTGTCCGAATCCTTTCTTTACCCCTTTGTCCTGAAGCCTTGCCCTGCAACCAGTGTCTGAAGCCTCACCTGGAGCCTTGTCTCGTCTGTAATCCTTGCTCGCAACCTTTGCCTGCACTGCTGGAGCAAGATAAGGAACTGTCTATCGTTGTTTTGAAATGTCTCTGTGTCCATGCCTTTGCTAGGTAGGTCTGGCCGTTTGCCACTTCCTTGAGTTGGAACTGTCTCTGTGTCCATGCCTTCACTAGGTAGGTCTGGCTGTTTGCTGCTACCTTGTGTTGGGAACCGCCTCATTGTGTTCAGCATTCTGTGTATGAGTCCTGGCCCTACGTCCTGTTCCCAAGGAGGGGTCCCGGCTCTGTGTTCCGCGTTCCTGTCTCCCAAGATTACCAAGGCTCTGTGTTCCACGTTCTTGTCTCCCAAGATTACCAAGGCTCTGTTTCAGTCTCTCAAGTCTAAGTCTTAGCTTCGTGTCCTTGTCCAGTTCTGGTCCTGCATCCTCCCCAGGAGTCCCGTGTGCTGCCGTCTCGTCCAGTCCTGTTGCCTTGCCACATCTTGTCCTTGCCTAGTTCTGGAGTCCGAGCCCAAGTCAAGACTCAGGTTCTGGGTCCTTGTCCAGTCTCTGGCTTGGAGTCCGAACCCAAGCCTCGTCATGTCCTCGCCTTGAAGAACCCAAGCCATGTCCAGTCCTGTAGGCACGTCATGTTCTCGTCTAGTTCCAGAGTCCGAGCTAGAGTCAAGACCCAGGTTCCGGGCCCCTGTCCAGCCTCTGGCTCAGAGTTCTTGTCCAGGTTCCAGGTTCCAAGTTCCTAATTCCTCGTCCAGGTCCGGCTTGCTTAGTCAATGTCCTAACCCAAGTCTGTGTACTTGTCCTAGCTCCTAGTCTGCATCCAGTCACATCCCTAACTCTAGTCTCTAGTCCTGTCCTGTTCCTAGTACTTCAATGTCTGTGTCTTGCAGTTGGGTCTGTTCCCAGCTCCCTTTGTGACATCTATACATAGATTGATCATATGTCCATAAAGTGACGCTAGGCTGTATGTAGGGAGACTGACGGGAAATAATAAAGACACCCAGGAACTTGAAATTGTTCACTCTCCATTTCTGATCTCTCTGAGGATTGGTTTGTGTTCCTTCATCTTATCCTGCCTGAAGTCTACAATCAGCTCTTTGGTCTTACTGACGTTGAGTGCAAGGTTATTGCAGTGACACCACTCATCGAGCTAGTATATCTTGCTCCTGTATGCCATTTCACCACCATCTGAAATTCTGCCAACAATGGCTGTATCATCAGCAAATTTATAGATGCTGTTTGAGCTATGCCTAGCCATACAGTCATGGGTGTGGAGGGAGCAGAGCAGTGGGCTAAGCACACATCATGATGCAAAATAAATAATTTGCAGATTGACACAATGCAGCAATTATTAATGAGAGGATAACTTTTCATCCATTAGCCAGTGATCCCTGCTCAATAAATAAACATGATATCTAACATTTGACAATGTCGGATACCACAACTGACAATCTTCTTTGTTAACTTTGACTCTAAGTATCATGTCTAAGTAGGGCAGCGTTTATTGATGGTTTACTTGACAGTTCTATTCCATTTAGCAGGGAGGACAGACTGCAGTATGGAGACACCAGTTCTGCATTCTTAAACATGTCAGGTATTACAGTGGAAATAAAATATGTAAAGTGTGAATCTCCACCAGGAATTAATACCCACTAGCCAAGTGATCGTATTGCTGACTTCTAATAACACATCTTCTCAGTTCAGGAGATGACCCTTTATTCAAGCATATGTGAGATGTCAGCTTAAGGTTTAACAATTCAGTCTTGCCAGGCTCTATATATTTTCATTACTAAATCAGCAAACTAAATATTCTCCTAAAAATATAAACTATTACTGTGCATCTTTTTAATTTAAAAAATCTTAATTAGTTGTTTTTTTAAAAATATCTTCTGGTCTGTTAAATGAGCCATTCAGAAAGCATATATTACAGTCTTCATCAAATGAAGTAATTATTGAGAAAAATGAACAAATGGTAAAGTAGAAATCCCTACAGAGGCTGCTAAGTCAGTGCACAAGGATGCAATGCTGCCTACTAATGTGTTGTCATGGTAACAAGAGAATCAATATCATTCAGCTGGTCAGATATTTGACAGTAATTCTTGCTAGGTCACAGGATCCAGAAGCTGCACAGAATTCATCCTGGAACAAAAGAATTTTCAAATCTTCTCATGTATTCCTTCTTAACAATTGTAAGAACTGTAGATTGCACACATACAAACCTATTCAGCTTCCACCACTTTAAGGCACCTTCAAATTAAAACAAAAACTTAACCTATGTGCTACAATTCATTCAACACATGAACTCATCCTGGGCACACTATTTCTTTTCTACATTTAAATTGGGGAAAGAATGAAGCACAATCTAATGAAAAGAAACCGTATTCTTTGAACATGCTCTCTCCTCAGAATAAACAACTCAAGTTTGAAACAAACTGGAGGATTTGTGGAACTGTAGTCATTTGTAGCTGAGAATGTATCTTCTGATCTGCAAAGTCTTAACATAATTTGTTTATTTTCAGAGAAGCAGAAGAGATTCCTTTTAATAATTTGCAGATTAATAAACTTGGATTTTAAACAACCTGTTTAAAGCAAATGAAGCTTTAGGGCAAATTATTAAGAAATGAATGGAGAGGTATCAGCACAATATACCAAGTTGATTTGCTACTGTGTAAATCCAAGTGTTGAAGGTTGCAAGTTTGTTTTAGGTCTCATCTCTCTCAACAAAGATACAGACTTGATACCAAAATCTTTCTTTAAAAAAAAACATGAAGAATAGGAGGTTGAGGGGGTGCATAGGTGGGTGGTGGGGATGAGGGATGTAGAAATTATAGATAAGGGAAAGGGGAGAATGCAAGCAGAAGAAATATAAAGGGAAGCTTCCATTTATCTATATACTACTAAAACTCTCATGCTCTGTCTGTTTGTCTGTTTGTGACCTCCAATTAGCGCAGACGGTGCATTACAGTGGCACTTTCTTTGGCTAAATCGAATTAAAATGCGCTAACTTACAGAATGCAGGCAAGGTTCAGGGTTATATATTCGTATAAAATTGCTCATTCACCAAAAATCAACAGGCTGGCTTTCACCGAGACCCAATCGGCCATCATGGAAATCGGGACGCGACAGCCCGATGCATGCACATGGCCAGCCTCAGCAGCAACACCTACTGGAGCAAAAGGGCAGGGCAGCTCTATTTCAAGGGGTCACATTCTGCTAACCACCATCAGCAGGTGCAGGATTGGGACAGATCTAACTGCCACCCATCAATAAGAGAAAATTAAATCTCATTGTAATGATGTACTTCGAGACACCCATAAAACCCTTTGTTGCAGTCAAAGGACAGTGGTGACTATATCACATCCATTTAAGAGAGCACCAACCACATCATCAAGAATAATCAGCATCCTTTGGTGTTATTGCTTTGTATCTGCCATCCAACATTAGGGTAAAAAAAAATGCTCAGCCTAATTATGCCGCATGGAAAGGGAAGGGAGACATTATGGTCAAGAGATAACACTAAACATCGTCAGGAAGCAGCAGGGAGAGGAAGAGAACAAGAATCGGATGATGCCGGGGCCGCATGACTCCAGGATCAAAGAGTCAGGACAAAAAAAGATGGGAGAAGAAGAGACAGAGGAGGAGAGGAATACGCATCTCCAGGATCAGAGACAAACAACAAACAGCAGAAGAGATGAAGAGACGGGGGATGAAAGGGCTGCATGTCTGCAGAATGACAAAAACAGGCACAGGAGGAGGAGAGAGGAAGAGACAAAGGAGCAGAGAAATGCACGTCTCCAAGGTCAGAGATAAAGAATAAGCAGCAGAAGAGATGAATAGATGGGGGATGAAAGGGCTGCATGTGTCCAGAATAACAACGAGAAGCATGAGGGTGGCATATAAACCAGAAATGATGCCATCAAAAGTGTCCTTCGTTAAACGAGGAGCAGCTATATTTGCTTTGCTACGCATCGTTCTTCTTTAATAAACTGAGGTTTTCTGCTTCAGTTTCCAAAGCAAAGTGATACTAATAGCATTCAGGAAAAAGTAATGTTCATTCTGGTCACATCAGACTGCACTACCCTTCTCTCAAAGGGTGCCCCAACGGGTCATTTTGTACTAAATTAATTATTAGATTGCAAACATTTACTCCATAGACCCTTCAATTAAAAAGTGTACTGTGGTCAGTGTTTTCATTATCAAAGATATAATTAAATAGTAAAGAAAAAAATCCAATTTACGGAAACATGTAACTCATCTAACATTTTATTATATTATCTGCAGAAATTTTGGGATACGCTATTTAAGCTTTCATCATATTTTGAGACCATCAGCTTCAAACTACACAAAACATTAGAGCAGAATGCAATTTTCCATTACCACACATTACAGTAAATTCTTTTTCCTTTATCGGATTAAACTGATAAAGAGTTTGATAGAGGGCAACTAGAAATTGAGTAGAACTAGTTTGGATGTGCTGTTGGATCTTGTATAATAATTTACTGGATTTTTTTTTTAATTGATGGCAGTTTGAAACATTGTAGTTTTAACTGCAGTAATAAATCTGGTTTTCTTCACGAATCTCACAATGATCATTGTTGGTGGAATGTGGTTACCCCGTAACAGGAATGCGATGGGATGACTTGAACGTTCTGCAGTTTACAAGATTCTATTGATTTCAGTGGGAATCATTTGACTAATTGTTTCCTTCCAAGGTTTTTATTTCTCATTAACAGTCAAAAACATGGCTCCAGTCTTCCATATAGAGCTTCTTCATCACTTGGTGCTGTCTGCTTATTGACATCCCTTTTCCAAAAGTTTCTCACATAGAAGAGCTACCTGTATCTTTTGAAGAACTATACAAAATGTGGAAGTGGTTAAGAAGTGGCACAATGAAGGGTTCAAGGCTGTAGGCTATACAAGTTCAATGGATGTCAATGCAACGAGAATAGAATTGCTTGCTCACTTACTGCAGAACCTGTAGACAGTGCGATACAATATTTGGAAATTGAGTGCTTAAACATTGCTTCGACAGCACTTAAATGAGAAAATAAGGTGGCCCGGTTTTCAAATAGAGAGGCAGAGCATTTAGAACACAAAGTTTTTGTTTGATTTATGAAAGCCAGGCTATGCATTTATTTACTAACATGAACAGAAAGGAACAAACTTATTAAAGTGGTTGAAATCACTTGGTGAGGCAGTGGCTGACACTGAGAGATGAGGTTCCCCATGCTCTCCTCTACCTAAGCTAATGACGGGCTACATCCATAATTCATGAGATCTCAGGCAGACAACAATGCCAAAGGTTTACAAATATTAGAAGACATTCCTCCAGATGACATATCAAGTGCCATGCACTGTTAAGCAATGAGCTGAGGTCTTTATGCAATCTATTCAGAAAATGGATTAAAAGGAACTGTACTTCAGGAAATAACAATGCAACTGACTTCAATTACGATTTTAGACCAAACCAGAACAAATTGGATGACTACACCAGCATTCTTCAGCCAATCCCTCCTCTAAGTCTAAAATGTACCATATAAGGGGCTGGCCAGATGTCAAACTTCCAACAAAGATGGATGGAACCTTGATTGGTCTAAACAGGCAAAAGTACAGGTCAAAATTTGTGCATTTCCATCACAAGAATTTCAAAGTCCATTATTTACTTTAGATTCAGTCTGTGTGTAAAGTATTTGGTCGTGGGCTTATCAACGAAACGTCAAAGAAGGAGGGTGCCCACCTGATGACCCCGATGACGTACCTATCCTCCCTCCTTGTCACCACTCCAAGCCCACTGCCAACATCAAGAGTGCGAGCTTACCATAGGGATTGAAACATCAAGTCCTAGTAGCTGTACTATTGTATGACTTGCTGCCAGGTCCAGTAAGGTATTTACTTCCTTATTCATTTATCATTGTGCTCCATTATTGGTATCACAGGGCTCTCACTCAATCCAAAATTTAGTTTTCAGTCAGCTATTAATAACACCACTTGCGGGGGGGCGGGGGGGATGGTGGTGGGTTATGTATTCATCTGATGAATTTCATTTACATTGGATATCCTTGGTGCCTATTCAGTAGAACAACATTATAAAAAATTAATTCTAATGTGTGTGTGTGTGTGTGTGTGTGTGTGTGTGTGTGTGTTGCTGGGATCAATGGAATTTATAGCTTGACTGGTGAGTTGACTTGCACAATGCTATTAGGCTGTGACGGATAATAATTTAATGGAGTGATATTTGAGGAAGGATGTTGTATGACATTAATGAGAACTGGGGGGTAAGGGCCTTCCATGTACCTAGCTTCATTGTCCTTTTACAAAGTAGAGACTGCAGGTTCAGGAAGATATTCCAAAGACAAAAGCCTTGGAAAGAAGTTGTAGTTCCTGCTGAGAGGACACAAGTAACCATAGTGCACAAATGGGGGGAAACATGAATGCTAAATTTAATGGATTGGCTGTCAATCATATTGATTGTTCTTAATGTCAAAAAGCTTCCTGAACGTTGTTTTTTGTAACAATACTAAACAGACCAGTGGAGATGATTCTACAATACTTGTAAATTGTGCTTTATATGTTTAAGGGATCATTAGGAAGTCAGGGATAGCACACTCACTCCAAAGGACTCATCTTTGGTATTTATCAGCTAGTTCATGTGTGTCCAGAATGTTACTGACCACTTAGCAACTTGATCCTGGAAGTTATATGGAAATCAAAAGTTAGTAGAGATTGGAAATCAAAAATGAAAGAAGAAAACACTGGAAACACTCAATAGATCAGGCAGCAAAAAGCACAGTTGATGCTTCATGTTGATGACCCTTATGAAAGAGCAAAGAAAGCAGTAAGGTTGGGGAAAGGAGGGATAGGAGAAAGGGAATATTGCTGAGACCATGGGGATAAGATTTAGAACTCAGTTCTAAATGGAGGAGCCAGAAGAAAAAAGTGAACAGAAGCTGTGAGAAGAGAACACAAACAAATGTTCAAAGTTCAAAATGAATTTATTATCTGAGTACACATATGTCACCATTAACACCCCTGAGATTCATTTTCTTGTGGGCATACTCAATAAATCCATAATAGAACAATAACCTTAATCAATGAAAGACCACACCAACTTGGGTGTTCAACCAGTATGCAAAAGACAACAAACTGTGTCAATCAGTCAATCAATCATCAATCAATCAGCAATAAGTATCAAGCACATGAGATGAAGAGTCTTTGAAAGTGAGTCCATAGGTTGTGGGAATATGTCAATGATGGAGCAAGTGAAGTTGAGTGAAGTTAACCCCTTTGGTTCAAGAGCCTGATGGATGAGGGTAATAACCTGCGGGTGTGAGTCCCAAGGCTCCTGTACCTTCTTCCTGATGGCAGCAGCGAGAAGAGAGTGTGTCCTGGTGGTGGGGGTCCCTGATGATGGATGCTACTTTCCTGCAGCAACGTTTTGTATAGATGTGCTCAATAGTGGGGAGCGCTTTATCCGTGAAGGTCTGAGCCATCTCCACGACTTTTTGAGGGTTTTCCATTCAAGGTCATCGGTGTTTCCATACCAGGCTGTGATGCAACCAGTCAATATACTCTTCACTTCATATCTATAGAAGTTTGTCAAGGTTTCAGATGTCGTGCTGAATTTCTGCAGACTCCTAAGGAAGTAAAGGTACTGCCGTGCTTTCTTCGTATTTGTACTTGCATGCTAGACCCAGAACAGTTCCTCTGAAATGATAACACTGAGGAATTTAAAGTTGCTGACTCACTCTACCTCTGACCCAATGACGAGGACTGTCTCATGGACTTCCAGTCCCCTCCTCCTGAAGTCAATAATCAGCTCCTTGGTCTTCTGACATTGACTGACAGGTTGTTGTTGTGGTACCACTCAACCAGATTTTTAATCTCTTTCCTATATGCTGTTTCATCACCACATTTGATTCAGCCTACAACAGAGGTATCATCTGCAAACTTGAATATGGCATTGGAGCTGTGCTTAGCCACACAGTCATAAGTATAAAGCTGGTAGAGCAAGGTCTAAGCACACAGCCCTGTGCTGATAGATAGCATTGCTAATCTGAACTGACTAGGGTGTGCAAGTGAGGAAATCGAAGATCAAATTCCACAAGGAGGTATTGAGGCCAAAGTCTTGAAGCTTATTGATTAGTTTTGAGGGGAAGATGGTATTGAATGCCAAGCTACAGCTAATAAAGAGCATCCTGATATATGCATCTTTGCCGTCCAGATGTTTTAGGGCTGAGTGAAGAGCCAATAAGATGGCATCTGCTGTGGACCTGTTGTTCTGGTAGGCAAATTGGAGCCGATACAAGTAGTCACTTCTCATATGGGAGACATACAGGAGGCAAGTGCAGAACTCACTGGGGCCCTAGCAGAGAGCAAAAGGGAGATCCCAGAGAACTGGAGGTTAGCTAATGTTATTCCACTGTTTAAAAAAGGCTCCAAACACAAACCATGAAATTATAGGCCGATGAGTCTGACATCACTTGTGGAAAATTTATTGGAAGTTATTCTAAGGGACCAGATATATAAGTGTCTGAATAGACATGGACATTAAGGATAGTCAGCATGGTTTTGAGTGTGGTAGGTCTAACCAATCTTATAGAGTTTTTCAAGGAAGTTACCAGGAAAATTGAGGAAGGCAAGGCAGTGGATGTTGTCTACATGGACAAGGCACTTGACAAGGTCCCACATGAGATCATGGTCAAGAAGGTTCAGTTCTTGCCACTCAGGATGAGGTGGTAAATTAGATTATTCATTGGCATTGTGGGAGGAGCCAGAGAGAGGTAGTAGAGAGTTGGCCGTCTGATTGGAGACCTGTGACTAGTGGTGTGACACACAGATCAGTGCTGGCTTTGTTGTTGTTTATATCAATGATCTGGATGATAATGTGATTAACTAGATCAGCAGCTTTGGAGATAACACCAACATTGGTGGGGGGCGGGGGGGGGGTGGTGTAGTGTACACTGAGGAAGGTTATCATAGCTTGCAGAGGGATCAGCTGGGCAGATGGAAGGGAATTTAATGCAGACAAGTGCAAGGTTTTGTACTTTGGTAGAACCAACCAGGGTATGTCTCACACAGTGAGCAGTGGGAACTAAGGAGGATGCTAGAATAGAGGGATCTTGGAATACGGATCCATAATTTGTTGAAAGTGGCATCACAGGTAGATGGGGTCATAAAGAAAGCTTTTGGCACATTGGCCTTCATAAATCAAAGTATTGAGTACAGAAGATGGGATGTTATGTTGAAATTGTATAAGACATTGGTAAGCTTAATTTGGAGTACTGTGTGCAGTTTGGTCATCTACCTACAGGAAAGATGTAAACAAAGTTGAAGGAGTACAGAGAAAATTTACAAGGATGTTGCTGGGACTGGAGGACCTGAGTTATAAGGAAAGATTGAATAGGTTAGGTCAGTATTCTTTAGAACATAGAAGACTGAGAGGAGATTTGATAAAGATATACAGAATTATGAGGGGTATAGATAGGGTAAATGCAAGCAGGCTTTTTCCCCTGGGATTGTGTGGGACTACAATCAGAGGTCATGGTTTAAGGGTGAAAGGTGAGACATTTAGGAGAACCTGAGGGGAAACTTCTTCGCTCAGAGGGTCATTAGGGTGTGGAATGAGCTACCAGGTACATGGATAGAGGGCTATGGTCCTGGTGCATTTTGATGGGAGTAGGCAGCTTAATTGATTTCAGCATGGACTAGAAGGCCAAAGAGCCTGATTCTGTGCTGTACTTTTCTATGCCCTTAAGATGCTATGATTCCATCGAGAGAGAGAGAGAGGGAGAGAGAGAGAGCAATCGCTCGAGTACAGTGGCCATCTTCCGACAGCTGTCATGATGTTTCAGTCTCCTGCAATGTCTCAGTCCGGGACATGGTGAGAAACTGCGTCATCCATGGGGCCGCACACCAAAGGCGCACATCTTCCAGACCCTGGATTTATCATAGCACCAGGCTGCATGGTAAATCCAAGGATGAGAACCCTCCACCTGTGGAGAATTGTAGTTTGAGCTGCAGCTGTAGATCTTGGCGTCCGATAGGACCCCAGCCATCTTGAAAAGAAAAGAGAGACTTGAGAAAAGAAGAATAAGCTGTTTCATAGATGAGCTGGAAGAAGTCACCTGGTTCTGCCAAAACCGCTTTTATACCATGTTAGTTAGCCATTAGGTTACTTTCCAGAGATCTACCTCTTGTAATCTTCTTGATCACTGGGCATGGATGCCTCTGACCTGGCTATCAGTAAACTGTGGGTTTTATGTTTCATCTGTTGGGGAAGACTCTGAATGCTTTTGTGGGGACTCTCTCATCCTTTAACTGTCTTAATGAAGTCTGTGACAACCATGGTGTATTTATTTAGATCACCGATGAGTCTTTGAACATGGCCCAGTCCATCAGTTTTCTTAAGATTGTTACAGCCAGGGGAAATACAGGGGAAAAGCTCCCACCACCTATTAAATGCTCCCAGTGGTGTGTGCCTCAAATAGCCTCTGACAACTAAGTCTAGCTCCTGGCCTTCACGTGTGATTTAGCTACTAAGCACAGTGGAAGGGGCAAAGTTAGATTACTGGTGCCTTAAAACCAGTCGCTTCGGGCAGATGGGACTCATCAGCCGTGGTTGGTTGTTCATCTAGGAGAGGGAATATTCTGATCTCAAACCTTCATTGCTTTGTGGCTATACCCACTGATGGGGAAGGCCTCGGGAGTAAACCTCGAGGGATAAATCTGGAGCTGGAATCCCAAAGGCAGTTCTACGTTGAGCTCAGTGCTGACTGACAACTCCTTTGGGTTCAGCAGATGCATGGAGAGGGGGAGCTTGCTACATGAGCAACAGCTTGCTCTCCATTTCGTACTTCCCTGGCTTGTGTATCTAGACAGCTGGAATGCAACATCCATGGTCGACCCTGACCGACACAGACCTCATCCAGTCCACCGACTTGAAGCAATCCCGTAGATGCTCCTCTACCTCCCATGACAACCTCATTGTTGTCATAATCTTTGGAGCTTTGCTCTTTAGCCTCAACCTGTATGTAGCTAGGAGAAGGACAGCCAAGTGATCAGATTTAATGGAACATGGTCTGGGAATGGAATGGTAGGCATTCCTTATTTTAGTATGACAGTGGTCTAGTGTATTGGGTCCTCTGGTGTTTCAGGTTATATGCTGCTGGTAACTGAGCAGGATTTTCGTCGAACAAGCTTGGTTGAAGTGTCCAACTATGATTTGAAATGCACCAGGATGGACTGGTTCTTGGTTGGAAACTGCATTATGTAATATCTCAAGCTCCTGATTATAGTTGGTTGCTGGTGATATGTAAATTGTGGTCAGGGTTATGCAGGAGAACTCCCTTGGTAAATAGAACAGACAGCATTCGACCGTTAGGTGTTCAAGGTCAGGAGAACACGAGTTCGACAAAACCGCCACATCAGAGCGCCACCAAGAGTTTATCATGAAACACACACCTCCATCTTTTGCCTTTTCCAAGTCAGCAGTTCGGTACATCCTGTGAATTGAGAAGCCTACAGGTCTGATCACTGTATTTGGCATGCTGGGAGAAAGCCAGGTCTCATTCAAACATAGAAACAACAATTTCTCATTTCCCTCCAATACAGCAATCTTGCCTTTAGGTCCACAATTTTGTTCTCCAGACACTGCATGTTTGCTAACAAGATGCTGGGTGGCGGGGGGCGGTGTCTTATTCCTCTGTGTTTCAGCCTGACTGGCCACCCTCCTGCCTCACTTCCGGCCGTGGCAATGAACCTGCGTCCACTTAAAGGTGCCCTACCTGCCTGCTGAGAGTTAAGTCCACCAAGTCCTTCAGAAGATCGCAAAATTTGAGGTTCATTAAGTCAAGTTAAACGTACATTACCTAAGGAGAAATGACATGCTCAGATCACAGTGAGAGTAATTCAAAAGAGGTATATTTAGAAGTATTTAGCACGCAGTACCTCACCATGGTTCACTGGTACCATCCTGCCAGATGCAAAATTCAAGGTTATAGGACATGCCCTGGGAGGTCAGTCTGTTTTTAAAAGAGAGAGAAAAATTGAGTAAATTTCACAGGTGGATGACATACAGCAGAAAGGTCCAATTCTGTTAAAGGCAGAGAAGGGGAAGTTACCTGAAATTGTAGAAGTTGATATTGAGTGTAGAAAACTGCAGCGTGTCTGGATGGAGGACGAGGTGTTGTTCATTCCAGCTTATTTCGAGCTTGTTTATAATTGCATTACAGGAGGCAACAGGCAGATCAGAGTGAGGGTGGGATGGAAAATTAAGGTGGCAGGCAACATGGGAGCTTTGAGACAACCTCACTATTGAATGAAAATGCTCTTCAAAGCAGTAACCCAATTTGTGGTTGGTCTATTTAGTGTAAGGGAAACCACGTTGTGAATATGGAATCCAGTGCATCAGGCTGGAAGAAGTGCAAGTGAATCATGTTCATTGGTGGAACTGTTTCGGTCTCTGGATGATAGGAAAGGTAAGGGTAAAATGACAAGAATATATTACTGACAGGTGCATAAGACTGTTCAGGACAATGGAAGAGAGTATCATGGGATTATGAAGGGAGTGGTTCTTTCGAAAAGCTGAAAGATATGGATTATGGAAAATGTGTCTGGTGGTGCTGACAGAAGTTGTAAATATGAAGGCTGTATTAATGAAGGAGCTGTGAGCATCAGTAGCCCACACAGAGTATAAAATTTCCCTTCCATTCATCAAGTTCATAGCTGGTCTTACTTTTCAACATCATTTTCCTGCACTGTCCTCTTATCCTTTCATTCCAGAATCCATAAACCTATTGAGGGACTGAACCCCCACTGTCCTCCAGGGTAGAACTTCCCAAAAATTCACCACACTCATGAGTGCAGACATCAGTGTTGAATGCAAGGCGGTGTTAGTATGCAGCAACTCTGCCTGTTTCCAGTCAGTGTTCATTTATTCAAATGTTGCCTGTCCCTTGATGTATCAGTGCCCTTTGCTGTTTCTTGATATCACCTGGGGTGAATCAAATTGGCTGAACGCTGACTTCTGTAATGGTGGGGATCTCAGGAGGAGGTTGAGCTGCATTATTCGCTCTGCATTCCTAGATGATGGGGGACGGAGACTGGGCGAGTAGCATAGTAGGAGTATCAAAAATGAGAGGCATGGGTTTAAGGCGAGAGGAAGGAGCAAGAAAACGATATTTGATATCTGGAGCCTACTCAGAGGAGGTATTAGACTCAGATTACAGCAGTACTTTTAAGTGGCTTTTAACCAGGCACTTGAACAGACAAGGCAAAGACATAATGCTGACAAATGAGATTAGTGTAAATTGGCATGGATGTGATGGGCTGGGGGGGGGGGCGCGTGTGTAGGCTGTTTCTGTGCAGTGCAACTCTCTGCCTTTATGTCATCCACATCCTTGAGTGAATTAACAAATAAAGCACACTTCCACCATACTGTGCATGAACATCATTTACCTATGGTAAGTATTGTTCCTTTGAGATAAATATCCCAGATAGCGAAACAGCACTGTAAAGCATCAGTGGTGGTTCTAGAACTCCACACTATAGGCTGGAATATTTTATACCATCATGTAAAGCAGCTTGATTGTAGGCTTGTAAGAGTTACTACATCTTCAGAGCTATGACTGGTGGAGAGCGCAAATCAACATCAAGCACTAGGAAGCCGAATTTGGCAGTAAGCACGGTGAGAGCTTTAGCAACAGATTGCCTGAGATGTGACATGGTGAGCAATGTTCTTGTTAGGAAAGATAATTATATCATGAACCACAATATAATTGAAGAGCAGGATACGTCTGAAGATTGGAGGCCCATTCCCATTCCTGTGTTGCTGAGGTGGAAGCAGGCAGTCTGTTTTATAAAATGCCTAAAGCTCATTTCAGAGTTGAATAATAAACCAGGCTTTTGTGGCTGCTTGAGTCTGTGGTCATAAAAGAGAGCAGAATTTCTGGCAAAGTTAGCAAGCTTGTGCCTGCAGCTGAGAACAAATTCATCCCCTGCAGAAATGGATAGATCTCAAGCTGTGTTGCCTCTTCAGTGGCAGGGTTAGATTTTGAAAATCTGTGCAGTAACTAGGCCATTAAACTCTGGCATGTGTCTTTGAATGCAAAATTAAAGATCTCGGTCTCCAGATAACTGTGACGAAAATAAATAAAATATGTCTGACTCTTGGAAATTATTTGGTTTTCATTCTGTCCTTCCTCTAAAGTAATTATGCCCCAGTAAGGCACAGGCCATAATCAGATGGTCACATCTAATGTCAGTATATAATTACCATACTAGCAGAGTAGAACAATGGCTGAAGCAATTCTGCAGCTGAACAAATTCAGCTGATACAGTTCCTGGGACTTCAGCCTTAGAAAGCATATCAAATGGCTGATCACAGAACCAAATCCAATTTCAGAGATTTTCCATGAAACTACATAGAGAACAAACCAATTTCCTAGCTGAGTGAGGAATCTGAATTATTACCATAGGTGCAAATCACCAGAAAGGATGTACATCCCTCTTCACAAATTTTTACTCATCTCTATGCATTATTAATGAAGTACTGTTCACAATTTGCATTGATAAGTTAGGATTTAGAGTTTAATGCATAACAATTTCTAATAGCCAGTACTGAGGAGATTTGCAACAAATTACAAGACATTAATAATTCTTGTGGAGTGGACATTTAATTAACACGTATCAATTTAGATCAGTGTAAAACAGTTCATTTTGGTTAGAAAAATGAGGTGGTGATATATTACTTGGCAAATAAAAATCTAAGTGTGGTCTAGGATTAGAGGATAAATGCACAATTCAACTTAAGCCACCAATGCAGGTTAATAAAACTATAAAAAGGTAGGTCAAAAGCAGGAGATAATTTCTAGAGAGATACAGCTTAAAAATATAGGAGCTCTACGAAAATTTGTATCAGTTCTTAGTTACACCATTCTGGGAATTTTGCAGACAGTGTATTTCTAGTCAGTGGATTACAATGACAGAAGTGGCACTAGGGAGGATGTAAAAAGGTTTACAGAGGTGATAACTGATGATCATAAACTGGATAAACAGAATGGATGTTCTTTTTCATTGAAATGAGAAGATTGAATGGTGGCTCGATAGAGATCTTTAAGATATCAGAAATGTTTGAAAGAAAGAAACATGGAAACTTTTTCACCTGTGGGACAAAGCAAAACAAGACACCTTCAATAAAAGTTAACTATCAAAAAAATCAACAGCAATTCAGGAGACACTCTATGACTTAGAGAGTGGCCACTGTATGGTTAGATTCTGTTCGAACTTCATCTACAGGTTTCAAGTCAAGTCACTTTTTATTGTCATTTCAACCATAACTGCTGGTACAGAACATAGTAAAAATGAGACGTTTTCCAGGATCATAGTGCTATATGAAGCAATACAAAAACTATACTGAATTATGTAAGAAAAAACACAAAACTACACTAGACTACAGACCTATCCAGGACTGCATAAAGTGCACAAAACAGTGCTGGCACTACAATAAATAATAATAAATAATAAACAAGACAGTAGGCACAGTAGAGGGCAGTAGGTTAGTATCAAGCCAGGCTCTGGGTATTGAGGAGTCTGATGGCTCAGGGGAAGAAACTTTTACGTAATCTGGTCGTGAGAGCCCCAGTGCTTCAGTGTCTTTTGCCAGATGGCAGGAGGGAGAAGAGTTTGTATGAGGGGTGCATGTGGTCCTTCATAATGCTGTTTGCTTTACGGATGCAGCGTGTGGTATAAATGTCTGTAATGGCAGGAAGAGAGACCCCGGTGATCTTCTCAGCTGACCTCACTATCTGCTGCAGGGTCTTGCAATCCGAGATGGTGCAATTTCCGAACAAGGCAGTGATGCAGCTGCTCAGGATACTCTCAATACAACCTCTGTAGAATGTGTTGAGGATGGGGGGCGGGAGATGGACTTTTCTCAGCCTTCGCAGAAAGTAGAGATGCTGCTGTTTGCAGATTGCAGATGGCACCACTGTGGTGAGTTGTATTTCAAATGATGAAAAGTCAGAATACAGGAAGAAGTTAGGGAGCTCTGTGACATTGTGTCATGACAAAAATCTTTCTTTCAAGGTCAAAAAAACTAAAAAGCTGGTCATTGACTTCAGGAAGAGGAGTGGTGCACATATTCCTGTCTATATCACCGAGGCTGAGGTCAAGAGGGTTGAGAGCTTCAAGTTCTTACAAGTGAACATCACCAAGCAAAATCAAAAAGAGTGATGAATATGAGACTGAAGGCGTTCTATTTGAATGTACCCAGTATATGAAGTAAGGTAGGTAATTTTAGAGTGCAGTTAGAGACTGAAAAGTACAACATTGTGGGCTTCACTGAGTCATGGCTGAAAGAAGATCATAGTTGGGAGCTTAACATACAAGGATACATATTTTATCAAAAAGGCAGGCAGGTAGGCATAGGGGGTGTGTTGGCTCTGTTGGTAAAAAAAAATGAAATCAAATCCTTAAAATAAGATTGGAAGATAAAGAAACCTTGTGGATAGAGTTAAGAAACTGCAAGGGTAAAAAGACCCTGATGGAAGTTATCTACAGGTCTGCGAGTAGTAGCCAAGATGTGGGGTACAAATTACACTAGGAAATAGATAAGGTATGTAAAAAGGGCAATGTTACAATACTCATGGGGGATTTCAATATGCAGGTAGATTGGAAAAATCAGATTGGTGCTGGACTGCAAGAGAGGGGATTTGCAGAATGCAGATGGGATGGCTTTTTAGAACAGCTTGTCCCCACTAGGTAAATGCTATAGTAGTGGATTAGGTGCTGTGTAATGAACCAGATTTGAATGGGGAGCTTAAAGTAAAGAAACCCTGAGGAAATAGTGATCATAATTTGATAAAATTCACCCTGCAGTTTGAGAGGGAGGAGATAAAGTCAGATGTATCAGTATTAAAAGGGAATCGAGGGAATTAGAGAGGCATGAGAGAGGAGTTGGCTGAAGTTGATTGGAAGGAGATGCTAGAAGCGATGATGGCAGAACAGCAATGACTGGGCTTCCTGGGGGAAATTTGGAAGGCGCAGGATAGATATATTCCAAAGATGAAGTGTTCAAAAGAGAACATGAGGCAACCATGTCTGACTAGAAAAGTCAAAGACAGCATAAAAGGAAAAGAGAGGGAATATAATATTGCAAAAATTATTGGGAAGTTGTGGATTGGGAAACTTTTAAAATCCAAGAGAAGGCAAAAAGCTATAAGGAGAGAAAAGATGAATTATGATGCTAGCAAGCAATATAAAATAACATACTAAATATTTTTCAGATATATAAAAAGTAAAAGAGAGGCAAAAATGGATTTTGGACTGCTGGAAAATGATGCTGGAGAGTTCGTAATGGGAGACAAAGAAATGGCAAACAAAATGAATAAGTACTTGTGTCAGCCTTCACTGTGAAAGACACTAACAGGATGCCAGAAACTCAAGTTTGTCAGTGGGCAGAAGTGAATGTAGCTGTTATTACTAAGGAGGAGGTGGTTAGGAAGCTGAAAGGTCTGAAGGTGGATAAGTCACCTAGACCAGATGGAATAGACCTCAAGGTTCTGAAAGAGGTACAGTAGCTGAAGAGATTGTGGAAGCATTAGTAATAATCTTTCAAGAATGACTAGATTCTGAAATGGTTCCAGAAAAATCGAAAATTGCAAATGTCACTCCACTCTTTAAGAATGGTGGAAAGCAGAAGACAGGAAATTATAGCAACACACATCAAAGTTGCTGGTGAACGCAGCAGGCTGGGCAGCATCTCTAGGAAGAGGTACAGTCAACATTTCAGTCCGAGACCCTTCGTCAGGACTAACTGAAGGAAGTTAGTCCTGATGAAGGGTCTCGGCCTGAAACGTCGACTGTACCTCTTCCTAGAGATGCTGCCTGGCCTGCTGTGTTCACCAGCAACTTTGATGCGTGTTGCTTGAATTTCTAGCATCTGCAGAATTCCTGTTATTTGAAAGGAAATTATAGACCACTTAGCCTGAATTTAGTGGTTGGGAAGATGTTGGAGTCTATTATTAAGGATGATACCACAGAGTACTTAGAGGCAATGACAAAGTAGGACAAAGTCAGCATGCTTTTCTTAATGGGGAATCTTGTCTGACAATTATGTTGGAATCCTTTGAGAAATAGGAGGGAGGATAGACAAAGGAAAGTCAGTGGATGTTGTTTTCTTGTATTTTCAGAGGGCTCTTGACAAGGTGCCACACATAATTTTAAATCAGAACAAAGTTTTAAATCGGAGTAAGAGGCCAAGGGTGAAAGAGTAAGGGATCTTGGAGAGAAGGCATTTTTTTTCACACTGCTCGGGGAAAAGAGGCCAGACTGCGCAGGCGTGTGACATAGAGAGCCAAAGGTTTGAAAAAGAGCACCATATACAGCAGGCAGCAGAGTGAGAGGGAGCAGAGTGGGACAGCTTTGGCTCAACAGGCTTCGGCGTGAACAGGCAGAGGCGAAGGTAGGTTCCGGTAGGTTTTGTTTTGTTTGTTTAGAGTAGAGAGAATGCCAGGCAGGATGTTGGAATGCTCCTCTTGCACGATGTGGGAAGTCAGGGAGACCTCTGGTCTCCCTGACAACAACACCTGCAAGAAGTGCATCCAGCTGCAGCTCCTAACAAACCACATTAGGGAACTGGAGCAGGAGTTGGATGACCTCCGGATCTTTCAGAAGAATGAGGTGTTTATAGATAGTAGCTTCAGGGAGGTAGTTACGCCAGAGGAGCAGCGCACAGATAATTGGGTTACCGTCAGGCGAGGGAAGGGGAAAGGGCGGGCAGAGCAGGGTTCCCCTGTGGCCATTCCCCTCAACAACAAGTATATCGATTTGGATACTGCTGGGGGGGATGACTTACCTGGGACTAGCTGCAGTAGCCGGATCTCTGGCACTGAGTCTGGTTCTGCAGTGCAGAAAGGAGGGTGGAAGAAGAGGAGAGCGGTAGTGATAGGGGACTGGATAGCTAGAGGCACAGAAAGGAGGTTCTGTGGTCATGATGGAGACTCATGGATGGTTTGTTGCCTCCTGGGTGCCAGGGTCAGGGATGTCTCTGATCACGTGCACAACATTCTGAAGTGGATGGTGATCAGCCAGATGTCATGGTACACAAGCAGGATCTCGAGGGTGGTAATCTCAGGATTGCTACCTGTGT
The DNA here is from genome assembly GCF_030028105.1 of Mobula birostris. NCBI lineage: Eukaryota > Metazoa > Chordata > Chondrichthyes > Myliobatiformes > Myliobatidae > Mobula > Mobula birostris. The sequence goes on from NC_092385.1 coordinate 27,065,383, forward strand.
CACGTGCCAGTGAAGGTAAGAATAGGATGCTCTGCCAGATGAACACGTGGCTGAGGAACTGGTGTAGGGGGCAGGGTTTCAGATTTCAGGATCATTGGGACATCTTCTGGGGCCGGTGGGACCTGTACAAGAAAGGCGGGTTACACCTAAACTATAAGGGGACCAATATCCTTGCAGGGAGATTTGTTAGTGCTTTTGGGGAGGGTTTAAACTAGATTTGCAGGGGGATGGGAACCAGAGTGCCAGAGCAGATAGTGGAGCAGGGGTGAAAATAAATGATGTTAAAAGTTCATGCAAAGTCACAAATAGAAGGGTTGTGTGTGGTGGTAATAATCTTCTGAGGTGTGTCTATTTCAATGCAAGGAGTATTGTGGGGAAGGCTGACGAGCTGAGGGCGTGGATCGACACATGGAATTACGATATTATAGCCATTAGTGAAACTTGGCTACAGGAGGGGCAGGACTGGCAGCTTAATGTTCCAGGGTTCCAAAGTTTCAGACGTGATAGAGGCAGAGGAATGAAGGGTGGGGGGGGGGGGTGTGGCATTGCTAGTCAGGGAAAATGTTACAGCAATGCTCAGGCAGGACAGATTAGAAGGCTTGTCTATTGAGGCCATATGGGTGGAGCTGAGAAACAGGAAAGGTATGGCCACATTAGTGGGGTTGTATTATAGACCATCCAATAGTCAGCGAGAATTGGAGGAGGAAATCTGCAGAGAGATAGCAGACAACTGCAGGAAACATAAAGTTGTGATAGTAGGGGATTTTAATTTTCCACATATTGATTGGGATTCCCATACTGTTAAAGGTCTAGATGGGTTAGAGTTTGTAAAATGTGTTCAGGAAAGTTTTCTAAATCAATATATAGAGGTACCAACTAGGGAGGATGCAATAATAGATTTCCTATTAGGAAACGAGTTAGGACAGGTGACGGAAGTGTGTGTGGGGGAACACTTTGGTTCTAGTGATCATAACACCAGTAGTTTCAACTTGATCATAGATAAAGATAGATCTGATCCTCGGGTTGAAGTTCTAAACTGGAAAAAGGCCAAATTTGAAGAAATGAGAAAGGATCTAAAAAGCGTGGATTGGGACAGGTTGTTCTCTGGCAATGATGTGATTGATAAGTTGGAGGCCTTCAAAGGAGAAATTTTGAGAGTGCAGAGTTTGTATGTTCCTGTCAGGATTAAAGGCTAAGTGAATAAGAATAAGGAACCTTGGTTCTCAAGGGATATTGGAACTCTGATAAAGAAGAAAAGAGAGATGTATGACATGTATAGGAAACAGGGAGCAAATAGGTACTTGAGGAGTATAAAAAGTGCAAAAAAATACTTAAGAAAGAAATCAGGAGGGGTAAAAGAAGACATGAGGTTGCTTTGGCAGTCAAGGTGAAGGATAATCCAAAGAGCTTCTACAGGTATATTAAGAGCAAAAGGATAGTAAGGGATAAAATCGATCCTTTTGAAGATCAGAGTGGTCGGCTATGTATGGAACCAAAAGGAATGGGGGAGATCTTAAATGGTTTTTCTTGTGTCTGTATTTACTAAAGAAACTGGCATGGAGTCAATGGAAATAAGGCAAACAAGTAGTGAGGTCATGGAACCTACACAGATTGAAGAGGAGGAGGTGCTTGCTATCTTGAGGCAAATCAGAGTAGATAAATCCCCAAGACCTGACAAGGTATTCTGTTGGACCTTGAAGGAGACTAGTGTTGAAATTGCAGGGGCCCTGGCAGATATACTTAAAGAGTCATTATCTATGGGTGAGGTACCGGAGGATTGGAGGATAGCTCATGTTGTTCTGTTGTTTAAAAAAGGCTCTAAAAGTAATTTGGGAAATTATAGGCCAGTAAATTTGACGTTGGTAGTAGGTAAACTATCGGAAGGCGTACTAAGAGATAGGATCTACAAGTATTTGGATAGACAGGGACTTAGTAAGTAGAGTCAACATGGCTTTGTGCGTGGTAGGTCATGTTTAACAAATCTATTAGAGTTTTTTGAGGAGGTTACCAGGAAAGTGGATGTTGTCTACATGAACTTCAGTAAGGCCTCTGACAAGGTCCCGCATGGGAGGTTAGTTAGAAAGATTCAGTCGCTAGGTATACATGGAGAGGTAGTAAATTGGATTAGGCATTGGCTCAATGGAAGAAGCCAGAGAGTGGTAGTGGAGGATTGCTTCTCTGAGTGGAGGCCTGTGATTAGTGGTGTGCCACAGGGATCAGTGCTGGGTCCATTGTTATTTGTCATCTCTATCAATGATCTGGATGATAATGTGGTAAGTTGAATCAGCAAATTTGCTGATGATACAAAGATTGGAGGTGTAATGGACAGTGAGGAAGGTTTTCAAAGTTTGCAGAGGGATTTGGACCAGCTGGAAAAATGGACTGAAAAATGGCAGATGGAGTTTAATACAGACAAGTGTGAGGTATTGCACTTTGGAAGGACAAACAAAGGTAGAACATACAAGGTAAATGGTTGGGCACCGAGGAGTGCAGTAGAACAGAGGGATCTGGGAATACAGATACAAAATTCCCTAAAAGTAGATAGGGTTGTAAAGAGAGCTTTTGGTACATTGGCCTTGAGTATAGGAGTTGGAATGTTATGGTGAGGTTATATAAGGCATTGGGGAAGCCGAATTTGGAATATTGTGTGCAGTTTTGTCACTAATTTATGGGAAGGATATTAATAAGGTTGAAAGAGTGCGGAGAAGGTTTACAAGGATGTTGCTGGGACTTGAGAAAGTGAGTTACAGAGAAATGTTGAATAGATTAGGACTTTATTCCCTGGAGCATAGAAGAATGAAGGGAGATTTGATAGAGGTATATAAAATTATGATGGGTATAGATAGAGTGAATGCAAGCAGGCTTTTTCTGCTGAGGCTAGGGAAGAAAAAAACCAGAGGACATGGGTTTAGGGTGAGGGGGGAAAAGTTTAAAGGGAACATTAGGGGGGCTTCTTCACACAGAGAGTGGTGGGAGTGTGGAATGAGCTGCCAGATGAAGTGGTAAATGTGGGCTCACTTTTAACCTTTGAGAAAAACTTGGACAGGTACATGGATGAGAGGTGTATGGAAGGATATGGTCCAGGTGCAGGTCAGTGGGACTAGGCAGAAAAATGGTTCAGCACAGCTGAGAAGGGCCAAAAGGCCTGTTTCTATGCTGTAATGTTTAATGGTTCTATGAGGCTGCCTAACAAGATAAGAGCCCATGGTATTACAGGAAAGATACAAGCATTGATAGAACATCAGCTGACTGGCAGGAGGCAAACAGTGGGAGTAAGGGGAGCCTTTTCTAGATGGCGGCCGGTGACTAGTGGTAATCCATAGGAGTTGGTGTTAGGTCTGTTTCTTTGCACACTGTATATCAATGATTTGGATGATAGAATTGATGGCTTTCTGGCCAAGTTTGTAGATGATACAAAGATGGGTGGAGGGGAGGTAGTGTTAAAGAAGCAAAGAGTCTGCAGAAGGACTTACACAGATTGAGAGAATGGGCAAAGATGTGGCAAATGGAATATAGTGTAGGGAAGCGTGTGGTCATGCCCTTTGAGAGAAGAAATAAAGGTGTAAACGAAGCTCTAAACAGGGATAAAGTTTAAAAATGAAAGGTCCTCAAGCAGGATTCCATAAAGGTTAACTTGCAAGTTGAGTCAGTGGTAAGGAAGGCAAATGCAATGTTAGCGTTCATTTCAAGAGGACTAGAATATAAGATTCAGGATGCAATGCTGAAACATGGAACACGAGAGGTGCTACAAATGCTGAAAATCGAGAACAACACGCACAATGTGCTGGAGGTGCTCTGCAGGTCAGGCAGCATCCTTGGATGGGAATCAACAGTTGACATTTCAGGCCGAGACCCTTCATTAGGACGTTGATGTAATGCTGAGGCTTTATATGTTGTTGGTTAGGTCGCACTTTGAGTATTCTGGGCAAGTTTGGACCCCTTATCAAAGAAGGGACGTGCTGGCATTGAAAAGGGTCCAGGAGGTCCAGAGGAGGTTCATGAGAATGAATCTGGGAAGGAAATGATTAACATATTAACCCTGCCCAATTACCACCAGCATCTAGCCTGTAGCACCAGAGGTCCCAATATACTAAACCACTGTTGTACTGAGATAAGGAATGCCTACCATTCCATGCCAAGACCACATTATGGTAAATTGGATCACTTGGCTGTCGTACTCCTGCCTATATACAGGCAGGTGCTAAAAAGCAGACTCCAGGCCAAGGGAGGGAGGCAGAAAATCGGTTATGGGATTGCTTTCAGACAGTCAGTTCAAGCACTCATCTAAGGATCTGAATGAATACACCATGGCTGTAATAGACCTTATTGAAACAGCTGTAGATGAGTGTGTTCCCACAAAATCATTCGGAGTCTTCCCCACTCAGAAGCTCCGGGTGAAGCATGAGGTCCAAAATCTGCTGAGGGCCAGGTCAGAGGCATTCAAGCCTGGAGATGAAGGAAGTTACAAAAGGTCCAGATACGATCTCCAGAAAGCCACCGCACAGTTGAAGTGGAAGTTCCAGACCAGACTTGAATGGACAAGGGATACTCCACAGCTATGTCAGGGCTTGAATGCTGTCACCTACTATAGAGGTCAATCAAGAGACATGGGAGGCAGCAGGGTTCTGCTTCCAGATGAGCTCAATGCCTTCTGTACTCTACACTTACAACTGTGTGGCTAAACACAGCGCCAATGCCATATTCAACACCACTGTCATCGGCTGAATCAAAGGTGGTGATGAATCAGCATGTAGGAGGGAGAATGAAAATCATAACAACAGTATGCACAAGCTTTTCACTGAACCTCTGTACTTGTGACAATTATAATCCAATTCCAGTTCCAAAAATGTGCTGTGTTTTAGCCTGTAGTTGAAATAATTAAAAATACATTTCAAGCAGAGTTGGAAAAGCAATGTCAGAGGAAGTTTTGAGTAAATATAAGCACTGGAACAAATTGTTTGGTGTAAATAACTGCTTATGTGCCACTTTTCTTTCTAGGAAATTCTATATACAGTATACGTGTCAAACATAGAAGAATGCCAATGCTAATTAACATGATTTAAGAGCTGAAAGTCTCTGGATGCCCAAGATAGATATTCAGCTTTGGCCATACTACATCTTGTTGGGATTACTGGTAATTAGGTAATTCAAATATCCTCTATACGTTGGGCACATGGCCAAGTGGTTAAGGCGTTCATCTAGTAACCTGAAGGTCGCTAGTTTGAGCCTCAGCTGTGGCAGCGTGTTTGTGTCCTTGAGCAAGGCACTTAACCACATGTTGCTCTAGTTTCTGTGCGAGGAGTGGCGCCCCACACAGACTTCCAATCTGCACCTTGTAAGGCATGAAAATTCCCTCCCTCCCTATATGTCTAGAACAGGCAGAGCTCTAGCTAATGTGCATGTATACAAATAGGGCTCGATATAATTACCTTAGCACACACTGAGATGAAATTTTGACCAACACTGCTGTTCATAATATGCAATGTGATTTGTTTGCAGCAAAACCCACAGATCAAAATACATTGTACAGGATGTGACCAGGGTAAAATAGACTGCCAGCTAGGCATTCATTATCTGTTCAGAGCTAAACAAAAGCAGCTTTCAAGAAAGAGGCTTCCACTGAAAAATATGAATGTACATCATGCCAGCGCACAGCACACCGGACTACAATAGAGAGTACAATGGATGCAGTAAAGTCCTCATTTCAATAATGAAAATGGGATCATTTGCTTCTCTCAATTGCAGTTGAGTCTTGTCATCCTGTGGTATATCATTTAAGTTTCTTTTCTTCATATACAATCCTTGGCAGTGGTTGTGAACTAACCAGCATTCTAATTGACTCCCGGTTCAGTAACACCTCAAATCTAAAACTGTCATTCTGGGGTTCCAATCCCACTATGTTCATGCTCCTCGCTCTTTATATATAACCATCTCTATCACTACAATTTTCCAGGGTATATAAATCTTCTTGCTGAAGTAATAAGTTTTCAATGAATTGTGCACCCTTACGATTAAATTCAATATATAATATACTGAGATTTAATACTTTTAAGAGCTTTATGACAGGATTCACCAGCTTCCTTGAAAAGTGCAAAGCAGAACACAAATTATTCATTGGGCCAGATAAAGCTGAACGTGATGAACCTTCCACAGTAGACCCACAACTCAGTGAGTCCCAACTACCCTGAGTCCTTAGTTCTGTGGCCAGGCTGCCCACAGATTGGCCTTTAGATATTGCATCCTGAGCTCCTGCCCTGCTGACCTTTGACCACTAGTGAGATCATAGACTACTCCATGGTCTGAAATGATAGAAGCAAAATTACAGCATTTAAAAACAGTAAATTTCACTAAATTGTTGGTAAGACATAAACATGAAAAGACATTAAGGAAATTAAATAAACAACATACCTAAACCTTGATGTTTAATGAAATTGGCAACTGCGCTCATAGTTGTCTTTTGCACCATTTATTTATTTAGTAACTTATAGCAACCGGCTGATGCTGTAGTGGCATCAGCACTGGCCTTCTAGTCAGATGTCCTGAGTTCAAATCCGGCTGGGTCCCAACCTGGGCAGCAACAGTATCTGCACAGAAGAAAGGCCTAGCAATCTACTTCCGTATCTTGCCATGAAAACCCAACGGACAAATATGCTATCGATAGGGTTGCCATGAGTCGACGGCGACTCTACGGCACTCAACAACAGCTAGAATCGCCGCAAAACAACAAATTTCATGATATTTCATGAACCTGATTCTGATTCTGCAGTCAAATAAGTGAGGCCGTGCTGGAAATGCCAAATGTGTTGGTGTAAGGTTAAGAGGCCTGGTGTGAAGTATAGCTGGTATCTTGGCTCCATATGTTGCAGGAAGAGCCGGCTGGACTCCGGTGAGTTCAGTGGCATAGCAAGGTGCCAGATGCATTGGCACCTGACCTTCAGGGTGCTCCACACTGCCATACTGAATTGGACAGCCAATTCAGCCATGGAAGTCCCGATGTACATAGCTAGTTGGCTACCATCAGCCCAAACTGTCAGCTTAGAGTAAGGATCCCAATTTGCCACTGTCTCGGAGAATATTCTACGTGAAGCAAGACATTGTTTCATCATATACCTGTGGAGTAGTATTAGAAGTATCATCAATCAACTCCATTTCAACCTTTATTGTAACTGTCAGAGACCAAGAAAATAAACTGATCACTTGAATACTCTGGTCAAATGTTAATGAGACTGACTGGCACTTGACGCTCAGTACTTTCTCCCGATTCTAAACCATACCCTTGGATGTTGGGTCTAAAGATGGCTGCATGATAAACGTATCCTGAAATATATTTATTCCGTTTTCTACTCCTCTAGCATAAATTATCCATATCCGCGGCAAGCAGTGTGGAGAAATGTGTTTGTGTTTCGTGGCTGATTCTTGTGCCTAAGTGTGCAGGCTTGGGAGTCACCTAACATTGGATTATTTAAAATTCACTATCAAGTTGCTGGCATGTCCCCAGTGGGAATACGCAGCCAGCTTGTCAACAGAGCCCTGACATACAGTATTCAATTGCTGCAGTGCCAGCAGCAGCCTTTAGAGAAATCTTTGAAGAGGAAGGGAATTCAAGCCAGAGGCAGGTGACTATCATCATAAAGAGTTCAATGGTTACAACATTAGGCAGGTGGTATTGGCAATGACTGGTGATGAGATGTAAGAAGTCGCGGAGGAAGGTTGGTGATGGGAGGGTTGGACAGGGAAAGCAGGTGGAGGTGACGGCAAGATGGTAAGGGTAGGCTGTCAAGTGGCATTGACTTTAATAAAACAAGACCCACTCTATTCTTGGTTCAGACAAGTATGCATTTTGAAATATAAAAAACATAAAATATGCACGGAAATCATAAAATACACAGCGTAAAGAGTACAGAATAAAAACAGTAAGAGTGAAGATGAGAGATGAGAAAACAGAAGAGGCAGAGTGAAACAGCAACACACAACCATCAGGGTAAAGGAGTGAAGACATTCTCATGGAATACCATGTGCAACACCATAGCCAAATGACTGTGTTACACTTAGCAGCCGGCATGCTTCCAAAGTTCACAACAAAAAAAAGCAATGAGAAAAACCAACTGCTGTAATCAAATAGGCTTGCTTGATCTGTTTAAGGGCATCCATGGAAATTGCTGATAAAATAATATCATTTTCTTTCCAACTTTTGCTGAAATAAGAATGAAATTTTATGCTGGAGAGAACAATTTGCCAGCTTTTCCCTTGCATTTTCCAGTTCTCTCATTCAAATAGTTACAGAACACACTGGAGATACTGTAGGTTATAGAAACGGTTAGCTTCAGCCTGTACCTTTGCTGACTTTTCAGTCTCAGACAGCCCACCACTAAAATACCTTGTCCATGCACTTATCTAGCCAGTCAATGTGGAAGCCAACAATGTAGTTTTAAAATACCAAAGGCAACAAATCCTATTTTCTCCACCTTTTGTAATTGTTTTGGTGTGTTTATATGACGTCCTTGTGACAGCATAGGTTTAGCTTCCTAGCAAAGGACAAAACTTAACATTCAAAAGGGTAACCTGTTAATAAATTCTAATATTTACTGCTAAAGATGCTCACCATCTGTGCAGGTGGCTGACTGGCAAGCTCCAGAACCTATCATTCCCCACGCAGATGGAGCATGTACTGAATGATGAAGTGTTGAACCGCACTGGGCTGAGAACAGTTCAGTATCATTAGTCCTAGCTTCACTTCTTCTAGGTCTGCTCCTCACACGTTCAGCTTTCCAAAATAAAACTCTGAATTTTTCTCTCAAAATGGAAGGATCAATAAGGTTCAGGAAGAAAAGCAGTGAACTGTGAGGCTTCCCCGCCATGGTTTTCTGCTACTCTCAGGCAGGTCACCATTTCCACAGGAGCCCCAGTCATCACAGAGAAGGTCCCCGGAAGTTGAGCCTCTGCTGATGTTGCTGAAGGAAAAGTTCTTCACTCGAGAGATGGACAGCATTCATACTTCAGTCGGCAAAAGCAGCTGAACTTGTAATTTACAGGAAGCTACTCACCGAGGATTATGCATCAAATTGCCGAGCCAAGTGATGGTACTGCTTCATGTTTGCAACTGCTGTGCCAAATGTACTTGATTATCTGCTACTTGGATCATCTTTGACACAAGCTAATCAGAAAAATATTTGACAAACTAGAGAGCAAAATTATAAAAAAAAATCTCCAACAATTAGAAACTAGAGTAAACTGGAAGATTAGATGATTTCATCTAACTATGTGAAAGAACCTTAACCACCATTAAGTCCACCCTCACTGCCACCTTTCATTCCATTGTAAAATATTAGTTGCAATATTTCACATTCTGTTTGTTCTCCTTCTTTTGGTGTGCACAATCACAATGTGTATTCTTACATGCACACAAATGTCCAGATCAACTATATTGATGCCTGCTGACGTTTATGAATTAGAGGTAATGAGTTTTAATGCCTGATTTCTTTGGATTAGATGCTTTTCTAGTCGCAGTCCCAGATATTGGTAAAACAATGTATTGCATTTTATTCTGCTAACACCACTAGTTTCCCCGTTCCGACTTGAAAATAGAAACTCATTTTAAAGATATGATTGATCATCTAAAAGGTAAAAGAAAACTCATTATATAGCAGAATGGGAGACAGGTCTGTGTGACATATGATTTATCTGATGCTGTTCTGGATGACCTACATAACTCATTGTTGCAACAGTGATGACAATAATTTAACGTCATTATGAAGAATAATGTAACTATCTACAACACTGATATAAATCAGAATTCACTCAGCATTTTAACATTCTCTATTTATATATCCCTGATGGACTTTTGTAAATAAATAGTTGCCTTTTGCTGTCATGGGATGGGATGTTGTCATGTTGCTGATTGCCAATAGGTGGAGCAGTTTATCCTTTTTAAGGATTTTCAATCTGCATAAGGGAGTGTTTTATCAAAAAGATTGTTCTGATAACGAAAGCAAAGTAAGATAGAGATTAGAAATATAAATAAAATGCTGCAAAAGCTCAGGAAGTATCTATGGAGAGAGTCTGTTGATATTTTAGATTAAATACCTTGTGAAATGTTAGCTTGTGAGTTGCCTGTCTCTCCATAGGTACCACTTGACGCTGTGAGCAGACCCACCATTTTTCTATGTTGGCTTCAGAAAATAATAAAGTGTAAAAAAGAAAGAAGCAAATGGCAGCCCTTTTCACAACACAAAACCAGAAACGCTCCATTCTTCCTTACACTTCATCATTAGTTTTGAAATAATATTTACATTCAAAGCCACAGATGTGACATCTTGTGCTCAAAGGGGTCATTGGTTTACAAAACTGGACTCCGTGGCACAATTGCTTATCCTTTGAAATTTGGAAATCAAACTTGGGAACAAGAAAAAAATCTGAGGAATTGAAAGATATTTAATAGACAGAAAGATTCATGTCCCAAGTCTTGACAACCATTTTGCCAAAAAAAAATCACAATTACTATTAGTGACACAAATTAGTACAGAAGGCTAAGGATCAGTGAGCACACTCATTAGGTTAATATGTTGCCCAATAATTTTTAATTTGCAAAACAAGCTCCCATGACACAGAGTCAAAGAGAAGTTTGCTTTATGGGTGAGTGGTAGGAATCAGAAATAATTAGCTTCTTCGAATGTATGTTGCTTCATCTGTTCACTCCACTCTTTGACAAACTCTTCACATTTACTGAAATTAGTGAAGTCAGCTGAGGTTCATTACTGTTCTAAATACGAGCCCAGCCATTTTTATTAACCTGTCTCAAACAGCACAAAATGCAGCTTCTCTACACCCAAGTTCTTCTTTGATGGTTTATAGTTAAACAGAATGTAGAATAAAAATTACAGTGGTGTTGTTATGGTATCTAACTCATACTGAAACTCAGCACAACTTGCACCAAAAGCCTTATCTTATTACCATCGTTTGCCACTTTCTGTATGTGCTCAATTTTGCACTTGTTACAGATTTCAGTCCAGATGTGAAGTACACTCACCCACCAACCAACTGATAGCCTTGGTGGTTCATTCAGCTTTCGTCAAGACTGATGGTGGAATAAAAGACAGGCCTTGTGGACAGAGTCCGAGAGAGTCTGGAGATACCTACATTAGATCTGGTTAAGCCTGTGATATCACTGGTGCTCCACTCTGCCCTATAGCGTACAGAAAAAAGAAACATGCCTGTAAAGTTTCTGCTTGTTTAGGCTCCCACCAGCGACAATGTGAGCAAATGCATGTTACATGTAAACCATACCTAATATTCCTAGCAACACACTCAAGATGCTGGAGGCCTGCTGAGTTCCTCCAGCATTTTGTGTGTGTTGCTTGGATCTGCAGCATCTACAGATTTTCTCTTTTTTGCCCAGTATTCCTAAATTTGCAAAGACCTGCATACATCACAGGAGTCTGAATTACATACTAGAAGGCTTGACACAGGCAGATGCAGTGGCCACACTGTTACAGGCTGTGGATATATCATGGTACTGGCAACAAAAAAGAGAGCAGCATATTATTTAGGGGAGATACTGCTCCATTTCTACCTCAGCATCTTCTCTGTAATGTGTGGACCTGTTTAGGTACTGTCTACATACAAAAAAATGATTGTAAAATGGATTAATACATGTAATGCCTTGGTGAGAGCAGCACATTAATTTTATCTCCAGCCAGTGAGGAGAATGGCAGGCAGAATGATGGAATGTATTCTGTGCCCAGCTGACCGGGATAATACGACTAAAATACACTTTCCTCTTTAGCCTTCCCCAGAGACCAAGTTGCCAGTCACAAGGAGAGTTATTGGGTCAAATTCTGAGTGGTGTCAAGCCAAGAATATAGAAAAAACTGACATTAAAAATACCTGGGGTATTTTTATTTTAGTCTATGTTCCTCTAAAATGTTCCAATGTGCTCTTGCAGGCAGATAGTCAGGGATATGACAGCAGCAAGTCTGGGGCCACTAATCACATCCCTGGCCTAGATTTTAACTTTTGGGAGCTTGTGGCTTTTGGATCGGGTCAGGGGATAAATGCAGTTAAAATAACAACATGTCAGGTAGCAACCTCCAACTTGCCATTAAAGATGAGCACATCAGGCTGGGTAGAACTACTTCATAGGGAGAAGCAGATGATCAATTTCATTAACAGCTCTGGAAGAGAAATGTCAACAGGAGTCTTATTGTATGTTTAAACCAAGAGCAGATGGGTTTGCTTAGCTCCCTGGGGCTCACGGGTGCAAGTACGTAATCACGGTGTACAGAGAACACAAATACTGCATCACCATTTTCGTTGGTGACTCTGTGAGAATGTTTACTGCCCTCGCAATATGTTGTGTGCAAAGCTAGGCAGGGAGTTAAGCACTTTCTCAAAATTCACCTGAGCCGGAAGCTTGCTTCAGGGTTTCTGAGGAGAAAACTTTGTGAAACTGCAGAAAGTTAAATAAGACACATTAGATTCAATATCGTTGTGTCTGAATAAAGTACTATGATCAATTATTCTCACGATCAACATTAAACAAGGGAATACACTCATGCAACATTCTATAGCTATGTCGTGGTGTAGAGTGAACTTGTGGTGCAATGACAGCTTCATTGCAATGAATGAGACACATAACACTTCCTTCACTACATCTGCTAAATGTTTACCAATAGTAAGAAAGCTTAAAACTACAGATATTGATATTTCAAAGGCAGATAAAGAGTGAATGGAGATGGATACCTTTCTACTGTGTTTGCTCCAAGTCAAAATCCAAACTTACCTGCGCAGGAAAAGATGTAAAAAAAAGCTAACAAACAGGAAGTGATGTTTGTACAAAACGAACTGTGTACAAGATGAACAGCACCTCGAGAAGCAGAACACTCCCTGCTTGACGTCCATGATGTCAGAGTTAACTACTCAAACTGAAAGTCAAATGATGAGTTCATTAAGTCTTTGGCAAAAGAAGGACAGACTCAGAGACTGGTCTTGAAAACAGTCTTACTGCACAGTTTTAACTGTGTTCACTTTGAAAGTATTGTCTTAAATGACATACTTGCTCATGGTAATGTCTGACGAGCAGACCAATGAGGCGGTGCTCACGCAGAATGATGATTGGGTGAGGCACCTCGGAAGTGAGTTGTGCCTTCTTAATACATCCTCCAAATTGCTGAGACCCCTCAGGGTGAAGTAGGGGATAGAGTTCACTAAGGTAACTTTAGATTGGAAGAAGTTACTGATTTATGGTGCATTGCAGTTCCTCTACATCCACCTGTCTTTGAACAGCAAGAAGGATTCTAACCTTTGCTCAATTCAGTTGCTCAGCTCTGAGAGTTTGCTTACAAATGTGCCAACCATTACAAAGGCTGTCTTTGGTTACTTCTGTTTCATATAGAACAGGGGTACCCACCCTGGGGTCCACAGACCCCTTGCCCATGGCATAAAAAAGGGTTCAGAAACCCTGATATAGATACTGCCCTGACAGGGTCTGAAATGACTTGGGTGCCCATTCTTCAGAACATTGGTTTTAAGTGTGCTAACGGTTGGCTGATGAGCACCTTCGAGGCAGATTTCATCCACTATGATCCAACCCAGGTCCAGTCATCGGGCATAAGGTGCTGCTCATTTTTCTGTTCATGTACCTTATGTGCACGGATGCCAAACAACAGGAGGATCTCAGCTGAATAGTCAAATGCCGGGGATTTTGTCAGCTATGTCCTTAAATGTGAACAACTGTGTGCGGCTTCAGGAGTTGGCATTTCATCCCTGTTTGTTCGGAATACGTTCACAGTGATTGAGAGTTGGCAGGGGTAAACATTCCTCGTGTCTCTAGACCATGGGCGATGCCTTTGAAGGTGAGTGAAAAGAAGATCTTTTCACTCTACTGCCCTCGCAATGCGTTGTGTCAAGATGAACAGCACCTCGAGAAGCAGAACACTCCCTTCCTGACGTCCATGATGTCAGAGTTAACTACTCAAACTGAAGGTCAAATGATGAGTTCATTAAGTCTTTGGCAAAAGAAGGACAGACTCAGAGACTTCTTCTCAAAAAGCACCAGAGCCAAGTAGCTTTCTTCAGGGTTTTTGAAGAGAAAACTTTGTGAAACTGCAGAAAGTTAATTCAATACAGAGTCAATACAGAACTGTCACGCCTGAATATACTAATATGATCAATCATTTTCACAATCAGCATTAAACAAGGTAATACACACATGCAACATTCTATAGCTATGCCGTGGACTAAAGTGAACTCATGGTGCAATGACAGCTTGATAGAAATGAACGGTAAGCATAAGACTTCCTTCAAGGTACATCTGCTAAATGTTTACCAATAGCAAGGAAGCTTAAGACTACAGGTATTTCTGTATCAAGGGCAGATAAAGAGTGGATGGAGATGGATGCCTTTCTACCACGTCTATTCCAAGTCAAAATCCAGTTTAACCTGCTCAGCAAATTATGCAAAAAACAGCTTACAAACAGAAAATGAAGTTTGTACAAAACAAGCTGCATACAAATCAAACAGTGCCCCTAAAGGCAGAACAGTACAAAATAATTGTGATATGGGTCTGTTCAGAAAATTGGAGCTGCCATTGTAAACTTTGAAGTCCATCTCAGTTTCCAGACTCAATTGATCACATGAACTACAGCAGCATTGGTCTTGGATTTAAGAGGAGAAATTATGAATCACTTCAGCAGGAGACACCTCAGAAAGCTCCAGCTCCATAGGAAAGGTGCAGTTCACAGTTAGCGATACCTGGTGCTGAAAGAATTGGGCACAGAAAAATAGGTTTTCTGAACATGTGTAAATTCCAGAATCTCAGGAAACTCAAAACATTATATCAGGTGTGGGTTGTCAATGGCAGCCTGCTGGTTTTGTTGGCAATGCCTTATCAGAGGCCTAAACTTGCAAAATGCCTGCAAGAAAATGAATTTCAAGGTATATGGTAACTTATACAGACTTACTTTAAACTTTGAACCATTCCCTCAATGGCTTTGCTTCAAGATTATTCCAGGACTTTGCAGAAGACATTTGCAGTGTTATGGACCAGCAACAATAAATGTAGAATGGAGTCGGGGAATTATTGCAAAACAACTAAATTTATTAACATTTACACAGAAATATAGAAAATTAAACAAACGACTAACTTAAACAGAAGTTAATGGCATTATGCCTCTATAGCTCCCAAACTGTCCAACTTAGAAACAGTTCTTAACAAAGTCTTACTCAAGCACAGTCTTAGAGTGGAAGTTTAAGCAGTCCAGGTGATTCATGAAATAAGTGAGAGGAGAGACTTGTATATTCACGACGCAACAAAGAGACGATCTTGGAGATTCACAATACAGCAAAGAGCGATCTCGAAGAGATGAAGAAATCAGTTGCCGTAGTTTGCAGCCGCGGAGTACCTTTTTTGAAGAGTCTAAGAAGAGCGCGATTTCACAGAGTAACTGACAAGGAATGTCCCTTTTGCCGAAATGGTCACCACAGAATACCCCGAAACCATGCAGGGGTTAACCAAAAGTGTGTGCCACAATCCAAGTATGGATTATACGAAATGTCAGTCACATTCAAAATGCACAGAGTGCTGCTGGCTAACCCAATCCTTTGGGTTCGTTCGAAGCCTACGATCTTCACTCTCATTCTCTTCCCGTCGATTTCTTAACGACTCTTTATCAAACAACTCCCTGATGAGCGACTGCCCACTAAACGACTGCAACTCTTTTTACACCGTCGGGAATATGTCATCACGTGATTCTCACAGAAACAAAGTCATGGATTCCCAGGAAATCATGTGGCACCCCCAGGAATCGAAACTACAAGCTTCCAGCAAAACAAGACAATAGATACATCACACTTAGTAATTGAAACTAATATCACGTGACATCCACAGGAATCAAAACTGTGGACCCATAACAGCAGCAACTTGCTATCAGTAAATGTATAAGGCAACTGACTAATGGATATTTGCTACAGAAGACAAGGATATAAGACTATAATACCATAAGTTAGAGGAGCAGAATTAGGCCATTTGGACCATCTAGTCTGCACCACCATTTCATCACGGGTGATCGATTTCACCTCTCAGCCCCAATCTTCAAAGGTTTCAAAGGTACATATAATGTCAGAGAAATGTATACAATATACATTGTGAAATTCTTTTTCTTTGCAAACATCCACGAAAACAGAGGAGTGTCCCAAAGAATGAATGACGGTTCAACGTTAGAACCCCAAAGCACCCCCCCAAGCTCCCCCGACCTACGCATAAGCAGCGGCAAAGCAACGACCCTCCCCCACCAGCGAAAAAAAGCACCAGCGCCCTCCACCGAGCACTCAAGCGTGCAGCAAAGCATCAGTAAGACATAGACTTGCAGTACCCTAAAGACTGCTCGTTCACCCGGTAATTTGATGTACTACAGGCTCTCTCTCCCTAATAAGGGAAAAAGAGTTGTCCCCATTTCACAGCAAGAGGGGAGACATAACAAAACAACTCACTGGTTTATGGTGTTAAAGGTCTGTTGCATCGCTTCTTCCAAGCTCTGTGCCCAAAGAACTCGGGTCTTTAGGCACACAGCCAGCAGCCACCTTGCTGCTTTTTGTCTCCCACAATGCACCAGTCTCCATCAGCGGCACCAACCTCGAGTCTGCCTGCCTCCAGAGCCACAAGGTCCCAGAACCCTGAAGGCACAGTAGTCTTCTAGGCCGCGTCCTTGGCATATCGAAAAGCGGCTAGTCATGAGACCTGAGAGCGGGTCCCATTCCTGCAAAGAACTGAAGTCAGCGTGTAACTCCAGGTCAGGGTCTTCAAAAGAACCCTGAAAGGGAAAAGTAGAGGTATTAAAGATAGAAATAGAGCTGTTTCTGAAGATGCAAGCAAAGGAGTCGCCGTTAGGCACCATCGTTCTCATAAACTACTGACCTCTGCCTTTTCTCCATATGCCTTCATGCCCTGAGCAACCAAGAGTCTAGCAACTTCTGCCTTAAATATACAGAAAGCCTTGGCCTCCACAGCTGCCTGTGGCAACAAATTGCACAGATTCACCACTCTCTGGCTCAAGAAATTCCTCCTCATCTCTGTTCTAAAAAGACACCCCTCTATTCTGAGGCTGTGTCCTCTGGTCTTAGACTCTCCCACCATAGGAAACATCCTCTCCACATTCATTCTATCAAGGCCTTTCAACATTCAATAGGGTTCAATAAGGTCACCCCTCATTCTTCTCAATTCTAATGAGTAAAGGCCCAGAGCCATCAAATGTTCTTCATAAACATTATTTGCAGTAGGTAAAATTAGCAGTCTAAGGCAGTCAACAGTTTGGGTGGAGGCACTGCATTTAGACAAACGTGAAGTTCAGATCATAGGTCTTGACCCAAAACTTCAAGTGTTCATTTGTCTCTCCAGATACCACCTAACCTCCTGAGTTCATCCAACACTTTTTTTGCTATAAGATCAAACATTGGGAAGATAATTGTCCTGAAAGATGATGGGGGTGGGGGTGAGGGGGCTGACCTGCTATTCGCAACCATGATTTTCTAGCTCCTGCCTTTCTGGATCACATATGATCATTAAAATGTTTCAGTACTTCATCCAGCATTGGGGCGCCACACCAAACTGCTCATATCTATGGTATTCTCCAGCTATGTTTTGTCACTGATAGGCTTCTTTTATTCAGAGGAGAATACTAAGACTCTGTAAATCCTAGCAGCCTTAACATGGAGCCAAGTAAGAAATCATTAAATCAGCAAGCAGCCATGGCTCATTTATAGCCCATATTCTGCACTTCAGTTGGTATGCAGAAGCTTGCATGAACTTGAGGTGTAGGTCTTATAAATAGAGTCAATGGGGTCATTGCAGATAGAATATAATGTAGAAAATTGCAAGTTCATGCACTTTTGTATGAAAAATAGGACAACAGATTATTTTTTAAACAGCGAGTTGGTGAAGGACCTGAGTAAGCTTGTACATGAATCTCTGAAAGTTTATATGCAGGTACAACAAGCAGTTAGTAAGACAAATTGTGCATTGTCCTTTTTTTTAAACAGAAATATTTGAATGCAAGAGTAAACACTTCTTACTCATTATGTAGGACCCTGATGAGAAGTGCACCTGGGATATTGTATAAGACTGGTCTCCCTGCCTTGTGAAGGATAATCTGATGATAGAAATAGTGCAAAACAGTTAACTTGATTTATTTGTGGGAAGGGCGTTGGGGGGAGGGCTGGGTGGGATTGTCCTGTGAGGAGAGATCAAGTAGACATAACCTATACTGTCTGGAGCTTAGAAGAATGAGAGGTGATCTCAATGAAACATCTTGAACTCTTAAAGAACTGTATTTTTATATCTTCAGGAAGTTGAAGAAGCTTGTATAAATGGACTCTGAGAGTTATAGAGTCATACAACATGGAAAAATGCCCTTCTGTTACTGCGTGAATGAAATCGCCAGAGAGAATTACTGGTAGATACAAAGCAGCTTCTTTACTCGACAAAACAAGGTACAGCAGGCATTATATGGAGACACTTTCGGTGAAAAGGTCTGCTGGCCCAACGTGAGGCTTGATATTTACATGCTAAGCCCAAAGGGCAATTCCATATTTACAAAGTATAGACAATGCTTTCTTTTGAAACTACATACAAACTTCACACCTTTTGATTCGCATCCATCCCACAAACGCCAACGGTGTCTGGACTGGGATCCACAGCTGTTAGGAATGCATTGTTCCAAACTGAATCCACAATACATTATCAAGGAACAGAAGACTGGTAGCCAAAGCCAGTTGCTATATGTAAATGACCTAAACCCAAAAGTCATTCTAACACTCCTACCCAACTTGTCCCTCACAATCGAGATGACTAGGTCCTTGTTCTAC
This sequence comes from Mobula birostris, assembly GCF_030028105.1. Taxonomy (NCBI): domain Eukaryota; kingdom Metazoa; phylum Chordata; class Chondrichthyes; order Myliobatiformes; family Myliobatidae; genus Mobula; species Mobula birostris. The sequence goes on from NC_092385.1 coordinate 27,084,238, forward strand.
TAAACAAGTCAGACTTCGTTTCCCTAATCGGACTGGCGGGTTCTGAAGTATAAGCAATAACATATTGATAACACTGGAATGTTCCCAAAGATAAAAGAAGCCCCTTAGAAAATTAACCACTCCAAGAATGCAGGGAGCTATGATAGATCCATAAACACAAGTGGTCAATTGAAAAAAAGTATGACTAATAATAACAGGTTTATTGGGTGCACATGACCCTTGGAGGTGTGTGGTATTGATCGAGTGATTGAACCAATGGGGTAGAACATAAAGAATAGTACAACACAGGAACAGGGCCTTCAGCCTACAATGTTGTGTGGCACCAGCTAAAATGCCTAATACCAGAGGGCAAGCATTGAAGGTTCTGTTGTTTTTAGATTCTGACCAGGTTCATTAGGCTTGGTTAAAAAAAATGCTCATTGATGATGTGAAACCTTTGAGGTTGACAATACAATTCACTTGTAATTAAGCTCAGATCGTAAAACCAATTGTACGTGTTGAGATGTTAGGCTATCCCAGAACTCAGTATCTGGCTGACTTTCTTGCATATGCTTGAACCAAACTGTGATAAAAGAACTTGAGATTTGACCTATTATTCCAGCATCCACAAGGTGACTGAACGCCCACAGAAGGTGAATGCAGAAATGATGTCTCCACTGTAACGGGGACCATAAAATCAAAACAAGAAGCTGGTCATTCAGAACAGAGATGGGAAGAAAATAGTTCACCAAGAAGATTTCTCCTCCCCCTTTGATATTGAGAGGAGTAATAAGCCATGATCCAATGGCTGAGCAGACTCGGGCTGAATGGCTTAACTCTTCTCCTATGTCTTACAGTCATAATTATTGAGAGATTAATAAACTATCAAAGGATATGGGTTTATTTTACTAATTGACTTTGAGGTAAAAGGACAGCCACCTTCTTACTGACTGGCAAAAATTGTGTGAGGAAGATGAATGCTTCAGTCCTGCTTCTATTCTTTATGTATTTTTGTTCTATCCCATCCTGGATGATCACAGTTTATGTTCCCTATCCCTAGACCCTTTCTGACCAATTCCCAAATACCTCAATTTCCTCATTTTCCCAAAAGCTATTATCTCCACTTTGACCATATTCAATAACCAAATGTCTATGGTTCCCTGGCATAAAATATTTCTCCTAATCTCGATTAGAAGTGATTGGCGTTTTACCTTGAAGTTATGTCTCTCTCCCCATTCCCAACCCTTGATACCATAGCCTTTATAAATGTAAAGGTTAAACCTTTATAAATGTAAACGTGTCTTGTCAATTTTCAATGACGATGGCCAGAGCATTGCCTGAAACATATCAGCGCAATATGTGCATCTTTGCTCTGATTTTGACTTTTAACCCTTATCAGCTTAAATATTCAGATCAGCCTTTAAATGAGGACTCCATACAAATGTGCAGGTTTGTGTGTGGATACAGATGTAGGACGCCAGTTGTCATTCTTCTGGCTAAGTAGGTACTGTGTGTCGAAGTCTGCAACTCACCAGTCAAATTGAGGCCAAAATGGAATGGTTTGTGCTGCCTGATAATGCCTTTGAGTAAACACTGCAGTTTACCCGTCAGTTTTGAATTGAAGTTAAAAATGAACACACTCTCAAACACTGAATAGATGTATTAAAATCTATTTCAATAGCTGGAGAAAAGTCCCCCTGAGTATTGCTTGATCTTTGTTGGAGAGCTGTCTCTTTTCCAAAGCTTGGTGGTTGTGGGTGTCAGTATAATAGAAGTCATTATTAATACCATAAATCTGGGACATAATCTTTCACACAAAGTCTTACATCCTGTCATTCAGCATGCAATATAGGAACTTAAATACCTGAAACTGTGATTATGCAGTGTAAATTCAATTAACTGTGTAAAAATGAAAGGATTTTTTGAAAAAAAAACATTACCTGTGCGATATTCTTCAGTCTGAGTTTTATTTTTTTTTGTTCTTTGTTTTGCACATGTCAATTCCAGGCAAGAATAGTGTACTCTCGAGCTTGTAGTGTTCGGAGTTATTACATTTGATTAGAGTCAATTAGATTAGGCTTGGTGCTAGAGGCTGCGTGAGAGTGTGAGTAACTTACATTAGATTTAAAATTTATAGGAACTGATTGGTGCGATTCTTGCATTCACTGCCATAAGTGAAGCTCCCTATTACTTCTCCCCTTTACACTTTGTCTTTCTCAAATCAATTCCCATCTGCATTAAGACATTAGGCACAACAACAGCTCACGGTGACTTCTTCTAAAAGGATCGTTCAGTCTCTTGATCTTTCTTTGTCACCATCTCGGAGTCAGTGAAATTCAGGTATGTACTTCCCACTAACATCCCCTGGGGCTCACAAAGCACTGTGAGCTCAAACAGCTTGCCACAAGGGGTTTTGTTAAAAGTGCTGAGAAAATCTGTAGTTAGAACAGCATGCTTAGACTTTGGAAATCAAGAGAAGCAAGTATCACCAGGGGAGGGGTGGGAGAACCTAGTCTGCAGCCACACACATACATCCTCTGAACCTTACCTCCTCTTGAAAGATTCAAAATTCAAGATTTAAGTACATCTATTATCAAAGAATGCACCTTGAGGATTTTCTTGCTCACTGGTAGCCAAGAAACCCAAAAGGACACAAACAAGGAAAAAAAAGAATAAAATAAAAATAGAAGACCAACACTCGATGCACAAGAGAAAGAAAAAAAATAAAAATCATGCAAACAATTGAAACGAACAACAATATTCTGAACCAATATTGAGTCCTCAGATCCAATCCCCGAAGAAGCCTGGAGTAGGCCCAAAGCTTGATTTATCAGTTCGCCATATTATCGGGCAGGGAGCACAGCAGCCGGGGCAGTCTTCTAGCCTCAGTGCCATGGAGAGAGCCGTGACCATCGCAGAGAACTAGAAAAATCAGCTCTTATCCTGTCTTTTCAGTCTATCTGGACCAGGGTTTAAATTGACCAGACGACAGACAGTGAAAAGTTACGGCACCCTGGAGAGAGGAGTGAACATCGTGGAGAGAGGATCAAAATTGGCTCTTGCCTCCAATCTGGGCTGTCGTTTAAATTTTCTAAGCAGCGAATTGTACCTCACATAAGAACCCGGGCACCGCTGCAGCGAAAGGCTCCAGGCCTAGGCCACGTCACCCAGTGACTCACTCTGGGCCCAGGTTTTGCCACCAAGCCTGAAGCCACTCTCAAGTTCTTCAAATCAACACAGCACCCAAAGTGATCCAACCTCGCATCCTGGGCCAGTTGTACAGGCAGCAAAATCAAATTTCCTCTGCATAGCCCCTAACTTCTCTTTTCGGTGCCCAGAGTGATCCAGCCTAACACCCTGGCCATTTGTATGGGCATCGGAACTCCACCTGTAAAGATTCTGCAACATACCATCTTGGCTCATCCCCTGAACTCACCTCACCACCGTTTGCCCCTTCGCCGTTTGCAGCAAAAATCTAACACAAATTACCTCAGAAGAGGTATTTTTAGTAATGTTTTTAGTTAGATTTCTTATGTTTTTAACTACCAGCGAGCTGTCACACGCATTCAGTAGCACCATCTTAACTGTTAGTTCTGCAAGGTATGAACATCAGTGAATTGGAACTGACTGGTGGATGCATTCAGACTGGGCTTCCCAGATCTGGTTAGAACGTTTCAATAGATAATACACCAGCTGGCACCTTTTGGTGATATTTCACTAAGCAATTTTGACTTGACTACATAAGCATTGGGGTCTGAACAATGCAGAAGCAATCAGAATCAGGTTCATTATCACTGATATATATCATGAAATTTGTTGTTTGTGTCATTAGAACCAGTGTGAGATATAAAAATTATTAGTTTCAATAAATTAATAGTTAGATGGATGGCTAGATAGATAGATAGATTAGATAGATAGATAGATAAGAAAGATACATAGAGAAAGAGAGAGATAGATAGGGCAAAAGAGGAATGGCAAGGAATGACTTCATGGGCCATTCAGAAATCTGATGATAGTGAGGAAGAAGTTGTTCCTAAACATTGAGTGTGGGTCTTCAGACCCCTGTACCTCCTCCCTAATGGTAGTAATGAGAGGAGCACATGTCCTGGATGATGATGGCTGCCACCTTCTTGAGGCACTGGCCTGTGGCAGCGAGGGTGGTGCCGGTGATGGAGATGACTGAGTCTACAACCATCTGCACGTTGATCCTGCACACTGGAGCCTCCACACCAGGCGGTGACGCAGCCAGTTAGTTCTGTCTCAGTAAAGGAGCAGAGATAAGTCGTAGGGAGTGCGGGACTCTGGGAGTACATAGGGAAGTTTCGGCTGGTTTGGTGATGCAATTTATTGTGTCATTTATTTATTGCTTTGCAGATGGAGTCCTACTCACTCTCCTCCACCTCTCCCCAGCAAGACTTTTCTACTTACCCCGCACCACCTCAGTTTCAGGAAACAGGAAAACTTCCACAATAAACTAGCATGAACTCGTATCATTAGGCGTAGCACACATGGGTGAGCTGGAATAGGAAACTGTATCCAGATTTAGTTACAAAGTTCTGTGATCCCAAAGTCAAATAACCCTGAAACAGGAAGCTCCCTAACCACTGATATTCTCCACAATTGTTCCTGTTGTTCTGTACATAATCTGTCAAGGACTGGCTTCAGTTAGAGCCCAGGGGCTGTATCCGCGATATTAGTCCGCTTCTTTGAGCCAGTCTACTCTGCAAGATGTGGCATCCTTGAGGGTTATGTAAATACTTGAATGGCTTGAGATTCAGTCTGCAAGAATTCGAGCTCCAAAAATGCTTAAATGGATACAGCCAATATGCAGGGATTCTGTGCCTCATTGATATTCAGGAGGCAATCTGTATGCTGATTCCTGGATGAGTTTCAAGTGCCCAGTAGTAAAGGCACCACGGCGGACAGAGCTACTTCCTCCAGCCACCCGGTTAAAATGAATGGTTTGTCAGAAGATACAGTCCCCGCTGTTCTGCATGTGGAGGAAGCTATCACAGGGTCACTGCAATTACAAGAGGTCACCTCTAGGTCATAGCAGTAAGTAGGAGGACGAGAAGGACCCATAAATCAGACTGTAAAACATGAAAATCATAGCTTCTTGCAAGGAGAGCTGACAAGGTAAAGGTACACTAACAAAGATTAAATTCGGCTGCAATTTATTCTCACCCACTCAGTATCTTTCAAATGTACAGATACTTAAGGGGATGGTGTGAAGTGACTTATTTATGAATGTGTTCTGTTGTAACTGATTTGTACAGAGGCCAATGTCAGGGGACTTGTTTGGCTTCCAGCCCTTGTGAGTTCCAGCAATTGAAAAAGATTGCACTCAACAGGAAAATCTTCTCATCTTCCCCTTCCTCACTGTAAGAGAAGACTTCCCCTACCACTGTATTTTGGCTGTCCCTCTTTATTTGACAGCAGTGCAAAGCAAGGATGCTGGAGATCGGACAGATTTAAACTGAAAGTACGTCCATCTGAGGCATTTACTTTCTTTGAGACTAAATGGACCTTATTTGTTTGCTTTCCGGTGTTTATGACTGACGTGTCATAGCCACGTCTCAAGTTTCATTCTAGTACTTCTTTATGACTCAGACAGTCGTGGCCCGTTGGAATAAATGAGTCATGCCTGTGTCTGGGAAATGTAATTAATTGCACTCTGCATGTAGCTAAAAAGGGGTTAGGTTAGGATTGCAATAACCTCTCATTCTGCAGCTTGTTGCTCAGGGAAAGAGTGCAGTTTATTTGTCCTGGTCTGTCATGTCCTTGGAACATCAATAAAGACAGATCGACTGAAGTTGCTCATGTCCTTGCAGCACAATGACATGAGTTGGAAGCACAAAGGCATAAAGCCATGGTGCCCTTGACAGCTTCTGCTGGAAGAACATTTGAGGTGCCAAATGACCAAAGAGCAGTTTCCAACAAGAGACCTGCAACGCCTCAACTATCTGTCAATGAAATGAAGACTGCCATGCAGCTTTCTGGAAACATGACCTTCATAGTCTCTTTTTGCCTGTCTACTCAGGCTTGCAATGGAGGAGAGAGTCTATTTCAGGGATGACCTGACCTGAAACATCAGCTTTTTCTTTCCCCGCCAATACTGTTAGACCGGCTGAGCATTTCAACATTTCCTTTTCTAATTCCTGGTGTAACCCGACCTGTTTTCCTTCCTTTCCTGCTCTTTTACCTTCTCCCAAATATCCAAAAGCAATGGGAATCCTAAAGTGTAACAACTAAAGTTAGTTCAGATAAACCTTTGAGCCTAAACTTTCAAAGAGAACCAGAAAATGGGAATTCAGTAGCAACCTGCACTATAATGGCTACCTCAATTACACTTCCAGGAAATAATTTAAAATGATGGCTCCAACCAAAGCCAACTAGTTTATTTTAAGAGCAATACACAGCAGTTTACAAGTGAAAAACAAATGAAAAATAGCGCCTGTGTTGATCATGTACCAATATATGTTGTTCAACAATGAAAGGAAAAGATTGCCAGTTCTTGATGAGGACATCCCTTAGCTGCCTCGCACATGGCAACAGAAGGGCTGATACCTGGCAAGTGTAGTTTCTATACAATTTCCTAAGGCCCACTGCTTATCTCAGATCACTACAAAAACCATCGGACAATCCACCCTCAGTTTCAGTCTTCCACTCATTGGTTTAGTATGTGTTTGGCACATCCTCACTTGAAAGGTCACCCGTATCATCAGGGATGCTGGCAGATAGAGCTTTGAATCTGTGACAGCAGGGATATAGTCAAGCAAGACCAGCTGGAGGGATAAAATGCAACTTCAATGTGTAATGCAGAACTGTCAAATAGGATCTGAAGTACTGCTTTCTATTTGTAATTGGTCGACAGCTTGGACACTTTACATAAGAACATAAGATAAAAAATGGATATAGAACATGCTATCTGTCACTGGTGTTTGCACCACCATTCCTGAAGATATTGACTAATCTACCTCATAATTATTTTGCTGTCCTATCCCTATATGGTTTGATTTCTTTCCTCCTTGTGGAATATTCTCCTCTTTAGTCTTCTAGGACAGAGCAATTGAGATTCAGCTTTGTCCAAAGAGGCCAATACTCCTGTCCGGGAACTGTGATCCCTTGTTGTAGACTCTTCACTAGGGCTAAAAGCTAATTGCTACATCAAGTTGTTCAATAATTTAAAGGCAAAGTCAAAATAAATTTATTATCAAAGTAAATATATGTGACAATGTACCACCCTGAGATTCATTTTCTTGCAGGCATTCATAGGAAAATAAAGAAATACCATAGAATTTATGAAAAACTATACTGTACATAATCAAAGACTGACAAACATATTTAATGCATTTCAATGAGATCATGTCTCAGACATTTAACACCAGAGTACACGGTCCTATTTTACTCGATCTCTTCTTCTACCATTCATCTCAGGTATTAACCTAGTAAATCATAAACACAAGAGATTCTGTAGATGCTGGAAATCCAGAGTAACCTAGTAAACCTTCATTATAATCGACCTAAGGCAAGCACATCTCATTCCTTAGGTAAAGAGACCAAAACTGTACACAGCATTCCATTTACGATCCCACCAAAATGATATATAATTGTTACAAAACTTATACTGTTACCATAAAACAACAAATTTCATGACATTGACATGACATTGTCCGTGATAATAAACATGATTCTAATTCTTCTCTTTTATCCCCAATCCCCTTAGAGTAATTTATCATTTATCATTGATTTTCCAAGTTTGTTGTAGTAGCTTTTTGTGCCTATAATTTGTTACAAGGATGTGCAAATCATTCTGAATACCAATAATTACTAGACCCGTTAGGCTTTTGCTCAGAATTGTACATGGGAAGACAAGGGGAACTAAAATTGCTTCCATAAGACAAAATAAATTTCGGTAGAATTCTCAATTCATCTCTAGTTTTTTTATGTAACTATGATCCATATACAAAAACCGGGGCTTATGAGGAAAGGTGAATATGTACTTTAATTTAATTACTTCATATAAACTGTCCAGCGATATGATGGAAGAGGATGTGTTTGGAAATTTAAGAGGAAACTTAATATTGTTTGTAGAAATAAATAATTCAGAGATATGAGTCATAATGATATTGAAGTAGAGTAAGTCTTGTTTGAACACTGGGACGGCAAGATTTACTGTAATCTTTTAATGTCCCATATATTTATACATCTAATGATTTCATGACATTTGATAGCCAACAGACAAAACCTCTGCCAGCTGCTCAAGTTCATTTCTGTGTAGTTGCTTAATTGTTTCTGGAAAGCTCCTCAGCTGGTTCTACACTTACATTACATTCAACATTTTATATTGTTATGCAGAAATCCTACCACTCCAATTATGTTTGAGCTCTTATCACTGTGGAATCTGTAGGAGGCTGCAATTTCGGTCATATATAGCCCACAGTTTCTTCACCTCGATAAGGGTATGTAATGGCTACATTACTGGGCTAGTATCTTGAAGCCGAGATTAATACCACATGTACCATGAGTTCAAATCCCTCAAAGGTATTCAGACACCTTGAATTCAGTGTAAAATAGGTTGCAAATTGTTATGAACACTCAATGGTTCTTTACGGAAACAAACGCTTCAGCTGTTGCCTTCCCTGGCTCCAGTCACATGCTAAATTTGTTGACACCTGCCCTTCGAAGTGGCCTAGCAAGTAATGCATTTGTATTTAACACTTTCCCAGGGCTGCTAAAGGTGGACAATCGATGCTGCCCTTACCATTGATCTCAACATTTGAAAATAAATAAAAACATCCCACCTTTCAGTTAAGAGCACTGTTACAATCCCTTCAGACAGTTTGTAATTCTGTGATGGGGGAAGATACCCATTTCTAATTAAAGGTAGCAAAATGTCAATAGAAGATATTTTAAAATTCTTTCTGAGACTGGAAGGATCTTTCTTGCCTTTTTTAGAAAACATTTTATACGCTGGGTCGCTGCATATTAAAGGATCTTGCAAACATAAAGTTAATTTAGAAATGGATTGAAAGCAAAAAAGTAGTTTGTGAATTAATAATAAATGATTTTTGCGGCTTAAGCTAACAAAAAAATGGACACAATTACTGCACATTGAGTGAACTCATGCTGTTGTAAAATGATTGAAAAGCTTTCAGTAATTTCATACAAATATGTATAGAGCACCTGCAGTATAGTTGACAATATATTTATGGGCAGCGTGGAGAATGTTAAAATTATAATTAAAATTTGAACTAAAGTGTGCAGTGTTGTAAATAAAAAACATTTGTTGTAGAGAACATTTTTAATAAACAACTGCTGTTCTGTAAGTAAGTGAATCTGACTGCATGTTGACTTCAATACCATTTCACTTTAAAATCATTAATCTCCTTTTGCATAACGCTTTCTTTGCAGCCAGAACAATATGCTATGTTGAAGTGCAGCTGAATTATAAATCCTTATTTCCCTACCCAGGAAGTGGGGTAATGACCATTTCCACTTACTGATGATGATTACTGTATTTTTGGAATCGCCTTGGATGAGCTCAGGCTGCTTACTGTCAGTTTCAGACCACAAAAAAATGTTCCTAGAATGATGCAAGTTAGAAATATATTCAATAATAGTTTGACTAGGATGGCGCAGTAGCCCAGTGGTTAGCACAGCGCTTTGCAGTGCAGACAACCTGGGTTAAATTCCCTCCGCTGCCTGTACATCCTCCCCGTGACTGCGTGGGTTTCCTCCGGGTACTCCAATTTCCTCCCACAGTCCAAAGAGGTATTGGTTGGCATGCTAATTAGTCGTTGTAAACTGGCCCGTGATTAGGCTGAGACTAAATCAGAGGATTGCTGGGCGGTTTGTCTAGGAAGGCCGGAAGGGCCTATTCTGCGCTATATGTCAATAAGTAAATTCACAGTATGAACATCAGAAGGAAGGCTCAGACTTATGGTCCCTCCAGACAAAAGCAGAGGAAAATCAGGAGCCAACCACATTGTAGTTACAGAGAGAACAGACCTGGTACAAAGCAAATTCCTTTTGATCAATGACATTCATTGACCAAGCGGTGTAGTTTCAAGATCATCATTACTGATAATGGGTATTTGATGAGAAATGTGTTCAAATGCTTGCATTGAGATTACTTGACAACATGCTGGAGGAACTCAGCAGGTCGGGAAGCATCCGTGGAAATGATCAGTCAACGTTTCGAGTCGGAACCCCTCGTCAGGACTGTAGAGGGAAAGGGTAGAGGTCCTGTAAAGAAGGTGGGGGGAAGGTGGGAAGGAGAAGGCTGGTAGGTTCCAGGTGAAAATCCAGTAAGGGGAAAGATAAAGGGGTGGGGGAGGGGAAGCAGCGAGGGGATAGGTAGGAAAGGTGAAGAAGAGATAGGGAAAAGCACAATGGGTAGTAGGAGGCGGAACCATGAGGGAGCTAGTAGGCAGCTGGGGAGGGGGCAGAGTGAAATTGGGATAGGGGAAGGGAGGGGGAGGGAATTACCGGAAGTTGGAGAACTCAATGTTCATACCAAGGGGCTGGAGACAACCTAGGTGGTACATGAGGTGTTGCTCCTCCAACCTGAGCTTAGCCTCATCATGGCAGTAGAGGAGGCCATGTATGGACATATCCGAATGGGAATGTGAGGCAGAGATTACCTATCTGTCTTGGTGGAACTCAGTCTCCAGTCTTTTCATCAGTTCTTTCTGGTTTGGATATTCATGTCTGAGTGGAGCAAATTTGAATTTGATTTTTAACTTTGAAAAGGTGGTTTGATTTGCTAACTCCAAACAGATTGTGAAAAGCCAACTGCCAGGTTACATTGGTGCACTAACTTACAAGCTTCGATCACTTTGGTGCAGTAACTGGCTCTATCTTAATCCTCGAATGATGCTAGTTTTCAGATGCAGAGGACCACAAAATAAAACAGCCAGAATCAGAATCAGGTTTATTGTCACCAATATGTGTTGTGATATTTGTCAACTTAGCAGAAGCAGTTCAATGCAATACATAATATAGAAGAAGAATAAAAATATTGATAACAATAAATAAGTAAATCAATTACAATATACATATATTGAATAGATTAAAAATCATGTAAACAGAAATAAAATATATTTAAAAAGTGAGGTAGTGTTCACGGGTTTAATGTCCATTTAGGAATCAGATGGCAGAGGGGAAGAAGCTGTTCCTGAATCTCTGAGTGTGCGCCTTCAGGCTTCTGTACCTCCTACCTGATGGTAACAGTGAGAAAAGGGCATGCCCTGGGTGCTGGGGGATCCCGAATAATGGACGCTGCCTTTCTGAGACACCACTCCTCGAAGATGTCCTGAGTACTTTGCAGGCTGGTACCCAAGATGGAGCCAACTAAATTTATGACCCTCTGCAGCTTTTTTTGGTCCTGTGCAGTAGCCCCTCCCCCATACCAGACAGTGATTCAGCCTGTCAGAATGCTCTCCATGGTACATCTATAGAGGTTTTTGAGTGTTTTCGTTGACATACCAAATCTCTACAACTCTTAATGAAGTATAGTCACTGTCTTGCCTTCTTTATAGCTGCATTAATATGTTGGGACCAGGTTATAGGCTATTTATACCATCAAAAGGCCCTTCTTCTTTCAAATAATGTACTCCTTGTTATTGTCTGTGAAATCTTGCTAAGTTATATTGTAAATTTGTTTCATGGTTACCTACAACTTCCATGTATGTGTAGTTCTGCCACCTTGTCAATAACCTCTGATCCTGGGCACTTACAATTGTACTACAATAAGCTACCACCAGATGGCATACATCTCCTACATAGACCATTTAGCCTATTGATCTTTTGGTTTATTCTCCTCATGGGTCTCCTCTCATTCTAATTGCATTGTGAACTATGGCTCAGTTAGTACCACTCAAGTCTCTAAATCTGAAAAATGTGGAGTTAAGCCTCAATCTAAAGAGTCAAGTACAAAAATCTAAACTTGTGTTTCAGAGCAGTACTCCCACTGTAAGAGGCTTCACCTATTCTGGCAAGATTACGGTCCCATCTGCTCTTTCAATTACATGTGAACGATTCCGTGGCCCATTTTGAAAATAAGCCAGAAAATTTTCACTCTGTATCCTGCCCAAAGTTTTATACTCAATAACATCAGAAGAACAAATTACCATATCAATACTGCATTACAATTTCTGAGAACTTATTGAAGGCAAATTGACTGTCAAGTTTCCTTCGTTATAACTTTATAACTTTATAATATACTTTATAAGTGCTTTAGTGGCAGTGAAGTGCTTCCACATAACCCGAGGCAGTGAAAGAATCTGAATAAATTACTTCTCTTTATTATTACCCATTTCCAATGTCTTCCAAATTTACTCTGTTCTCTTTCCTGTGCATATGCATTATTCTTTTCATTTCTTCTTCAGCCACTCACTGTGTTCCATTTTCATACATCACATGTGCAATTTTTTTCCCCCTTGGATTAATTGTATTCTGCCTACTTTTCCTACAGTGCACATGAGCAACTATTTCTTTAATGACTGTTCTGGCAAGCTTCAGTGTGATTTTAAAACAAGCAGAATAAGGTGCGTTAATACAAGCAGAAGCTCATGACTTGAAGCTAGAGTTAGTGAAGGATGGAGATGAAAACAGGAAGTTACCTGTTGGTAACAAGTGGCCAAAACTATAGTAGGTGGAAAAACACGGAAATATCTTCAAGAGCCTAGGAATGATAAATCTAAGTTTTTAAAATGGTGGCAATTTAGGAGCAGTGGATGCTCACAGAGATCAGAGGGACCCTGTTACACAGATCTTTCGAAACCACTGAACAGATATAATAGTGGATCAGTATTATCTGGTGGAATGCCAGGCTTTACCTGAAAGTTGCTGGATTACAAAGGGAGAAAGCAAAGCTTAAATTGCTCAGATTCTGCACGAAACCTCAAGCCGGATAAAGACAAAATGCTGCACACACCCAGCGTCTGAGGTAAGAAAATCATAGCATTTCAGGCCAGACACCCTTCATAAGAACAAGAAAAAAAGGTCTGGAATATTATACTTGGATTTGGATGCGACTCTTCAGGGAGAGCACATTGACTTGACTCAATTGTAAGGGAGTCTGAAAGGGACAATTTCAAATAGCTTATACTTGTTTGAGCGAAGATGATTGAATCGTGAGTTTGAATGCTTAAAGTATCAAAGCAATTTAACAGGTTAGATTCAGCAAACGTTGTTGCAGGAATCAAAAATGTAGAGATCCAGACATAAATCAAGAACTACGACATTTGGGGTAATTCATTAACTTTTCTTGGGTGAGAAAATTCTATATCATGGGATATAGAATTGAGTAAATGGAAGTATAGATCAGCCATGATCCAATTGTTTTATGGAGCAGACTCAAATGTTTGAATTCTGGTTCCATTTTTATGATCACTCCAACAAGAAAACATTTGGAGACAGGGATGAGGATATTCTGTAGAATATGCTTTATTGTTCAGGGTTGATGGGCTAGCTGTCATTGTTTAACTAATTTTCGCACATTGAAATTAAGCCTCCTTTTTCTCAAGACAAGTCTTCCATATTTAACAATTGTACTTCTGATGCAAGTAATGTAAAGTCAGTTATTTCAGACTGAAGATAATAAAGTGGTTCAGTGGTATGTAAATTGTGGGAAAACTGTTCCTTTTAAAACAGAAAGTTGAATATTCTATTCATGTTAAAAAAACTTGGACAAAATAATCTGATCATGGAATGCAGTAAAATTGTAAATTGTTTCCATCTGTGAAGTCCGAATGCGTAAGAACAAAATTTAATAACATATCAAGTTTTTAACAAGCAGTCTAAAATGTAAATGTAATGGCATTAGAATTGGAAATTCAATGATCCGCTGTAACTCCAACAGTAGATCCAAAGAAACACCAGAGAGATGGTTTTGCTTCAACTTTAAAGTATATCAGACAACAGGAAGATATCCTAACGAAACTTAAGCCGAATAAAGTGAAGAGGAAATCACTGTCCTTGAAAGGTCAGTCTAGTTAAGAGGAGGAATATTAATGCGCAATCTTTACTTTTTAATTTTATTTCCAGATACAGCATAGAACTGGTCCTCCCAACGAGCCTCGCCTTCCAGCAATCCATCTATTTAAACTAGCCTAATCACAGGATAACTTACAATGACCTATTACCTACTAACTGGTACGTCTTTGGACCATGGGGGGAAAACCGGACCACCCAAAGGAAACCCATGCTGATGCAGGGAGAACAGACAAGCCCCTTACAGGTGGCACCAGGATTGAACTCTGAACCCTAGGGTGCTCCAAGCTGTAATAGTGTCGAACTGTAACGAACTGCTATGCTGGCATGGTGCCTTTCCTTGTAAGATTGCAGCAATGAATTACAACTATTCCAAATCAGAAATCTCCTTTCTACCTGCTTAACCACCTCTTGCATTGTAGTAATGCACCATTTTAGTTGGTGAGACTGAATATAAATGGAAACAGCCCATACATATAGAGTTAATGATCATGGGATCAAATGAAAATTATCTTGTGGCAACTTAATATCATCTTAATTATAGTGCCGATTCAGTAATGCCAGTGATGTCCATTTTGCAGACAAGATGCCTGCAACAAAGCTCCCTCAGTTGTGAATGGGGAGCAAAGTCTTTACCTTCATTACAAATTTTAAGCAGCCATTTAGGTTGCATTTGTTAGAATGAAAACCATTCTTTTTCTCTCACTGCAGGTATATACAAATCAATAATACTTTAAAAACAAAAGCAAAAGACTTCTCATCGCATCAAAGCCATTTCTTCTATGTACCACGTGTTTTGAATGTTCTTGTAGTCTATGCTAAATTGATTCCTTCCACTGAGAAATGTTTTATCTTTCTCTCAAAAGGATAAGTTAAAGCAATCCTCCACAATCCCAACCAAGTCATATCCATGCTTTATCTGTCACTGTATACAGAACTTCCACAATTTCAGAACCAGCCGTGACAGTATTTACTTTGCAAGACATCCACCTCAACTTGTTCTTAAACTCTTTAGCTTTCCTTTCCATTTGCTGTTTTTCATTTTTAATTATCTTTTACCCTGTACTATTTAGAAGGCAAGTAGAATATTTCTACAATATGTATTCCTGACTCTTGTCACAGAATTTGGGTCTTCTGTAAAAGATCCGCCGTGTGCTGACTTTTATTGTGAATTTATTTATTTATTGAAATAGACCCTTCCAGCCCTCCAAGCCCCACCGCCCAGCAACTCCTGATTTAACTCTAGCCTAATCACAGGACAGTTTACAATGATCAATTAACCTTTGGATCTTTGGAGTGTGGGAGGAAACCAGAGCACCCAGAGGAAATCCACATTGTCACGGGGAGTACGTACAAGACAGCAGCGGGAATTGAAGCCGGGTCACTGGCACTGGTAAAGGGCTGTGCTAACCACGATGCTACTGTGCCACCTCTGTGATCTGTGCCACACAGAAAGCATCACATTGATCAGCAAGCATCATTCAAAGAGAGGAATCATTCCATTTAGTCCTTCAAAAAAAAAAATGAAATGTAAACCAACTGAGTTACATTGAAAGCAAGCCTATTGGAATAAATATTATGTAATCAATGTACTGTAAAATAGACCATTTGTGATGTCGGGAGGCCATGTCCGTCTGCTTTGTTTGTTCGTTATGTCATCTGCCATTGCTCAATTTATTCTGTAGGAACCATCAGTCTCCATTGAGCATTGACTATCATTTTCACTTTAGATCAACATCAACCAAATTGAATCTGATTGGTAGTGTATTTGTGCATGAGCTCGACAACATTCAACTAAATCTGTACTATTACTCCGATTTACTGAGCAACACAGACCTACAGATCAGTCCCCGGGGATGCATGCACAGATTTGTAAAATCCTGCAGCAATCTGTAACCAGTTATTGTAAACAAGCCATGGCAGCTCAGTCTACTTCAGCTGTCATATTTTTCAATCTCAGAAATTAGGTGGTGTTATCCAGAAGAACTGCCCCATTTCAAAGTGATGAAGCAAACGGTTAAATATTGGTAAAATAGGCCAGCAAGGTGACTGCAGCACAATTCTCCGATTTTATAAAGGCACTTATAAATCTGAGTCATCACACATAGTCCCTGGATTTTTTCCTTCATGAAAAACGTCATCCCAAAATAAAATCCATCCCGGGGAAGACTCAAGCTGGTAAACCAAACTGAGATTTAGTTAGAACACAAACATGGAACAGTACAGCATGGTACAGACGCTTTGCCCTGTGATATTGTGCTGATCTTTAACCTACTCTAACATCAATCTAACCCTCTTTCTGACATAGCCCTCCATTTTTCTATCATCCATGTGTCCATCGAGGAGTTAAATGCCCCTAATGCATCTGTTTCTACCACAACCCTGGCAGGACATTGCATGCATCCACCGCTCTGTGTAAAGAATTACTTTTGATATCCCCTCTTCACCTCCCTCCATCACTTTACAATTATGTCCATTTCCAAGTATTGGCCACTTCCATTCTGGAAGAAAGGCTCTGTCTATTCACTCTGTCTGTCCCGCTTATCATCTTGTGCACCTCTATCAAGTCACTTCTCATTCTCCTTTGTTCTAAAGAGAAAAGGCCCAGCTTGTCCAATCATAAGACATGCTCTCTAATCCAGGCAGCATTCTGGTTCTGGCACAATTGGATAACATTTACAATGTAAATCTAATAAGATGATAAGGTGTATGAGGTCAAAATCAAAGAATATTCTCTCTTCTTGGAATGAATATTATTAGCAACAATAAATGTAAATGAAAGGGAGGGGAATATAAAAAATAGTTTCTCAAAGAGAGTTATGCTTTGGTACCAAGAGCTTCTCTCCATCTTGTTCACCCTGAAAAGTCTTTGGAATAGAGCTTTGGTACATGCACTTAAAAGTATAATATAATTTCAATTCCCCCACAATCTTACATGGAATTGAGATAAGTCATTGTAAATTGAATTTCCCTTGTAGCTTTTGAAATATTTGGTTGCATTTAATATGTAGCAAATCCTTCAAAATTCTAGTGGCAGAGTGGTGTATCTAATGAAATATGAATTGTGTTTTTTGGATTTTAATATTAGAAATAATGATAAAACTAAATGTTTAATCCCAAACAAAATTTAACTTAATAGTAAAGCAAAATACATTGTCCTTAGTTTCAAAAGGTGCCCTGGTGCAGTACAGATAAATATGGCACATGCTAATTTCTAAATCCAACTGAAAGAACTAGTTTTTTATTTGAAAATCCTTCTGAAGCTGGTCTATATAGATGTTGTAAAACCCATGTTTGTATTATCTCTAGTCCAGTCAATGACAGCATGAAAGGCAAAATACATAACTGGTCTCCAAATCAATTTGAGGTGTAGAGCAAAAAGCAACATTCAAGGGCACAAAACAAGCCTGAGCTTTGGTTCTGGTGTGATTCTGTCTGACAAAAGTAGACATGATGAAAGGTTCCGGAGGTTTCTCCCCCTTTGTATTCAATCATGTGCAGACAATAAAAATAAACACAGATGACAGATGTCATAAGGAAAGATTGCCAATATTTGAGAATGTCTTCAACATCTTTGGTAGTGCTATCTTCTTCATATATCTTGTATCGGACTGATTATTTGGCTACTACCGTTTGTCCATTATGGTATTTCTAGTTCTGCCACAGGCTAGATGCAGACCTGGGACATAAGCATAGAATTTTATCATCACAAGTCAACATTGATCTTTTTTCGCAGGTTGATGGTAAGAAAACATAATTAATTCTATTCAAGGGAGAAAGAATACAAATAACTACTTATTTCATTTTTTGAGTCTGGAAGTCACTGTAAAGGACAGAATTAATGCAATTATCCTTCAGAAGGTGTGGGCGAGGCACTTTCTTGAAAATCTGTCATGGCATTTCCAATGCTGTTGACCAGGGATCTTTGGAGTTTAAATTCAAAAACAATGAAGGACCAGTAATTCTATTTTCAGGTTGGGCTTGGAAGGGAATCAGCTTGTGGTGAAGTTCCATAAGCCTATTGTCCTTGTTCTTACTGGTGGTAGAGGCTGTGAGTTATGGACTAGACTGGGCAATTATGTGCAGAGCATTGCAGCTATTATGCTTCATGGATGGAAGGGGTGAATGTTTAGGGTGGATGATGAGCTGCCAAGTAGATGGGATACTTTCTTCTCTTTGGGGCTGAGCTTCACGGGCATTGTGGACAATGCACTTATTTGGGCAACTAGAAAATTGTTAATCATTCTCTTGACTTCCGTCTTGAGTATGTAGAAAGATCTTGGAATGTGAGGAGGTAAGTCATTTACTGCAGGATGTCCAGTCCCTGATCCAATTTTTATGTGGCTTGTGCAGTTGACTTTCTGGTCAGTGTGACCTCCATGACCTTGATGGGAATTCAGTGCAACAAAACTCACAAGGGAATGTTGCTTTAAAATAATCAACAGTTCAATGTCGTACCAAACTAATTTACTTTATTGTTACCACCCACCAGTTACTTGAGGCTACAGATATCACCTGATCTCAGATGGGTGGCAAGTCCACAGAGGCTTTCTAGGGAGCGCACATATTGATGCTGATTGAGGCTCCCATCCTCTAACTTCAAGAGATTTTGGCCCTTTCTTGTACAATAAACCACAGGCTTGTGTGAACAAGCAAGGAGGCCCCAGATAGATAGACAGATCCCTCTCTCCCTCTCTCATACACTTCATATTAATCAATTTCAGAGTCTGTCTTTCTACACATGACCAAATCAATCATGCTAAACATATGGTCAATGAGCATGTCATCCTTATCTCCTCTTAGTACTCTTCTTCATCTCAGGTCCACTGATCCATTGTTTGTTTCTCTCATGGTCATTACAGTAATTAGACAAGACCCTGCACTTTCCCGTGACTAGGGCTTTAACAATCAGTGTGAATATCATTTTTAACAATTGTTGGTCCTTTCCACGCCTTGTGGCACATCAGGTGGCAACCTTGTTGTTTCTTTAGCATATTTGTCTGTTTTTTTACAAGGCCAAGTTGCTAGCTTGACGCTCAACCCAGCAAGGATGGAAAACGTACAAGGAGCCAGCCAGATTCAAACCCGGGACCTCTCGCCTCAAAGTCCAGTGCGGATGCCACTACACCACAGGCCAGCTAAATGTATTAACAACAACACAATAAATCATAGCCATATATATTATGGGTATGCTAATATTATCATATTTGTGAAAGTACCACTGAAATAGGTAGTTAGACTCTCTCTTACTGGAGAAGGGCAATTCCTGCCACTTCTGTGCTGAGAACATTACCTGCCACTTTGCAGCCCATACATAAAAGTTGTCCATGTTTTGC
Source organism: Mobula birostris (assembly GCF_030028105.1). Classification (NCBI taxonomy): domain Eukaryota; kingdom Metazoa; phylum Chordata; class Chondrichthyes; order Myliobatiformes; family Myliobatidae; genus Mobula; species Mobula birostris. Next base: position 27,103,551 of record NC_092385.1, read on the forward strand.
ACTCAGCAAGCATGGGCTACTTGATTTGCCAAAAAGTTGCAACAGGAATTGAATATTGTGCAACCATCAGCAAGTCCAGTTTTGCTTTTTAAAGAGAAGGAAGATCTTGCTTAAGTAGTTGATGGTGGGTCTAGGAAATCACCCTGGAAACTTCTGTAGTGATGTCCTGAAGGCTGGGATGATCAACATCCACCATCCACAACCATCTTCCTCTAATCAAGGTCTGGCTTCAGCAATTGGAGTGTTATCCCGTTAAACCTGCCCTCCCCCCATTGACTCCTGTTTACTGGGACACTTTGATGCCATATTTGATCAAATGTTCCCTTGACTGCAAGGGCAGTCACTCTCAACTCACCTCTAGAATTTATCTCTGTGATTCACTTCAGGTCCAAGGCTAAGATGAGGTCTAGAGCCGAGTGGTCCTAATGAAACCCAAACTGGGCATCAGTGAGTAGGTTACTGGTGAGTAAGGGCTGTTTGATTGTACTGTTGTTAATCTGTTGATTGAGAGCACATTAATTAGTGGTAATTAGCCATGTTGGATTTGCCCTGCTTTTTGTGTATGAAATACACCTGAGCAATTTTCTATATTCTCAGGTTAAAAAGCTCAGTGCTATAGCTCAGGTGGAACCAGTTATCTTGAGGAGCAGATTGTTCTGAGGTGCCTTTGCCTAGTTAGGATATTGCAGGTACAGCCAAGCTGCTGTCTGGCCCTTATCATTTACTCTATCCAGTGCCCTCAGCTGTTCCTTGCTATCACGTGGAGTGCACCGAATTGACTTGAGACTGGCTTCTGAGATAGGGAACTCAGGAGGGAGCACTCGATACTTCTGATTAAATGAGGTTGTGAACACTTCAGCCTTTTCATCAGCACTTGCATACAGGGTTCTTCCATTGTTGAAGATGGCAACTTGTCTTATAAAGTAAACAAAAAATTGCAGATGCTTGAAATCTGAAAGAGAGAAGGAGGGAAACACTCAACAGGGCAATGAATATCTGTGTGAAGAGAAGGAAAAGTAATACTTCCGACTGAAGATCCTTCACCAGAATAGAGAATTGCCTAAAGAACATTCTCAAGTCAGAAACAGCAATGAGTGAAAATCAAACAAAACAAAAGCAGATGCTGGAAATCTAAACCAAAAATACTTGAAGTCCTCAGCAGGTCAGGCCATCTCTATGGGGAGAATTTTACAGAATCAAATTTCAAGTCAGAGACACTTTGTTGAATATTGTGAAATCATCAACAAGACCATTTTTGTCCCTTTGACAGAAATACTTGAAGACGGTTAGGCTGAGGAAGGGTCTCAGACTGAAATGTTTGCTCTGTTCCTCTTCTCAAAGATGTACCCTGACATGCCGTGTAATTTCAGCATTTTGTTTCTTCTCTTCTTTCAGACCTTGTCCATTGCCTCCACCTGAATTATAGTTTGTGCAATGAACAGCTTCCTACTGGGTGAGCTTGAACATACGCAGTCACATGAAACCTTAGTGTTTGTAGCCAGCAAAAAAAAATTATTTATCAAATTGCAGTGATCTTCACTCAAGTACACATCGTAGAGGTGGATGGATAGTATACAGATTTACAACAACGCTCACTTCCCCTCTTCCAGCTCTCAAAGTGGATTACAGCCATAATGTAATACAGCAGCTATGAATAGAAGTAAAATTCACTCATTGGCATTTCCAGCTCAGTTCATGGATGATGGCTGTACAATGATCAATCCCATGAGCTGAGTAATCTAGTTTTCTTTTGTAAAAAGTATGACAATGGAGTGTTCCATATTCCACTTTTTTTTTCAAGCAAGAACATCACAAGGTAAAAAAAACCGACAGGTTGTCTATTCCACTTAAATTTGATTGGCAGAGATAGTCTTCCCAGAATTTGGTGACAATGAATAGAAGAAATTCTTTAATGCTAGATCCATTTTGGGTCTGCTATTTTCGGGCAGCGAATGCATTAGAGAAAGCATTCATTCAATTGCCTACAAAGAGTTAGGCATATATTTAATTCTTTACAATGACAAATCCATACTTAAGCAATTACATTGTTCTCTTTTTAGCTTTACATGTTTGTGTGGTAATAAATTATATTTATGTGTGTAGCTATGGGACTTATTCTGTAAATAAAATGTATATGAAGCTTTCAAATAGAATAATGCCAGAAGCAAAAAAGCATGGGCACATTGTAAATTCAAAGATGGACACATAGGTTACAATTAGCTTCTGGCTGTAAAGTTTTTGCCAATTTGCTGAAAGAAACATTGCCTCTAATTTTACTTTCATGGAAATTTTGTGCAGCATTATTTTTGCCTGCAGAAAATAAAAGTCATAAAATGCATTAGCGCACATCAGCAAAAGCTTTCAAAATGTAAGTCATCTTGACCATTTCTTAGTGCATTTGTGGAAATGATTTCATCCACAGTTGAAACAGCATAATGCATTTCCAGCAAGAGGCACACTGAGCCATTTCACAGAGGGGGGAATTAGGCCCAAAGAGCAGAAGTAAGGGAATAGTTGATGTCATAATAAAAGAGACAGAGTTGACAGTGTGTTATGGTCAGCAGGGAAAGGCAACTCTTGCAATGGAGACAAAATAGACGAAGTTGTTCAGGGTTGAATAGGATATTTCCAATAGGTGGAGGTCAGAGTACAACAACATCTGCAGAATTTACACAAAAACAAAGCACTTAATATTGAAAGCTTGAGTAAATGCAGCATTGGTTAAGCCACAAGGAGCTGAACGCAACAGAGAAAAAGGAATTAATGTATCACTTCAAAGACCCTTTATGCAAATGAGCAAAAGTATAACACTTAATGAGCTATGAGGAAACCTGTGGCAGGGAAAAGACTGGAGGAGAAGAAAGAACAAAAGAGTCTCTGAAAAGCTGAAAGGAGGCAAAGGCTAGATGGGATGAAGGTGCATGAAGGAGGTAGGGGTAATTGAATACAAAAGAATCAAGGACTGGGTCCAGAGATCTACAGTAGATGTAAAAGATAGTCAGGAGGGATTATGGAGAGTTGCCCACAGAAATTTGTCTCCATCTTAAATTTATTTCATGGTGACATGCAAGCTGTAATACTAACCAACAGATCTACTGCAGAGTCAATTTCAATTATGAACAACATGTGTCATCTGTGACCCATTTACGTTACCCTGTATTATAAAAGAAATTAATAGTATTAATGTCAACACCTTCAATGAAATTGTAAAGAAGACTATGGGCTGAAATCGTTGAGTTCAGTATTATGACTTGAAGATTGTGAGCTGCCTGATTGAGAGACACGGATGCTATTCCTCGAGATTACAATGAGCTTTATTTGAATAAGACACGAGCACAAGAATAGAGAGACGAGAACAGGAGCAGGAGAAGAATTAAAATTGTAATTGACGGAGATTCAGGCTCATGTTCGCAGATTTAAGAGGAGTTCCTCAAGTAAGTCATCTGATCTGCAATTGTTCTCCTTTATGTAGAGGAACCAACACCGTGAGCAAGTCAATATACTATACCCATAGATTGATATTGCACCCTGAAGGAACGTTTGGTGGGAAAGCAGTGTTAAAAGGGTTGATGTTGTATCACTGATGACTCTGGGAAGGGGATTTGGGGGTGATTAAAGAGTTGGCTAGTTTTGGACGGACTCTTTGGACCCTTTGGACCAGGACAAGCCCACTCAGCCTTTTGTGTCTGCTCTGATATTCAGTGGGATCATGACAGCTCTTTTCTCTTCATTTCTACTTATACTATTTGCAAGTCTTTTGTTCCCCTTCGTATTCAAAAATCTAGCAATATTTATCATGAACGTATCAAACAATGGCATTTCCTCGCATTCTGGTTTGTAAACAAAAATGTAAAAATTTGTGATAGGTTGAGTCAAGACCATTTTCAGCATCTTGTCCTAAATTCTGAGCCATTGTTGCTGTGACTGTGACCTTCAGCTTCACTGCCTTCCAGACCCAAATGAAACCTGAACAACCTCAGCTTATAATGAAAGATCTGGAGATATACATTCCTGTCTTACCATCTCAGCAGGACAGTCTAAATTCAATCGATTATTCAAATAAACCTGAAAGAAGCAGCTGACATTAGTATTGTTGAACATGAAAGATGTGACAATTTGCCTTGTTCAGAAGGAAACTTTTTCTGATATGACCTATATCTGACTCTAGGGCTACAGCCAAGCAATTGATTCTCAGCTGCACACTAAAATGACCTAGCAGGTGAATTAGTTGTACCAAAACTACCTAAAATAATCCTTCCTTTACAGTGTTATGGGGTACCTTCCCATCTCCGAATGCAGCAATTCAAAAAAGCAGTCTACCATCCCTTTCTTCAGAGCAATAAATTTGGGACTTCCCAGAGATGTTCATATTCAACAATTAAGTTAATAAAAAGCGTTGCCCTTACTTGTTCAGTCAGCAGAAAGTTTTTATATGTGCTATTACCAATTCATCTTATTCCTAGGTGATTTATAGGGAAAAGATGACTTTGATTACTGTGATGCGTGTTAAACAACAGCATGACGCAATGATTGTGGTTGTTGTAGCATGGATGAAATTACCGGAGAGACAGAGTCACTGGTAGATACAAAGCAGCTACTTTATTCGACACAGCAAGGTACAGCAGGCATCTTACGGACGGAGACGCTTTCCGTAGAAAGGTCTGCTAGCTAAAATGTGGGCTCAATATTTATATGCTAAACACAAAGGCAATCGCTACTTAAAAAATTACAGACAATGCTTCCTTTTGAGGTTACATACAAACATCACACCTTCGGATTTCATCCTTTCCTTCTGAAGTCAACATGTCTGTGTTGGTATCCACAGCCTTTAGTTCAATCCACAATACATTTATTTGGCATTTTACGTGCTAACATAGAAGACAATTAATACCTATAATGTATAGATAAGACTGTCTTCAAAGCTACAGCATCAGGCACCAGAAGCATCTGGTATTTACACCTTTTAGGAAGCCCATTGTGGTGGGCTCAATCCACAGTCCTTTGTCAAACAGTTAAAATAGAAGTCTGGTGGCCAAAGTCATTTAAGTGTTAACAAATCATCTACCCAAAAAGAAATCCACTCTAACAGTGGTGACAGAATAGAACTGGAATAGAATTTCTGTTTCAAAACTCCAATGTTAGGCTATCCCTTAGAGCCAAATGAGTGTAAATAAGGCATTGCTGCTGAGGATGGTGACTAGGAGAGAACACAGACGTTGATTTACAGACATGAAATGCTGGAAGAACTCAGCATCGAAGGAGAGAAGTAAATAGTCAACGTTTCGGGCTGAGACCCTTCATCAGGACTCATTCTGAGTCTGTTGCTCAAGGTTTCCAGCATCGATGGAATCTCTTGTGTCACCAGTATAGGTTTGCGAACCTTCCAGGTGGATTTGAGATCTTGCAGAGGTAGTGTTGGTGACGTCTCTCCTGATCTTTTGGTAGTTCATATCCGAACTACATAAGAGCACAGGGATTAGTGCAGCTCACTAGATTGTACATTTGGTGTTGGGATGAAAACTTGATTTTCAAACACTCTTTTTCTTAGAGTCAAACACTGGACTGGTGCACTAATAGTGATCATGAATTTTATTCCTGAAGTCTGCCTTCAAAGGAAGGTCCAAAGAAATGGGATGTGGTTTACATTTCCCAGAGCTGATTTGCAGAGGTAGATGACCTCTACTGTATTTAGAGGGAGGCCCATTCTTCTTGTGTGCAGGAGTGAGCAAACCATTAATGACTTGGAGCTCAGCCTCCTGGTATACATAAACTCAGATTATGCCTGCATATTGCTGCTCAGCTACTGAAGTGAAGGTGAAATTAGTTTGGAGTGGGAATTACTTATGTTAAAGAGTTTCCTACTAATTCTGTAGACAGGTTTGTAGCAAGAAAGATTGAAGAAGTTGTGGACACAGTTTTGCTTGACTCTGCAGTAGATCTGTTGGTTCTACACAATTCACGTAACACCATTATTGAGTTATTGTGTTCACTTTATGGGACAATGTCTAACGTAATGATGTCTATGTAAGGCGACTGCTTTTGGCTTGTTCAGAATGAGATTACAGGGCTGTAGCTATTGTTCAGCACATAAAATGACTCTCGCATGTTTTATTTACAAAATCCTAGACTGGTGCCCCCGAAACTTTTGGATGATTGCAGAGTTACTCAATGTCATGTTCACGAACGCAGTTGCTTTGAATCCACTGGAGTTTGGGGAACTGCACACTACAGACGGAGGCCCATTTCACATTTAGAGAAATGACGACGGGCAATGCCAAATTTTACTCTGTCATAGTATCGCTAAGTAGTTCCGCTGTAGCCAGAGTGGTAAGTCTACTAGAAGACCCACCTGCACGTGATAAATATGCCACTCTTAAAATTCACCATTTACAGACTTCTGGATTGTCGGAATCTGAGTGCACCAGTTGCCCTCCTTGCCCAGCCTGGGTGACACTAGGCCTTCAGAACCCAAACTCCAGTGGATTCAAAGCAACTGCGTTCGTGAACATGACATTGAGTAACTCTGCAATCACCATCTTTGTTTTATTTTTAAAGAAGTCTTTATGCCTGATCAAGTTCGCACAGCCCTCACTAAAATTCCTGTGAAGGAATATAGGGAACCCTGCAGCTGACTCACGACCGCAACTCCAAACCAGACAACGCTGGATCTATGTTTTTAGTACACATGCCAAGGAGTGCCAACTGCTGTGCAGTTTCAATGGTGCCAGCGCATTGGGACATGGAGGTCTGGGTTCCAGCTGCCAGGGTCGTCTATTGTTCATTATGGACACCCTTTCTGGGCGACACTGCTTGTGTGACACGGGCGCTCAAGTGAGTGTGCGGCCTGCGTCACTCATTGTTTATAAGGCAGAGAGCAACGGATCCTCGCTGAGGCCACCAACAGCAGCAGGATCTGACGTATGGGACACGACGTGTGATGCCCTGCTTCAGTGGACATCACCACACATACGACTTTTTCTTGGCTAAAGATGCTAGACCTCTGCTCAGTGCAGATTTCCTTTGTACCAAAGAACTGTGAGTAGATCTTAAGAACTGCCGGCTTGTGGACACAAAGGACTTTGGTCATTACCCTGTAAACTGCCCACAGTGACTCTGTCTAGTGACATGCACCACCACATATGAATTCACTTGTCTGCTGGGTGAATTCATACACCTCACCATGCCCACATTTCCCAGTACAGTCATAAAGCACCAAATATCCACAACTGGCCCACCAGTCCACGCCCAGACTGGACCAAGAAAAGCAGGCCATCACAAAGGCTGGGTTTGTTAACATGAAAATGTTTGACATTGTATGCAGGTTGAATAGCCATTGGGCTTCACCCCTCCACATGGTCCCTAAGCCCAAGGATGGTTGCCTTAGGGTTGACAGATGACACATCTTGTTCGTAACAGAATCTATTCTACACAATTCACAAACACCATTATTGAGTTGCTGTGTTCACTTTAAGAGACGGTGTCTGACATAGTGACATAGACGACTGCTTTTGCTTTGTTCATAATGAAAGTTATGGGCTGCGGCTGAAATATAAAACGGCTCTCGTGTTTTATTCACAAAATCCTACAGTATCTCCGCAGGACCCAACTTTTGTTTTCTTTGTTCTAAATTTGTTCTGAACGATTCATTTTTTTTGTCATTAAATTATTCCCTTCTCTCAATTTACAAAATATTCCTCGTCTTTTATCACACCTTTCTCCTACCTCTGCATTTATCTCTAGCTCTTTCCGGTTCTGAAAAAAAGGTTGTTGATTTAAAAATGTTTCTCTCCCCACAGATACTACTTGACCTGCAGAGTATATAGATCATTTCAATTTTTATTTTATATTTCCAGTCTCTGTTGTGTTTTGATTTTGGTGACATACCTGATAAATAGGGCACAGATTGTAATTTCTCTAGAACAGTAATTAACCTCTTATCTTAGCCACCATAGTAATTATAATGATGTTAACCTTTAAATATATTTACATATGCTGTGGAAATAAATTACATTTTCATTAATTCAAGGCTGTGATTGGAGAATCTGTGTAAAGTAGTCATGCGAGAAAATATACTCTGTGATATTGTGGACTACTATTACCTCAATTCACATTTATATTCAGGCATTAACTAATATTGACTTTCAGTAGCTCATAATAATTGCTGCTCTCAGCTGTAGCAGTAACTGTAACACGAAACTCAGCTGAAAATGTAATGACTTCTACACAGAATGTGACTAATTAAGCAGAGTTCCAAATACTCTTTGATGGTTATGGGGTAACATTTTCGTGGCTAGGAGCAAACCCAAGTGGGTTAGAGTTGGACAAGTACAGGAGACACATAGGAATGTGTGCCCAAGACAAAGCTACATGTCAAACTAAATTCAGCAGCAAAAGGAAATTCCATTACTGTAAATAAGATGATTTGTAAAAATGAGAAATGATTGTGTTCGGTCATTGTGCTGAACCTCTGTTACCTTGATCGAATCAATTTGCCCCGAAGTGTCACAAATAGCTACTGCCTGCAAGAAGTAAAAACAGGCATATATAGTACTCGCCAAATAGCCTACCTCTGATGTGACATTTCATAACTTTTCCATGTCAATATTCCACAGAGGAGACAATTGCTCCAATTCCTAGATGCTTCCAAACCTTAGAACTCTATTTTTAACCCAGGAGGAAGATTTGAAACAAGCATAATTCTGTATTATAGTATGCTCAGATGTTCCTTCAATAAAGATCCTACAAGGCTGACTGTATTTAACCTATTGCAGCATCACCTTCCAGCTGCACATATAAGAGATAAAAAACAAAATTCCATCAGATTTCTATATGAATTAAAATCAGGTTTTTTCTTATAACCCAATCTTCTGGAAAATAATTTGATTGTGTGTCAGCTAGTTTTTATTGCATTGATTCCTAAGGGAAGTGAATAGAATTTCAGCATCATTTGCAGGTATTTTCTTTCTGCCAGGACTTTAATGCACTCTCGTATGATTGGCCTCAAACATTGTAAATCACGGGGCACAAAAACACATTGAAGTTGAAGGCTGCCTATCTGTCATCTTTAATATAACCACACAGCATCACTCTGTCACACAAGCCTTTTTGGTATGTGTTTATTGTCTTTTTTCATTTTAGCAGGGCCCATTTCTTCCTGAACAACAATGATGTATTAATCTCTGAGGCGAAAAGCCGGAACTTCAGTGAAATACACAGAATAAAGAACAAAGTGGGTACTTACATGAAAGAGAGGGGAAAAAAACTCACACTAATCCTAATTCCATAGGGTAACAATGCAACAGTTATGCCTTAGGTCTTATTACTCCCTACACTACAGTTACAGAAATTGTTTGATGCTTTTAGTAGAATTCAATCTGTTCTGCAGCAAAGATCATTTTATGCTTTATAAAACATCGTTGGTATAAAGGCTGCTGGGTGATGTTCAATGTGGCATGCTTTAGAATTACTTTATACCAGTCCACTGTCTGAATTGTTCCCCACTCTGTGGTTTCCTCTTTCAAAAAGGGGCAATAAATGTTCATTTCATAACTTTAAGTTCTAATCTACTTTTTGAAAACCTTAATATCTGTAATCTGTCAAGTAGGAGGCCGTGTACAATTCTGATTTGATGGAGGCAGATGTGAGAGCACAGAGGAACATCTGGTGAAACTTCTGAAATGCCTGCTTCTCTGCCACTGCTACTGCGTGATCCGAAATCTCCAGAGGGGAAGGCTCCGAATCCTCGGCTTTGCCTGTTACTTGGCGGCAGGGGCCGGGATCAAAGCTCTCGGCAGAGATGGTGCTCGGTGCTTGGTGTCGGAGGGCTGGTCAGAGGCTCGAAGTTTTTGGACGGACTCAGAGTCGGACTGTGGTCAGGTGCTTCCAGGATGCTGCATCGGCAAGTTTGCGGCGCTGGAAGTTCATGGCAGGGAGAGTTTCTTCCTTCTACCATCTGCATGAGATGTTGGGGCTATCAGGACTTTGAGACTTTTTTTTATCGTGCCCATAGTCTGCTTTTATCAAATTACTGTATTGCTTTGCACTGTGGTAACTATACGTTATAATTATGTGGTTTTGTCAGTTTTAGTCTTGGTCTGTCTTGTGCTTCTGTGATATCATACCGGAGGAACATTGTATCATTTTTTAATGCATGCATTTCTAAATGACAATAAACGAGGACTGAGTGTCCTCATAATCTAATCTAATCTAATACATTATAACATCTGATAGAAGTTCAAAAGACATTGTAGAATATTGAACAGGAGAGAAAAACAAGATGCTGAAAATCCAAACAATTCTTACAATATTGAGGCACCTATTTCCGCTCTCAAGCCACAATTTGACCATTTCTACTATCATCATTTTTAATTCAAGCACATGATAGATGTTACATCTTAGTTTCCTTTTCTTATTTATTCATACTCATGATATGGGTTCTATTGGCAAAGTTACATTTAACGTTTTTCATAATTGTCCTCAATAAAGTGATTAGGCCCTAGAATTGCTGCTGCCTTTGTGGTGTCATGGTGCTGTTGGGCAGCAATTCCCAGGGAATTCACCCAAAGGGAATGAAATAATGACAATGTGTTTCCAGATCAGGGTGGTTGGTGGACCAGGAGGTGATACTCCTATGTGGTTGATGCCCCGTCCTTTCAAGGTGATAGATGTAGTGTTGCTTTTGAGGAAGATATGTGAAAATGCAAAGGTAAATCTTGGAGGTGATACATTCCAATGTGATGATCCTTCAGTGAAAGAGGAAGTAACTCCTTAGGGCAGATTATGAGACAATATGGGGGTTATGAGATCCCTGTCATGAACTAAGAGGAATCTCATAATCCTTATTTTATGAGATCAATTAAGAGGGGTTCCTTTCCTTGGATAACGTTAGTTTCTGAAGATATTATTAAGTTTTTTTTGAGCTCACTCATTCAGACCACTCTTCTTCATTTGTAGCTCTATAGGATTGAACAATTTTCCAGTTCCTGCTGGGAACCGTAAATAGGCTTTATTAATGGCATGTTGCTTATGTGATGTGTATTCCTCTGTTAATAATCACACTCAGGATACTAAGTTGAAATGCACTGCCAGATTCAAATTGAACAAATTAATATTCAAAGTACATCTTAATAATTAATTGGGAAGTGGAGTACTTTCCTTGAGGAAAGGAGGTTAATACTTAAAAGAGCTGAAGAAAGCTTTGTATCTTTACAAAGCCACAGATTAATATCAAGCTGGATTAGCTTAACTTGTCCTCATCATGAAGTTGGAAGAAGAGAGTAAAGGGTGAACTTTTGTTCAGAGGAAACACAATTGTCCTCAAAAAAAAGTTTTTTTAAAAAGTCCCAAATGAGGCTTGCTTGTTCCAATTCTGTTTCCCTTTCTGCTCAGGTCAGAATTGGAATCTATAGGCTTTGGAAATAATGGAAGCTGTTACAGGGCCTTTTCAAAGTTGGAGCTGGCTACAGTGATCTTTATTATGCTAACTGTGCTGCTTTTTGCTGGAATTAACTCATACCATGTGAAAATTCTTCTTCCTAAAATAAATGCTGCTCTAAACATATGGCCAAAGGCACAATATTTTAAAGGTGATATCTGTTTCTATTTATGCAATTCTTTAACACTTCAACTTTGAATGACTTTCAGAGTCATGGATGTTAATCTTTCTTCAAAATTTCTTTATACTATTTCATCTTCTCACTTACTTGAATTCAAAGATTCACGATTCAAAGTACATTTATGATCAAATTATGCATGCAGTATATAACTCGGAGATGAGCCTTCCCACAGACAGCCACATAACAAAGAAAGCCATGGACATTGTTCAGAGAAAAACATCAAACCCCAAACGCACAAACAAAGAACAAACTGTGCAAACGGCAAAAATTGAGTAAGAACACAGAATATAAAACATCAAACCGCAAGGTCATTGAAACAGTCCAGGACTGTTTAGTTCAGTTCAATTTAGCGCTGTGTTATTTATTGGCTGCAGGCTGCAGAGACACTCTGCCCCGATCAAACTCACATGAAATAGCAACAAAAAAAGGAGTGACCAGAGTAACCAGAAACCAGAAACACAACATAACATGAACAATTCACAAACTGCGTCAATCCCAATACTCCGGCACCATCCTCCGGTAGCATCGAGGGTGGGAGAGGGAGGGAGGGTGGGAGAGAGGGAGAGAGAGAGAGGGAGAGAGAGGAAGAGGGAGGGGGGAGAGGGAGAGGGAGAGGGAGAGGGAGAGGGAGGGGGAGGGGGGATCAAATGCAGGAAGACAGCATCTTTCGCTCTCGTCCTCGTTGATTTCAATCTTCCTCAATGCTTTAATCACGAGATCAGCAAGAAAATCACACACTTCACTCAAAACCTCAACAAACTCTCTCAGAGACAGCAAAGCTTAATTGGCTCAAACACACACCATTAAAATGTAAATTGCAGCTTCCAACAGCAGCAGAATCATTTTCATAAGAAGTAATAGAAGTAGTTTCGTGAATTGTCTGAAGAACGTTGCCTTTGGTCATGTTGCTTGCTGGTGCCATCCTCTTTAGATTTGTTTCTCAACCTGCACTGTGTGTTTGGTACAGTGATTAAAATGTAATTTATAATCTCTTTTTTCCATTTGCTATTTTGTTATCTTTGGGAACTCTTCACACTATTTGACTAATTAGCATGCCTGCTGCCCTTGATGTCAATAGATGACCCTGAATGCCCCAAATTCAAACACAACCATTGCGGTGAAAATCAATCATCAGGAGCCTCTAAGTGGTCATAAGCAGATTTTTCTTGAGTGCCATTCTTTCATCACTGACTCAGCCAATATTTAGGTAACCAAATTTCATCCCTTTTTCAGTTCTAATCCTACCCAATTTACAAGGGCTTTGCATCTGATGAATCTTAGTACCAATCAAAATAAAAGAGGAATTTTAGTTTGAGACTTCAAATTATTGTTTCAAAATGAACGTTCATCTTGTCCCTGAGAACTGTTCCAGTGCTCGTCACTGAAGGCCATTCATGTCTTTTTCTGATACTGTATCATTTCTGTTTCCTGCTTTTAACCCAAGCCAGAAAATTTCCTCAGCTCCCTTCCAAGTTCTGTCCTTTTATCAACTTCACATTATCTGCTTTCTCTTTCTTGGCTTCTCTATCTCCTTTTCTATGAGCAACACAGCTCAGTGGGTCAGGCTAGATAAAATGTCAGTTGTCCATCTCTGTCTATAGATACTGCCAGATCCACTGTATTTCACCAGCTCCTTTTTCCAGTATCCACAGTCTATTGTGTCTCCATACTGTGAGCAATATTCACCGTTAGCACACAGACTATCAGAACTGCTTTGAGTGCACTCCCACATAGTCCATTTCTTATATGGGTTCCATTCCATTCTGCCAGTGGTTTCATCTTTACATAGTTGTTCTGCTGCAACAGTTTATCCAAATGTCCTTGGAGCATCTTGCTTTTTTTAATGAGCAAGCTTTCAAATTCAATCCTGTGTTCAATAATTTCAGCTGTAGCAATAACAGCATCTGTTGGCAATAATTCTGCTCTGCGGGTTTCTTCTTCTATTTCTTAAGCAGTCACTCAGGATCAAGGAAGGCTTGCTTTGATTTTGGGATTGTGGGAAAGTAGGAACTGCAGGTTATCACAGATGGGGCAGGAGGGTAGCAGACACCAATAGGATCAACAAACTCATTCCTAAGGCCAGTGATGTTGTGGGGATGGAACTGGACTCTCTGACAGTGGTGTCTGAAATGAGGATGCTGTCTAAGTTGCATGCCATCTTGGACAATGTCTCCCATCCACTACATAATGTACTGGTTGGGCACAGGAGTACATTCAGCCAGAGACTCATTCCACCGAGATGCAACACAGAGCGTCATAGGAAGTCATTCCTGCCTGTGGCCATCAAACTTTACAACTCGTCCCTTGGAGGGTCAGACACTCTGAGCCAATAGGCTGGTCCTGGACTTATTTCCTGGCATAATTTACATATTAATATTTAACTATTTATGGTTCTATTAATATTTAATTATTTATGGTGCAACTATAACGAAAACTAATTTCCCCTGGGATCAATAAAGTATGACTATGACTATGTCCGACTTGGTGGGTGATTGGTTAATCTGTGAGGAGGTACACTCCAACAACAATTAACACTGTGCCTTCAGTGTGCTTCCAATGCATGGACTCAATGTTTGCAATACCATTCAGAATCAGATTTATTATCACTAACATGGGTTTTAAATTTTGTATTTTTAATGCTGCAGCAGGATAGTGCAATACCTAAAATATGCCATAAATTACAATAAGTATTTCATAAAAATTGAAAACATCCTTGAAACTTTTCCTTTAGCTGCCTGTGTTGACCGATCATCAATGAATCTAGGTTAGACAATTCACTATGCAAATCTTAATTAATCAAAGCCCGCACTTCATTGTCTCTGCACAAACAACAACGTAACTGTGTTGACCCTGGGCCAACAACTTAAACATGAACTCTACTGTTCACTCTGTAGCAATATCCACTCAGGCTGCTTCTCCAATTTATAACACCGAAATAGAATCTCCCATTAGCCAGGCGATCAATCCTTTCTTCTCCCAGCCCAAGGTTCTTCCTTGCAATGGTTAGTCTCCAGAGTTCTCATCACTCTGCATTTGAAGCTCCTTACTTTTAAACACTAGTTATCAGTTCAAATGTCGCGTTTCAAATTGTTAGCGCGAGGTCATCTGACTGAACTATGTCGGATTCCCATTTTGTGCCTCAGTTGACTTCTTTTGTTCTGTTCGACTCTGGTTCAAACCTGGCTAACGGGGTCACACAGAAACTGAGCTGAGATAAAGAGATTACTTCAGCAAACCTGCTATTGTACACAATACAAAGCTTATCTGAGAATGGTCTTAGGTGTAGCAGGTCAATGGAGAAACTCCCTGTGTCCACATTCAATTTTTCTGGTTAGGTTATCCCAGAGTAAGAATCAATTCCTCAAACAGTTCACAAAATGGAGTTTAAAGAGCAGATTCACAAAATGGCAGCCTCCATTCCTTCATGGCAAGAACAAAGACATCTGATTTGTCAACTTCCGTTCTCCTTGACCCATTCAAGTTCGATGTTTCCTTAAGCAGCATATTTTAATTTCCCCATCTAGTGATCTCTAGCAGCGAAGCTTGAAACACTGTTTGCATTTCAGGAGTCTGGTATAAGACATATAAATTACATGGCTTGTCCAAGCTGCCTGGGTGTAATTAAGCCTCTGTGCTGGGGATGATGAAGTTGGTTTGTTTATCTTTCCAGTGGATTTGGAGGATCTTATTTATTTTATTTTGAGATACAGCATGGTAACAGACCTTTCCGACCCAATGAGTGACAAATTTACCTACTAATCTGTGCTTCTCTGCAATGTGGTAGGAAACTGGATTACCCAGATGGTCATGGGATGAATGTACAAATTCCTTAAAGACAGTGGCAGAGTCAAACGCAGGTTGCTGGCACTTTTATAGTATTATACTAACTGCTGTGCTATTGTGTCCCACCTCCCCCCCCCAGAGGCTTTGTTTCTTTTGCTTTTAACCATGGCAACTTTCCCTTTCACAGACCTCTTCCATTCATTCCTTCTAGCCCTCACTTTTCTGCTCACTTTAAACCAGAGCTCTCAATTAAATGCTGCTTAAGGATGCACCAGTGTCTTCAAAAACATAATCCCTCACACATCTTCTGTGCATCAGGTGGGTACAGCCCTCCTGCATTAGATCACCCAATTCCCACAGCCAGAGAGGAACTCAGTTATGGAATACCCCAGCCTTTCCCACTGTTACACCCTTCCAATCCCAGATCTCCCGCATGCTGCACCTCGACTCCCCTTGCTGTGATCACCAGCAATGATTTCAGGATGAGCGAAGGAAAGAAAACCCAACCTGACCCTAGTCTGCTGACACCCAAGGTTACAGATAACAGGCCAGCTCTAGTATCTGCCATCATAATGTTAGCACAACATTCTTGTAGCTCAAGGCTTCCTGGAGTTCAATTCTGATGGCGTCTGTAAAGCGTTTGTACGTTCTCCCCGTGACTGCATGGATTTCCTCTCACAGTCCAAAGGCGTACCGGTTAGTAGGTTAATTGGTCATTGTAAATAGTCCTGTGATTAAGCTAGAATGAAATAGGTGTGTTGCTGGGCAGTGCAGCTTGTTGTGGTAGAAGTGCCTGTTTGATGCTATAGCTCTATAGAAATAAATAATTCATATGATTGGCTGGGCAGAAGGGATATTTAGGGTGGATGAAAAGGAAGAAGAAAACTAGAGATGATAATGGAAGGAGGATGGAGAAAGGGGAAAGTTGTGAGGGAGAGAGAAGAAGGAAGGACAGATGGGAAGGAAAATGGAGGATGGAAAGATGGAAATGGTGTGGAGGAGAGAAAAGGAGGAGGGAAAAGTGGGGGAAAGTTGAAAAGAGAGGGAAAGAATGAGAGACAGTAAGAGAAGAAAGAGAGATTGTGAAGAGTGATCAATGGGTGAGGGGAAGGACAAGGAAAGAGAGAAAGGAGGGAGAAAGATTCAAGGGATAAGGAGGGTGGGATGAAGGAGATGTACTCGGGGGGTGTGTAGTCGAGAAAGAGGAGAGGGGGTGTAGAGTGAATGAGGAAAGGAATAAAGAAGTTAGAGTGAGATATACAGAAGGAGGGGGAACTGCAGCGAAGGCACAACCTTTTGAGCATCAGATACCCAGACTTGACTCGTCAAAGTGAAGGTGAGGTGACTTGCTGACTACTTTTCTACCCTTGGGTCAAGGCAGTATGCTCCTGCTGTCAGCCTTTTCCCTTCTCTCGCCCCACTACTTTCAAAGGCAAATGTGTTTTCTTTTGGACCATTCAAATATATTGGTATTCTATTGCTATTTAGTGACACAATTAAAACTACCATTTACCGGTACCTCAATAACACAAAATTAACTAATTGAAATTTCACATTTCGAATTTTTGTCTGCTCTGATGAAAGCCCATTGACCCGAAACATTAACTGTTTTTCTCTTTACAAATCCAGGCTAAACTGCATTTCCAGCATTTTGTTTGCTGAATTCTGTGTGTTTTGTATCATAGATTACCCATGACTGGTTCAAGTCAATGTCCATCTGAGTGAATTTTTTGCAGATTTCAGAAGGAGGTTCTTTTAAAAAAAACTCCAAGACATCTCGTGTTAATTCCATTTGTAGAACTTAGCACTTTCAATTACAACACCTTTACCAGATGTGTCTAAATGTATTGGAGTGCTGTAAAAATGATTGAGGTAATTATCCCCCCCATCAAGGAGGAAGCCTAGTCAGACAATCAATGCATAAATCTTCACCACTTTGAGGCAACAGCCCTGCCCTCATTGCAGTGAACAGGCTTTGAAGCCGAAATGAAATCTCAATGTGAAGCATTTGTGAGTATAGATTCTCCCTGTGTGCTCTGTATTCCCAGACAGAAGGACCAAAATGGTCACCTTTACTGTGTCAACGCATGAGAATACAATAAACGATTATCTTTTATTTTCTATAACGTCCTGTGAATAGGTATCTGCAGAGAGAAATACAAATAGAATTTAATGCAGGTTAGCAATGTCCATTGTACAAACAGCAAAGCACTGTAGTCAACATCATTTGTTCAGGTACCGTTGAGGCTTTAGCTCAAAACCTTTTGACTTAGAGATAAAATTACAAGTAACATATCATCCCTGAAGAAGATGGCAGAGTTTGTCATCGGAATGTCAGCTATAATCGATACTGGTACAGTACCCAGCTTGAAGCCCAAGAAGAGTTTATTCATCACAAATGCTGCAAAAGCATTAGATCCTTTTTAAAATCACTTGTCTGATTATATTTTTGACACAAATGCATGAAATAAGAGAATTTTTTTCAACCTATTCTTCCTAGAGACAACCAGGATATGGACCGGCTGGGAAAATGGGCTGAAAGAAAATGGCTGATGGAATTTAGTGCGGGCAAATGTGAGGTCACTTTGGGAGGACAACCAGGTTAGGACTTACACAGTGAACTGTGTAAAGGCACTGAGGAGAATGCTGGAACGGAGGGATCTGAGAGAACAGATCCATAATTGCTTGAAAGCAGCATCCCAGGTAAATAGCTGGGGTTGTATAGAGAGCTTTTGACCCATAAGCCTTCATATATCAGAATATTGTACAGGAGTTTGGATGTTATGTTGACATTGTATAAGACATTGCTCAGACCAAATATGGAATATTGTGTGCAGTTTTAGTCATGTGCAGTACCTATAAGCAAGATATCAATAAAATTGAAAGGGAAAATTTGCAAAGATTTCAGCAGGACTTGAGGACCTGTGCTATACGGAGATGAGGACGAGATTAGGATTTCATTCCCTGGAGGATAGGAGAAAGTGGAGAGATTTAATAGAGGTATACAGATTTATGAGGGGTGTAGATAGGGTTAATGCAAGCAGGACTTTTCAACTGACTATAATTAGAGGTCATAGGTTAGGGGTGAAAGGTGAAATATTTAAGGGGAATCTGAGGGGGATCTTCTTCACTCAGAAGGTGGTGAGAGTCTGGAACAAGCTGCCAGAGGAAGTGATGGATGCGGGTTCAATTTCAACAGTTAAGAGAAGCTTGGATAAGAACATCGACGGGAGGAGCATGGTGATCTACGGTTCAGGTGTGGGTATGGACTAAGTGGGCTGAAAGGCCTATTTCTGTGCTGTAGTGCTCTATGACTTTGTGACGCTATAACCGAAGACCAGGTCCAAACCCTTCAGCATCCAGCATTACACAGCATTACACAGTGGCAGATTAGAACCACATTCTTGTAAAGTAGTAGCCACCAAAAGTAGAAATCAAGCAGTAACTAAACTACTGGTAGTGGATGATGTCCTCAAAGAACATTGGTAGTAGTGGGTCTTTGGGAGGTGCTGCCATGCTACTGCTAATGCTGAATGCATGTTCAATTGTTTGAGTTTGGAGGTGGGGGTGGTTATTAACTGTAGACTTAAAAGCTAAAACTGCAGCCTGGTGTCAAATCAGTATTTCATACTAATCTGCATCGGGAGAGGAGTTTCAAACTCCTGAGCGTGCTGATCACGCACAAACCTCTCATGGTTCCAGAACACATTCTACGCAATCAGGAAAGTTCTCCAGCGCCTCTGTTTTCTGAGAAGGCTGAAGACAGCTGGACTCTGCACATCTCTACCCACGTCCTTCCACAGATTCATAGTGTTGCATCCCTGCAAGGTATGGAAACTGCATTGCAGTGAACAGGAAGGCTCTATAACCGGTAGTCCAAACTGCCCAACACATTACCAGCACCATCTCGGAACCATATACCGAAAGCTGCTGGAAAAAGGCCAGTAATGTCATGAGGAACCTCACCCAACCTACTCATGGACTGCTTGTCCCATTCCCATCAGGAAGGAGGCTACATAGCATCCATGTCAGGGCCATCAAACCCAAAAGCAGTTACTTACCTCAAGCAGAAAGGCTGATCAACATCTCCACACACTAACTCACCCTTTCACATCCCTAACCTCCACAGCTTTATCATTTACTGTCAGAGTCACCTTACGTGCTTAGCGTTACTTTATGGACATGTCATCAATCTATGTATGTAAGCTACCTTATGTATTTATATTTATTGCCTTTTTTTATTATTGTGTTCTTTATCTTATTTTGTTTCTCTTTGTGCTGCATGGGATCTGGAGTGACAATTATTTTGTTCTCCTTTACACTTGTAAACGACATTAAGCAATCTTGAATCCTGAATCTGCCTACTCTGCATACTTCAGGCGATGCTCGTGTTGCTTTCATTCATGGCCTTACAAATGGTTCAAATAGTGCAATTGGCAATACAAACGTAATCAGCATTGTATAGTGAGTGCACTGAACAGGCTCATAACCTCAGAATCTGAATCTGAATCACTTCATTGCCAGTATGTAAAACGTACCAGAATTAATTGTGCCAAGCATAAAACACAGGGCAATACCAGAACAGACAACACAATAGCAACCAACAACTTACAAAACATTAGTGCAAGCAACCATGAGCAGTCAACAGAATGAGCAATCATTAGATGAATGGTCACATGCACGAATCTCAATAATCAAACTTAAATAAATGTATCAACACAACAAGGAGAGCATGAAAGACCATCTAATGGGTGATATTCAGGGACAGTTACACCTGAGTGAGTGAGTTTTGTTGAGAAGCTGGATAGCTATGGGAAAGAACCTTCTGAGATGACGTGTGGTCCTGGTGATGCTGGACTTTAGTGTCTCCCTGATGACAATTTGGTAAATAGGTGACTTCAAGGGTGGGTGGAATCAGCAGTTAATTTTCCCAACTCTTTCCTTTCCTCTGGAGATGAACAGACCTTTTAATGTTGATAGCTGACTGCCAATCATCTTCTCTGCTGAGTGGGCCACTTGCTGTAAACTGGATTAGGAGAGGGAGGAAGTGGTGGGAAACCAAACAATGATAAAAGTGGTCACAGCACTCTCAATGATGGCTGTGTGAAAATCCTTCACGTCTACAGACTGGAAAATGTAAAGCACAAGAATCTCGAACAAGGTATAGCTTATTCAAGGGTTCTTAACTGACTGCCCCTACAATAATACAAGAAGCAGTTACTCACACAATTACTCAGATCTTGCAGTCAAAAGTATTGTTCATGATAAATATTGCACATACTGCGGCCACATTTGAATTAAATATCGGACCCAGGCATTAATTATCGACCCTGCAGAGCTGAGTTTTGCAGTCACTGGGTCTGTAATAGACCGGCACAGAAAAGGGTTAATTATGGCAAAGGCACAAGTACTGTGAATGAAATGAATTATGAGGGAATCCGCTCGTTTAACATTGTTTTCCAGCAGCGTAAATTTCAACTTCTATTTGTCATACTGGATAATGCATTTCTTAAGCCTAATTACTGGCTTGTGGTTGTTTGTAAGGAAATGGTTGAATGGTTAGAACAGATGGTTTTTGTCTGAGCATAAGGAAGTGAAATTTATGGTTACAAAGCAATGAGAATACTTTGTTGGGCAAGTGAGCAGGATGTATCTCTGTAATGCAATCTTTCACTTCTTGATGAAATAAGCAGGCTTGCTGAGCGAGGAATCCGGAGAATCAGGCTTGAAGTTAGAATATGCACATTATCAGAAGAGGGACTTTTGTGAAGGGAGTATTCTGTACAACAGGATAACTTGTACATAATGAGATAAAGTATAACCCAAATTCAGCAAAAGAGGACCATTGTCTCAAATAGTACATGCTTTCTTCCTTTAAATTTACATCATGTCTGGGAGAAAAAATAGGTTGATTCTGGGGCAAGTATGCTAAGAAATAGAGTTAAGAGAGATGGATCCTGTGACCAGCTGGACAGCTGTGATGTAGCATTTACGTAATAAAGACATTGGCAGGTTGTGTCCCAGGGTAAATGTAATTATGGGATCCTGTAATTTAAAATTGCCACATAGCAGACTGTAGAGCAATATTGTCTTACAGACCAGTGTGTGTGTTTCTGGTAGACTGGAAGTTGGAGATAAATAAAGATTATATTGATCTTTTTAAAGTATGCAGATATACAAACTGTGATTCACTGGTTCTAATCTCAAATATAATTAAGGACGCAATGCTTGATTACCCAACATTCAGAGAAGAATCCAGCCACTGCTTGGCATAAATTAGTATACTTAGTCAGGAGATGCTAAAGGAATGCTTGGTATAAGAAGATTAGAGATTTACATTTTTTGCAGCAACTGAGGCTGGATATGGTTACAATTCAATGGACATTGGATTAGGGTTAGAAATTTTAGGCTTGGCACAAGTACAGCAAAACTAACTTGGAAGTGTTCATGCAACACACATCAAAGTTGCTGTGCAACTTTTATGTGTGTTGCTTGAATTTCCAGTATCTGCAGGATTCCTGTTGGTTGGAAGTGTTCATGATCATTCTGCAATCCCAGAGTGAAAATGGCTTCGCATTTACCATAAAGAGATTTATTATTCATCTGCGGATTGTGGGTATCAGTGATAAAGATTCATCCCCAAACACTCAGCCCTCTCTTATAGGTAGGCACACCACTTTGGCGACGGGCCCAGCTAACTTTTTTTAGTAATAGTGACCCTTAGGACCTTATTAGCAGAATACTCAGTAATGGTAATGCTGATGAATGCAGAGGGGAGATGCTTAGACTGCCTGTTGGTGAAGATATTCATTGCCTGGCATTTCTCTGCCATGAATATTCCGAATCAGAGTCCGAACGAGAATCAGACTGTTAGTGCTAACTCTAATTGTATTACAGCATAAACCATTCCTTGTCGTTTAACAAGTCAAGCCTGGTAGATCAAAGTTCAAAGTTCAAAGTGAAATTTACTATCCAAGTACCTACATGTCACCACATACAACCCGGAGATTCTTTTTCTGCAGGCATACTTAGCAAATCTATAGAACAGTAACTGTAAACTGTAAACGACAGGTGCTGTTAACTGTGAACAAACAGTGCAAATGCAGATGTAAATAAATAGCAATAAATAACGAGCATGAAATAACAACATAACAGAGTCCTTAAATGAATGTAGGTATTACCCTTTGTTCAAGAACCTGATGGCTGAATTGTAGTAAATGTTCTGGTGGTGTGAGTCTTGAGGCTCTTGTACCTTCTACCTGATGGCAGCAGTGAGAAAAAAGCATGGCCTGGGTGGTGAGGATCATTGATGATAGATCTACAGCAACGTTTCATGTAGATGTGCTCAATGGTTGGAAGGGTTTTACCCGTGACGTACTGTGTGAAATCCTCTAGCTTTTGTAGGGTTTTCCACTCAAAAGCATTGGTGTTCCTATATCATGCTGTAATACAGCTAGTCAGCGCACTTTTCACCACACATCTATAAAAGTTCACCAAGGTTTTCGATGACATGCCGAACCTCCGCAGACTCCCGAGGAAGTAGAGGTGCTGTCGTGCTTTCTTCCCAATAATATTTACATGATGAGTGCAGGGCAGGCCCTCTGAAATGGTGACACCAAGGAATTTAAAGTTACTGGCCCTCTCCACCTCTGATCCTCTGAAGATTACTGGCTCATGGACCTCTGGTTTCCCTCTCCTGAAGTCTACGATCAGTTCCTTGGTCATATTGACATTGAGTGAGAGGTTGCTGTTATTATACTACTCAGCTAAGTTTTCAGTCTCCCTCCTGTATGTTGATTCATAACCCTTTTGGTATAGCCCACAACGGTGGTGTCATCAGCAAACATATTGGAGCTGTGCTTAGCTACACAGGCGTAGGTATAAAACAAGTAGAGCAGGAATCTAAGCAGACACCCCTGCCGTGCTCCAGTGCTGACAGAGATTGTGGAGGAGATGTTTTTGCCAATCTGATCTGAATGGGGTCCACAAGTGGGAAAATCCAGGATCCATCCAAGATTTGCTACATGGAGCCAGATACTACTTCATTATCTGATTATTTGCAATGGCCAATGCCACTATTAATGATGGACCAATGCCACCATTAATGATTGAGGATGATGAAATGGAATAAGTTTGGGTCTAGGAAACTATCCTAGGGGACATCTATAGTGATGATGGCTTAGAGCTGAAGTGAAAGGACCACAATAATTCTTTTTCATTGTGCTACCTGATTAAGCACTATCCCAAATTCAAAGTTCTCACCTTTGGGTTCTAATCTCTCCCCGGCCTCAACTCTAGGTAACATAGTAATATTCTCCAGCCCTGGCACTAATACTCCTCGCAATCACCAGGTCTCTGCTTTTCACTAACCCACCTTTAGTAGACACATATTTAACTATCACTGCTTGCTTAGAAATTTCAGTTGGCAATTAAGAATGAAATTCTTCTGTGCCTTGAGTCACATAGAGATGAGGAGGGCATTGGTGCAATGAATGGGTTTTTTTACATAATCATGGAAACACATCACTATTAACAATATACTTTTATTCCAGTCTTATTTTGTGAATTGTACTGAATGGATTTGAATTGGTTTCTGTTCAAACTCCGGATTTCACAATTTCAAACTTTTGGAACTCCAGATCACTAGACCTATAACATTACCAGAGGAACACACAACAAAGTGCTACAGGACTTCATTAGCTCAGACAACAACTATGCAAATGAATAAGGGTCGACGTTTCGGGCTGAGACACTTCATCAGAACTAATTACTCCGTTACTTAGATAATGCTAGCAAAAGTAACTGCAGAAAAGTTTTTAAAAATTTCTTTACATTTACTGATTTTACTTGAAGGTAATAGGATATGTGAAGCAGGGTAGTGTTTCTGGGACCTGACTTTTAATTCTGAGGTCATGAGTTCACAGCAAGCCTGGAATTCAAATTCAATAAATCTGTTAATATTAATGTCAGTAGGGAAAAGAATGACATTGAAAAGCAGAATCTTATTCATTAAAACCTTATAGGAAAAGGAAGCTACCCACACTTCTAGTTCACCCTATCTGCAAGACCAGACCCAAAGTAAATGACTGGTTCTTAATGATTTCTGAAATGGCATAATAGGTCACAGAAATGTAAAATCATTTTCACAGAAGGGACAATAGTCCCTTGAAGTAACGAAGGAAGGTTAATATATGTGAACTGATAGTATTTCCACCTAATAAGAATAGAGATATTTATGCTACATAATGGAAGATGTGATGGTTTTGTAAAATTAGGAAGTAACATTTGAGGTGTTTAGGATGAAATATTATGACCCGGTAATTATTTTTCCTTTGATAAGATAAAAATTCTTTACTATTGTGGGAAGTAAACAAAACTTTTTGCAAGTTTAAGTGAATTCTTTGTCCCAAACAACTTTTCAACTCTTGTCTGAAAATGTTTGGAACATGGGGACAATATAGCAATAGATTTAGGGATTCCGTCTTGCAAATTACAAATAATATACGAGTAAGCATAAAAGGGACAAGAAAGAATAATAGCAGGTGCAAAGTTAAATATGTTCATGGTATATTATGGTATTATTTTATGTTACTCTTATTATGTAACTTAAAAGTGAGTAAAAATTAAAATTAATTATCTGTTTATTGGTATATAAATACAACACAAATTTCCATATTTGAAAGTTGGATCCAAATAATATTAGAAAGTAACTAGGACCTACCTGTCTTAAATTGTAAAATGATAAATGTTATCATTAGTTGCTAACATGAAAAAATCAGTCACTAATTATGCCAACAAAAGCACAGGGGTAGAAATAAGTGGCCAATAGTCTCACGTGTATTAAGTGCCAGTAATCAAAATCAAAGTTTTAGTGAAGTAAGGGTAAGGTCTAATTAGATTGTTCTATTTTATAGGTCTCCTTGTGGTAATGATACGTATCAGGATACAGATCGTAATTTGTCTTAACGCCTTGAAATTGTTTATCCCTTAAGGAAGTGAAGTTCACTTCTACGATTATTTTCATTAAGTTCAATTGTATATTGATTTGTAAATCTATTTTGTCAGGGCTAACTGAATTATACAATACATTACTGAAGCTTAACATTTGTATTAATCTAAACAGTGAGGAATTTTGTGTTTTTTAATCTAAAACTGGAGTGCGTCAGGTGGAAATCCTTCAAAATTAAAATGTACACTGCATGGTTTCTTAAAACAGAGCTTCTAACAGTATGTGTAATACAGCATAAATAAACATTTGGTGATTGAATATTCATAACTTGATGTAGTGAGAACACATTTATGATTTCACTTTTACATGTTTTAATCAACCTAGTGAAATTTGTTCCCTTTTTGTTTATGTCCCAATAACTTTGTGATGTGATTGCCGTTCATGAAACAATTTTTTCAGATACTTGAAGAAACACATTCCACTTAATATCTACAATCTAAATAATTAGAAGTAAAAATTTAGTTAGTACAAAAGTTAGAATCCTGGCTTTCCCCAATGTTTCTTTCCGGCAAAATTGCAATGTTTAGAAAATAATATTATAAAACACAAACACAATAAGATGCTTAAATCAAGAAATTAGAACAAGGCACAAGTTTATTAGTGAACAACTCAGTCGAAATAGCCTCATTAATGTACAATATGTCCCAGGTGCTTCACAGGAACGTAATCCAGCAAGATCTGGCACCATGCCACATAAGGACATATCAGCCTAGAGGGTCAAAAGTTTGCTCTGCCTTGAAAGGATGTTTCATGAAAGTAAAGGAGAGTGGAGAAATAGAGTTAAGGATGAGTGTCGTCCTTGGTAGCATAAGAATCAGATATCAATGGTGGAGGGATTAAAATTGAGAATAATCAGGAGGTTAAAGCCACACATTACAGATGGATATAGAGCTCAGCACCAACACCTCAGCTTTTAGAACATGGAAAGTCAGCCAGGAGGGTACAAAAGTCCAGAGATAATAAAGACAGGAAGAAGGCTTCAGCAGCAGCTGAGTTCACGCAGAGGATTTGAGGTGGAAGTGGATGGGATTTGTTTGTCACTGGTCCTGTGGTTTACGTGATTGGGTAATCTCAGCTGGGGCTGTGTAGGAGCAGCAGTAATGACTTTGCACTCTTCCGATATAAAAAAAAGTTTCCCCTCCTGCCCCCATCATGGTGAAGTGAACCCTGTGAAAATGGGAACACTGACCCAGGCAAAAGTCAGAAGCTTTGCAGGTTAAATAAATGACTGAAAACAGAGTTACTGTCTGTCTTCAATATATGACAGGCAGCTGGAAGTAAAACAGAAAGAGAGAAACAGACTGATTGACAGTGATCAGCTACCCAGAATAATAAAAATGTTGATCCACAACTTAAGCTGCAAGAGAAAGCGGAAAGCAATGTGTAAAATTTTGCACACAAGCTCAGTCTAATGAAATTGCATCACAGTTATTACAAATGTTCTATAAACATATAAATATGAAGCGATTGCTAGCTCCAGTAGTTGACTGTAACATTCCTATGCTATGAAGAAGAGCTCAGGACCTTGATTCTTGATTTGATTTCCATTCCAACTCCATCCACCCCCTCACTTGGGAGGAAGCAAACGTCATCAGGAGATCAGTAATTTGAAGCTCTTGACAGATGATACAAATTGCATTGATAGAAAGTGCTAAACAGTACAGGGGCTGGAATTCCTGGCCTTCTCTGTAGAGGAATGTCACCACACAGAGCCAGGAAGGGAAAAGATCTTGATGTAACAGATATATATAGTGGCATGCAAAAGTTTGGTCACCCCGGTCAAAATTTCTGTTACTGTGAATAGCTAAGTGAGTAAATAGGTTAAGTGAACTCGGCCTTTTCTCCTTGGAGCAACGGAGGATGAGAGGTGACCTGATAGAGATGTATAAGATGACGAGAGCCATTGATCGTGTGGATAGTCAGAGGCTTTCTCCCAGGGCTGAAATGGTTGCCACAAGAGGACACAGGTTTAAGGTGCTGGGGAGTAGGTACAGAGGAGGTGTCAGGGGTAAGTTTTTTTCACTCAGAGAGTGGTGAGTGCGTGGAATGGGCTGCTGGCAACTATGGTGGAGGTGGATATGATAGGGTCTTTAAAGAGACTTTTAGATAGGTACATGGAGCTAAGTAAAACAGAGAGCTATAAGTAAGCCTAGTAATTTCTAAGGTAGGGACATGTTCGGCACAGCTTTGTGGGCCGAAGGGCCTGTATTGTGCTGTAGGTTTTCTATGTTTTTATGTTTCTAAAAGATGAATTGATTTCCAAAAGGCATAAAGTTAAAGATGACACATTTCTTTAATATCTTAAGCAAGAAAACTTCTTTATTTCCATCTTTTACAGTTTCAAAATAACAAAAAAGGAAAAGGGCCCGAAGCAAAAGTTTGGGCACCCTGCATGTTCAGTATTTAGTATCACCCCCTTTGGCAAGTATCACAGCTTGTAAATGCTTTTTGTAGCCAGCTAAGAGTCTTTCAATTCTTATTTGAGGGAATTTCACCCATTCTTCCTTGCAAAAGGCTTCTAGTTCTGTGAGATTCTTGGGCTGTCTTGCATGCACTGCTCTCTTGAGGTCTATCCACAGATTTTCAATGATGTTTAGGTCAGGGGTCTGTGAGGACCATAGCAAAACCTTCAGCTTGCGCCTCTTGAGGTAGTCCATTGTAGATTTTAAGGTGTGCTTAGGATCATTATCCTGTTGTAGAAGCCATTCTCTTTTCATCTTTGGCTTTTTTGCAGACGGTGTGCTGTTTCCTTCCAGAATTTGCTGGTATTTAATTGAATTTATTCTTCCCTCTATCAGTAAATGTTCATCGTGCCACTGGCTGCAACATAAGCCCAAAGCATGATTGATCCACCCCTGTGCTTAACAGTTGGAGAGAGTTCTTTTCATGAAATTCTGCGCCCTTTTTTCTCCAAACATACCTTTGCTCATTGCACCCAAAAAGTTCCATTCAAAAGGTTCAAAGCAACATCTAAACAAACCTGATGCATTTTGGAAACATATCCTGTGGACTGATGAAGTTAAAATAGAACTTTTTGTTGTGGTGGGAGATTTTAATTTCCCAAATATTGATTGTTATCTCCCTAGAGTGAGTGGTTTAGAAGGGGTGGAATTTGTTAGGTGTGTTCAGGAAGGTTTCTTGACATAATATGTAGATAACCCTACAAGAGGAGAGGCTGTACTTGATCTGGTATTGGGAAATGAACCTGGTCAGTTGTCAGGTCTCTCAGTGGGAGAGCATTTTGGAGATAGTGATCACAATTCTATCTCCTTTACCATAGCATTGGAGAGGGATAGGAACAGACAAGTTAGGGAAATGTTTAATTGGAGTAAGGAGAAATATAAGGCTATCAGGCAGGAACTTGGAAGCATAAATTGGAAACTGATGTTCTCAGGGAAATGAGCGGAAGAAATGTGGCAAATGTTCAGGGGATATTTGCGTGGTGTTCTGCATAGCTATGTTCCAATGAGACAGGGAAAGGATGGTAGGGTACAGGAACCGTGGTGTACAAAGGCTGTTGTAAATCTAGTCAAGAAGAAAAGTAGAACTTACGAAAGATTCAAAAAACGAGGTAATGGTAGAGATCTAGAAGATTATAAGGCTAGCAGGAAGGCACTTAAGAATGAAATTAGGAGAGACAGAAGGGGCCATGAGAAGGCCTTGGCGAACAGGATTAAGGAAAACCCTAAGGCATTCTACAAGTATGTGAAGAGCAAGAGGATAAGATGTGAGAGAATAGGACCAGTCAAGTGTGACAATGGAAAAGTGTGTGTGGAACCGGAGGAGATAGCGGAGGTACTTAATGAATACCTTGCTTCAGTGTTCACTATGGAAAAGGATCTTGGCGATTGTAGGGATGACTTGCCGTCGACTGAAAAGCTTGAGCATGTAGATATTAAGGAGGAGGATGTGCTGGAGCTTTTGGGAAGCTTCAAGTTGGATAAGTCACGGGGAATAGTCAGCATGGCTTTGTCAAAGGTAGGTGGTGCCTTACGAACCTGATTGAATTTTTTGATAATATGACTGAACAAATTGATGAAGGTAGAACCGTAGATGTAGTGTATATGGATTTCAGCAAGGCACTTGATAAGGTACCCTATGCAAGGCTTATTGAGAAAGTAAGGAGGCATGGGATCCAAGGAGACATTGCTTTGTGGATCCAAAACTGGCTTGGCCACAGAAGGCAAAGAGTGTTTGTAGATGGGTCATATTTTGCATTGAGGTCAGTGACTAGTGGTTGCCTCAGGGATCTGTTCTGGGGCCCCTAATCTTTGTGATTTTTATAAATGACCTGGATGAGGAAGAGGAGGGATGGGTTAGTAAATTTGCTGATGACACAAAGGTTGGGGGTGTTGTGAATAGTGTGGAGGGCTGTCAGAGGTTACAGCGGGACATTTATAGGTTGCAAAGCTGGGCTGAGAAGTGGCAGATGGAGTTTAACCCAGATAAGTGTGAGGTGGTTCATTTTGGTAGCTCAAATATGATGGCAGAACACAGCATTACTGGTAAGACTTTTGGCAGTGTGGAGGATCAGAGGGATCTTGGGGTCTGAGTCCATAGGACACAGTTGAGGCCAGTTCATTGGCTATAGTTAAGAGGGAGTTAGATATGGCCCTTGTGGCTAAAGGGATCAGGGGGTATGGAGAGAAGGCAGGTACAGGGTTCTGAGTTGGATGATCAGCCATGATCGTACTGAATGGCGGTGCAGGCTCAAAGAGCCGAATGGCCTACTCCTGCACCTATTTTCTATGTTTCTATGTTTCTATGACACTCAAAGCTGCTACGCAGGTTGACTCTGTGGTTAAAGTATATGGTGCATTGGCCTTCATCAACCGTGGGACTGAGTTTAGGAGCCAAAAGGTAATGTTGCAGCTATATGGGACCCTGCTCAGACCCCTCTTGGAGTACTGTGCTCAGTTCTTCACTGCAGGAAGGACATGGAAACCATAGAAAGGATGCAGAGGAGATTTACAAGGATGTTGCCTGGATTGGGGAGCATGCCTTATGAGAATAGGTTGAGTGAACTCGGCCTTTTCTCCTTGGAGCGATGGAGGATGAGAGGTGATTTGATAGAAGAGTACAAGATAATGAGAGGCATTGATCATGTGGATAGTCAGAGGCTTTTTTCCAGGGCTGAAATGGCTAGCACGAGAAGGCATAGTTCTATGGTGCTTGGAAATAGGTACAGAGGGGATGTCAGGGGTGAGTTTTTTACCTAGAGAGCGGTGAGTCTGTGGAATGGGCTGCCAGTGATGGTGGTGGGGGCAGAAACGATAGGGTCTTTTAAGAAGCTCCTGGATAGGTATATGGAGCTTAGTAAAATAGAAGGCTATGGGTAAGCCTAGGTTGTTCTAAGGTAAGGACTTGTTCGGCACAGCTTTGTGGGCTGAAGGGCCTGTAATGTGCTGTAGATTTTCTGTATTTCTATGTTTCTATAATAGATATAGAAACATCAAAGGAAGGATACATACTGCTGCTTAACTTCCCTACAGACCTATTTTATTGCACACAGTAAAATTAACAAACTCTACTGGTGTGAGAAGCAGGATCCTTCCATTTATGATGCTATCCACTTCTGTTACCCTAATCTGGTTATTCAAGAAACAGCAGCTTTAGAAAGATAACAAGGAATACATCTTTAGTGACTGATGCCTGAAGAAGCAATCTACAGATAGTGGGGGATAAAATGAACTACATAGTCCCAAGGCAACAGAAAACAAGAGAGATTAGAGTCTTTATTTTTAAAGAGCTGCTAAATCTTGTTGCACTAGAATTGGTGTTCTATGTCAGATAACATGTTTATAAAAAGTACTGATATGACAAATCTTATGATCAGAGACTGAAACAGTTTGAAGAGTTATGAACACAAAATGCTGGAGGAACTCAGCAGGCCAGGCTGCATCTATGGAAAAGAGGAAAACAGTCGACATTTCAGACCAAGACCCTTCATTAGGGCATTTTCCAGCACCCGCAGATTTTCCCTTCTTTGTGAAAGTTTATGAACATCAACGTTGAAATAATTTATCTCGAACTTGAAATGGTTTAAAAGTTGCTCTAAAAGCTGCTCTAAAAGCTTCACAAGTATCTCCACTGAAGGAACTACATACTGTAATTCTATCTGATTCACGTCCTTTCTTCACAGATGAAATTAAAATCAGTTACACTGCATTCATTGAAATATGGAGAAGCACTACACTGTCTCTATAATAAATGCATTTTGTGTAACTTAGCTAAATTCTTTAATAAGGATTGTATTTTCCACATGCATTCACTTCTACCTCCCCCACAGCTGACAGCTTTCAAACTATCCAAGCACTTAACCCTTTTTTTCCTTTCTAAGATCTTCAGCTGCATGCCAATGATTTTTTGGACACCCCCCCCCCACCACCTCTCCTTTTGAGACAGTTGTCATACATCTCCGTCTCCAAGTGCAAAGTCAGATGACTTCAGATCAAATCTCCATGACAACTACAAGACATACAAGACTGAAAAAAAGAGGTATTTTTACAACATTAACGGGTTTCTAAGAATCCTTGTATATCTATGGGTTGACAAATCTAATTCCCACAAACAATTTCCAGCACTTTTCTCCACTGGACAATTATTTGCCACTGAAGCACATACAACATTTTCCTTTGCTGAAGAAATATTGTGAACCTCTGAATTAATTAAGTTTTCATATCTTGCTTTGGCAGGCATCTGGATGACCCCCGAACTGCCTTGATGGCAAAGCAGATGCAATCTTAAAGCATGATTGTCTAACTCTCCCCCACTATTCTGATATTTTTAATTGCGCATTTATAAAATTCGGGAAAGGTAATCTCACCCCAACTGTGATAAATTTCAGTAATACATTAGCATGCCAAAAGAGAATGATAATTAGGTAGCACCTGATTCATATGTAACATGAGAGAGAGTTGAATGTAAAATCTGAATGATTATTTTAAGTTTTGTTGTTGTTCTTCTCCGCACCGTTTGGCGTATCAGGCAGCAGCCTTTCCGTTTCTTTAGCATTTGTCTGTTTTTTACAAGGCTGCGTTGATAGCTCAGTGCTCACATCAGCACAGATAGAAAGCATGCAAGTAGCCGTCCCGATTCAAACCCGAGACCGCTCATCTTAAAGTCTGGTGCACATGCTACTGCCAGCATCTTAAGTATTAGTGTAGAAAAAAAACACACTATAAATCTGTGATTTCTGAAGTGGGTTTCTATGAGTAGGTAATGTAGTGTATTAGTACAAAAAATTCTCTTTAGTTTTAGGGAGAACAGTTTCTAAAAAGAATAAAGTACTCCCTTGCAGATAATTGGATCATTAAACTTGCTTTGGTTTACAAGGAGCTCACTTGGTTTATTGGGTGGAAGCCATCTGCAAGCTAAGTAATCATCTCAGTTATGTTTCCCAATTGTCCCCGTAGTTCTGCAGGGTTCTCTGTCTCAAATGCCTAAAAGTGGCCTCTGGACTGGACTATGGAGAACATTACTATTTAGTATGAGAAACAATCATACTAGACTTCAAATGCATGCTGACAGCAGAAATATTCAACAGGTCAGGTAGCAACTGTGGAGAGAGAAACAGTTAGTGTTTTTGATCGATGATCTTTTATTTCAATTAGAAAATGAGAAAAAGTACACTTTAAGTTATAAAGAGGAGAAGAAGAGTGAGGGAAATACTAGATGTGTTCGTGATCTGAGGAGACCAAGGACATCTAGCTGGCTCAATGTTTTCAGTGCTGTCTAGTTAATAGATGAGAGAAGTTAGAGAGACAGAGAAGCAGACAGATAGAGAGAACATACTGAAACAATAAGGTGCAGCCTCTAGATATCTGAAGCATATTTTCATTTGTTTCCTAACATTACCAAAGTCCATCCAAATGTCCCAATAAAAAGAAAATAAAGTTTTAAAAAGAGAAATCTTCATTAGTTGCTGCCAATTTATTTCATAAAAAAGGTACAGCAAATCTCAGCAGGCTAGGCACCATCTACGGCAAAGAGTACAATCGACATTTTGGACTGAGACCCTTCATCGGAACTGGAGAAAACAGATTGAGGAGTCAGTGTAAGAAGGTTGGGGGAGAGGCGGAAGAAACATAAGGTGAAACAGGGAGGGGAGGGGTGAAGTAAAGAACTGCAAAGTTATTTGGTGAAAGAGGTACAGGGCTCGGGAAGGGGAAATCTGATAGGAGAAGACAGAAGACCACGGACTAAAGGGAAGGGGAGGAGCACCAGAGGGAGGTGATGGACAGGTAAGGAGATAAAGTGAGAGAGGAAAATGGAAATGAGGAATGGTGAAGGACTTTGGAGGGGGGCCATTACTGGAAGTTTGAGGAATCAATGTCCATGCCATCAGGTTGGAGGCTACTCAAGCGGAATGTAAGATGTTGCTCTTCCAACTTGAGTGTAGCCTCATCGCAAAGGTAGAGGAGGCCATGGACTGACATGTCGGAATTGGAATGGGAAATGGAATTAAAATGGGTGGCAGATACTGCTTTTTCTGTTGTAAGTACTCAGCGAAACAGTCTCCGAATCTACATTGGGTCTCACTGATATACATGAGGCCACACCAGGAGCACCAGATACAGTAGATGACCCCAACAGGCTCGCAGGTGAAGTCTGTTCAGGGCCCTGAATGACAGTGATCCCCTTACAAGGAAAAGTGCCAGGAGGGAGATCAGTGGGGAGGGACAAATGGGCAGGGGGTCACATAAGGAGAGATCCCTGCGGAAAGCAGAAAGTGGGGGTGGGGGGGACGTAAAGGTGCTTGGTGGGGGGATCCTGTTGGAGATGGTGGAAGTTGCAGAGAATTATGTGCTGGACACAGAGGCTGGTGGGGTGGTAGGGGAGGACAAGAGGAAACCTATCCGTGGTGAGGTGGTAGGAGGATGGGGTGAGGGCAGACATGCTCAAAATGGAGGCGATGTGGTTGAGGGCAGCATTGATAGTGGAGGGAAGGAAGCCTCTCTCTTTCTTCCATGGCCTTAATCCCTCTTCTATCAGATTTTCCCTTCTCCAGCCTTGTATCTCTTTCACCAATCAACTTCCCAGCTCTTTACTTCACCCCTCCCCCTCTGGGTTTCACCTATCACTTCATGTTTCTTCCTCCCCTCACTCCACCTTCTTACTCTGACTCCTCATCTTTTTTTCTCCAGTCCTGATGAAGGGTCTTGGCCTGAAACGTCGACTGTACTCTTTTCCATAGATGCTGCCTCAACTGCCAAGTTCCTCCAGCACTTTATGTATGTTGCTTGGATTTCCAGCCCATGCAGATTTTCTTGTTTGTAAAGCAGACCTTATTCGTTTTAAGTAATATCCAGAATAACTTGAACAGAAGTTGGAACAATGATTGAACATTCAAAGCTCTTAGAAATATATGAATTAATGTCAATTGTATCTGCATGCCTTCAATTCATTTATCTTGGTCTCGGCTTACTGTGGTTTAGCTTCTATGAGCCAGAATTACAAGGAAGTGTGTACAATCATTTCTAGTTAAACATGGCAATAGAACTTCAAGTTGTCTCATCTCTTCATCAAACGTGCGTGCACAACTGTCATTTCATTAGATTTTAACAGAATCATTGGGTAATTTGAAATTCAAACAGCTGCTTCCACACTGCACTGAGTGAAAAATTAAATATTCTGCATTGTGATTCATTCATGAAATGATTTGTTAGATCTACTTCAGATGAATCACATTCTTTTCTTTAAGTTAGAGCTAGCTTTTACGTTGAAAACTTAACAGGAGTCACTTGTGATGTTATGACTGTGAATAAGTCAAGTCCGCAGAAAAATGTTTCGTTTTTGGGAGGTGGGGATAGGGCAATAGACTTTAACTCTCCCAATCATGACGCCGGAAGATGTGCAACTGTTAAAATGGAACATTCCATTTTATTCGTTAGATTAGATTAGATTATGAGGACACACAGTCCTCGTTTATTGTCATTTAAAAATGCATGCATTAAGAAATGAGACAATGTTCCTCCAGAGTGATCTCACAAAAAAAACAGGACAAACCAAAGACTAACACTGACAAAACCACATAATTATAACATATAGTTACAGCAGTGCGAAACAATACTGTAATTTGATAAAGAGCAGACCATGAGCACAGTAAAAAAAAGTCTCAAAATTCCGATCAACTCCCGATAGTCCCGAAAGCAGGCGGCAGAAGGGAGAAACTCTCCCTGCCATAAACTTCCAGGCGCCGACAACTTGCCGATGCATTGAAGCACCCAATCACAGCCGACTCTGAGTCTGTCCGAAAACTTCGAGCCTCTGACCAGCCCCTCCGATACTGCCTCCCGAGCACCATCCTCTGCCAAGCGCTTTGACCGTGCCCCGGCCACTGAGCAAGAAGCAAAGCCGAGGACTCGGGGCCTTCTCCTCCAGAGATTCTGGATCACACAGTAGCAGTGGCAGCGAAGCAGGCATTTCAGAAGTTTCTCCAGATGTTCCTCCGTGCTCTCATGTCTGTCTCCTTCAAATCAGGATTGTGCACAGCACCCTACTTGGCAGATAACAGATATCATTCACCGGAGTGGCTGCTGCGCGCTGCGTCACGCCGCCATCTTCTCCTCCTCCAAAAAAAAAATTTCCCAGCAATCTGCAATTTTAACATCACAAGCTTCAAAGGCATATAGGGCTCTTGTTACCGTGGTGGGAATTTTAATTTTGTATGTAAACTGAGATCTCATAATTTAGTTTATTCATGTTTCAGAAGTCAGGAATCATTCACAAGTCCACATTTACTACCCATCCCTAATTCCCCTTAAGAAGATGTTAGTGAAGCAAATTTTAACCTGTAGCAGTCTTTCTGAGGAAGGAATTTCCACATTACTAGTGAAGAGGGAGTTCCAGAATTTAGACCCAATCTTGAGGGAAAAAAATGCTGTACGTTTCCAAACCAGAATGGTATGTCACTTGTGGGTGCTGATGCAAAATTACAGAACTCATATCACAGTAAGTAAATATCCTTTAAACATTAGATAGTTGTCATTATTCAAAAATAATTATAGGGAAATATAAGTGTAAGTCACTTTTGAACTTAAATGCACTTTTTCTTTAAATATATCAATTTACCTCAGCTCTATGAATTGCTGGCACGATCAGCATTTACTTCCCTTCCCTAACAGCCCTTGAGAAGGTGGGAGCAATCTTTATTATAGTCATTACATTATACAGCCTTACTGGTCCATAATGACCAAGAAGCCCCATCTGAGATATTCCCATTTGTCAGTGTTTGGCCAATAAGTTTTAAAACCATTCTAATCCATGTACTTATCCAACCAACTTTTAGAAGTTGTTTTTGTTCCTGTCTTGACCACTGGCAGCTCACTCCAGATACACACTAACCATTGTGCAAAAAGGGTGCCCTCGGGTTCCTATTAAAACTTCTTTTCTCACCTTAAACCAAAGGCCTCTACCCCAGCTCTGGGAAAAAGACTGAGTGTATTCAACCTATCTCAGCCACTCATGATTTTATACACCTCTATTAGAAACCTCTTAGTCTTCTCTGCCCTGAGGAATGTTTGCTCTTAAATTGCTGAAGATGAGTCCTAGGATGTTGGTAATGACTGACACAGCGCTGGTAATGCCATTGAATGTCAGTGATAAGTGGTTAGACTGTCCCTAGATGGAGATGGCAATTGCACAGATAACGCTTGCCACTTTTAGCACTTACCTGAAAGATGAAGGGGCCTGGAGGAATCTGCAAACATCATCGCATCTGTGATGGAAGGAATGCCTTTGGTGAACCAACTGAAGATGCTGGGTCTAGGATACCTCCTGAGGAACTCCTGCAATAATATCCTTGGGCTGGTGTGGTTGAGTTCCAAGAACCATAACACCCTACTTTGGACAAGATATGGATCCTGATATTAGAGCGCACGATAGAACTCCAGTGGCAAAATATCAAGTATAAATTCTTGTGACATTATTCAGCAAATTTACTTTGACTTAGAGCTGAGTTTGGCAGCAGATGGGTATCAGGCAGTAAACTCTCCATAGATTGGGGAATATCTTTGCAGGAGAACCTTAGGGTAAAATTTGAGGCATGATCTTCAGCTTCTTCATCAATAATCCTCCCTCCATTTCAAGCTCAGATGTTGGGAAGGTTCTTGTTCATAAAACCATAAGGCATAGGAGCAAAATTAGGCCATTCAGCCCATTAAGTCTTCTCCACTATTCATTCATGGCTACTTCAAATTGAAGAGTGACATCTGCAATTTTCCAATCCTGAGAGACCATTGAAGAATCTAGTGGTCCTTGAAAGATCAAAACTAATGCTTCCCCAATCTCTTCAGCTGTCTCTTTCAGAACCTTGGTAGGCAGTCTATCTAGCTCACATGACTTAACTACCTTCACACTTTTCAGCTTCCCAAACACCTTCTCCTTAGTAATAGCAACTACACTTGTTTCTGCCCCCAACACTCTCCTTGCTAAGTCCTTGCAAAGATATTGCTAGACCTGGACAATACCCATGCTTTAGATTAAACAGAGCAAGTAGTGCTCATATCACATGACAAGCAATGGCTGTCTCTAATAAGAAAGAACATTTGATCATGATGGCAGAATGAGATGTGTACCAGGCCACAAGTTTACAGGCTGCTTGGGAACTCATTCACTCCAAAATATATAACACATTTGACAGTTTCCCCTGCAAGAATGATAATCTAGGATGCTTGTTTTAACAGTATAAAACTGTGAGAAAATATCAAGCTGTATCCTGACTAGAGGGATAATTCCTCCATTGTCAGCAAGTGTAGGCGAATAGGACTTTACAAGGTTGACTGGGCATGAGTGATTTTGACAAGTTATGTGTTAAATTCTGCCTGGTTTAATCATTTTACTTTGATGTAGCATGTCTATACATCTGAATGGTGTGCTTCAATATTCCAGAAGAGTGTGACAGTTAAAAGTGAAGGCCTGGAATCTAATATCGGTCAGGATGGGTAAGGACAGCAGATGTCTAGTGAACATTAGTGAACCCGATTGGGTTTCATAGCAGCCTGTGATTTTACCCTCACCATTATTAATACTAGCTTTTTATAAAGATTTATTTAATTAATTACATTTAAATTCGCCTGCAGCTATGGCAGAATTTAAATTTGCATTTTTCTATCATTACTCCAGGCTACTAAATTGATAGTCCAGAAGCATTACCACAATACTACTGAGCCCTAGTTGTGTCTTTAGGCTGGATAACTATCAAATGCTTTTGCCTTGTTAATAACAAAATCTTTCCAAAGTACCCTTCTCCCTGCTGCCTGATACGTGACCAAGAGAAAGCGTGTTGAGGAAATATTGATTATTCACAGAGAAATCAATAGCGCAATCATTTTTGAAAGTTCCCTTAAAAACATTTTCTCATTGAGTAACCCTTATGTTCAAAGTTCAAGCTTACTAACCTACGTGTGAGTTCTCAATTACAACCTAGCCCACTGAGAGAGGCAAGGAGCAGAGATGAAGGATTTTTCCCAGTGGAAAGATGGATAATGAGAAGATGGTTAGCCCAAACTATTCACCAGACTTCCCAGCAGCTAACTGGGAGATGGCAAAGCAGGAGCACCTTGGTAAATCAGACGACATGCCCAGACAACAAAACTTCGCAACATGAGAAATTACAGAACATAAAGACAGAGTTGATGCTATTAAAATCGTTCTTCATTCCTATGCAAAAGATCCATCGAAAATGTTGCTATGAACTCCTAAGTCCTTCTCAATTTGAAGTCAAAAGCCTATAATATATATTATACATTGAATGATTCAACTTAGTTCTTATTTATTTCACCAGGTGGCAGTCTATTCCATAAATTAACAATACTCAAGCACAAACTTATTCTCTTTAGTTCAAATAATACTGATAAATATTCTAATAAGTTGAAGATAACTTCAATAAGGATTTACCAGCTTTTAAAGAGCATTGTAGAGATCATAGAAACCTTCATAGAATCAGAGAAAATTTACAACAGAGGAGGAGGCCATTCAGCCTATTGAGTCTGTGTGGGCTACCCAGTCTAATCCCTCCTTTTGCAACAATGTAAGTCACAGTTTCTCACTTGCATGCCCAACTGCCATTTAAAAGTAATGACGGTGTCTGCTTCTACTATTTTCGAGGTGCAACCTTTTTATTTGGTATCCTCTCTCATCCTACCAATTACCTTATATCCATTGCTCCTGGTTTTTGACCTGCTTCTAAAGGAAATAAGTTCTTTCTTCAGCCTCTCGTTATTTTATACATCTCAATTAAGTTATCCCTCAATCTCCTCTTCTCCAAAGAATACACTGTCCATGTAGCTACAGTTTTCTATTCCAAGCAACATCATTGTTTATTTCCATCCTACCATCTCTATT
This sequence comes from Mobula birostris, assembly GCF_030028105.1. Classification (NCBI taxonomy): domain Eukaryota; kingdom Metazoa; phylum Chordata; class Chondrichthyes; order Myliobatiformes; family Myliobatidae; genus Mobula; species Mobula birostris. The sequence goes on from NC_092385.1 coordinate 27,143,304, forward strand.
GCAGCTTGTGGCTTAATTGGCATTGTTACAATTCTAAAATATCCACTCTTTCTCATAACCCCCATCTTTTTAATATTCATCTGCATTTTAAACATATTATTCGCCTATTTTTTACCTTTAAATAACCGGGTATGTTTATTAAATATTATATCTGTGTAGCATTGACAATCATTGACACCCTTTACATCATCGACAATCCTGCCATTTATTGTGCCCCCTTGCTTTGTGGCATCCCTCAAAACACAATTCTCACTTCTATTGATTAATTTGTATTTGCCATTTTTTTTACTTGTTGATCAGACCACCCACATCTTCTTGAAGTCTGAAACATTCCTAATCTCTGTCAACCGGAAGATCGATGTTTCTTTTACCCTCAAGTGTAAGCCTCAATATTTTAGAGTTTATGTAAGGATTTATGAAAGGGTCAAAGGTTTGGTTGCTAGGTTTATTGGTGAATCAAAGAAGAAAAGGAAACCAAATACTGATATGGACAGTGGAAGCTACAAAGAGATATAGATAGATTAAGTGAGAAGGCAACTAACTGGAAAAATAGACTATAATATGAGAAAATTCCATATTTTGGCAGGAAAAATGAAAAAAAATCCTATTTATTCATAATTTTACAAATTTTCTTCAGATTGCCTTTCTGCCGCTGGCACTCCAAGAAAGCAATCCAGCTTTGTCTAACCTCTTTGTATCAAATACTCTCTAATCCAGGCAACAACCTGCAGAGTCTCTTCTGCATCCTCTCCAAAGCCTCAACATCCTTTCTGTAATACAATGACAGAGTGACATTCAATAGTCCAAGTGTAGGCTAACCAGTTTTATACAGCTGTAACAGGACTATCCAACTTCAAACTCAGCATCCAGATCCATGAAGGTAAGTATGCCATGCTCCTTTTTTTAAACCATCCCCATCTACTTATGTTGCCACGTTCAGATATATGGATTTGGATTCCACAATCCCTCTGTACATCAGTGCTCCCTGGGGACCTGCCATTTACATTTCTCGAACATTCCCAAAGTTCAAAGTGCAAAGAGCATAACCTCAGTTGTCTGGAATAAACTCCATCTGCCATTTTTCTGCCCAAATTTCCAACTGGTCTGTATCTTGTTGAATCTTTTGGCAATCTTCCTCACTATTTCAACTTCTATGTCATCCACAAACTTACTGATGAGCACAACTATATTTTCATCCAATTACTGTATCTGAAGGCCCAGGGATTGATCCCTGATGGGTTAGCAGTGGTCACAGATATCCACACAGAATAACTCCCCTACACTACTACCCTGTGACTTCTACAGCCAAGCTAATTTGAATCCAATCCACCAAATTTCCCTGGATTCTATGCATCTTTACCTTAAGACCTTGTAGAAGACTTTACTAAAACCTATGTATGAAACATCTACTGCCCTACCCTTGCCAATCGTCTTCATCCCCTTCTCTAAAAGCTTAATTGTAAGATATGACCTTCCCTGCACAGTCATATTGACTATCCTGAATAAGTAGATCTGATCACAATGAATCTTCTCCAATATTTTTCCTACCACTGATAAATGGCTCAACAGCCTTTAATTTCTAGGTTTCTTTCCACTGCTCTTCTTAAACAGAGGAAAATTATTGGCTATTATTTAGGCCACTGGGACGAAAGAGGACACAAAGACCTCCGTCAAGGAATCTCCACTCTTTCCTTCCTGGGAAAGATCCCATCAAGCCCTGGGGAAATCTGGCTTAATACTTTTCAAGAGCACCAATATCTTCATGCTATTAATGTGCCCTAGAATATCAGTATACACCTCCCTTATCTGACAGGTCAGGACTCTGCATCAGGGCTGTGTCAACCATCTCTGAAACATTCCCAATTCCTTTCTCTGCACAGATGTTGCTCAACCTGTTGAATTCGTCCAGCAGATTGTTTGTTGTTTCTTTCTAATAGTGTTGTAATTAGCCTTTCTTCAGTTTTCCCCAGAGGTCCAATGTTATCCTTAGGCATAACTATCTGAAAATTTATGGAGTTATGATCCCTGTTCCAAAAATGCTTTCCCACAGAAACTCTGATCATCTGGCCAGGCTCATACACAAAACAAAGTTTAGTATGAACTTTTCTCCCCATCTCTCTCTAGTTGATCATCTGCATACTGTGTTAAGAAACCCTTCTGGGCACACCTAATAAATCCTGCCCCACCTATGCCTCTGGCACAAGGGAATTCCAGTCAATATTGGGACTGTTTCTTTTACATCTTTCCATAATCTATTGTTCTGTCAGTTTCTCTATCTCCAAATGGACATTGAAATCCTATAGCATAACCCCATCACAGGAATTGCACTTTTCTTATTCCTAAATTCTACCTATATAACTACACAGGATGAGGCTTCCAAGTTATCCTCTCTAGGTGCTACTGTAACATTCTTCCTGGTCAGTAGAGCAACTCCCAGACTGCCCAATCATTCATAAGACCATAAGACCATTAGACATAGGAGCAGATTTAGGCCATTCAGCCCATCGAGTCTGCTCCGCCATTTCAACATGGTTGATTTATTATCGCTTTAAGGCTGCTCCTTAAAAAGAAACATTTGTCTTGATAGAATCACAAGGGTGAATAATCAGAATCAGGGCTATTATCATTGTCATATATGATGTAAAAATTATTGTTTTGCAGCAGCAATATAGGACTATAATGTTATAACAGTAGAGTGAAGTAACTTTAAGCAAGTGCTGGAACACTTCAGCTCTAGGTTTATCATGCCTCTGTCTATAACCTTGACTGTGTGTTAGGAATTTTATTTAAAGGGATGTGCAGGATTCCCATCTTTATAGACAGAGAAATGGTAAATCAGTTTTAAATATTAATGATTCTTCAGTGGGAGTACTGAATCCAAATAAAAACTTCTGACACTATTACAGTTGTCCAAGCCTCGGAATTAGTGCAGAGCGGTTTGCCCAAATGAGTCCAAGGTTGTGATACAGCCATTAATTCTCAGAAAGCTGCAGCTGTAAGGGGAGAAGTGGTTCAAGAAAGATATATTAGAGATGGTCAAAGCTGTAATGTTTCATTGGAGTAGAAGGGCAGAAATGATTACTGTTGGCAGAAGTCTCAGCAATCAGAGAACTCTAGTTTGATATGATTGGCAAGGGAGCAAGAGGAAACAATTGTTGTACAGTTATCTAGAATTCATGCTGGAAACAAATCCAATCAAGACTGTCAAAGTGAATTAGATAAATACGAAAAAGGAAAAAATAGTCTTAAGAGGAAGATCTGGAGATTGGAATTATTTGAACAATTCTCCCACAAAAAAAACACGTTTGAAGGATTGACTTCATTCTAATCCTTCTGCAGCATCTGCTTCAGTATGGATAACTTAAGGTGTCCACTAGTGTGTGGTGTTATGCATCACACAGACATTGGACCCAGATCCTAGAAAAGACTTTGAAAACTGCAAGACCTACACAGAAATAACCTGTTGACATTTAATGAGTAATCTTAGGTTAAATTCCTTTTTGAATGCGTAAAAACATTCCTTAAAGAGAAAAAAATTATCTTTTGCTGCTACTAACATGTGTTTAGGATTTTTTTAGACTAGAGATATAAGAGCCAACATATCTTGTGTTTTGGTGTCTTATTTATAAATTTACCTAAGATTTGTTCAGAATATATGACAAGCAAATTAATCCTTTTCGTAAGTGAACTGCCCCACCAAACTTTCCTACCAAAACCACAAACCCTTTCTTTCCTTTGTTGAATCCATTCTGCTCAAAAGTACTTCCTTCTGTTGTTTTAAAATACTTATTTTTAACTTATTCCTTCACTGCATTAACATTCACAAAGATAATTTTAACATTTAATTTTAATATATAGTAAAACTTTACTTACATTGCTATTTTATCTTGTTACGTACCCCGTAACTGGGTTGCCAAACCAGCAGAAATGGACCACTTAGTTGGAGTCTGGATTACTGGAACTAAGAAAGTTTTATTAAAGAAATAAGTAACACAGTACTCTAATCGTAAGGATATAAATGCAACAGGTTAGCAATGATAAAACACACACGTTCACAGAACTAGGGTAATAGGAATCAAACAAGATCTGTCGCAGTCTAGGGGTAAAATGATCAGTCTCAAGTGACGCAGAGTTCAGTTCAGCTTAGTACAGTTTGCAGTAATCACTGTTGCGCCGTTGGAGAGAGAGAGAGATAATATGCAAATCTGATTCAGACAGACCTTTGTTCTTCGCAGTTAGCTTTCGGGCGAACCCTTTTAATGTCTTCTGTGGTCACCGGCTGTGACCCCTCCATTCCGGATATGACCATTCTTCCGCGGTGAACCCAGCACCCAGGCAAGGGCGGACACACACACCAGGTTCCCACCGATCGTACCCTTTTCACCCTGTGCGTCTATGGTCGGTCCCCACGACCACACCTCCAACTCACACCAACTTGTGGGGGCACACCGCTTTTCCAGGGTCTCAACAGTTCAGGTTCAAAGCAACCGGTCTGTCAATACTCTTAATTGTGTTTCTCTTCCATTATCTCTCTCTCCTCTCTCATTAACATTTTGAACGCTTCTCCATTGTCTCCCTTATCTCTCTCATCAGTATCAATCTTCTGATAACTTGGTTTGTCGTCACAATCTAAAGGAGACAACAAGTGTGTCATCTTCGAGTGTTAATGTCTTCTATTACTATTACTATTTGTACCCTCCTAAGATCAATAATATCACTTTAATGATTAGGCACTATGGTCCTGGTCAACTGTTTATAAAGCAATAAATAAACTTCCTTAGGTTTGTCCTCAGTCTTCCTGTAGACATATCTACTTTGTTTTTGGTTGCAGTTTAATATCTTTATCTTTCCCTTTCAGGGTTCTTTTGAAGACCCTGACCTGGAGTAACATGCAGGCTTCGGTTCTTTGCGGGATGGGTCCCGTTCTCGGAGTTCCACGACTGGCCGCTATTTGACATGCCAAGGGTTTGGCCTGAGAATCTCGATCGTGTTCGGAAGCCTAAGATCTCAGGGTTCTGGAGACGGGTGGATCGAGGGTCGGTGTCACGGCAGGAGACTCGTGTGTCATCAGAGAGGCTGGAAAATCTTTTGCTGTGGGCCTGAAGACCTGACGTCTTTGTGATCTTTGGAAACAGAGCTCGAAAATAGTGATGAAACGGACTTTTAACATCGTAAACCAGTGGGTTGTTGTTATGTCTCCTGCTCACTGTGAAAATGGGGGACACCTCCCTCTCCCTTGCTAGTGTAATATTGATGTGACTTGGACACCGCTGTAGATTGAACAACCACGTTTATTCAACAGACTTCCATTTTTTACTTCTCCACATCCTGACATCATATGCACTCTGACGCTACGAATACTCACACAATACATTACATCCCCCTTCTCAAGATTTTTTTTTCTTTTTACAACACTGTGAATTACCAAAACAATGCCTCTAGGTATGCCCTTCTTACAGTGCAACAACCATGACATAGACTAAAAAAATCTTACCTTGTACTGTATTCTGCATTGTATCTTACAATACTAACAGCAGTGTATTTTCTTTTACTAACATAGACTAATAAACCCTTTATTTCACACCTTAGAACTTATGACATGTGTGACTTTGCCTCAAACTGTGTGAGACTGTATGTATGTCTAGTCTCTGTATCTAGCTGGAAGCTTGACTTGTCTCCCAGACCATGTGTGATACAACTGTGACTGTGCTTGTCCTTCATCAGAGTCAGTCTCTCGAGTGACCTCTGTGTCTTTGGGATCTGCATCACTCGTGGTGTCGTTTGTTTCCATGTCTGTATCTGTGGAAATGTCCTGTGCATCTGTACGTGGTAACTCACTCTCGCCTGTCTTCAGCAGATGCTTCCTGTTCCTCCTGTAGACTCTTCCATCCTGTGTGTGAACTATGAAGGATCTTGGTTGCTGATGTCTGTTCACAACCACAGCTGGTTGCCAAGTATCTCCTCTCGGTATACTGACATTTTCCCCTGTTTGAAGATCTGGCAATTGTCTTGTATGTCTGTCATAGTAGCTCTTTTGATTTATTTGCTTGTACTTTTGCTTGTCATGTACTTGAGCATTACCTTCAGGAGTCAGTAGAGTTGTGGATGTTGGCAGTTTGGACTTCAGACGACGTCCCATCAACAGCTGCGCAGGAGAGAACCCCACACCCTCAATCGGTGTGTTGCGGTATTCAAGCAGAGCAATGTAAGAGTCACCGTTGCTGCTATGTGCCTTCTTGAGCATGTTCTTGACAGTTTGTACAGTTCTCTCTGCTTGTCCATTAGACCGAGCGTGCCCTAGACTGGAAGTAACATGTTGAAATTCCCAGCTTTCTGAGAACCCTCTGAACTCACCACTGGCATATTGTGGACCATTGTCACTATCGACAATATCTGGAATACCATATCTCGCGAATGTTGACTTCATTGCGGTAATGACATCTTGACTGGACATGTCACTTAATTTGGTGATCTCCGGATATTTTAAATAGTAGTCCACACAAAGCAGATATTCTGCACCATTGTAGTGAAAGAGATCTGTGCCAATCTTCTCCCATGGTCTTCCTGGTAGTGGGTGGGGAAGCAGAGGCTCTCTTGGATTGCTGTTTTTGTTTTCATTACAGACAGCACACTGAGACACAATGTCCTCTATCTGAGTTGTCATGCCTGGCCAATAGAGAATGTCCCTTGCTCTTTCTTTACATTTCACTATCCCCAGGTGTGACTCATGAATTCTGTTGAGCATTTCCTGTCTCATTTGGTTTGGTGCGATGAGTTTTGCTGTTTTGAACATTAGTCCTGAAGCATAGCTGATTTCCTCTTTAAATGTCCAGTATTTCTGCATTTCCTTTGGAACATTTTTTCTTTCTGTTGGCCATCCATTCATTGTAATGTCTCTTAGAATTTGCATTTCAGGATCATTTGCAGTCGCTTTCCTGAACATGTTCAACTTCTCCTCAGAGATGGGTAGCTGAGGTGTAACTCAGTTGACCTCCAGCTCTCTTCCTAGCAACTATTGTTTTTGCACTTTGAGGTAAGCACGGCTCAAAGCATCAGCGATGTGCAGTTCTTTTCCTGGCTTATAGGTGACTGTGAGAGTATACTTCTGTAGCCTGAGAAGCATCCTTTGCAGCCTCATAGGAGCTTGGTGGAATGGCTTTTTGAAGATGCTTTCAAGTGGTCTGTGATCACTCTCAACCTGGATTTCTTTGCTATATACATATTGGTGGAACTTCTCACACCCATAAACTAGGTCGAGTAATTCCTTCTCGATTTGAGCATATCGGCGTTTACAGTCAGTAAGTGCTCGTGATCCATACGCCACAGGCCTCCCATCCTGCAGTATATCAGCTCCTATTCCCTTCAAACTGGCATCCATAGACATCGTCACCAGTTCATTGACATCACAGAACTTGAGTGCTGGTGCATTGGTAACCAACTGCTTCAATGTGTCAAAACTTTTCTTTTGTTCGTCTTCGCAATGCCATTCAGTGTTGCTCTCCAGTAGCTTTCGGAGTGGAGCGCTGACCTCTGATAAGTTGGGAATGAATTTGGCAAGATACTGTATCATGCCCATGAACCTCAATAGTTCTTGCTTGTCTTCGGGTGGTGGTAGCTGTACCATAGCTCTGACCTTTTCATCATCTGATTTTAGCCCATCAGTGCTGAGTACATGACCTATGTATTTGATCTCTGTAGTTCTGATCTTACATTTACTTTTGTTCAGTTTTAGGTTGTACTCACATCTCTCTCCAGGAGCCTCCTCAGCTTCTGATCATGTTCCACAATTGTGTCACCCCATATCAGCAAATCATCACTGATGTTGACCACCCCGTCCAGGTCTTCAGTCATTTGTGCCACGGATCTCTGGAATACCTCTGATGCAGAAGAAATCCCAAAGGGTAGACACAGGAAACAATATCTCCCTATGGGTGTGTTGAAAGTGCATAATTTAGAGCTTTCTTCATCCAGCTTGATCTGCCAGAAACCTTGATTTGCGCCTAATACTGAAAAGTATTTTGCATTAGGCATGCAGGAGACAACCTCTTCAACCATGAGCAGCGGATAGTGCTCTTTTTTGATGGCTTGGTTGAGATCCTGTGGATCCATGCAAATTCTCGTCTTTTTTTCTGTGACCACTGTCACCATACTATTCACCCAGTCGGTCGGTTCTATTTGTCTTGTTATGACTCCCATCTGTTCCATTCTGTGTAGCTCCTCCACTACTTGATCCCTGAGAGCTACTGGAATCTTTCTCGGGACATGCACGACTGGTGCAATAGTTGGATCAATCTGGATATGGTGTTTCCCTGGTAAACATCCTAGTCCAGAAAACAAGTCATCAAAGTCTTTGAGAATGTCATTTTCTTTTTCAGCACCATAGATTCGCTTCACCAGGCCTAGCTTTGTGCATGTTGCTTTGCTCAGTTTTGCTGGAACATGTTGTTGTGCTATTTCAAACTCGATCTTGTATTGTTGACCTTTGTACACACAGGTGAGTGCTTTTTTGTCCAGTGGTGCTGTCTTGTGGCTGAAATATGCAACAAGCTTGCAAGTGGATTTTCTCAATCTTCCTCTGATGTCCAGTGAGTTGAACATTTCTGCTGACATTACATTGCACTTTGCCCCAAAGTCAAGCTGAAATGTCACATTCCTCCTGTTTATTATCAGATCTTGAGTCTAATTATCTTCATCCTCCATCTCTGCATTGTCAATATTCTTGATGCATACCTCCTGTTCCACTTCAACTGTGTCAATGAACATGTCACTGTTGCCCTCACTCTGTTCCACAGCATGCATTTTCCTTGCCTGCTCCTTCGATTTGCACATCTTTGCAAAGTGATGTCTTTTCTGGCATAATTTGCATGTCTGACCAAAGGCTGGACATTTTCTGTATCCATGTTTATAACCACATCTGTTGCAGTTAACTTCCTTTTGATCATCCTGTGGAGCTGGCTTTGTCCTACTCTTGGCAGTTTTCACAGTTTTTATTTTGTGCACTTCAATCTCTTCATTGAGCATTTTAACCTGACTTGACGTGATCTCGCTGGCACGGCAAACATCAATCGCCTTTTCTAAAGTAAGATCTGCCTCTCTCAATAGCCTGCCTCTCACTTGATCATCTCATATGCCGCATACAATCCTGTCACGTATTAGAGAGTCATGCAGTTGTCCAAACTCACAGTCTTTTGCCTTGCTCTTCAAATCTGTTACATAGACGTCTATTGATCCTTGAGCCCTCGTGAAAAACATGTGTCGGATGTACGATAGGTTTTTTCTCGGTTCGCAGTAATCTTGAAACTTTTTCTTCAACATTCAATTTTATCCTGCTCATCATCTTGGAACACAAACGTGTTGTAAACCTTTATTGCCTCTTCCCCCACCACATGCAGAAATGTAGCACACTGCACTTTCTCTGTCTTTTCAGCTACACCGGTAGCGGTGCAAAACAGCTCAAACTTCTGGATCCATATTTTCCAGTTCTCAGCAAGATTACCTTGTAGGCTTAGACTTGACGGTGACTGTAACTGTGACATCTTTTACGTGTCTTCTCTTCCTTTTTCTTTCGCGATTTCTTCTGACACCATATAATATTGATGTGACTCGGACACCACTGTAGATTGAACAAGTACATTTATTCACCAGACTTCCATTTTTTACTTCTCCACACCCTGACGTCTTACGCACTCTGACGCTATGAATACTCACACAATACATTACAGCCAGGGGAGAGAGAAATCCTGTGGGTCGTTGAATTTCGGATAAAATGCAAAGCTTTTGGGGTAACTTTGGTCTGTGTCTTTGCTATCGCTTAGCACACGCTTGGGCTTGGTGATGGTACTGATGCACATTTATTTTTACTGGTGGGGAGGGGGGGGTTGTTGCTCGCTGTAGCTTACACACGGAAGTGGGGAGCTGGGGGGGTGGACTTTGGGGTTCCCACGTCTAACTGTCATTCATTCTTTGGGGGCACTTCTCTGTTTTCGTGGACGTTTGCGAAGAAAAAGTATTTCAGGATATATAATTGCATACATTTCTCTGACATTAAATTTGACCTTTGAACCTTTGAAATACAGTAAAGATTCAGATTTTTTTATTGTAAATTGTACATTAGCTGTGTAAGCACATTATGTTGTAGTTGCATTTCATATAATATTGAAAATATAGAAAGCAAAATTTATTTTCACTGGTTTTCCACCTTCTGTGTTAAGATGATAAGATCATAATCTATAGGAGAAGAATTTGTCCATTCGGCCCATCGCGTCTGCTCCATCATTTCATCACAGTGGATTCCTCTCAGCCCCAGTCTCCTGCCTTCTCTACATATCCCTTCATTACCTGACAAGCCTCTGCTTTAAATATACCCAATGACTTGGCCTCCACAGACACCTGTGGCAAGGAATTTTACAGATTCACTACTCTTTGGCTAAAGAAATTTCTTCTCATCTTCCACTATGGTACGTCCCTCTATTTTGAGACAGTGTCCTCTGGTCTTAGACTCCCTCACTGTAGGAAGCATCTTATCAAGGCTTTACAACATTTGCCAGATACCAATGAGATCCCCCCTCATTCTTCTGAATTCCAGTGAATAGAGGCCCTGAGCCATCAAATGCTCCTCGTATAACAAGCCTTTCAATCCCGGAATAATTTTTGTGATCCTCCTTTGAACCCTCTCCAATGTCAGAACATGCTTTCTAAGATGAGGGGCCCAAACCTGCTCACAATACTCCATGTGAGGCCTCACCAGTGCTTTATAAAGTCTCAATATTACAAACGTACATCCTTGCATTTTTGTTTCAGTTCACTTGAAATGAATCTGTTGCCTCGTCCTCCATTGAATCTATCATCTACCTGCTTGTTTTCCTCCGCCATTTTTCCAAAAAGTGCTCTCAAAGAGAGTGCATTCTCACCAGTTTATTTATTACTTAGGTATTTGTGAAGATTCATCATATCCACATGGATTCTCTTGAACTTCTGCAGATGCAACATAGAAAGTATACTGACTGGTTGCATCTCAGCCTGGTGCAGCAACTGCTCTGCTCTGGGCTGTCGACACGTACAGAGAGCAGCAAACACTGCCCAGCCCATCACAGGCTCATCACTTCTTTCCATCCAGTCCATCTACATGGTGCATTGCTTCAGCAGGGCTAATTAAATTGACCATTTTGTCCATTTTCCCTTTTTTTTTAACCCTCTGGGAGAAGATACAGTAACTTAAAAACAGACTGAAGAACCACTTCTCCCCCAATACTGTCAGATTTCTGAAATAATCTTCTCTTTCATATCAGGTGGTGCTGCCACATTCTTGTACTCTGAATTCTACTTCTCTTGTTATTACATTACTGTCTCTTTAGCATTCCTTTTACACTACTTCAGATTGCACAGCAATTTTTGCACCATCCTGCTATTTTGCATTCATTGCTATACTTTATTTATTATGACTGTATACTCTCTGACCTTCACGTGAACAAGACATTTCATTGCACCCTGTTATATATGACAGTAAACTAATCTGATCTTATTTCATTCTGCTACATTCTATGACTTCAAAGCACTAATAGGAAATCTCTATGCTATTGTTGTAAAAACTAGTCAGATTTAGTTGATGTGATTTTTTTAAGACTTAAATTAATTGTAAGAAGTATTTGGGAACCAACATTCTGACTCCTCCCACATCATCTCACTCTGGTTATTTGGCCTCTCTAAATTAGCATGAATGACCTTCTAGGAAGTGATCATTTATTTCATTGTATGACAAATCCACCTTGCAAGTTTAATAATACACTGCTGTATTTGTATTGTGAAAGGTGAACATTTCATTGTTTTTTCTTTGCCTATCAAGTTATAACAGTTAAAATTTATAAACTGGTTTGAACATTTAAACAGTAGTTTAATATCTTATTTTTATTGGTTTTGATGAGCGCATGTAGAATTCTGAGCCCTTCCTATCTTTCAGATGCTCTTGAACCAGGACCAGAGAATAATTTGATACTGATAGCAACTGCAGTGGTTTACTGTACAGTGAAAACCAGGACAAAGCAACACAGAACAAGCATGCAGGAATAATATTGCCTTAGCTCTACCCAACAATCTGAGACTAAATTTTAATCTACAGAAGTCTCACCATCTTTTGGCATTAAACCATTTGTGTCTTGTACGTCAGTAAATTGTAGGATATTCTCAGGTCTTTCCATGTGATCAGCAATCATCAGGGATAAGTCACTCGCACATCCATCTTTGCCGGAGTTGCCTCCAGGTGCAAGCTGCAACTTTGATCAAATGGGCGTGGTTCAAATGGATATTTCCAACATGTACATTGGTGAAAGAAATGCTGATGTTGTTGGGATGCTGGTCACCCCTGACTTTCTATTTTACCTGTGCTGCCACCAAAGCCGAACAGTCCACATTTCAGTTGCTACAGTTATCATTTCCCCAATCTGTGTATCTGATAACTGGAGTAAAACAAGAGTCACTTTCAGCGTGACCATCATTCAAATGAAGAAACATGTGTAAGCTAAGAAACTCTCAACTCAGAGCAATATTAAAATGAAAAGAAAGAGCTAAGTGTTTTCTTTTTTATTCCACATGAACTATGGTGATTTTCTTCATGGGTATGTTTGTAGCTTTCTGCAATGATGAAGCTGCTCTTCAAAATTTAATACACTGCTTCTCTCCAGGAGTTTCTGAAACCTCAATTACTTTGCATTTTTCTTTCAGATATTACTGCTTCTTCTGCTAAAGATGAGTCTGTAGGGTTTTATTCCATCATTTTATTCCATAGTTATTACGTCAACAAGCTCAAAACCTGGGCCTCTGTACCTCCCTCGGCAACTGGATCTTTGACTTCCTCACCTGGAGACCGCAGTCTGTGTGGATCAGAAATAACATCTCCTCACTGGCAATCAACACCGGCGCACCTTAAGGATACATCTTTAGCCCACTGCTCTACTCTCTCTGCACCCATGACTGTGTGGCTAGGCACAGCCCAAATGCCATCTATAGATTGCTGATGACACAACTATTCTTGGCAGAATTTCAGGTGCTGATGACGTGTACAAAGGCAAGATAGATGGTGCCGCAATAACAACACTCAATGTTAGTAAGACCAAGGAATTGATTGTGGACTTCAGGAAAAGGAAGTCAAGGGAACACACACCAGTCATCATCAAGGGATCAGCAGTGGAAAGGGTGAATGGTTTCATGTTCCCGGGTGTCAGCATCTCTAGATCATATTGATGTGATTACAAAGAAGGCACAGCAGCGACTATACTTCATTAGGAGTTTGAGGAGATTTGGAATGTTACCAAAGACACCTGCAAATTTCTACAAATGTACCATGGAGAGCATTCTCTGGCCCGAAACGTCGACCGATCTTTTCCACGGATGCTGCCCCGACCTGCTGAGTTCCTCCAACGTGTTGTGAGCGGAGCTTACCTGGTGTGGAGGGGCCACTGAAGAGGATTGGGAAAAGCTTTAGAAAGTTGTAAACTCCTCAGCATTGAGGGCACATTCAAAAGGTGATGCCTCAAAAGGCGGCATCTATCGTTAAGAACCCCCATCACCAGGAACATGCCCTCTTTTTATTTCTACCGTAAGGAAGAGGTACAGGAGTCTAAAGGCACACACTGAATGTTTCAGGAACAGGCTGATCCCCTCCAGCATCAGATTTCTGAATGGATAATGAATTCATGAACGCCACCTCTCTTTTTCCTCTCTTTTTGCACTACTTATTTAATTAAAATTTTAACTGTTTATTGTAGTTTATAATTTTTTTATTATTATGCAAAACAACTATTTTCACAACATATGCCAGTGATATTAAACCTGATTCTGATTCCTTTAAATCTACTGCCTGTGCTCCCTGTGGTCACCAACATACAACTAACTTTATCTTTGCAAGTGTTAGTGCATCTCTGATCCCCTAAAGTGCACTCACAGCAACAGTGTATGTTCGAATTAAACTGCACAAAGAAAACAGACTGGGGTCATGAGTGTCAAATTCCAGCAAAAAGTTTACTTCAAGAAAAAATAAAGTTATCAATTGTTTAACGTTTGCTGATGATTTTTAAAGTGTTGCAATGAAACCTTTAATCCACTCAAATTTTCATTGCACTGAAACCAATTCTAAGCATGAAATAAATTATCGCAGAAAGAAGCATTCACATACAAACAATTTTATTCTTTCACAGCTGTCTGCATTCAAAATTTATCTCAAATCAATGAAACACCACAGCTGAACCATACTGATGTGAAGGAAGCATGGCTAGGATTTGGAGTTTGATAGGAACATTATTCTCAATTTTTGAGACAAATAAGACTTCAGAGGTTTGCTCTCTATAGACTGAACATTATTTTGCCAGTAATTATTCATTCAATTTTATCCAATTCAAAGAAAGAAAATAGCAGTGCCGGCAATAAATAACAGTTCAGAATCACGGCAAAGCTGTCATTGTCAGGTTCTTTATGTAACCTGTGACAATAGTACAAATTTAGTAACTAATTTATTCCAATTTATGCCAAAATTATTCTTCTCACCAAATGTTTAATCAACTATTTAGCGTTTTACTACTGGAGACATAATGTAATTGAAATTCAGTAACATTTAGCAGCAGTATTGAAATATTTCTATGTGATAACCAGTAAGCAAAACCAAGCAATATATAATTAATGTAATCATTAAAAAGTCGTAATTTCTTTCTTACCATAAAGTTGATGCATTTGAAAATCAATGACCACTGTTACGATCTAGTACACAGCTCAGTCCCAAATTATGTTTGCATGAGGATAAATTGCTTTCTCTGCAGCCAAAAGAGCACACTCAGTGTTTATTTTACTTATAATGCTCCAGGCAAAGATAGATTTGGTATTAAATTATGCTGGAATCAATTAATAATAATCAATTACAGATTTAGCTATGACCTATCTATGATTGCAAACAGCTTGTTGATAAATTTGACATCAATTCCCATAACTGATCACCTCCACTTGATAGCATTGTACTACTTGCGTCTTTTAAAATAATATTCACAATAATCAAGGTCGTAAAGAAGAAACATAAACAAGAGAAAATCTGCAGATACTGGAAATCAAAGTAATACACACAAAATGCTGGAGGAACTCAGCAGACCAGGCAGCATCAATGGAAAAGAGTAAACAGTCAACGTTTCAGGCCGAGATCCTTCATCAGGACTCATCATAAAGAAGAGGTGTTTTTCATCACCACCTGCCTAACACAAGTAATTCTATCATTCAACAGTTCTTACCATTGGTCACATGGAGTGTGATACCGAGATGGTATAGTTTTGAATGATGTACAAAAAAGTGTAATGTGGTGATTGCAGGAATTTGATGAAGTGGATGAAAGATTTATTTTAATCACCATTACTTGTAGTGGCATCAGACAAGAAGTTTTTCAATGTGCTGCATATAAACCAGGGTACTTTTTTAGCTTATGAAA
Organism: Mobula birostris; assembly: GCF_030028105.1. Taxonomy (NCBI): domain Eukaryota; kingdom Metazoa; phylum Chordata; class Chondrichthyes; order Myliobatiformes; family Myliobatidae; genus Mobula; species Mobula birostris. Next base: position 27,158,761 of record NC_092385.1, read on the forward strand.
GATTGAAATATAAATATAAGTAGCATAGAATACTTAAATTACTTCATTGAAGAAAAAAACAAACTAGGTAACAAGAAAATAGAAACTTAGCTGAATCTAATAGATATATTATGCCTGGACAGGAATGACAGAGCACTGCTGCACGTGGGGATTTGTGGAGATGGGTGAGAATTCCAGCAACACTATTTGAAACATCATGAGGAACTTTGATTCGAAGTTGATAGCTGGAGGCTTAGTTGCAGACACTAAGATGTATCAGGAAATGGACAGATACCTGAGCAGTTTGACCCAGGTAGCAGTCATATTCCTTTGAGTTAGTAGGCAGTAGCCTGGTCTTCAGGGTCTGAAGTAAGTCAGGCAGATCTGAAGATGCAGGATATTGCTCTGATGGAGCCTCTACCTTTGACCCTGTCCTACAATTAAAAGGCACTTGTTGCTGGCACGAATGTGGATAAAAGACTATCAGGAAGACAGGCAAACAGACCGTGGGTTCTTGGTAGAAAGAAGCCATTCTGTGCTAAGGTAGGGGCAAGGTGATAGTGTTGGGGACAATATTATGAGAGAGAATAGATGATATTCCCAACATATGAGTTAGAGTCTCCATTGTTGTACTATATCCCAGCTCGATGGTTAAGCATATATCCTCATGAATGATGTGAGAATAGGAAAGGAAGGATTGAATGTCATAGTCTCACATCCAGATATTGAGGAGCCAATGTCCAATTTACCAAACAGAAACTTTTTAACAGTTTGGGAACATAACATTAACATTAAAGAAAGGAGCATGAAAATAAATAGAGAATTATTGGCCAGGTAGCCTAACATATCAGAAAACTAGAATCTCCAATTAGGCAAAGTCAAAGTCAAAGTAAAATTTATTTTTAATGTACATATGTTACCAGATACTACCTTGAGATTCATTTTTTGCAAGCATTTGCAGGAAAATAAAAGAATATAATAGAATTTCTGAAGAACTATACATAAACGAAGACTGATAAATAAGCAATGGGCAAAGATAAATAGTGCAAATAAAAACATACTGAGAACATGAATTGTAAAGAGTCCTTGAAAGTGAGCCTGTGGGTTATAGAATCAGCTCAGAGTTGTGATGAGTGACGTTATCCATAGTGGTCCAGGAACTTGATCGTTGTAGAGTAATAACGGTTCCTGAAGCTTTTTGCATTGTAGGTGGATTTTTTTGCATTGTAGGGGATTTTTTTTTTTGCATAGTAGGGGAATTAAGGGTTATGGGGAAAAGGTAGGTAGATGGAGATGAGTCCATGGCCAGATCAGCCATGATTTTATTAAATGGCGGAGCAGGCTCGACAAGCCAGATGGCCTACTCCTGCTCCTATTTCTAATGTTCTTATGTTCTTATAGTGGCATGGGGCTTAAGGCTTCTGTACCTTTGGCCTAATGGTAGTAACAAGAAGAAGGCATGGCCTGACTGGTGGGGGTCTGTGACGATGGGTGCGGCTCATGTCAATGCTCAATGGTGGAGAGGGCTTTGCCTGTGACAGACTGGGCGGTAGCCACCATTTTCTGGGCACTGGTGTTCCCATCCCAGGCTGTGATACAATCAGCATCATAGAAGTGATAACTGAGCACAGAGAGTAGGCACTTCATAAAATGTGCTTGAATTCTTTGAGGATGTAACTGATAGGAGAAATGAAGTGGAGCCAATAAACAAAAAGCAGTTGGATATCCAAAGATCATTTCATAAGATGCCTCTTACAAGTACACGGGGCTACGTGTCTGAAGACATTATGTCACTATGGCTTGGTGAACAAAGTACAGCAAGTAATTAAGAAAGTAAACAGACTGATAGACTTACTGTAAGTGGGAGGGAACACAAGACTAAGGATGTGTTTTTAAAACTGCAGGGAGCATTGATAAGACCACAGCAGGAAAGCAGCTAGTTAGCCTAAAAAGGCTAACTACTTTTGGCCTCCTTAGTGAGGAAAGATGTATTTAACCTTCAGGCAGTTTGGGTTCATTGGAGGAATAACTAGAATAGGATAGTTGTATTTTAGGAAATATTGAGCAGAATAGGCTGATGATCTTGGAAATTTAGGAAAATAAGAGTAGATATTTTTGGAAAATATAATAATTCTGGGAGAGTTTGACAGATTAGATATTGAAAAGATCTTTCCACAAATTAGATAGTCAAGAACAATGGGACACAGTCTTAAGATCAGGGGACAAGAACCTAACATTGATCTGGTATTGCTGGTAGAGTTGCTTTCCCAGAGCTTCAGCAACCCATATTCCATCCGTGTTGAGTTCAGAGGTGTTGTGTGTAGTTTCCATGTTATCCTCATGTTTTTACCTCCTACCCAAGATCTCGCATTTCCACTGCCTACCCAAGATCCACAAACCTGCCTGTCCAGGTAGACCCATTGTTTCTGCTTGTTCCTGCCCCACCAAGCTTATACCTGTATACCTTAACTCTGTTTTATCCCCCCACCCTCTGGTTCAGTCCCTTCCTACCTACGTCCTTGACACTCCACACACTCTTGATCTTTTCAATGACTTCAAGTTCCCTGGCCCAATCATCCCATTTTCATGATAGATGTCCAGTACCTATACACCTCCATCCCCATCAGAATGGCCTTAAAGTCCTCCGCTTCATTTTAGACAACAGATCCAATCTGTTTCCCTTCACCACCACTCTTCTCCATCTGGCAGAACTTGTCCTCACTCTCAATAACTTCTCTTTTGGCTCCTCCCACTTCTTTCAAAGCAAAGGTGTAGCCATGAGCACTCGCATCAGTCCCAGCTATGCCTGTCTTTCTGTCGGCTATGTGGAACAGTCTATGTTCCAAACTCACACTGGTATCATTCCACAACTTTTCCTACGCTACGTTGATGACTGCATTGGTGCTGCTTCCTGCAGCCATGCTGAGTTTGTCGACTTCATCAACTTTGCCTCCAACTTCTATCCTGCCCTCAAACTTACCTGGTCGATTTTTGATACCTCCCTCCCCTTTCTCAATCCCTCTGTCTCTATCTCTAGAGACAGTTTACATACTGATATCTTTTATAAACCCACTGATTCTCACAGCTACCTGGACTATACCTCTTTCACTCCTGTTACTTGTAAAAATTCCATTCTCTTCACTCAGTTCCTCCATCTCCACCGCATCTGCTCTCAGGACAGGGCTTTTCATTCCAGAACAACCGAGATGTCCCCCTTCTGAGAAAGGAGCATTCTTTCCTCCACCATCAATGCTGCGCTCAGCTACATCCATTCCATTTCGTGCATATTGGCCCTCACCTCCTCCTCCTACCACCCCACCAGGGATAGAGTTCCTCTTATCCTCATCTACCACCTCACTATCATCCATATCCAGCACTGTAACTTTTGCCATCTCCAACAGGATCCCACCACCGAGCAGATCTTTCCCTCCCACCCCCCAACTTGCTGCTTTCCACAGGAATTGCTCCCTACACGACTTCTTTGTCCTTCCCCACTGATGATTGCTCCCTACACAGCTTCTTTGCTCCTCCCCACTGATTTCCCTCCTGGTACTAATCCTTGCCAGTGGAGTAAATGCCACACCTGCCCCTACACCTCCTCCCTCACTACCATTCAGGGCCCCAAACATTTTTTCCAGGTGAGGCAACACTTCACCTGTGAGTCTATTGGGGTCATCTACAGTATCCAGTGTTCCTGGTGTGGCCTCCTGTATATTAGTGAGACCCGACGTAGGTTGGGAGACCACTTCGCCAAGAACTTACGCTCTATTTGCCGGAAAAAGCTGGATCTCTCGGTGGCCACCCTTTTCAATTCTACTTCCCATTCCCATTCCAATATGTCAGTGCATGGCCTCCTCTTCTGTCCTGATATGGCCACACTCAGGCTGGAGGAACGACACTTTATATTCCATCTAGGTAGCCTCCAACCTGATCTCATTTGAACTCATCCCCTCTCTCTTTCAATGCATGCTCTTGAATATTAGACATTATGAAGCTGGGGGAGAAGTACTGGCTGTCTATCCAAGAGTCACATTATTATGTAAATCTCAATCAGATCTCTCTCCTCAGTCTACACCAATCCAGAGAAAGCAACTCAAGTTTGCCCAACCTCTCATTATAGCACATGCCCTCTTGACCATGTCTGCATGCTTTTACGCATTGAGTTGCTGCCACATGATTGGCTGATTAGATATTTGCATTAACGAGCGGGTGTACAAGAGGTACCTAATAAAGTGGCCACTGAATGTATGTTATTGATAATAAATTTGATTCTGATTCTGATGGTCAGGATCATATTGAAAAGTTCTGCTGGTTCACCCATATCTTTTTGGGAAGAAATTCTGCTAATTTATGCAGTCTGACTCGAACTACTGCAAAGTTCCTGATTCTCAGTAACTGCCTCCCCTCCCATTCACTACTCCCCATTCCAGTTTTCCTTTCTCAACTTAGATCCTTACCTACCCATCATCTCCCTCTAGTGCTCCTCCCCCTTCCTTTTATTACATGGTCTTCTGTCCTCTCCTATTAGATTCCCCCTTCTCCAGTCCTTTATCTCTTCCACCAATCAACTTCCCAGCTCTTTACTTCACCCCTCCCCCACTCCGTTTCACCAATCGCCTACCATCTTGTACACCTTCCTCCCATCCTCCACCTTCTTACTCTGACATCTCGTCTTTATTTCCAGTCCTGATGAAGGGTCTCAGCCCGAAATGTCGACTGTTTACTCTTTTCCATAGATGCTGCCTGACCTGCTGAGTTCCTCCAGCATTATGTGTGTGTGTTGCCTGGAATTCCAGCATCTGCAGATTTTCTTGTGTTATGTTAATCCCCGTGACCACGTGGACTTTCATCAGCAGCTCCACTTACCGATATAGTAAGGTCCAGGAAGTGGATATGGGAGTGGTACATTTGTACATAATTGTATAAACAAATCATGTAATTAAAGGGAAGAATTTTGTCTTTTATTTTATGTTTACACTTTATCCTATTGTAAAGCACTTTGAACTACATCGTTTGTTTGAGAAGTGATCCATAAATAAGTTACTATTATTATGGTGACATCATCTCATGTGGATATATATGATGTAAGCAACATGTACAGTGTATGTTCCTCGCTGCTACACATTAGAACAAGCACGCTCATATAAAATTTCTGCTTTCTGCGGATGTAGAACTTAATTGACCCTCATTAGTGTCTGTGGTTCACCTTATGAAGCATTACAATGTGAAATATTTTAAAAAGATTAAAATTGAAAAGAAAAATCAGCCTGATGCTCTTATAACATCTTGCATCATGGACTCTTGTGAAAACTCAGTGCCTGTAAGGAGGAGTACCAGAACACAGAACATAGAACAGTACAGCATAGGAACATGCCTTTTGGCCCTCAATGTTATGCTGAACTAATTAAACTGGCATTATCTAATCCCTTCTGTCTGCACACAGTCCACATCCCTCTATTCTCTGTATATTCATGCGCCTGTCTAACAGAATTTTAAATGCCTGTCGTAACTGAGCCCAGCACCACTCATAACAACACATACCAGACACCCATTACTCTATGTAAAAATCTTGCTCCACACATCTTTGAATGCTCCCCTCTCACCTTAAGTTCATGCGTTCTAGTATTGGATATATTGGCCTCGAGAAAAAGATTATCGGCTGTTTTGTCTACCTACGGTCTCAGTTTTCTCCCCAGAAGACTGGCAAGAAGCAGGCAATAAAGGTTCAATTTCGAACACGTGACTGTATAAGTCCTTCTTGCCTTAGTGCAGTCAGTCAGATCAAAGAGCAATTGAAAACTCCAGGCAGCTGCATTTGCTTGCAACATGGCAGGACTCACTCATAAAGCTGCAGAAATATATTTGTATTAAAACAAGGGAACAGTGTAAGTGTACAAAGCGTGGAACACACTGTGTAAGTGTAGAGGAAGTGTACTTAATCTGATTCAGTCTTGGCAGGAACAAGAGAGAATGGTGGCACAGATGTCCAGTATAGTTTGTGTCATAACTAAGGAAAGTGTAGTGTCTGCCACGGTCAGTACGTTCAAAAGTTCAAAGTAAATTTATTATCAAGGCACATATATGTCACCATACGCAAACCTGAGATTCATTTTCTTGCAGGCATACTTAATAAATCCAATAACTAAGAATCAATGAAAGGCTAGAGTGCAAAAAACAAACTGCAAATACAAAAAGAAAGAAAAAGAAAGAAATAATAATAATAAATGTGCATAAAATAACACTACCTAGGACAGAAGAGGGTAGAGGAATAACAGACATTAAAAATCTACATGTCAGATAAAACACCAAAGGATATACTTTCATCAATGAAAACAGGAGTCAGCACTCCAAACAAGCATACGCAATTCTGATAAAAAGTACACACCACTAAACTTAAAGAGAGTACAACCCAGAAAAATGAAGACATTATCACTATGAAGAAAAAAAGTTAACCAATGGAAGAGCATGACCCTCCATGGAAGACATCCCGACAATCTGAGCAGACTAGATGTCAACAAGGAAATGGCGAATGCCTGGGTCAGAGCTGGAGGCCTCTTCCCTGAAGTAAAAGGGTCTTTGTGGCAAAACAGGACCAGGTGACTAACACAAACAAAAAAAAAATCAAAATACATAATAAAAGACCAACAAATTCAAGACCATACTTGCAGAAAATGCCAAGAGAAACCAGAAACAATCCAACACATTATAGGATCCTGCAGCAGTTTAACTCAATCTGATTACTTACACAGGTGCAATCAAGTGGCAATCATCATTCACCAAACTCGTAAAAGAAACCATACCTTATTATAAATTCACCAAACTCGTAAAAGAAACCAAACTCGTAAAAGAAACCATACCTTATTATAAACTCGTTCATTCACCAAACTCGTAAAAGAAACCATACCTTATTATAAATACAGGCCTGAGCCAGTTTTAGATTTGGAATCCCAGAAATTATATTATGACCAATCTGTTATCTATAATAACCATCCAGATATAACGATACAGGATAAACAAGCAAGAACAACTTATTTAATAGATATAGCCATTGGGGTAAGGGGAGTAATTGGAGTAAGAGGAGCCATGAGGTTATCAGGCAGGAACTTCTAAGCATAAATTAGAAACAGATGTTTTCAGGGAAACGTATGGCAAATGTTCAGGGGATATTTGTGTGGGGTTCTGAGTAGGTACGTTCCAGTGAGACATGGAAAGGATGGTATGGTACAAGATCTGTGGTGCACAAAGGCTGTGGTAAATCTAGTCAAGAAGAAAAGTAGAGCTTACAAACAGTTCAAAAAACTAGGTAATGATATGAATTTAGAAGATTATAAGGCTAGCAGGAAGGAGATTAAGAATGAAATTAGGAGAGCCAGAAGGAGCCATGAGAAGGCCTTGGCGGACAGGATTAAAGAAAACCCCAAGGCATTCACAAGTATGTGAAGAGCAAGAGGATAAAACGTAAGAGAATAGGATCAATCAAATGTGACAATGGAAAAGTGTGAATGGAACCGGAGGAAATAGCGGAGGTACTTAATGAATACTTTGCATCAGTGTTCACTATGGAAAAGGATCTTGGCAATTGTAGGGATGACTTGCAGTGGACTGAAAAGCTTGAGCATATAGACATTAAGAAAAAGGATGTGCTGGAGCTTTTGCAAAGCATCAAATTGGATAAGTCACTGGGACCGGACAGGATGTATCCCAGGATACTGTGGGAGGCAAAGGAGGAGATTGCTGAGCCTCTGGCAATGATCCTTGCATCATCAATGAGGACGGGAGAGGTCCCGGAGGATTGGAGGGTTGCGGATGTTGTTCCCTTATTCAAGAAAGGGAGTAGGGATAGCCCAGGAAATTATAGGCCAGTGAGTCTTACATCAGTGGTTGGTAAGTTGGTGGAGAAGATCCTGAGAGGCAGGATTTATGAACATTTGGAGAGGCATAATATTATTAGGAATAGTCAGCATAGCTTTGTCAAAGGCAAGTCATGCTTACGAGCCTGATTTAATTTTTTGAGGATGTGACTAAGCACATTGATAGTCATAGTCATACTTTATTGATCCCGGGGGAAATTGGTTAATTGGAAATTGATGAAGGTAGAGCTGTAGATGTAGTGTATATGGATTTTCGCACAGCATTTGATAAGGTACCCCAGGTTTATTGAGAAAGTAAGGAGGCATGGGATCCAAGGGGACATTGCTTTATGGATCCAGAATTGGCTTGCCCACAGAAGGCAAAGAGTGGTTGTAGATAGGTCATAATCTGCATGGAGGCTGGTGACCAGTGGTGTGCCTCAGGGATCTGTTCTGGGACTCCTACTCTTTGTGGTTTTTATAAATGATCTGGATGAGAAAGTGGAGGGATGGGTTAGTAAATTTGCTGATGACACAAAGGTTGGGGGTGTTGTGGATAGTGTGGAGGGCTGTCAGAGGTTACAATGGGACATTGATAGGATGCAAAACTGGGCTGAGAAGTGGCAGATGGAGTTCAACCCAGATAACTGAGAGATGGTTCATCTTGGTAGGTCAAATATGATGGCAGAATATAGTATTAATGGTAAGACTCTTGGCAGTGTGGAGGATCAGAGGAATCTTGCAGTCCAGGTCCATAGGACACTCCAAGTTGCTATGCAGGTTGGCTCTGTGGTTAAGAAAGCATACGGTGCATTGGCCTTTATGAATTGTGGAATTGAGTTTAAGAGCCGAGAGGTAATGTTGCAGCTATATAGAACCCTAGTCAGACCCCACTTGGAGTACTGTGCTCAATTCTGGTTGTCTCACTATAGGAAGGACGTGGAAACCATAGAAATGGTGCAGAGGAGATTTACAAGGACGTTGCCTGGATTGGGGAGCGTGCCTTATGAGAATAGGTTGAGTGAACTTGGCCTTTTCTCCTTGGAGCGATGGAGGATGAGAGGTGACTTGATAGAGGTGTACAAGATAATGAGAGGCATTGATTTTGTGGATAGTCAGAGGCTTTTCCCCAAGGCTGAAATGGCTAGCGGAAGAGGGCATAGTTTTAAGGTGCTTGGAAGTAGGTATAGAGGAGATGTCGGGGTAAGTTTTTTACGCGGAGAGTGGTGAGTGTGTGGAATGGCTGCCGGCAGCGGAAACAATGGGGTCTTTTGAGACACTCCTGGATGGGTACATGGAGCTTAGAAAAATAGAGGGCTATGTGTAAAGCCTAGGTAGTTCTGTGGTAGGGATATGTTCAGCACAGCTTTGTGGGCTGAAGGGCCTGTATTGTGCTGTAGGTTTTCTATGTTTCTATGTTTCTACGTTTCTATACCAAACACACATAACATAGAAAAATCAATCAGTGAAGAACACCAGAAATATGCTGAATTCAAAGAGGAAATTGAAAGACTATGGAACATGAACAGGGTATACATTGTCCCAGTAGTAATATCTACAACTTGTAGCATCCCAAAGCCACTACAGAATTAGGCCTGCACAGCAATAGCTATATAAACCTTCAGGAAGCCACAATAGTTAGTACCACAAAACTGGTCTGAAATTTCCTAGCAATTGAGAAGCTTGAGCTGATTTTTTAAAAATAATAAATAAATGAACAATAAATATTGAGAAAATGAAATGACGATTCCTTGAAAGTGAGTCCATAGGTTGTGGCAGCATCTATTGGAAGAGGTATAGTCGACGAAGGGTCTCGGCCCGAAACGTTGACTGTACTTCTTCCAATAGATGCTGCCTGGCCTGCTGCGTTCACCAGCAACTTTTATGTGTGTTGCTTGCAATTCCAGCATCTGCAGATTTCCTCGTGTTTCCATAGGTTGTGGGAATAGTTCAGTGATGGGGCAAGCAAAGTTGAGTGAAGTTATCCCCTCTAGTTCAAGAGTGTGATGGTTGAGGGGTAATAGCTGTTCCTGAAGCTGGTGATGTGAGTCCTGAAGCTTCTGTACCTTCTACTTAATGGCAGCAGTGTGCTGGATGGTGGGGGTCACAGATGGTGCATGCTGCTTTTCTATGACAACGCCCTATGTACATGTGCTTAAAGTTGCTGGAGATGTTACCTGTGATGGACTGGCCTATATCCACTACTTTTTGTAGGATTTTCTATTCAAGGGCATTAGTGTTTCCATACCAGGCTGTGATACAGCCAATCAATATACTGTCCACTACACAGCTATAGAGATTGGTCAAAGTTTAGGCGTCATGCAGAATCTTTGCAAACTTCTAAGGATGCTGAGGCCCTGCCATGCTTTCTTTGTAATTGCACTTGCCTGCTGAGTCCAGGACAGATTCTCTGAAATAATAACACCGGGGAATTGACAGGTACTGACCTCTGATCCCCCAATGAGGACTGGCTCGTGGACCTCCAGTTTCCTCACCCTGAAGTCAATAATTAGCTCGTAGGTCTTGCTGACATTGAATGAGGGGTTGTTATTGTGGCACCACTTAGTCAGATTTTCAATCTCCCTACTATATGCTTATCCATCACCACCTTTGTTTCGGCCTACAACAGTGGTGTCATCAACAAACTTGAATATGGCATTGAAGCTGTGCTTAGCCATACAAGGTAAAGCGAGTAGAGCAGGAGGCTAAGAACTGAATTGACTTTACTTCTTACATCCTTCACATACACGAGGAGTAAAAATCTCTACGTTACATCACCACCTAAATGTGCAATGTGCAATCAAAGTAATTTATAATAAATAGGACAATCAATGTAATACAGAGTACACTCAAATCACCGTGAGCACACAGCTTTGTGGGGTTTCTGTGCTGATGGATATTGTGGAGGAGATGTTATTGCCAATCTGAACAGACTAGGTAAGTGAGGAAATCGAGGGTTCAAATGAACAAAGAGGTATTAAGGCCAAGGCCTTGAAGCTTATTGATCAGTTTTGAGGGGATGATGGTATTGAATATTGAGCTGTAATCGATAAGGAGCATCCTGATGTATGCGGCTTTGCTGTCCAGATGTTCCAGGGTTGAGTGAGGAGCCAATGAAATGGCACCTGCTGTTGGCCTGTGATGCCAGTAGGCAAAATGGAGTGGATTCAAGTCACTTTTCAGGCAGGAATTGATACGTTTCATCACCAACCTCTCAGAACACTTTATCAGAGTGGTTGTAATGCTGCTGGACAATAGTCACTGAAGCAGGTTACCCTGTTCTTCTTAGGCACCGGTATAATTGAAGTCTGCTTGAAGCAGGTGGGTAGCTCAGACTGTTAAAATCAGAGGTTAAAGATCTCAGTGAACACTCCAGCCAATTGATCAGCACAGGTCTTTAGTATTTGACCAGGTACCCCATCTGGGCCGGATGCTTTCTGTGAGTTCAATCTCCTGAAGGATGCTCCCACGTCAGCCTCAGAGACTAAAATCACAGGATTATCAGGGGCTGTGGGAGCTCATGATGGTTCCTCCATGCTTTGATGCTCAAAGTGAGCATAAAAGGTATTGAGTTCATCTGGAAACAAAGCCCTGTTGTCATCTATGTCGCTTGATTTCACTCGTCAAGTGGTGATAGCATTCAAGCCCTGCCACAACTGTCAATCATCCTTCATTGACTCAAGTTTAGTCCGGAATTGGTACTCCGCCTGTGAGATGGCTTTCCAGAGATCATACCTGGATCTTGTAACTTTCTTGGTCGTCAGACATGAATGCCTCTGATGTAGCCCTCAGTAGATTATGGATCTCATGGTTCATCCAGGGTTTCTGGTTGGGGAAGATCCTGAATGATTTTGCGGGGACACAATTGTCTACAACTGTTTTTATAAAGTCTGTGACAGCTGTGGTGTAATCATTCAGATCCTCTGTTGAGTTCTTGAACATGGCATTGTCCACTGACTTAAAGCAATCCTGTAGCTGCTCCTCCGCTCACTTGACCACCTTGTTGTTGTCCTAATCCCTGGAGCCTTGCTCTTTAGCCTCTGTCTGTATGCAGGTAGGAGAAAGACAGCCACGTGATCAGATCTCCCAAACTGCAGTCTGAGCATGGAATGTTAGGCTTAGTATAGCAGTGGTGTGTGTTGGGACCTCTGGTGCTGTGAGTTATATGCTGATGGTAATTGTGCAGGGATTTCTTCAAACAAGCCTGAGTGAATTCCCCAATATGATATGAAATGTGTCGGGGAGGACTGTTTCTTGTCTGGTGATGGCGTCAAGTAGTATCTCAAGTGCTTGATTATAGTTGGCCGCTGATGATGTGCAAGCTGTGCTCGGAATCACAGACCGTGGTAACTAGCATGGTCGGCATTTTATCATTAGGTGTTCCTTGAGATAGGAGACAGTGTTAGTAATACACAGGTACAGTATACTGTACTGCAGAGGAAGAAGAATACTTGATAGTGCAGAGCCCTGAATTTGGCAGAAGCAATCAAGAATTGGGAGATACTGTGAGAAACTGTCATGCAGTGAATAGCTTCTTGAGGTATTGTAACACTGGAGAGTTTTAGATTGTACACAGAGCCAGGTTCATATACAGGTGAAGAGCTGAGAGCATCCAATTCAAGTACTTAGATAAATCAGGTCTTATGTCTAATTTGGCACAGATTGTGATTTTCACAGTAATGGCAGTCAAAGGAAAACTAAAGAATTCTGCCCTGTACCAAACAGAGATTTAATGATAGACTACAGTCAAAGGGATATTTCCAAGTTTTGGTTAATAAGTAAGAACAGCATTATGTAACCAAGAGTGTTACAAGCCGCAGGTAGACAAGTTCAAGGGAGACACTTTTCACTTGATTGTTCTTTTAAAGAGTCTTAATGCTGCTCACATTAAAAGATAGCTTGTGAACTGAAATAAAATATAAAGACAAGAATGTAATCTCAAATGCAGTATCAATACAGAGGGAAAGAAAGGTTTTCAAAAAAATGGCAACACTGTGAACCTTGGTTTTTCCAACCTGCTCTTCCATTCAATACAGTCATAACAGTTCCTGCTCAATATGGCATTCCAGCTGTTTACCCATCAATATTGCTTGTGTGGAGAAATCTATGTCCTTCCGAAGTATATTCAGTGATGTGACCTGCATCACATTCTGTGACAGTGAATGCCAAGGTTCCCAAGTGTCTTATCCCATATCCTGAGACCATGAACATTGGCTCTAAAGCATTCCCAAATAAGGAAATCATTTTCACAGCTATCAGTCTCTCAAGCCCTGTCAGATTTCTGCATATTTCAATGACATCTTTTCTCATTTCTTTAAAAGCCATCCAATAAAGGTTCAATATTTCCTCATGGAACAGTTGTGAACTTTGCTGCAATTATGTATATTCAGAGGCCAGTTTATTAGGTACACCTCTACATCTGCTTATGAATGCAAATAGCTAATCAGCCAATCATGTGGTAGCCGCTCAATGCATTATAGTAGGCAGACATTATCAACTTGTACAGACCAAACATCAGAATGGGGAAGGAATGTGATCTGAGTGACTTTAACCATGGGAAGTTTGTTGGTGCCAGGCGGGGGTGGTTTGAGTATCTCAGAAACTGCTGATCTCCCTGGACTTTCATGCATAATAATCTCTAGAGTTTACAGAGAATGGTGCAAAAAACAAAAAAAATCCAGTGACCGGCGGTTCTATGGGTGAAAATGCCTTATAATGAGAGAGGTCAGAGGAGAATGGTCAGCTGACAGGAACGCAACAGTAACTTAAATAACCACAGTGGTGTGCAGAAGAGCATCTTAACATTTTAACTTAGTTATTTGTTGTATTTTTTTTCACACGGTAACACGTTGAAGCTGCACCCTCTCTAACATGCTGGTGGAGAGAGTTTTATTTGTTTTTTTAGCGCTGGAATTAGTTACATTCGGACACGTCTCGTTAGCATGGCAGCAGGATGGCCACATTGTTTATTCCAGGGAACAACTGATGGCGCTCATGCCCGCTGGTTTAGCGAACAGAGCAGCGGACATCCCGGCTGAAATCACACAGAGGATGTGGAGAGATCAAAAAGGCGAGGGAAGAGAACCGGGTGGAGACAACAGAGGCTTATGGAGGAGAGGTTATAAGCCGTGTCTCCCCTCTCTTATCATGGGAAATGTGAGATCGCTGGGGAATAAAATCGACGAACTGACGGTGCTTGTCAGGAGTCAGAGAACATTTCGGGAGAGCAATGTCATGTGTTTTACTGAGACGTGGCTGCACGAGGACATACCCGATCAAAGCGTTTCCATAGAGGGCTTCCAGACCGTTCGAGCTGACCAGAATTGCACTGAGAGCGGTAAGCGTAAAGGAGGGGGGCTGGTGGTTCTGGTAAATAACAAATGGTGCAATCCTGGGCATATTACGATCAAGGAACGGGTCTGTAGCCCGGATATTGAACTTTTTGCTGTTGGGCTCCGGCCATATTATTTGCCAAGGGAAGTCTTGCATGCAATTGTGGTTGTTGTATACATCCCTCCCTCTGCCAACCCGACGTCGGCGTGTAACATCATTTACACCATTATAGCCAGATTACAAACCCAGCACCTGACTGCCCTCATTACCATCTCGGGTGACTTCAACCAGGTTACCGTGGCTAGAACACTGCCCAACTTCACGCAGTATGTGAGCTGTACAACCAGAGGGGAGAGGACTCTGGATTTGATGTACGCTAACGTTAAGGATGCATACAGCTCCTCTGCCCTCCCCCCACTGGGAAGGTCAGATCACAACCTGGTGCATCTAAAACCCTGCTACGTGCCTCTGGTGAAGAGTAAACCTGCAACCTCGAGGACAGTGAGGAAATGGTCAGAGGAGGCTTATGAGGCGCTCCAGGGTTGTTTTGAGATGACAGACTGGCAGGCACTCTGTGAGCCACATGGAGAGGATATTGATGTGGACACAGAATGCATCACTGATTACATCAACTTCTGTGTGGACTGCAATGTTCCGACAAGAACTGTCCTTTGTTATTCAAATAACAAGCCATGGGTGACAAAGGACATTAAGGACATACTGAATGCTAAAAAGAGGGGGTTTAGAGATAGAAACAGGGAGGAGCTGAGGGCAATACAGAGGGACCTAAAAGCCAGGATCAGGGAGGCTAAAGACAGGTACAGGAGGAAGCTTGAGTGGAAACTCCAGCAAAACAACATGAGAGAGGTCTGGAGGGGATGAGGACCATCACTGGGTTCTGGCAAACTAGCAACAGAGGAGCTGAGGGCAGTGTGGACAGGGCCAACGAACTTAACCTGTTCTTTAACAGATTTGACATTGTGACCCCTGCCCATCCCACACATGAGTCATCTGTTGTTGGCCCCCAATCAACACATGTTCCACTCTCCCCTCCTACCCCTCCTCACAGTCCCCCACCCTGCTCTCATGACTATACCCCTCCCCCACACAAAACCACCACGGTGGGCTTCATGGCTGAAAAGGTGAGAAGACAGCTGAAACATCTCAACCCAAGCAAGGCTGCAGGACCGGATGGTGTCAGTACCAGGGTGCTCAAAGCCTGTGCCCCTCAGCTATGTGGAGTACTTTGCCATGTATTCAACCTGAGCCTGAGGCTCCGGAGGGTTCCTGTACTGTGGAAAATGTCCTGCCTCGTCCCTGTGTCGAAGACACCGCGCCCCAGCGGCCTCAATGACTACAGACCGGTGGCATTGACCTCCCACATCATGAAGACCCTGGAGAGACTTGTTCTGGAGCTGCTCCGGCTTATGGTCAGGCCACACTTAGATCCCCTCCAGTTCGCCTACCAGCCCTGACTAGGAGTTGAGGATGCCATCATCTTCCTGCTGAACCATGTCTACGCCCACCTGGACAAGCCAGTGAGCACTGTGAGGGTCATGTTTTTTGACTTCTCCAGTGCGTTCAACACCATCCGCCCTGCTCTGCTGGGGGAGAAGCTGACAGCGATGCAGGTGGATGCTTCCCTGGTATCATGGATTCTTGATTACCTGACTGGCAGACCACAGTACGTGTGCTTGCAACACTGTGTGTCTGACAGAGTGATCAGCAGCACTTGGGCTCCACAGGGGACTGTCTTGTCTCCCTTTCTCTTCACCATTTACACCTCGGACTTCAACTACTGCACAGAGTCTTGTCATCTTCAGAAGTTTTCTGATGACTCTGCCATAGTTGGATGCATCAGCAAGGGAGATGAGGTTGAGTGCAGGGCTACGGTAGGAAACTTTGTCACATGGTGTAAGTAGAATTATCTGCAGCTTAATGTGAAAAAGACTAAGGAGCTGGTGGTAGACCTGAGGAAAGCTAAAGTACCGGTGACCCCTGTTTCCATCCAGGGGGTCAGTGAGGACATGGTGCAGGATTACAAATACCTGGGGATACAAATTGACAATAAACTGGACTGGTCAAAGAACACTGAGGCTGTCTACAAGAAGAGTCAGAGCCGTCTCTACTTCCTGAGGAGACTGAGGTCCTTTAACATCTGCCGGACGATGCTGAGGATGTTCTACGAGTCTGTGGTGGCCAGTGCTAACATGTTTGCTGTTGTGTGCTGGGGCAGCAGGCTGAGGGTAGCAGACACCAACAGAATCAAGAAACTTATTCGTAAGGCCAGTGATGTTGTGGGGATGGAACTGGACTCTCTGACGGTGGTGTCTGAAAAGAGGATGCTGTCCAAGTTGCACGCCATCTTGGTCAATGTCTCCCATCCACTACATAATGTACTGGGTGGGCACAGGAGTACATTCAGCCAAAGACTCACTCCTCCAAGATGCAACATAGAGCGTCATAGGATCTCATTCCTGCCTGTGGCCATCAAACTTTACAACTCCTCCCTTGGAGGGTCAGACACCCAGTGCCGATATGCTGGTCCTGGACTTATTTCATAATTTACTGGCATAATTTACATATTATTATTTAACTATTTATGGTTCTATGACTATTTATTATTTATGGTGCAACTGTAACGAAAACCAATTTCCCCCTGGGATCAACAAAGTATGACTATGACTATCTCTGAACACTGAAATGTCTAATTTTGAAGTGAATGGGCTACAGCAGAAGAAGACTCTGGCTTCTTTAATAGGTACAGAAGATACCTAATAAAGTGGCTGTTGAATGTCTGTCCTTTCTTCGGTAAGAAGACCAAAACTGCACAGAAAATTCCAGATGTGAACACAGCGATCTCGAGAAGGAAATTTCAGTGCTGCTGACTGCAGACAACACAGAATTTGCTTTGTAAAGCATCAATGCTACAAGCAATTGTAATGTGAGACAACAGGACCTCAAGGTCATTGTCCTGACTGATGGAAAGCCAATAGATTTGCATGTTAACAGAGCTGCAATCTGTTCCATTGAAGGGAAGGAAATATATAACATTACTTTAGTCATCAACTCTTGGGAAGAGCTAAGCTTCTGTTTAAAAGTTACTCAGGACAAATTTTCAAGTCCTAGGATAGATGCAAAGTAAGGTATAACATAAATGCCAGCATCTTGAGATTCATATTCAGATTTATTAAGCACAAGCACATCAAAACATACAGTGAAATGTGATGTTTGTGGTGACAACCAACACACCCAAGGACATATTGGTTGCAACCCACGAGCATTGCCACACATTGCAGCTTCAGCATGGTTCACCCACAATGTTCAGCAGAACAACACAAGCAACAACAAGAGGACCAAAACAAAACAAGACACAATCACCAAAAAAAGCCACTTCTCCACCCTAGCCTCTCACACACCCAGGCAAAGACAGGCCACCAACCTCAGGACTGGCCACCTCTGGGCCTCCAGTACTTGGCCCTTGACTCTCAGACACACACACGTTGGGCGTCCAACTTTGCCTTTTGCCCCAAGGACTCGCCAATCACAGGTTTGACCTTCAGTCCTTGACTTTTGGACTCGTATGGATCTCTGACCTCTGTGACCTGGCCCCTTGTGATTCCTTCAGGCTTCTATCTTTGGTCTTCTTCTTCTTCTATGTTCTGAGCTTCAATCTTCAGCTTTGCCCTCCGGACTTCATTGACAACTGGGTATTGACCCCAGGGTTCACTGATCATTGGCTTAATCTTTGGGTCTCAACTTCCAGACTAGCACAAATCTTGTTTGACCTTCAGGCGTTGACCACAGGACTGACACGGATCCCCGACCCTTTTGAAGATATCCTCATTAGTGGGGTAGGTTGTGTCTGTTTTGGGGCTGGCTGAGGCTGACTTGTTAAAGTTTTTTCAGCATTTCAGAACAATAACACATTTGATACAATTATGACTATAGGAATAGACATTTTGACCATATCTATGATAGCTCTTGTTAAAAGAGTAAAGAACAATTCCTTATGCACTCACTAACAACTTTTTGTTGTGGCATTAACAATTTTTAAAAGAAGGTGATGGGCCAATGTGGGCAATTGGGATCAGCTTGGATTGGCATTTGGGCCAGAGGGTCTGTTTCTATGCTTATCATTCTATGAATCTAACATATTGGTTCTTGTGCAACACACACAAAATGTTGGAGGAGCTCAGAGACAAGCAGCATCAATAAAGGAGAATAAATACTCAATGTTTTGGGCTGACACCCTTCATCAGGACTCGAAAGGAAGGGGCAATAGCCAGAATAAGAAGGTGGCGGAAGAGCAAGGAGTGTAAGCTAGCAGGTGAAAAAGTCAGATCAGGGGAAGGGGAAGGTGGAGGAGTAGGGGAGAAGGGATGAACGAAGAAGCTGGGAGGGGATAGGTGGAAGAGGTTAAGGGCTGAAGAAGGAATCTACATAGTAGGAGAGGTCTGACCATGGAAGAAAAAGGAGTTCTTCTTCCAGCAGTTTGTGTCTGCTGTTCAAGATATTCAGCATCTGCAGAATCTCTAGTGTTTATGATATTGTTTCTTGTACCTTGGAACATGTCACGAAGGGTGAAATAAATCTTTGATTTGCGTGGTGACTAGAAATAGACTAAAGCTCATTTCACATTTATTTGAGAGTTATATACTATACACTGTAATAGCTTGAAACGTCTATTGATTCCTCTGAGTATGAAGGAATCTATGAGAAGCAAACATTGGAAGCTTACTCCGGCTTCACAATGAACCATTGATTGGCAAATGTCTTGTTTAAATAGTATACAATGCAACAATCCAGTACAATAATATTGTGTGAGAGAGTGCAAATGCACTATTGAAACCTGAGACAATAGGCAAGGAGACCGGAGCATACATTCAAGATTGAAGATTGGCTCATTGGAGAAAAGAGAAGGAGGTTACAGGAGGCTTCATTGGGATTCAGGTGCCTGTAGATGGCTTGGAGTTTGAATGAATGGTGGGTGAAACAAAGGCCTGCTGCTGAAAGCATGAAAAGTGCCTGAAAAAAATAAAGAATATTTATCACCAGATTTGAGTACAAGCAATTTTCTTTAAAAAAGTGTTAGTTGGCTGTCAAGTATAGCTCAGACTCAGCCTCTTGTGGTGAAAGTACAGATGTGCTGAAGATCAGATAGGAGGGCATCAGATCTCTGGCTTTGCTCTTGAACTCAGCATGGACTCTTGGGTTGGGGGGGGGGTGTTGGGCGAAGGGGGTATTATAGCCTGCTCAGCTGAGGAGTTGGATACAGCTCATATCTGGGTCCTGTGCTTTATGCCAACCGGATATGGTGCATCCTCTGTAGCTAGATTTGCTTGAATAGGATCAGTAACCTTAGTTAAAAAGGTAATTAAAAGTGAGCGATTTATTTAATTTTATATTATTTTAATTAATGTTAACATTTGACACAAGTTGACGTGTTTTACAGTTTTGAATTTTATTTTCATTTTCATAAGCTATTATTTCCATAATTTTATTTTAAACTTTACATTTTAAATTTACTGATCATATTCAAACAAATCTAGCCACAGAGGATGCACCGAATTTGGCTGGTATAAAGCCTGGGACCCAGATTTGGGCATCACGGTACTTTAGTGGTTAGCGTGATGCTATTACAGGTTGGAGCGTTGGTATTCGGAGTTCAGTTCTGGTGTCTTCTGTAAGAAAGTTAATACGTTCTTCCTGTGAGCCCACATGTTTCCTCTGGGTGCTCTGGTTTCCTCCCACAGTCCAAAGTCGGTTGGTTAATAGGTCATTGTAAACTGTCCTGTGATTAGGGTAGGATTAAATAGGTGGGTTGCTGGCTGTTGCCGCTTGTTGGGCCGGAGGGGCCTGTTCCACGTTGTTGGTTGAAATAAATAAATAAATAAAATGTTATTAACTTATTATTTAATTTATATAAACTATTTAAAGCTTTTCAGCTATTTTTAAATCCCTCTTATTGTCAGGCACATTAAGAAACAGTAGAGCAAACACCTGAGAGCTCAGCAGGATAGTCTATAGACCACCTGCGGCCTACTCACAGATGCTCCATTTTGAGAGATGGCTGCTGTAACAATGTAGACAGGACGGTGGGAGCTATATACACTCAAAAGATTGTTGTACAAATGTATATTTTGTCATTGCACTGTATTGAAAATCACCGCCATTAAGTTTGCCAACGTATTTATCACAGCAATTGAGGGTAAAATCTCCATTGTCTACTCTTTGCAGTGAAATCCAAAGGGAAAGGGACAAGGTATATATTTTGCTGTAACTCCCTGAACAAAGCTCTTGCTGTGGCCGATCTTGGTTGATCAGCAATTCTGCTGAAAATCAGTTTGAGAATGGAGATGGCAAAAGAATATGCTGAAAGCCGGCGAATGAAATTGGGTGATGTTGGACATGGTTATCCAGAAGTATAGAACTTTTAAGTAGGTAAGTGTGGCAAATGTAAAGACAATTATCTCTAGCATACAAAAAGTATTTTCTTTTTGCAGACTTGAACTGATTAGGAACAGTGAGCAAATCTAATTTACCTGAATAAATCGATTATGGGGTGTCTGGAGAGCCTTGAAATTGGAAGAGGTTAGCCCATTATATTAGGAGCTGCTGATCTGACTTCTGAAATGGTGGTTGATGCACAAGCAAAAATCACATATTGCCATTATTTTCAAATGCCTGTATTTTACGCTTTTTCTTTGTTCTGCAAATATATCCAAGTGATTGCAATGCACCTTCACTTACTTTGCTCAATGCACAACAGTATTCTTGTACAATGGTTAAAAAGTGAACGTTTCTTTTGTTCTTTTTTCAAAGAGCAGAACCACTCTTCAGTTAACTGAATTGAAGGATATTAAATGTTATAATTTGCATATATAGATGCCCTTCTGATGAAGCGCTTTCAGCCTGAAACTTTAACATCCGTTTCCTGACACAGTGAACGTTCCAAGCATTTTCTGTTTTGGTTTCAAATTTCCACTGTCTGCAGTTTGTTGATTTTCACCAGTGCATTCTTATCTATGGATATATAAAGTAAATATAGTGGACGTGGTGGATGTAGAGTGATGGGGTGATGATTCCCCGATGTCAAGTGGGGATGCACTCCTTCTCTTCCATTGTGAGAATTTCTCTTCTGTTGCGAAAAATTGTGTTTCTTATGTGATTTACAGAACAAAGGAAGATGAAAACTGTGCTTGTTGTCAGTACTGCCACCTTAATTAAAGAGTGTCTGGTTTCAGTACCTGCAATGGGTCTAAGTAGAGGCATGTTTTGTACCAGTCAGCAAAAGATCTTCCACTTGGGATTAGAATTTAGCATTTGATTTAGTGTATGCCTGAACTTTTCCAAAAGACTGAAGTTATAAGACTGGAATTTCAGAGTTTATGTTCATGGTTCTTTTTCACATCTCCATCACACCCTTTGGTTTACTCTTTCAACAAGGATACTTTGCAAAGCATTTGGCTCTACAAGCCCAATAGGTTTTGTACAAATACTTTTTAGTATTCTCCAATAAATATAGTTTTTTTTGAATAAATTAATAGTTTGTGTGAAGTTTGTACTTCTCGGGCTTCCATAATCATTTTGTTTTGCAAAGGAACAGCAGCTAACATCTCAGGTCTCTTCTGACTGAGGGCAAAAGAGCCTTTTACTGTCTTAACTCATTGGAGTTATCATCTCCCTTTCAAAAAGCTGAAACTCACTCCTGTGTGTCACTTGTTCTCTTGCACCTTGTTAATAATTTGCCAAGCTATTCTGTGAATAGAGCTAGTTACTTAACTTCAGACGAAACTTTTACCCAGCCATGATTCTGCAGTTAGTCCGCATCCATATACACACATACAACTCTGGACAGGAACCAGGAGCCAGACACTAATCACCTTTTTTCCTACCCGTATCCTAACTTTGATCAGTTAACCCAGTAAGTAAAAAAGACCAATTGTCTCATGCAATCCTAAACTTCTCAGTGTTCTTTTGGGATGCCGGGTGGAAAAACCCGCTGAGAAACGTAAAATATAGACAGGAACAGAAACACGATTTCACACCAAAGAAACAACCCAATGTCTCGATGCAAAATCGAGACCATCTCCCTTCAGTGTGTGCACCATTAATTTCCATATAAATTGTGGCAAGAGAGTTATATATTGATGCTATTTGAGTTTAATTAGATGCTTCTAGCACCAGCATGTTTTTTTCTAAGGAGTCAACCCTACAATAATTCATTGGATTTATTGCTCATTTCAGAAGAACTTCTCAACTCCACAAGCTACTTGTGTGTATATATAATAAAACCAAGTTGAATTATTGTAATATTTTTGAAATTGTGAACTGATAAATATAGACACCCCTATTTTCAACTGGTATTATAATAACTATAATAAACCAAGGGATTACGATGAAATTACTTTGTTGTCAGAGGCATGATGTTTGTTTTAAGTATATGTGGTCTTTGAAAGGAATCACGTCTAGAATTTGTAGTTAGAATGAACCATTTGTGAAAGCATCTGATACTGTTTACTTATGTATACAAGATCATCAGAACCCAGTAATTTGTGCTTCTATTGCAATTTCCAGCTGTTATTTAACAGTAAATATTTGCCTCAGGGTTATAAAACAGACTGAAAATATGTGATTGTCTAAAGGTGAAAACACAGAGATGCAATTTTCCAAATTACAGTCCCCAAAAATATAGATAATTTTGTTCTGATGCACCCTTTGACTAAATTGAATATCAACAGGCAAAATCATTTGCCTTTTCTAATAAAATCATTGAAGTTCACTCTGTTCACCCCGAAAGGGGACAGATTTCACAGTGGAAGTAAGTGCAATACCAACAACATTATTTCCGTGAAGATTTGAAAATAATTCCCCTCTGCAGTTAAAATCAGAAAGGTGGAAGCAGCATTCTGAGAGATGGTTTTCCTCCAAATGCTTTTGGAAAAGTACACCTCAACATCTGGCTCCCCATTCAAATAAATTGCAAGAAGTTGCTGCATCTACATCAAAGACATGCATCAGCTTAACACAAGCATTGAAAATGAAGCTTGATTCTAATTTCAGTCTAATTGATCTTTAATAACAGACGTAGCATACTTTTTCAGAATCAGAATCAGGTTTAATATCACTGGCATATGTCATGAAATTTGTTAACTTTAGGGCAGCAGTACAACGCAATACATGATAAATAAAGAAAAAAAAATGAATTGCAAGTATATATAAGCATATGAAAGAGTTAAGTTAAAATAACCAGTATAAAAAGACAGAAATAAATTTTAAAAGTATTGAGGTAGTATTAAGGTTGGGTTCAATGTCCACTTAGAAATCGAATAGCAGAGGGGAAGAAGCTGTTCCTGAATCGCTGAGTGTGTGCCTTCAGGCTTCTTTATCCCCTTCCTGGCGGTAACAATGAGAAGAAGACTATTAAACAACCTCTCTAGCACTGAAAACTAATACTCCTCTATTTCTCCCTTGGTCAATATTTATTTCTCCTTTTATTCTATTCTCTGAATGGAGTTAACATAAAATAAAAGTCAATAATCTATCTACCATTCCTGGGTTCGAGTATTGCAAATGCTTTATTGAACATCCTTGGGCTGTTAATGGTTTGCCAGCAGTAATTTCCCATGTAAAGACCAATTGCTTGTTCAAGTCTAACAAGCTGCTTGCACGTGTTATTCACAATGCTAAATGGAATCTGGCTCCATCTGACAGCAACAGTAATGCTGCCAGCAAGGTAAAATCATAAAATTCTGTTTTCTCTCATGTTATCTTTATGGCGTGGTTTGACTCCTCAGCTGTCTTCACTTCAGATTTAAGTAACAATTCTAGCTGAATGTGTAATCTTGGCTCAATAGTCAAGATGGGCACCATGATCTGAGTTTCTTTCTGTCTGTCTTACATTTATTTAAATTGCATTAGATACTCATAAACAATAATTCTTTACTTAATTGAATTAATGTAGCTGTCTTAATGCTGTGCAGTCATTGGACATCATTTAATTGTAATAAATGATTATGAGTTTTTTTCACGTTATTTAAAGCAAACTGTTAATCACTCAGATTTTAATTGTGTGTTGAAATTATAGGGCCAGTGATCACACAGAGCACTTCTGACAAATTATAACTTCCTACAAATCCGATCTACATGTCAAAATATGCAGAGGCGTATATCCCATACAAGGCAAAGTGTCAAAAAATATACTATGAACAAGCATAAAAAATTTATTTTTTTAGCAATTGGTTTGCCTAATAGTTCAGTCATCAATAATAGTAACACCATGGACAACAAGGATCTGAAGGGCACTGCAGATGGAAGAGAATGCAAGATCCCAGACTCTAAATGAGTTACTAATGCTGTGAGTTGTGAAGATGATTAGCCAATAGTTCCCTAGAGACCCCCGTGTCCCCTTTCCCCATCACCACTCTGAAATCTGGTATCTCTCAGGTCCCACTGCCAGACACCACCTACCCTAAACACTCCAACTTTCCCCTCTCCTCTGACACTACCAATCCCCTCCCCCTGCCCCCAATTCCAGCTCCAGCCATGTGCCTGCTCTTCACTATCTGCTCCAACCATCCCCTCCGACCTTCCTCTCTCTGAGGCAGAATATTCTGTCCAGAGTAAGGGCCTTGCCTTTGTGCCCACACGAATGATCCCTTCTGCCATCTTCAGCCCTCCTCCTCTTCCTGGACACCCCACTCTGGTCTTCCGCCTGCTTGGACCTTTTCATTGCTCACTGCTGACGGGACATCAATCGTCTCGACTCCTCTGTCCAGTTCCAACCTCACTCATTTCCGAATGCTCTGCTGTCCACTCTCTCAGCACTAATCCTAACCTCACCATCAAACTCACAGGGGGTGGGGGGGGTTGCTGTTGTAGTCTGGCGTACTGACCTCTACCTTGCTGAGGCCAGGTAACAATTGCTTGACACCTCCTCTCACTTATCCTCTGAACAGGACCCCCCTAAGGAACACCAGGCCGTTGTCTCCCACACCATCACCGACCTTATTAACTCTGGGGATCTCCCATCCACTGTTACCAACTTTCCCGCACCCAGCACCTCCCGTTTCTCCACAAATCTGCTTGTCTAGGTGGACCCATCATTTCTGTTTGATTCTGCCCCACTGCATACCTCGACTCAGTTTTATCCCCCTTGGTTCAGTCCCTTCCTACCTACATCAGTGGCATGTCACACATTCTTGATCTTTTCAATAATTTCAAGTTCCCTGTCCCCAATCATTTTATTTTCACTATGGATTTCCTGTCCCTATACACTTGCATCCCCCACCAGGAAGGCCTCAAAGCTCCCTGTCTCTTTCTGGACATTGGACCCACCCAGTCCCCCTCCATCACCACTCTCCTCCATCTGGCAGAACTTGATCTCACTCTCTATAAACTCTCCTTTGGCTCTTCCCATTTCCTTCTATGGGCTATAGCCTCTGGCATGTGTCCCACCTATGCCTGACTTTCTGTCGGCTGTGTGGAACAGTCTTTGTTCTCAACCTACAATGGGGGCCTTCCCCAACATTTCCTATGCTTTGTTGACGCTGCACCGGTGGTGCTTCCTGCATCCGTCTAGAGCTCGTTGACTTCATCAATTTTGCCTCCAACTTCCACCCTGCCCCCAAGTTTACCTGGTCCATTTCTTCCACCTCCCTCCTCTCACTCAATCTCTCTGTCTCCATCTCTGGAGACAGTTATCAACTGATGTCTATTATAATAGCTCTCACAGTGACCTGGACTATACCTCTTCCCACTCTGCTGCTTGTAAGAATGCCACCCCCTTCTTTCAACTCCTCTGTCTCCGCTGGATCTGCTCTAAGAATGAGGCTTTCATTCCAGAACTAAGGAGATATCCTCCCTCTTCAAAGAAAGAGGTATTCCTTCCTCCACCATCAATGCTGCCCTCAACTGCATATCTTCCATTTCATGAATGACTGCCTTTATCCCATCCTCCCACCACCCCACCAGGGATCGGGTTTCTCTTCCCTCACCCTTCCACCCCACCAGCCTCCATGTCCAGCACATAATTCTCTGTAACTTCCGCCATCTCCAATGGGATCCACCAAGCACATTTTACCCATCCCACCTCCCACCCAACTTTCTGCTCAACTCTCTATGCGACTCCCTTATCTATTCATCCCTCCCCACTCATCTCCCTCCTGGCACTTACCCTAGCAAATGGAGCAAGTTCTACACCTGCCCCTATACCTCCTCCCTCACTACAATTCAGTGCCCCAAATAGTCCTTCCAAGTGAGGCAACACTTCACCTGTGAGTCTGTTGGAGTCAACTACTGTATCCTGTGCTCCCGGTGCGGTCTCCTGAATATTGATGAGAACTGACATAGATTGGGAGACTGCTTCACCAAGCACCTATGGTCCAATCACCAGAAAAAGTGGGATCTCCCAGAAGCCATCCATTTTAATTCCACATCCCATTCCCATTCCAACATGTCAGTCCATGGCATCCTCTACTGTTGCGATAAAGCCACCCTCAGGTTGGAAAAGCAACACCTTATATTCCGTCTGGGTAGCCTCCAACATGATGGCATGAACATCAATTTCTTGAATTTCTGACAATGCCACCATTCCCCATTCCCACTTCCCTCTCTTACCTTATCTCCTTACCTGTCCATCACCTTCTTTTCTCCTCCTTCTTTTCTTTCTTCCATGGCCTCTGTTCTCTCCTTTCAGACTCCCCCTTCTTCAGCCCTGTCTCTCTTTCACCAGACAAGCTCAGCTCTTTACTTCACCCCTCCTCTCCCCACCCCCCCCCCCCCCCGGTTTCACCTATCACCTTGTGTTTCTTTCTTCCTCCCGCCTCCCCACCTTCTTACTCTGACTTCTCATCTTTTTTTCTCCAGTCCTAATGAAGGGTCTCAGCCCGAAATGCCAGCTGTAATCTTTTCCATAGCTGCTGCCTGACCTGCTGAGTTCCTCAGCATTTTGTGTTTGATGCTTGGATTGCCAGCATTTGCAGATTTTCTTTTGTTTAAGTTCGCGAGAGAACCCTTATCTTTCTGCAATGAGTAGGCCATTGTGTTCCAGTTTTTTTAAGTTTGAACATCACAAGCAGAACCCTGCACTAATTATTGTTCAGGCACATCTCCTAATGCACTGAACGGGGGTGCGGGGTGGGGGGTGGGGTGAAAACACCTCATATCTATCGCCTCAGTTTTAAACCGCTACAACTGATCGCACTTAACTCATCCTGACTTTCTCTAAAACAGGAGGAGAAGTTAAGATTTTTTTCTTTGTTTCAATTAATATTAATGTTTAAACCAATGTGCATATTTGTTATATGGTTTGAAGAAAATTAATTGTTTTATTTTGAATGAATTATGTGTTTTTCAGTTGTTGGTCATCATAACGATGTAGTTATAAAGAAGGCAAGACAGCCACTATACTTCATTAGGAGTTTGAAAAGATTTGGTATGTCAACAAATACACTGAAAAACTTCTATAGATGTACTGTGGAGAGCATTCTGACAGGCTGAATCACCGTCTGGTATGGGGGTGGGGGGTGCTACTTCACAGGACAGAAAGCAGCTGCAGAGGGTCGTAAGTTTAGTCGGCTCCATCTTGGGTACTCTCCTCAAATTATGCAGGACATCTTTAGGGAGCGGTGTCTCAGAAAGGCAGCGTCCATTATTAAGGACCTCCAGCGCCCAGGGCATGCCCTTTTCTCACTGTTACCATCAGGTAGGAGGTACAGAAGCCTGAAGGCACACACTCAGCAATTCAGAAACAGCTTCTTCCCCTCTGCCATTCAGTTCCTAAATGGACATTGAACCCTTGGACACTACCTTACTTTCTTAATATATTTCTGTTTTTGCACTATTTTTAATCTATTCAATATATGTGTACTGTAATTGATTTACTTATTTATTTATTATTTTTTCTTTTTCTTCTATATTATGTATTGCATGGAACTGCTACTGCTAAGTTAACAAATCTCATGACACATGCCAGTGATAATAAACCTGATCCTGATTCTGATTCTGACATATAAAAGCAGAAGTGGCCTTTGACAGGATTCAGGTCTGTCTGTGTGTTGGGCCTAAGTTTCTACTGCCTGGAGCCAAGTTGTCATTCATAGCAACCTCCACTTCACTGAATATTCATGGTAGTGAAACATGGAGGAAATTATGAGTCTTGTTACTGTAAAAGCTGTAATGCTGAAATAGCATGGATCAGATTCAACATGATCAAGCCCAGCATGTATAAAAAGTCATCTTCATTCAGGCTAAATACCAAGCTTGTAAAATTCCCTTATTCAAGACCTACTGCAAGAATGTACTAGAATATTTATTCCCTTATCTAACATAACTGCCATTAATATCAGAAAGAAACTTCACATGCACCAGTAAATCATCTCATTCACCAAGCTGTAAAGTAATCTCGACTCTCCCCATCCAATTTGTAATCACCAGTGCTTTGAAGGGCAGGAACCATATTACCACAAATATTCAAATGGATTTTTCCAGCTTGTCGACCACACATCAGGATTTTGCTACTTGGCATTCGGTATACATGCCGGCTCCAAGAATTGGTCAGCTGCAACTTTATTAATACTCGAGGATATTCTATGCCCATCTACTGCTTTGCTTTCACATTCCCGGAGCAATGTAACATTTCTTTACTGTCTCATGGTTTCCCATCCCCTCATTTTGAAACATCTTTGTGCACCTGTCCTTCATCTGGAAGAAACGCTCTTCCAAATATCTGACAAATGAATTACAGCATGGCTCTGATATTTTGAGATTATTGACTTCCTTTGTGAATATTTCACACATGGTTCACTGTGAAAATTGTCAGTGTTAGCATGCACAAAATGCTACATATCCATGGATCACTGATCCTTTCAAAATATCTAGCTCTGTTACATCTGGCTCCCTCAGCCTGCTTTGGCTGTTCCTATGTCAACAAGAAAAATATGACTTGATAAACATGCTTCTGGAATTGTATTCCTACGATGAAATATTCTCTTCGGCTGATGAGGAAAATGTGTGTTTTTACCTTGTCTAACTGTAAATAGAAACTATAATGAAAAAGCAAACATAACCAATCAGAGATATCTGAATGTTCCAATCTGAAAAGTGCCTTTTATTTCTCAGACTGACACAAACACAAAACAAATCAGTGCTACCACATTAATCATTGAGACATGGCAGTCTTTCAAAGTCACCAAGCACTGAGTCAAGTTAAAGAACACCCTGATAAGAATATACTTTGTAAAAGGACTCGACCATGAAACTTTCTGAACCAAGAAAACTAAAGCAAAAGTAGTTTAAAAAGGAAGACTTTGAAAAGCAAATGCACTAAATTTGGTCTGCATATTAACCGTGGAAGTGAAGGGGAGCAGAAACAATTTTAGATTGATAGATAATCAAATCACATTGTAAACTAATACAAAGTAAGATCTATCCATTATTAAGCAGCTTGTTTTCTGTGGCAGCAGGTTGAATTAAATGCAAAAGATGAAAGTCAATATCCATATTATGACAGAAATTTGAAATCCTATTTGTAAAATCAGATTTGGCTAATGGAAAGCATGCATAGACTATTCTGCCCTCGGTATGTATGTGTTCAATTATGCAGCTATTACAAGATCTCAGTCAAATGCTAAACATTGCCAACAAATTTTTAAATTATCAAGTGATCCGTTCTCAGCCCAGAAAAGGTCAATTCAAACAGCAAACAAAACCCGCAGCTTAACCAGAGCAAAGAGGACACTTGGTTATGTCAAATGTCCTGAGAAAACAACCAATTTGATTACTTGTATTCCTAATGTCTCCAAGAAAAATACTAAAACATCTGTAAGTAATACTTGATTTTAGGCACATGGCATCAGTTTTCTCTAAATTTAGCCGATTTCTTGAAACAGGAAAAGGCTGTTCGGGATGTGTTCTGAAAATTAGCCACCTTAGCCAACAGGAGTTGGTTAGCCGTAGCAAAACACTTTGATTGTACAATATATAATTTCAATAGCTTTTCTTTAGTTTCCACGTTCAGCATCTCTATTATATTAACTTTGTACAATGCCTTTTTAGTTCCTTATCTTTTCTGCTGTAACAGCCATTTCTGACTCTGCATTCATGAACAGATAAATAGAGGGATAGCTCAAGCGAAGCGGCCAGTGAGTGAGTGAGTGGGCCAGTGAAGGAGTGGAGCTTTGAAGCTTTGACTCGAGAGATTCTGGCAGTTTTGGCATTTGGTCTGTGCAATCAAGCCAATCAAGATTTGAATACATCAGCAGAAAGCTGTTGATTAGACAGTCAAGATTTGAATAGCTCAGACTCAGCAGAAAGCAGCTGATTGGGCAATCGAGGTCAGGTGACCAAGCATTTTGAAAAGCTCAAACAAATAAATAGAGGGTTAGCTCAAGCAAAGTGGCTAGTGGAATGTGGCCAGTGAAGGAGTGGAGCTTTGAGGCTTTGATGAGAAGAGGCAGAGGACAAGCTTGCTTGCAGTTAGTCTTTACAATGCCTCCTGAAACGGTGATGTTCCTCTCATGTGAGATGTGGCAGTCTTGGGGGAATGCCCCTCTCCCGCAGAGTCACATCTGCCAGAAGTGCATACAGCTGGGTGATCTGGAAGACCATGTAAGGAATCTGGAGCAGCAGCTGGATGACCTTTGACTCATAAGGGAGAATGAGGCAGTCATAGATGAGAGCTACAGGGAGGTAGTCACACCTAGGCTGTTGGAAGCAGGTTGTTGGGTGACAGTCAGAGGGGGGAAAGTGAAGGTGAGCAGACAGGTAGTGTAGAGCACCCCTGTAGCCATTACCCTGAATAATAAGTTTACTGTCCTGGATACTGTTGGTGGGGATGACGGACCAGGTGTGAGCCACGGTGGCAGGGCCTCTGGCACTGAGTCTGACCCGGTAGTGCAGAAGCGTGGGACGGAGAAGAGGAGAGCTGTTGTCATTGGAGACTCTATAGTCAGGGGAGCAGACAGGAGATTTTGTGGATGTGAGAAGGACACCCGCATGGTCTGTTGCCTCCCAGGTGCCAGGGTCTGGGATGTCTCTGACTGGGTGCATGACATCCTGGTACGAGAGGGAAAGCAACCAGAAGTCGTGATACATGTTGGGACCAATGACATAGGCAGGAAGAGGGATGAAGTCCTGAAGTGTGGGTCTTGGGAACTAGGCAGAAGGCTGAAGAACAAGACCTCAAGGGTGGCATTCTCAGGATTGCTGCCAGTGCTACGTGACAGTGATGGTAAGAATTGGAGGAGATGGCAGTTGAATGTGTGGCTGAGGAGTTGGTGCAGGGGGCAGGGTTTTAGATTTTTGGATCATTGGTATCTCTTCTGGGGAAGGTGGAACCTGTACAGATTGGATGGGTTGCACCTGAACTCGAGGGGGACCAATATCCTTGCAGGTAGGTTTGCTAGCATGGTTTGGGAGGGTTTAAACTAATTTGCAAGGGAGATGGAACCCAGAGCGATCGAGCAGTGAAAGAAGTGCATGGAGTAAAGCCAGATCTAACATATAGAGAGGCGTTGAGGAAAGAGAAGCAGAATAAATGGTGTAAAGACAGTAAGGTAGAAGGGCTGAAGTGTGTGTCCCTCAATGCAAGAGGCATCAGGAACAAAGGTGATGAACTGAGATCTTGGATACATACATGGAATTATGATATAGTGGCCATTACAGAGACTTGGCTGGCACCAGGGCAGGAATGGATTCTCAATATTCCTGGATTTCAGTGGTTTAAAAGAGATAGAGAGGGCAGAAAAAGGGGAGGAGGGGTGGCATTACTGGACAAGGATACTATTACAGCTACAGAAAGGGTGGGTAATGTAGCAGGATCCTCTTTTGAGTCAGTCTGGGTGGAAGTCAGGAACAGGAAGGGAGCAGTTACTCTATTGGGGGTATTCTATGGGCCCACTGGTAGCAGCAGAGATACAGAGGAGCAGATTGGGAGGCAGATTTTGGAAAGGTGCAAAAATAACAGGATTGTTATCATGGGTGACTTTAACTTCCCTAATATTGATTGGCACCTGATTAGTTCCAAGGGTTTAGATGGGGCAGAGTTTGTTAAGTGTGTCCAGGACAGATTCCTGTCACAGTAAGTGGACAGGCCGACTAGGGGGAATGCCATACTAGATCTAGTACTAGGTAATGAATCGGGTCAGGTCACAGACCTCTCAGTGGGTGAGCATCTGGGGGACAGTGACCACCGCTCCTTGGCCTTTAACATTATCATAGAAAAGAATAGAATCAGAGAGGACAGGAAAATTTTTAATTGGGGAAGGGCAAATTATGAGGCTATAAGGCTAGAACTTGCAATTGTGAATTGGGATGATGTTTTTGCAGGGAATGTACTACGGACATGTGGTCGATGTTTAGAGATCTCTTGCAGGATATTAGGGATAAATTTGTCCCGGTGAGAAAGATAAAGAATGGTAGGGTGAAGGAACCATGGGTGAGCATTGAGGTGGAAGATCTAGTCAGGTGGAAGAAGGTAGCATACATGAGGTTTAGGAAGCAAGGATCAGATGGGTCTATTGAGGAATATAGGAAAGCAAGAAAGGAGCCTAAGAAGGGGCTGAGAAGAGCAATAAGGGGGCATGAGAAGGCCTTGGCGAGTAGGGTAAAGGAAAACCCCAAGGCATTTTTCAATTATGTGAAGAAAAAAAGGATGACAGGAGTGAAGGTAGGACCAATTAGAGATAAAGGTGGGAAGATGTGCCTGGAGGCTATGGAAGTGAGCGAGGTCCTCAATGAATACATCTCTTTGGTATTCACCAATGAGAGGGAACTTGATAATGGCGAGGACAATATGAGTGAGGTTGATGTTCTGGAGCATGTTGATATTAAGGGAGAGGAGGTGTTAGAGTTGTTAAAATACATTAGGACAGATAAGTCTCCAGGGCCTGACGGAATATTCCCCAGGCTGCTCCACGAGGCGAGGGAAGAGATTGCTGAGCCTCTGGCTAGGATCTTTATGTCCTCGTTGTCCACAGGAATGGTACCGGAGGACTGGAGGGAGGTGAATGTTGTCCCCTTGTTCAAAAAAGGTATTAGGGATAGTCTGGGTAATTATAAACCAGTGAGCCTTGCATCTGTGGTGGGAAAGCTGTTGGAAAAGCTGTTGGAAAAGATTCTTAGAGATAGGATCTCTGGGCATTTAGAGAATCATAGTCTGATCAGGGACAGTCAGCATGGCTTTGTGAAGGGCAGATCATGTCTAACAAGCCTGACAGAGTTCTTTGAGGAGGTGACCAGGCATATAGATGAGGGTAGTGCAGTGGATATGATCTATATGGATTTTAGTAAGACATTTGACAAGGTTCCACACGGTAGGCTTATTCAGAAAGTCAGAAGGCATGGGATCCAGGGAAGTTTGGCCAGGTGGATTCAGAATTAGCTTGCCTGCAGAAGGCAGAGGGTCATGGTGGAGGGAGTACATTCAGATTGGAGGATTGTGACCAGTGGTGTCCCACAAGGATATGTTCTGGGACCTCTACTTTTCGTGATTTTTATTAATGACCTGGATGTGGGGGTAGAAGGGTGGGTGGGCAAGTTTGCAGATGACACAAAGGTTGGTGGTGTTGTAGATAGTGTAGAGGATTGTCAAAGATTGCAGAGAGACATTGATAGGATGCAGAAGTGGGCTGAGAAGTGGCAGATGGAGTTCAACCCGGAGAAGTGTGAGATGGTACACTTTGGAAGGACAAAAGTCCAAGGCAGAGTACAAAGTAAATGGCAAGATACTTGATAGTGTGGAGGAGCAGAGGGATCTGGGGGTACATGTCCACAGATCCCTAAAAGTTGCCTCACAGGTAGATAGGGTAGTTAAGAAAGCTTATGGGGTGATAGCTTTCATAAGTCGAGGGATAGAGTTTAAGAGTCGTGAGGTAATGATGCAGCTCTATAAAACTCTGGTTAGGCCACACTTGGAGTACTGTGTCCAGTTCTGGTTGCCTCACTATAGGAAGGATGTGGAAGCATTGGAAAGGGTACAGAGGAGATTTACCAGGATGCTGCCTGGCTTAGAGAATATGGATTATGATCAGAGATTAAGGGAGCTTGAGCTTTACTCTTTGGCGAGAAGGAGGATGAGAGGAGACATGATAGAGTTGTACAAGATAATAAGAGGAATAGATAGAGTCGATAGCCAGCGCCTCTTCCCCAGGGCACCACTGCTCAATACAAGAGGACATGGCTTTAAGGTAAGGGGTGGGAAGTTCAAGGGGGATACTAGAGGAAGGCTTTTTACTCAGTGGTTGGTGCGTGGAATGCACAGCCTGAGTCAGTGGTGGAGGCAGATACACTAGTGAAGTTTAAGAGACTACTAGACAGGTATATAGAGGAATTTAAGGTGGGGGGTTATATGGGAGGCAGGGTTTGAGGGTCGGCACAACATTGTGGGCCGAAGAGCCTGTACTGTGCTGTACTATTCTATGTTCTATGTTCTAACTCCTTTCATTCAATATTTACCAAAGTTAGAATCTAAAGAAACCTTGTAAGTTTCTAAATTATACTCAGTAGCCACTTAATTAGGTACTAATAAAGTGGCCTCTGAATGTATATTCATGGTTTTCTGTTGCTGTAGCCTATTCACTTCCAGCTTCAATGTCTTATGTGTTCAGAGATGTTCTTCTGCACACCACTGTTATATCACATGATTATGAGAATTACTGCTACCTACCTATCAGCTTGAACCAGTGTGGTCATTCTCCTCTCATTAAAAAAGGCCTTTTTCCCCACAGAACAGCCCCTCACTGGATGTTTTTTATATGTTTTTCCACACCATTTTCTGTAAACTCTAGGGATTGCTGTATGTGAAAATCTCAGGAGATCAGCAGTTTCTGAAATAATCAAATCACTCTGTCTGTCACCAACAATCATTCCATTGTCAAAATCACTTGGAATCACATTTCTTCATCAATCTGATGTTTGGTCTGGACAACATCTGAACCGCTTGACTATGCGCTTTAGTGCATTGACTTGCCTCCTTGTGATTGGCTGATTAGATATCTAGTGGGTAGCTGTGAGCCTAATAAAACGGCCACTGAGTGTATTTCCAACTTTCACCCACTACCACAAGAGTGAGTCAGATCTATCACGTCTGCAGGAGTGTCAAAGCTGGGAAAGATTAACTTGAGATTTAGAAAGGCAAAGTCTGCAAACATTTAAAATGTCATCTTTTTTTAAATGTTGATGTGAGAAATTAAACTTTTCAAGTTTGAAATAAAATGGAGGAACTGTATTGGTTTAATTATCTACCAAGAAAAATGCTAGTAATGGCACTGAAACATGCATAAATTAATGATACATGAGTGAAGATAAAATCTACCAATCAATCAACAGCTGTAGTGTAAACAAATGGACCTTTAAGAAATGAGTGAACATGTGGGATGATTTATGATGCATTACTGCAGAAACTGCTGCCACTAGCAGTTTACTCTCCTTAAAAATGTATATTTGATAGGTCTCTCCACCTCGAACATTTGCCTGAGTTGACAGCAGCAAGCAGGCAGCTGCAGATATTATACAGGTTGACCTTCACTAATCTGACTACCTGTAATCCGGTTCCTTCGATAATCCAGCACTGATTATGCTTAATGTGATCCTTCTGTAATTCGGCATTTTCAGTAATCCGGCACTCCTCAGGTCCCAGTGGTGCCGGATTAGTGAAGGTCGACCTGTACTGGCATGTTACTGTTTGTGGGAGCTATTATTCCTCTCTCCGCCTTGCTCCACACCAGGCGGCAACCTTGCCGTTTCATTAGCATTTTGTCTGTTTTTTATGAGGCCAAGTCGCTAGCTCGGCGCCCAACCCAGGATGGATGGAAACCATGCTAGGTGCCAGCCGGATTTGAACCCTTGACCACTCACTTCAAAGTCCAGTGCTGAGACCGCTACACCACCAGCTGACATATCTATGAGAGTAGCAGGTTATTATTCAAATGAATGGGGCTTTTCAGATGGAGTAGTGACGACCTTAGATAGTTGATGTAGTGGATATGTTGAAAATCTCAGCTATTTACCCTTTTTTCATGTGAAAAGATTGTTAAAGATGAAGAGAGGACAGCAAACAAAACAATGCAGCTTTGTTTGAAAATTGAGAACTGGTTTTTAGACTGGAGTCGTATGAAACACTAGTGATTCTATTGTCTCCACAGAGTAAAGGCAACAACGTATGTTCTGAGGAAAACCCTTTGAAGTTATAACCCAGCGATTCACAATTGAAGGCTTGGCAAATGCAATCGAAAATTCAAGGAAGCAACAGGCAAAAACCTGGTCAGGTGAAAGATGTGACAAAAAGAGACTATTTCCAGATAATTTTAGATCAGGCATTGTGGGGCTCCTTGGTGTGCAGATGAGAGAATTAAAACTGAAAATGTTCAACATGTTGGACTGAACTCTCAAGTTAGCAAGCAGAATAGTCACCAGTAATGAGAGAGTGCATATAAAGCAATGTCCTAAAAGTTAAGATTCTACAGTGTAGCCCAAATTGTCACATGGTTTGGCAGGAAACCATTTGTCAGATGATTGCCAAATTCCTGAGGACTACAAATCATGTGGGTACAAAAGACTGGACACCTTTGCAGGGAGATAGATGTTCATTATGCCTTTGCCTGCACAGAATCTGCCCAGCCTGCTGAGTTCCTCTAGTACTTTGTCTTTCCTCAGAGATCTGATGGAAGCCAACTAGCTTCAGAAGACCTGTTCAAGATGGCCCAGTGTCAAAAGCCAGGGCATATTGCCCAGGGGTGCAAAACCCTGAGGAAGGTAACCAGTGGCAAAAGACTGGACTTCCTGGATGTCTCAGAGACAGGGAGATAGGAAGAGACCACTGAAGTATCCTACACGTAGTATAATTGGACATTGAGTAGTGGCACTAGTAACACTGAATGTCTTTGATAAGGAAAATAATGAGGGCAGTGCAGTTAGACAAACCCTATTGATTGAGAAAGCAGCATTAAGCATGTACCATATATTGATAGCATGCCCAGGGTCAGAATGTATATTTCACCATCTTTCCCCAAGGCAATGCAAAAAGCTGTTGTGCACCTATGCAAAGGGATAATCCAAGTCGAGGGAAAGATGAACTGTGGGGTGTCAGTGGAGACAGACTGTCATAATAATTAAAAAGATAGATCAGTTTTAGTCATGTTTTTGGGGCGCTTCCAATTGCACTTACCCGACCCAAAGAGCTTATGGTTGGGAAAGGGGAAGGCTTCTTTAGAGATATTTCCAGACCAGAGTCACAGGCTGAAGCTCTGGCGAGCTAACAACAGAAATAAGAGATTAATGTCTTCCACCTTGTTGCCTAGGACAGTGACTTGAAATGAGAGTGCAAATTGGCACTCTCTCCACATTGGGTGTGGTGTACACACCATTGGAGATTAAATTTGACAGCAGTCCATTGAGAGAAGTGGGAAACTTTGCTAAAAGGTAAATCACAAACGAGAGAAAATCTGAGGATGCTGGAAATCAAAGCAATACACACAAAATGCCTCAGGAACTCAGCAGGTCAAGGCACACCTATGGATCCATAGATGCTACCTGGCCTGCTGAGTTCGTACAGCATGTTGTGTGTATTCCTGAAAGGTAAGCAAGTATTGCATCTTCCTGCAAGGAGATGAGCCAAGACAAAGGTTGCTGACTAAGGAAGCATTCCCCCTCTTGACACCAACTCTCCCAACAAGCTTCCTGAAGAACTCAACAGGTCAAACAAGAGTCTCAGCCTGACTGCTTATTACCCTCCATAGATGCTGCCTGGCTCTTGCTGAGTTCCTCCAGCATTGTGTGCGTGTGTGTTGCTCAAGATTTCCAGCATCTGCAGCATGCCTTGTATCCTCCAACCTTTTACCAGTTCACCCTCTCTTCCATCTACACTCTCAGTCTTAATGCAGAGTCACACTTGAACTGTCAGCCATTCCTTTGCCTTCACAGTTGCTGCTTGACTCACTGAGCTCTTCCAGCAGAAGGTTAAAAGGTCTCCACAACATCATGGGCTGAAGAGCCTGTACTGTGTTGTTGCAATGTTCTAAGGTCATTTTTTTGCTCTGAATTTCGGTTATTTGCTCACAATTCTCAATGGACTTTAACCTGTCTAGATTGTCTTCAGAGCTTGTAATACTTCATGACTAAACTTTCAGCCACTTGTTACATTCAAGCAAGATGACATTGGGATAAACACAGAAAGGTCATGTCCATTGTGATAACTCTTGTCGGACCTTGTGAGCTTTTGAACAGCCTTTGCATTACATTGTAGTCCTCTGTTAACACATCCAGTTCGATTCAGTAATTCTGCTAGAGCTGAAAGACTTGTGGACATTGAGCTCTTGTTTAAGTTTTTGGCAACAGGATGAATTGTAAGGTTGAATGTGTAGGCTCATGGGGTGGTAGGGGTGGACCAGGGTAACTCTATCCCCGCTAGGGTTGGGGGGGCGCACGGAATTGGATGAAGGCTGATGTATGGGAAATACAAGAGACATGGATGAGGGTTTCATTGCCAGTAGTGTGGGCAAACCCCCTTTTCGATAAACGAGGAGATCTTGAGAGGCATTGATCGTGTGGATAGTCAGAGGATTTTACCCAGGGCTGAAATGGCTAACACGAGACGGCACAGTTTTAAGGTACTTGGAAGAGGAGATGTCAGGGGTAAGCTTTTTACGCAGAGTGGTGAGTGTGTGGAATGGGCTGCCAGCAATGGTGGTGGAGGCAGATATGATAGGGTCTTTTAAGAGATTCCTGGATAGATACATGAAGCTTAGAAAAATAGGGGGCTATGGGTAACTCTAAGTAATTTCTAAGGTAAGGACATGTTCGGCACAGCTTTGTGGGCCGAAGTGCCTGTATTGTGCTGTAGGGTTTCTATGTTTCTGTCTTTATCTTGGATGTCCTGTAATTGAAAGTCTCATTGTGAGAACAGATGCAGCAGAGACAGAGAAAGTGAGAAAAGGAAATTGTGCCATTGTAAGTGACAAGGTGTAAGAGTGTAATTGAGTTCTCTGTGGGAGGTAGAAGGGGTCAGGAATCGGCCAAATGAACTTGAAGACAGGGTGAAGTTGATGAGCCCCATATGAGTGTAAGAAGCAGCACCAATGCAATCGTCAAAGTAGCAGATTGCTTTTTTGGGCACCTTCTACCATACCAGCCAAGATCTCTCATCTGGTTCGCCATTTTATTCCACTTGCCATTTCCACAGTGACTCCTCTATTGCCAAGTTGAGGCGAGATGCAGATTAGAGAAACAGTATCTCATATTCTCTCTTAGTGGTCTCCAATCCAATGAACGTTGATACCTCTCACTTTTGGAAACCACCCTCTCTGTCCCTTGTCCCCTTTTTTATTACCCTTATGCCACTAGCCCTCATCAACCTATCTACTTGCCTTTCCTTGCCCTCTCCATTTGCCCATCATCCAGATACTCCTCTGACCAGTTCTCCTCATGACCTACTTCCCTGTAGGTCCATGGTCCATTGGCCTCCCCGATCAGAGTTCATACTCTTCAGCTCTTTGGCACACCTACCTATCACCTCCCAACTTCTTCCATCACTCCCACATCTACCTTCCTCATCACTCTATCACCACCCTTACCTGGATCCACCTATCACTTACCAGCACTCGCTCCATCCTTTTCCCCCACCTTTTTATACTGGCTATTTTCCTTCCTTCATTCCAGCCATTATGTTGACAGCCCATTTCCTTCCGCAGATGCTGCCTAACCATTGAGATCTTCCACCTCCCTTGTGTGCTGCTCCAGATTTCCAGTATCTGCAGTCTATTGTGCCTCCAGTGTATCTTGGATCCTATCTCTCCTCACTGTACACAAAAGGCAAAGCAAGAAAATATAGCTGTTATAGGGTTTTCTATATTTGGTGGGGGGAGGGTGAGGAGGCATTTCTGTAACTGTCAATGAGAGTGTATGAGGTGTATTGTCTCTTTGGTGCCAGAGGTAAAGGAAAAGATGCACAGGTGCCGAAATAACTTGTGGGGAAAGGGGAATGAGTCAGAAGTTGTGATGCACAGTAAGTACCAAGAGATGACAGGCAATTGAGTTTGTGTTGTCAGACTTTCCAGAGGTTGGGTAATGTTAAAAAGTAGAACATTAAAGTCAGTAATCCAGTTCTACACACCAAGAGAAGAAACAGAAAGACAGGAAAATCAATATGGTAGTTAAAGTCATGGTTCATGAGGGAAGGCTTCAGATTTTTGAGTTATAAAAGGTCAGTACTGAGCAGGGTTCACCTGTGGTAAAGGGAAGAGTTGCATGTCAATAGCAATGGAGTTGCTGTCCTTGCAAGGATGCTCACTAGATGATGGAAGGTTTCAACCAAATTGGCTCGGGTGGATGGAATGAATACCAGTGCATTGATAAGATAAGATAACACTTTATTTATCCCAAAAGAAATTATTGTTGCCTGGCTGTTCAGCCAGAAATATTTACTTCAAAATACAAAATTTAATCATTGAAGTACAAAAAAATACAAAATGTGCATTAAACAGTAATAATGCAAAGTACATATGTGCAATGAAACCAGATACTTATATACTTAAGGAGGAGGAGTTGCAGAGTCTTACATCCACAGGAAGAAAGGATCTTCTGTGGTGTTCAGTGGTGCACCTCGGTCGAAGAAATCAGTCTGTTACTAAAGGTGCTCCTCTGTTTACGTCATGGAGGGGGTGAGAGGGATTGTTCATAATGCTCTGTAGCTTCTGCAGCATCCTCTTCTTAGACACAACCACCAGGGAGTCCAGTTCCACCCCCAGAACAGAACCAGCCTTGCTGATGAGCTTATTAATCTTCTTGGCATCAGCTGCTCTCACCCTGCTGCCCCAGCAAACAACAGCGTAGAATAGAACGCTGGCCTCCACTGAGTCACAGAACATCTGCAGCATGGGACTGCAGACGTTGAATGTCCAAAGCCTCCTCAGGAAGTACAAAGGGCTCTGTCCTTTCTTGTACTGAGCCTCTGTATTTTAAGCCCAGTCCAGTTTATTGTCCAGGTGAGGAATAAAGTGCATAAAAAGGAGGAAGTGTTGAATAGTAATAAAGTAATATCATATTAAATACAGTAGGTGGATGCAAGGAAGGGTAATGATGTATACAAAGCAAATTCAGGGTGTGTGATGTGCTAAATAAAGTTTGTGAGACATAGACTCAGTGGTCACTTTAATGCTCATTAATGCAAATATCTAATCATCCAATCATGTGTAAAAACATGTGGACATGGTCAAGAGGTTCAGTTCACGAGAGAATCTGCAGATGCTGGAAATCCGAAGCAATACGCACAAATGCCGGAGGATCTCAGCAGGCCAGGCGGCATCTATGGAAACGAGTAAACAGTTGACCTTATACACTGAGACCCTTCCCCAGGATCCGAGAAGAAGTTCAGTTATTGTTCAGACCACACATCAGAAAGGGGAAGAAATGTGAGATAAGTGACTTTGACTTTGACTGTGGACTGTTGGTTGATGTCAGACAGGGTGGTATCTCAGACACTGCTGACTCCTGGATTTTCATACACAAATCTCTAGCGCTTACAGAAGTGGAACAAAAAACTAAAGAACATCCAATGAGCAAAAATGCCTTGTTAACAAGAGAGGTCGGAGAAGAATGTCCAATCTGGTTCATGCTGACAGGAAGGTGACAGCAACTCAAATAACCACGTGTACAACGTTAGTGTGCAGAAATGCATCTGTGAATGCACACCACATCGAACCTTGAAGTGGATGTGCAACAGCAGCAGAAGACCACAAACAAGCACTGAGTGGCCACTTTATTAGATGCAGTAGGTACTTAATGAAGTGACCATTGTGTGAATGTACAAACAAGTAATAATACAACAGTAGCTTAAAATGATGAGTAGAATATTGACTATTTATGGGTAAAAATTGCTCACAATAGGGAAAGGGGAAGAAAAGTAAATACATTCATTGTTGGTGTGGATAAGTCTCCTAGTGTGGATGGCCTGCATTCCCTGTTGCTAAGGAAAGAAGTTTTGGAGATAATAGATGTTAACTTAATCTTTCAATTTTCCATAGAATTGGAGAAAGTGCCCAAGGATCAGAAAGAGTCAAATATAACGAACCTGTTCAAAAATGAGTGTAAGGACATTTCTCTTAACTCTAGGTGTTGGGTGATTTCTTTTAAATAAAACTTAAGGTAAAAATAAACAGCATTTTGAGAACGTTCAGCATTTTGCAGCATAGATTTGTGAAAGGCAGAAAACTTGTCTAAACTCATTGATTTTGATTAAGTAACAGAGAAACTCAATTATAGGAATGCAATGGATGTTGTCTGTATAGATTTTAATAAAGCATTTGATCAAGTGCCATGTCAAATCCAGGTTAATAAAAGTGAGGC
Organism: Mobula birostris; assembly: GCF_030028105.1. Taxonomy (NCBI): domain Eukaryota; kingdom Metazoa; phylum Chordata; class Chondrichthyes; order Myliobatiformes; family Myliobatidae; genus Mobula; species Mobula birostris. Next base: position 27,201,264 of record NC_092385.1, read on the forward strand.
TCATGACATCAGCATAGAAAATACTTTGCTTCAGGACAAATAACAGGGAGTTGTGGTAAATGGTTGTTTTTCAGTATGGAACATGATAGACAATAATGCTTCTCAAGGATGAACACCAGGGCTACTACCTCATGATATCTGTAAAGGACTTGGATGTTGGAATTGAAAGGAAAATTTCAAAATTTGTTGGTGAGGTATGGTAAGCAGTAAGAGTGATATCAATCAGCCTCAACTCTGACAGAGCAGTACTGGTAGGTACATGGCAAATAGAATTAAATTCAGAGGAATGACAGATGAGGCATGTTCACAGAGGGAATGGCAAGAGGGAATATAGACTTAATGGTACTGTTCTAAAGAGTATACAGAAACAAAGGGAGTTGGGCTTTCACGTGCATAAATCTTTGAAGATGGAAGGATATGCTTCAAGAACAGTCAGCATGTGGGATCTTGGGCTTCATAAATAAAGGTACTGAGGAAAGAGAAAGAATATTTTTCTGCACCTTTATAAAGCTCTGGTTTGACTACAATTATAATGGCTTTGTGATTTTTATAAATGACCTGGATGAGGAAGTAAAACGGGAGGTTAGTAAGTTTGCTAATGACACAAAAGTTGGGGGTGTTGTGGATAGTCTGGAAGGTTGTCAGAGGTTACAGCGGGATAAGTGTGAAGTGGTTCATTTTGGTTGGTCAAATTTGAAAACAGAATATAATATAATATTAATAGTAAGACCTTAGTTAGACCCCACTTGGAGTACTGTGCTCAGTTCTGGTCACCACAGATGTTGCCTGGATTGGGGAGCATGCCTTATGAGAATAGGTTGAGTGAACTTGGCCTTTTCTCCTTGGAGCAATGGAGGATGAGAGGTGACCTGATAGAGGTGTATAAGATGATGAGAGGCATTGATCAGGTGGCTAGCCAGAGGCTTTTTCCCAGGGCTGAAATAGCTAACATGATGGGGCATAGTTTTAAGGTGCTTAGAAGTAGGTACAAGGGGGATGTCAGAGCTAAGTTTTTTAAACAGAGAGTGGTGGGTGCGTGGAATGAACTGCCAGCAAAGGTGATAGAAGCGGATACAATAGGGTCTTTTAAGAGACTTTTGGATAGGTAGATGGATCTTAGAAAAATGGAGGGCTATGCAGTAGGGTAACTGTAGGCAGCTTCTAGAGTAAGGTACCAGGTCAGCACAACATTGTGGGCTGAAGGGCTTATAATGTGTTGTAGATTTCTATGATAAGATAGTCGCGATATTTTACAAATGATTTGGAAGTCAGAGAGTCATGGTTGTACATCAGTTCGGTCCACCATGTCCTTTTTGACCTGTTTGCTCATCTCCCCTAATCTCTTTTGTTTGCATTAGGTTGATATAATTTTATGCCCTGCCTATTTAAATGTTTAAGTGCCTCCTGATAGTAATGGTTGTTTCATATCCATCGCTCCCTCTAGAAGCATGTTCTAATCCCTATGTAAAAGCTTACCCGAAGATCCCATTAAAACTCCTTCTTCTCACTTTAATTCTATGTCCTCTTGTTTTTGATATCCCTTACCATGGGAAAAATGTACAACCTACCCAACCTAAGCCTCCTGAAATGTAATATACATCTTTCAGGTCACCTCTCAGCCTCTCTCACTCCAAGGAAAATAAGCATAGCGCATCCAATTTCTTCCCATAACAAACATTCTCAAATGAAGGCACATCTTGGAGAATCTTCTCTGCACTCTCTCCAGCATAATCCTTCCTATAGTGTGGTAAACAGAACCACACACAAAACTTCATGTGGGATTTAACCAGTGCTTTGCAGGTTTGCAATAAAATGCCCCAATTGCTATATTCTGTGCTTTGAAAGGATATGAAGGAAATTTATGACAATTATTGCTGGGAGGGGGGTTTTAAGTGTAAGATTAAGATGGGGTTGTTCTCCTTTGAAGAAAGGAGGTTTATGTATAACAGGTTCAGACAGGATAGGCAAAGAAATGCTATTTGCATTGGCAAATTGCAGAGGTTTAGGGAACTAGGGCAGGAGGTATCAGAGGAAGATCTTTATCTTTTAAGCATGGTTGAAGTGGAGGTAATCAATAAGTTCAAAAGAGAATTGAATTGTCACTTGAGAGAAATAAATTTACAGGAAGTGGGCACTGTGTGAGGAAATAGATCGATTCACAGAGAGCTAGCACATTCCCAATGGCTCTCTTCTGTGGCCTAATGATCACAAGGCTTTGAAAACACAATGGAGGAAAGCCTTCATATCAATAACAGGATTTAGTCACAATGAGGACACTACTGTGATCTATCTGCACCAGCTAAATTAACAGAGATGATTCGGTAGGCTTTCCTCGTTCTGACTTTCTTGCTAACCCTCACACACCCAGTTACACCGTCCAAGACTCATGGAAGTAGTATTATCAAGCTAGCCTTAAGTGACAGATGTGGAATCCAATAGAGGTCACTCTTGCCATATTTGCCCTCGTTTCCTCCTTCCCAAATCGTGAGACTGATTCAGCATTTCAGTGAACACAGTAGATGGCAATCAGCCTGTTTCTTGCCCATCTTTGATATCATTCTCTGCATACAACTGCTTCAGTCGACTTCTTCATTATTCTGTCTGACATGCTTCACAGTTTGATCCTGTACCCAGAGGTGTGCAGTGGATTTTGCAGGACTGACTGGGCTGCATGTCCGTTTGTCAAATCTGGCTGTGCTCATGCCAATTGGGGCATTCAGGTTTGCACATCTCGTTGCTTTATGTTATGTCTGGTACAAATAAATGGCTTGTTTGACCATTTCAGAGGCTGTCAACAGTGAATTCTGCATGTCTGGAGTCATATGTGGGCCAGACTAGGGAAACAGATTTAAAGATATCCAGCAACCTTGAATTTTTCCTTTAACAGTCTAGTAAGTCTCCTGGTCGCCGAGAGTATTGTAAGCCTTTTATTACAGAATCATTTAACTGACCTCTAATTCTTCATTTGAACTTGTATTTTTGGGTCATTAACCCAGATCTCTGGATTATTGACCAGTAATATAGCATGAAACCAGCTCTTGCTTTAAAACTATTAATGGAGCATTTTCCCAACTTATTGCCAGTACAAAAACATCATGTTTAATACCACCAAATTATTTTTAACAAACCAGTGGCAATAGAACAACTATAGAACCTCGAGCATCTAAACAATTCTTCAAGCCTTTTGAAAACCATTCTCTCCTGTCAAGCTTTACATTCTTTTGTTTAGACCTTTGACTTCTGGGGGTTGGAATTTATTTTAGTAAAATCTCAGTCTGTCACTGAAACTGTCTGATGCATTTTTTGTGCACATTCAGGACTACAGATTTAAACATCTGCCATTGGATGTGCCAAAATATGAAAAAAATGCATGTGTCAAGAACTATTGAGGTCAATTAACAAACCTAGTGAGGCTTTGAGGCTGTTCAGTGTTCACAGAAGTGCTCTGACTTGACAGCAAAGCAACACATGTTGACTCTAAGTTAAAATATGGCAGGCAAGATTAAAATAAAATGCTCTCCCATTCTACACTGGAAACATACTGACAGCAATTTCAGCACCAGAATAAAATGAGAGGCATTTCATTTGCTGAAAATTATGGGCATAACCAAAACATACTTAAAAAACATTTGCATTTGTGTAGTAAGTAGGGCCAAAAGTACGAAAACAGGATATGCTTTTCATATCTGTGTTATGAAGCGATGGGTAAAGTTCTGCATTTTGGAGTCTGTCCAAACTATTGACCTGAATTTTGCCATTTGTCATGATAGCCATTCATATCACACACACTGAGTCACAGGCAAACCATAGACTGTGGTAATAGAGCTGTGCTCACACAGCGCGTGTGTCCAAAAGATAGATAATAAGACCATAGACCATAAGACATAGAAGGGGAATTAGGCCATTCGACCGGTCGAGTCTGCTCCACCATTCCATCATGGCTGGTTTACTACCCATCTCACTCCTATTCTCCTGCCTTCTCCCCGTAATCTTTGATGCCCTGACTAATCAGCAATCTATCAGCCTCCACTTTAAATATACCTAATGACGTGGCCTCCACAGCCATCTGTGGCAATGAAATTCACAGATTCACCATTCTCTGGCTAAAAAAAAAATTCCTCATCTTTCTTTCTTTTCAAATCTTTTTATATTATTATTATCATTATTATTATTCAAAAAATAACACGAGTACATCGAAGTAAACTAACACTTACAATGTCTCAAGGAAAAAAAACATTATCTTAAAGATTGAAAAATGCTAGTGTTAGTTTAAAAAAACCCTACTAAGCAGAAAAGTGTGTGGGGGGGGGGAACCCCATTAGGTGTACAACCCGGAGCCATGTGTCATACAAAAAGCTTCTAAACATCAAACCGCCAGTAAGAAAAAATATCCTCATCTTTGTTCTAAATGGACATCCCTCTATTCTGATGCTGTGCCTTCTGGTCCTAGACTTCCCAACGATAGATAACATCCTCTTCACTTCCACGCTATCCAGGTCTTTCAATATTCAATAGGTTTTGATGAGATCCGCACCCCCACTCCACATAAACTCTAGTGAGTACAGGCCCAGAGCCATCAAATGCTCCTCATGCATCAACCATTTCATTTCTGGGATCATACTTGTGAGCCTCCACTGGACCTTCTCAATGCTGGTACATCTTTACTTAGATAAGATGCTCACGTTACTCTAAGTGCAGTCTGACCAATGTTTTAAAGCATCAGCATCGCATCATTGCTCTTGTATTCTAGTCCTCTCAAAATAAATGCTAACATTGCATTTTCCTTCCTTACCAGCAACTCAACCTGCAAGTTAACCTTTAGGGAATCATACATGAGGACTCCCAAGTGTCTTTGCATCTCTGATTTTTGAAATTTCTCTCCATTTAGAAAGCAGTGTATGCCTTTATTCCTTCTACCAAAGTGAAAGACTTCCCAACATGATATTCCATCTGCCACTTCTATATCCGTTCTTCTATTCCATCTCAGTCCTTCTGCAGACTCCCTGCTTCCTCAACACTATCTGCCTCTCCACCTCTCTTCATACCATCCACAAACCTGACCACAAAGCCTTCAATTCTGTCATCCAGGTTGTCGGCATATTATGTGAATAACGATTGCGATCTCCACTAGTAAGTATCCAGCGCTCGGGTTTCTCTGTGTAATGCCAGAGGGTATTGATGCCCTCTTTTACTAAGATCTCATAGCTGCCAGCACCTTCTCTTCCAGCTGCTACCCCCGAGGACGGGTCTTAAAGTGCAATACACACCATGCAACTACTTGAATGGATGTTGCTGCACTGGGAGAGTTGTTGAGTGGGAGGGTGAGGGAAATAGAATGGTCCCTGGTAGATCCTGAAGTTAATGGTCCCCACATCGGTCTATACTTCAGGGCAGAAGAGATTATGGATCTGAACTAAAAATGTTATGGTGAAGTCTAGCACATGTGGACATTGTACCCCATAAACATGCAGCTACAGGAATCTTTATAAACTCTTGCTGGATAAAGTCCCGACTGATGAATCCTTCTGTGCCTTTCCATATGATCCTCTTAGCTGCCTGTGATGTCTCTGTCTAGACCTTAAGGCATAGGAGCAGAATTAGACTATTTGCCCTATTGAGTCTGCTGCGCCATTTCATGTTGGCTGATTTATTATCCCCTTCAACCCCATTCTCCTGCCTTCTCCCTGTAATCTTTGATGCCTTTATTAATCAAGAACCTATCAGCCTCCAAGTTAACCATACCTAATGACTCAGCCTCCAAGTTAACCATACTTAATGACTCAGCCTCCACAGCCATCTGTGGCAATGAAGAGCATTTGTGGAAAGCATTTTATCTGGTTGTATCCCCGTCCGGTTTGGAGAGGCCACTGCTCAGGATTGGAAAAAGCTGTAAACTCAGCCAGATTCTTCATGGGCACTGGCCACCCCAGCATGGAGGACACCTTCAAAAGGCGATGCCTCAAGAAGGTGGCATCCATCATTAAGGATCCCCATCACCCAGGACATGCCCTCGTCTCCCTGCTACCATCGAGGAGGCGGTACAGGAACCTGAAGACGCACAGTTAACATTTCAGGAACAGTTTCTTCCCAACTGCCATCACATTTCTGAACAGTCCGTGAAGCCATGAACACTACCTCTCTTTTTTTTTGCTCTCTTTTGTACTATTTACTCAATTTAATTTTATACATATTTCTCATTGTAATTTATAGTTTTTAATGATTGTATATTGCAATTAACTGCTGCCACAAAACAACAAACTTCATGACATATGCCAGTGATACTAAACCTGATTCTGATTCTGAATTCCACAGACTCGCCACCTTCAGCTAAAGAAATTCCTCTTTATCTTTGTTCTAAAGGGACTATCACCCAACAAGTTGGTGCTAGTTATAGGCAAATTCCCACATGAAGTCAGTTTACAGCATCAAAATCTCACTGAGGATGTAAGACGGCTTGTTTAATTGTGAACAATACCAGGCTACGAGTGCAAAGAATGCCATATGATTTTACACCTTTCAAATTGCATCGCTTCAGAAATTAGTTAGAGCTGTTTTCTTCAAGATGTACACACGATCGATCATTTCTCAGACAAGGAGTTAAAAGTTCTGCCGGAAATGAACACTGGGCATTATACAGCTGTTGAAATAATAGGAAGTTTCACACCCAAGCAATGCTACCTTTGTGAACTGAAAATCCCAACAGAAAGTCAGGATTGAATTTCCTGCTCGCGGCAAGAGGCAGGGAAATAGATGTGATTTGGCTCTACTCCAGGTTAACCTATTTTCAATTGTGTATCGAATTTATATTTGTAATTAAACTAGAAGATGCTGCAAATACATAGCAGATCAGGCAGTATCTGTGGAAACAGTTAATATTTTGGATTGATGAATTTTTATAATTTCAGCTCATGTCTCCACAGATGCTACTTGAATCTAGTATATACTATATTGCTGATTTACAGAACCCGTGGATTGCTTGTTTTTTGGTCACTGTTCATTTTCAAAGTTTTAAGAAGTTATAATAGGATTGTATTTTCTGAATCAGTTTGAAGAATTCTTATTCAGGCACACAGCTTAAACAAGCTCACTGCCTAATTATGTACAGGAATCAAAGTGGCGGAATGTTTGGAGGACAGAAGCAAAAAAAATCAGGAAAAAGATGTTTTCTTTATTGTTTGTCTTTCCAATAATGGTTAAAATGTGAAGAAATTATTCTCAAAATGTTAATAGTCTGTGTCCTAAAAATTATTTTGAAATTAATAACATTGGAGGCCATTTGACTCATTGGGTCCATGTCTATTGAAGAAGAATTACCTCATGTTATCCTTTCCAGCACAGAGTTTGTTGGACTAAAATTTACAGCTTAAACAAGAACTGTTTCAATGTAATGGTTTCTATCTCTATCAACTCTTCGTGCAGAGAGTTCCAGTCCCCTGCCACTCTTATATCCCTGCTTATCCTTTTCCCAATTACTTTAAATCCATGTGCCACAGTTTTCAATTCCTCAGCTCAGGGAAGTAAGTTCGTACTGTTTACTCTACCCCAGCTCTTGCTGTTTTCTGTACTTCAAGTCTTCCTTCAGCCTCCTCCATCTGAAGAAAACAAACCAAACTAGTCAAACCTTTATCACAGCGGAACTTTTTAAATCCAGGCAGCCTCATTGTAGTCATATCCTTGTCAATCCATTATGTATGTGTTAATTAGGGCTGCCAAATGACAAATCACAATCAAAGCAAAGGAATCCCAATTTGATCATGCTGTTAAACAATGAGAGATGGCCATATCCTTGAAGCCTTTATGACACAAGAGGATTTAGTGGAATGTAGACGCTCAATAAAGCAGCTTGTGGTCCATAGTTACCAGTTTGCTGCCTGTAGGGGAGCAAATCCTGTGCTTCACTGCTACTGTGTCTGGACTCCTTTTGTTTCCTGTCTGATTGTGTGGGGCTTATTCCATGCCAGTGAGGGTTGGTGTTGCAAGACAATACTGCCACTGATTGGTTTTGAGAGGGAGTGGGTGGGTGGCTGTCACTTATAGATCAGGTGCAACAGGTAAAACCAAGATAATTATCACAGCTGCACTCAGGGGAGACATAATGGAGGAGTCAGACACAGCGTTAATTTGGGTGGGACTCAGGAACAGGAAGGGTGCAATCACACTGATGGGATTGTACTACAGACCCCGAATAGCCACTGGGACATTATGGAACAGATATGTAATCAGATTAAGGAAATGTGTAAAAATAATAGGGTTGTTGTCATGGGGATTTCAACTTCCCTATATAAACTGGGACCTTCTTGATGTAAGGGGTTCAGATGGGGCTGAATTTGTTAAGTGTGTCCAAGAAGGTTACTTAAATCGATATGTGGACAGTCCAACAAGATGAGAGGTCGTACTGGACCTGGAGTTGGGTAATGAGCCTGGCCAGGAGACTGACCTTTCAGTGGGTGAACAGTTAGGGGAACAGTGACCACAACTCCTTATCTTTCAGGATAGCTATAGATAAACAGAGGTATGGTCCTTGTGCGAGGGTTTTAAATTGGAGTAGGGCAAATTACAAGGGCATTAGGCAGGATCTAAGAGGTGTTAATTGGGAAGACCTTTTCTTTGTCAAGTCCACATCAGACACATGGAGGGTGTTTAAAGGTCAGTTGCACAAAGTACAGGAAAGGTATGTTCCTGTTAGAAGGAAGGATGGGGATGGAAAGATAAGAGAACCTTGGATGTACAGGGAGGTAATGAATTTAGTCAAGAAAAAGGAAAAGGATGTGAAGCTTCAGAAGTTAGGATCAAATGAAGCACACGAGTATAAAGAAACCAGAAAAGAACTAAAGAAGCCATGAGGGACCACTAAAAGTCCTTGGCAAGCAGGATTAAGGTGAATCCTTAGTCCTACTTGCCAAGGACTTTTAATGGCCCCTCTTGCGACCGTTCTATACATACATCAAGGGCAAAAGGATAACTAGGGAGATGGTGGGACCACTCAAGGATAAATGGAGGAAACATTTGCTTGGATGCAGAAAATATGAGTGAGATACTTAATGAGTACTTTGCTTCTGTATTTGCTGAGGAAAGGGATATGGAGGACTAGGAAATCAGTGCTGAGTGTATAAATACATTAGGGTGTTTAGATATCAAGAAGGAGGAAATGCTGGGCCTCCTAATAAGTATTAAGGTGGATGTCCACAGGGTGTGATGGGACTTTTGCCAGGATATTGAAGGAGGCAAAAGATGAGATTGCTGGGCCTTTGACCAGTATCTCTGTGGCCTCTCCAGCCACAGGTGAGGTCCTGGAGGACCCTTGAGTGGATAATGATGTGCCTCTATATATGAAGGGAAAATCCGGGAACTATAGGCTGGTGAGTTTCACATCAGCTGTAAGGAAATTGCTGAAGAAAATTCCTAGGGATAGGATATATGAGCATTTGGAAACCCGTGGCCTAATTCAAGAGAGCCAGCATGGCTTTGTGCATAGCAAGTCGTGCCTTACCAACTTGATTGAGCTTTTTGACAAGGTGATGAGAGAGATTGATGAGGGTAAGACTGTGGATGTTATCCATGTTGATTTTAGGAAGGTGTTTGACAAGGTTCCTCATGGGAGGCTAATCCAAAAGATTAAGATGCACGGGATCCGTGGTGAATTGGCTGTTGGATTTAGAACTGGCTTGTGCATTACAGACAGAGGGCAGTAGTTGAAGGGACTTATTTAAGATGGAGGTCTGAGATTAGTGAAGTTCCTCAGAGATCTGTGCTGGGACCTCTGCTGTTTGTAATGTATATAAATAACCTGGATGAAAATGTAAATGGATGGGTTAGTAAATTTGTGGATGATACCAAGATTGGTGGAGCTATGGATAGTGTAGAAGACTGCAAAGAATACAGCATGGCATAGATCAGTTGCAGATAAGGGCTGAGAAATGGCAGGTGGAATTTAATCTGGATAAATGTGAGGTGTTTCACCTCGGTAGGGCAAATGCAAGGGAGCAGTACACTGTTAGAGGTAAGGACCTTAACAGTGTTGCTGAGCAGAGAGATCTTGGGATCCAAGTTCATAGTTCCTTGAAAGTGGCTACACAGGTCAATAAGATGGTTAAGAAGGTTTATGGAATGCTTCCTTTTATTAGTTGAAGCACTGTGTTCAAAAGTCAGGAGGTTATGTTACAACTTTATAAACTTTGGATAGGCCAAATCTGGAGAATTCTGTACAGTTCTGGTTGCCCCACTCTCGGAAGGATGTTGAAGCTTTGGAGAGGGTGCACAAGAGATTGACCAAGATGCTGTCTAGTTTAGAGGTCACGTGCTGTCACAAGAAGCTGGATAAACCTGCGTTGGTTTCTCTAGTGTGTCAGAGGCTCAGGGGAGATCTGACAGAGGTTTACAAGATTATGAGAGGCATAGATAAAGTGGACAATGAGTATCTGTTTTCCAAGGTTGAAAATTCTAATACCAGAGGCCATGCATTGAAGGTGAGAGTGGGTAGGTTCAAGGGGGATATGAGGGGTAAGTTTTTTACTCAGAGAACCGTGGCTGCCTGGAATACACTGCCTGGTATGATGGTAGATGCGAATATATTGGAGACTTTTAAGGCACATGGATGTATGAAAGATGTGGAAAGGTTATGGACATGGTGTAGATTGGAGGGATTAGTGTTTGGGTGTTTTTGATTTACTTTTTAGCTGGTTCAGCACAATATTGTGGGCTGAATGGCCTGTCCCTGTGCTGTACTCTTCTAGGTTCTAAAGTGCGGAACTTTTTAGGAATTGAAGGTCAAAAGGAGGAAGGCGGGGTGCAGGTTCTAGTCAGCCCACCTTCGGACCATCTACTCCATGAAAATCTGGTCTACTGCTTAGTTTCATCTACCTGCACCCAGACCATATCTCTCTAAACCCCACTCACCCATGTACCTATTCAAACTCCTCTTTACAATCTCAATCTCAAATTACAATTGAACCTACATCTACCACTTCCACACTCACAATTTTCTGAGTGAAAAAGATCCTTCAGACCTGGACAATAAAGAAAATCGTCAATTGAACACGTAAAACACTGAAAATGGGAAATTAAGTGAGTAGTTAGCAGGTAAATTCAACTACTTTACATAATCAATGTACTTTTGGAGGAACCTATGGGTGAGTTTCTGATTAATCAATGCTTCTTTGAGATGCAAGACATCTTAGACAGCAACTTTCCAAATTCTTTGTTCGCTTAATACCTGCAGGAATTATTCTCTGGTTTATTCTTCAGTGATGGTAAATAGCAATTGCCTTTGCTGTTACTTTTATTGTAAATAAAAATAATTAGCTGTTAATTCTTATCTGGTAAAGCACATTAATTACACTTGCATTAATAGAGAGGGGTGATAGGGGAGTTCTACATGGGTTTGCAGAATGAAAGAAATTAACAGAATTAAATCATATGAGGTATTATGCTGGATGACAAAATGCTGAACCAGGTGGACATAAGACATGCAGCAAAGAAAACCATCTGGAAAAATGAGAGCTAAGGTGATCTAGCAAAATCTGAGAAATCCTGGTGAAAAGTAGAAATTTTATATTCACAAAGCATTTCTTTTGTCAAGTGTTTTAATTACTAAAACACTTCATATTATACATGATCAAAAATTTCATAAATTGTTGGCCAGGACACAGCATGCAAGAAGAAATGAGTTCAGACAAGGTCTCTACACTATGTGGGTAAGGTAATAAAGAAAACTGTAATCAATATCACATAAATAACATGTCTTGTAATGCTGTTTGATTTTAATCTACTTTTTGTCATTTGTTGTTCGATTTTTTTTCCCTTTTACAAACTCATATGGTTGAATAGCTTTAATTTGCATACCCAAGGTGTGCCAATCAGCTGTACTTGCAAGTATAGAATCTGGCAAAGTATTTAAAGTATGTGATGCTTTATGTCTATAGGCTGTAGAAGGTTGTGTAAGGAGCCTTGTTATTATAAGCTACGTTGATTTATTAACACTGGGAAACATCTGTTTCCTTATTAACTCAAGTTCTGTTCTATTTCTCATCACATTTATAGTAATAATTAGCAATATTTTATATAGCTTGGCAACTCTATTTAATACCTTTGTTTAAAATAGCCTTTTACTGAAGTAAGGCACAAAAATAAACACGTTATTGAATAATAGCTGCCTTCATATACAATCCTCTTTCCTTTCCAATTAGATGCAACTTCACTAGTGTGGGAAAGGTTGCAGCTGAATTCTCTAAAGAGAGTAATATAAATATTGTGTATTTTCTGATCTAGACTGTTGCCTTTTATGGTTATGTGATGCATACAGCTTTGCTTTCAGAATTGCAGCTTTCAACAAACATTTAACTAAAGCACATACACCTGTGAAGTCTGTAAATAGGTAAATTCCCTGCTGTTCAGTTGTAGGAAACATTTTCTTTTATCTGTCCCGAAAGCAGAATATATTTGTTTTAATATTTAATTTGATATTGAAATCATAACTAATTTGTATCTTTATTTGCTTTATGCACGGGCACACCTCATTATGCTGATGAATAGCTTGGTTAGGCGGAGTGGGTAAATTCAAATTCCCACATTTAACGTAAAGTAAAATTTATTATCAGAGTCCATACATGTCACCACATACAACCCTGAGATTCTTTTCCCTGCAAGCATACTTAGCAAATCTATAAAACAAGAAACTGTGAAAATATAAATAAATAGCAATAAGTAATGAGCATGAAATAACAAGATAAAGTGTCCTAAAAGTGAGACTATCAGTTGTGGGAACACCAGAAATTCAGTGTAGTTATCCCCTTTTGTTCAAGAGCCTGATGGTTGAAGGGTTTTTGAACCCGGTGGTACAAATCCTGAGGCACTTGTACCATCTACCCGATGGCAGCAGCGAGAAAAGAACGTGGCCTGGATGGTGAGGATTTGTTTGCAGAAACTGAACTGTGCCAAATAAAAAGTGATACGGGCATCCCTATGTGGGAGAGCAGATATACTTAGCCTGGGCTCCTCCTGCTCAGGTCAAATGATCCTGATGAACATGTGTGAACTTTAAAGTTAAAAAGGTAATATCCTGAGGGAATTTAGTGAGCCCATATACATTCAGCAGAAATGAATACGTGGTTGAGAGTTAATGAGTCAACTCTATCAGACATTGCAATGTAGCAGAGGCAGTACATGACAAGCAAGACCCAAAATTACAATTTCAAATTCTGCCACCACTACAAACTAGTACTGAATTAAGCTGATGATACTCTCTTTGGTGGCTTAATAAGGCATTTAGTCATAAATAAACTTCCTTCAGGAGAACTAGGGAGAGGAAATAAAGTTGACAAAATGAGCTGGCCAGCATACCGACAACAAATGTAAAGATAATTAATTCAGACTAAAAATGTGTTACTTGTGCCAAGTGGCACCAATAGTTAAATTGTGCTGGCTCTCCAAAAGCACAGAGAAAAGACTAGACATGTTTTGGGGCATCCTGCTGCTATGAAAGCACAAGTGAAGTGCAAGTTGTTTCTTTAATTTTCGATACTTTCAGTGATCTAAAGCAGCACTGAACTATCACACTGAATGTAAAACGGCCAAGCTGAGTTTAAAATAAATGCTGCCCCACCAACAGATTTAAGATCACACACTGGTATAAAAATAAATATTGGCCCCTCCTTCAACATTGCAGCTAATCTCAAACATCAGCACTTCTACCTCTTAGACAAGAACAGGGCAGGAAATGAGCCTTGGCGTTTATATTATAAATGGGTTTACTTTTCATCCATTGAGCACAGTAAACATACTCTCCGATGAAAATTTATATATAGAAAAGTCTCATTACTTTTCAAGTAGTGTAACAGAGGGCCATGATCTTACTAATTGTAGGTACATACAAACAAATACTAATTGGATGTGGTTTCCGTGACCTCATGTCCCTCTGGTTTTATGCTGTTCCCATAGTTTCAAAACCTAACTGCAAAGCCAAAACAAATGTTAAACCAGTAAGAGGAAGTCTAGTTTCTGTCACGCATGTTTGCACTGTGAACTTGAAAGTAATGTAAAAAGATCACAGTCTTTCTTGCTTCACATTTGAAAAATGAAACTTCCATATGGTTGCGACAGAACAGATACAATACAGAATGACTCAACAGTAATTATTTTTAAAGAGTCATGCCACCATTCTCAGCACTGTACCACTGATTTAGATAATTTATTTCTAAATCAATAAGAAGGCTGAATTTTAGCAGATCTGTATATCTTTTATTTGTTATTTTACAGATTGATTTGGTAAATATTTACATATAAACTAAGCAATACTGTACAGGGATTCGGGTATACTTCTTCAGAGTTTATATCTAATCAAGATTTTTGTACCATGAAAAGTATCTTCCACATTTTCCAAATATCTGAAGTATCCCTAAGCCAGTTATATTTGAAATGCTGCTGTTGTGGTGAAGGTAGTCTCTTCTCTGCAAGTTTCCTTTAAGCAGCAAAGACACAGAGGCAAGATATGAAACACAATTAATTTTCAAATTTAACTTCAAAACATAGAGGTGTATGGTTTTTACTTAGAGAAGTTAGATTATCAACAAGGGGCATTGAATTAAAACAATGAACCAGTAAGAGGAAGTCTAGTTTCTGTCACGCATGAATTGTAACAAGAGGTCTTTGAGTGAGGAAATCACATTCATTTTTATAAATGTATGAAAAAATAGTTGTTTTCACTCAGTGTGAATACTAAATACAAATATCCCAAGGATAATTCAAGGAATTATAATCAATTATTGAATCTCATAGTTATCTCTGAGTCATCAGTAGATTTAAATTATTTTGAATCCCTAAAACTATCGAACAAATTGTCAAAAACCATTTTAACAGGTTACTCATGGAAGTTTAAATTAACAGTTGATTACTTCAGTATGGACTTACCCTGAGAGAAGGTTTGAATCTAAAAATGCTTCAAATCTCAATGGAAAATCAATTCATATGATTTTTGTGCTTCTGCTAACAATTTTACTTACAGCTGAAGTCAGAAGTTTACATACACCTTAGCCAAATAATTTAAACTCAGTTTTTCACAATTCCTGACATTTAATCCTAGAAGGCATTCCCTGTCTTAGGTCAGTTAGGATCACTACTTTATTTTAAGAATGTGAAATGTCAGAATAATAGTAGAGAGAATGATTTATTTCAGCTTTTATTTCTTTCATCACTTTCCCAGTGGGTCAGAAGTTTACATACGATTTGTTAGTATTTGGTAGCATTGCCTTTAAATTGTTTAACTTGGGTCAAACGTTTTGGGTTGCCTTCCACAAGCTTCTCACAGTAAGTTGCTGGAACCTTGTTCCATTCCTCCAGACAGAACTGGTGTAACTGAGTCAGGTTTGTAGGCCTCCTTGCTCGCACATGCTTTTTCAGTTCTGCCCTCAAATTTTCAATCAGATTGAGGTCAGAAAATGATGTCAAGTCTTGTTCATCCTTGGGAGCAATTTCCAAATGCCTGAAGGTACCACGTTCATCTGTACAAACAATAGTACGCAAGTATAAACACCATGGGACCATGTAGCCGTCATACCGCTCAGGAAGGAGACGCATTCTGTCTCCTAGAGATGAACGTACTTTGGCGCGAAAAGTGCAAATCAATCCCAGAACAACAGCAAAGGACCTTGTGAGGATGCTGGAGGAAATAGGTAGGCAAGTATCTATATCCACAGTAAAACGAGTCCCATATTGACATAACCTGAAAGGCTGCTCAGCAAGGAAGAAGCTACTGCTCCAAAACCACCATAAAAAAGCCAGACTACAGTTTGCAAGTGCACAGGGGTCAAAGGTCTTACTTTTTGGAGAAATGTCCTCTGGTCTGATGAAACAAAAATTGAACTGTTTGGCCATAATGACCATCGTTATGTTTGGAGGAGAAAAGGTGAGGTTTGCAAACCAAAGAACACCATCCCAACCATGAAGCATGGGGGTGGCAGCATCATGTTGTGGGGGTGCTTTGCTGCAGGAAGGACTGGTGCACTTCACAAAAGAGATGGCATCATGAGGAAGGAAAATTATGTGGATATATTGAAGCAACATCTCAAGACATCAGCCAGGAAGGTAAAGCTCAGTCACAAATGGGTCTTCCAAATGGACAATGACCCAAGCATACCTGCAAAGTTGTGGCAAAATTGCTTAAGGACAACAATGTCAAGGTATTGGAGTGGCCATCACAAAGTCCTGATCTCAATCCGATAGAAAATTTGTGGGCAGAACTGAAAACGCGTGTGCAAGCAAGGAAGCCTACAAACCTGACTCAGTTACACCAGTTCTGTCTGGAGGAATGGAACAAGATTCCAGCAACTTACTGTGAGGAGCTTGTGGAAGACAGCCCAAAATGGTTGAACCAAGTTAAACAATTTAAAGGCTAAACAATTTAAAATACTAACAAAGTGTATGTAAACTTCTGACCCACTGGGAAAGTGATGAAAGAAATAAAAGCTGAAATAAATCATTCTCTCTACTGTTCTGATATTTCACATTCTTAAAATAAACTAGTAATCCTAACTGACCTAAGACAGGGAATGTTTTATCGAATATAGAACATAGAATAGTACAGCATATTACAGGCCCTTCGGCCCACAATGTTGTGCCGACCCTCAAATCCTGCCTCCCATATAACCCCCCACCTTAAATTCCTCCATATACCTGTCTAGTAGTCTCTTAAACTTCATGAGTGTATCTGCCTCCACCACTGACTCAGGCAGTGCATTCCACGCACCAACCACTCTCTGAGTAAAAAACCTTCCTATAATATCCCCCTTGAACTTCCCACCCCTTACCTTAAAGCCATGTCCTCTTGTATTGAGCAGTGGTGCCCTGGGGAAGAGGCACTGGCTATCCACTCTATCTATTCCTCTTATTATCTTGTACACCTCTATCATGTCTCCTCTCATTCTCCTTCTCTCCAAAGAGTAAAGCCCAAGCTCCCTTAATCTCTGATCATAATGCATACTCCCTAAACCAGGCAGCATCCTGGTAAATCTCCTCTGTACCCTTTCCAATGCTTCCACATCCTTCCTATAGTGAGGTGACCAGAACTGGACACAGTACTCCAAATGTGGCCTAACCAGATCTGCATTATTACCTCGTGACTCTTAAACTCTATCCCTCGACTTATGAAAGCTAAGACCCCATAAGCTTTCTTAACTACCTTATCTACCTGTGAGGCAACTTTCAGGGATCTGTGGACATGTACCCCCAGATCCCTCTGCTCCTCCACAGTACCAAGTATCCTGCCATTTACTTTGTACTCTGCCTTGGAGTTTGTCCTTCCAAAGTATACCACCTCACACTTCTCTGGGTTGAACTCCATCTGCCACTTCTCAACCCACTTCTGCATCCTATCAATTTCTCTCTGCAATCTTTGACAATCCTCTACACTATCTACAACACCACCAACCTTTGTGTCGTCTGCAAACTTGCCCACCCACCCTTCTACCCCCACATCCAGGTCGTTAATAAAAATCACGAAAAGTAGAGGTCCCAGAACAGATCCTTGTGGGATACCACTAGTCACAATCCTCCAATCTGAATGTACTCTCTCCACCATGACCCTCTGCCTTCTGAAGGCAAGCCAATTCTGAATCCACCTGGCCAAACTTCCCTGGATCCCATGCCTTCTGACTTTCTGAATAAGCCTACTGTGTGGAACCTTGTCAAATGCCTTACTAAAATCCATATAGATCACATCCACTGCACTACCCTCATCTATATGCTTGGTCACCTCCTCAAAGAACTCTATCAGGCTTGTTAGACATGATCTGCCCTTCACAAAGCCATGCTGACTGTCCCTGATCCTATCTCTAAGAATCTTTTCCAACAGCTTTCCCACCACAGATGTAAGGCTCACTGGTCTATAATTACCCAGACTATCCCTACTACCTTTTTTGAACAAGGGGACAACATTCACCTCCCTCCAATCCTCTGGTACCATTCCTGTGGACAACGAGGACATAAAGATCCTAGCCAGAGGCTCAGCAATCTCTTCCCTCACCTCATGGAGCAGCCTGGGGAATATTCGGTCTGGCCCCGGGGACTTAACCATCCTAGTGTATTTTAACAACTCTAACACCTCCTCACCCTTAATATCAACATGCTCCAGAACATCAACCTCACTCATATTGTCCTCACCATCATCAAGTTCCCTCTCATTGGTGAATACTGAAGAGAAGTATTCATTGAGGACCTCGCTCATTTCCACAGCCTCCGGGCACATTTTCCCACCTTTTTCTCTAATCGGTCCTACCTTCACTCCTGTAATCCTTTTGTTCTTCACATAATTGAAGAATGTCTTGGGCTTTTCCTTTACCCTACTCGCCAAGGCCTTCTCATGCCCCCTTCTTGCTCTTCTCAGCCCCTTCTTAAGCTCCTTTCTTACTTCCCTATATTCCTCAATAGACCCATCTGATCCTTGCTTCCTAAACCTCATGTATGCTGCCTTCTTCCATCTGACTAGATTTTCCACCTCACTTGTCACCCATGGTTCCTTCACCCTACCATTCTTTATCTTCCTCACTGGGACAAATTTATCCCTAACCTCCTGCAAGAGATCTCTAAACATTGACCACATGTCCGTAGTACATTTCCCTGCAAAAACATCATCCCAATTCACACCCGCAAGTTCTAGCCTTATAGCCTCATAATTTGCCCTTCCCCAATTAAAACATTTCCTGTCCTCTCTGATTCTATCCTTTTCTAGGATTAAATGTCAGGAATTGTGAAAAACTGAGCTTAAATTTATTTAGCTAAGGTGTATGTAAAATTCTGACTTCAACTGTACATTGAATTATTGATTTAATTTCAAAATAATTTTGCCGATAAAACAGAAGAAATAAATCAGTACTTTACAAAATGAACTGCAAAGGTATTAAGTTTGAATTGACAATGAAAAATAGGGAAACATTTCCGAGGATCTCACCTGGTCCCTGAACTCCTCCATCCTGATCAAAAAGGCGCAAGAGCGCCTTTATTTCCTGCGGAGCATGAAGAAAGCTCACCTCTGTCCCAGGATACTGACAGAATTTTACCGCTGTACCATTGAGAGCATACTCACCAACTGCATCTCAGCGTGGCATGGCAATTGTACTGTATCGGACCGCAAAGCACTCCGGCATGTGGTGAAAACTGCCCAGCGGATTATCGGCACCCAATTGCCCACCTTTGAGAACATCTACCATAAACGCTGCCTAGGCAGGGCGAAAAGCATTATCAAGGATGCATCTCACCCTAACCATGAACTTTTTACTCACCTCCCATCCGGTAGGTGCTACAGGAGCCTCCACTCCCGCACCAGCAGGCACAGGAAGAGCTTTTTCCCTGAGGCTGTGACACTGCTGAACCTCTCATCACAGCGCTAAGCAATATTGCATCTGTATTGTACTGTCGCAGTAGTTTTATATTTGTGTGCTGTAGCACTTTTTTAATTCACAGTTATTTTGTAAATAACACTATTCTTTGCATTTCTGGTCAGATGCTAAATGCATTTCATTAGCTTTGTATCTACACTCAGCACAATGACAATAAAGTTGAATCTAATCTAAATAGTAATATATAGAAAAGTGTTGATGATGGGAGGGACATGGATGTATTTGATTCACTGAAAGATACCATAAGTTCAGCAAGCAATAATATGCTGGTCTTCTAATTGTTTCCTATTTGCAAGAGAATTTGAGTATAAAGTAAAGATGTTTTACTGCAATTAAATGACCCAAATCTAGAATACTGATTGGTCACTCTACCTAAGAGTAAATATATACAAGTTCATGTTACAGACAGTGTGCAACAAAGGTGCAACAGGTTGAATTCTGGAATGGGGTATTTGTCATATGATGAGAGATTAAGGCCTCAAGTCCCTAAAGACATGTTTTTGGTGTTTGAAAGATTAGATACAGATGAGGGGGTTAGATCCAGGTTGGGGTTCTAGGTATTAAAATAAAGAATCAACATTTTGAAGTAACATGAGAAGAAATTTCATCACCTTTTGGTTATGAATATTTTCAAATTCCTTATCCAAGAGGACTTTGTCAGATCAGTTGCTTCAGTTTACTGTATCTAAGATGGATCCTTGGATAGTTAAGAAATAAAGGGCTAGGAAATTGGTGAAGGTAGGTGAGTGATGCTGAGATGGAAGACCAGCTATAAATTTAACAGCATTTAATGCAGGTGTTAAGAAATGAATAACATATTCCTGCTGATATTTTTTATGTTCAAAGTATTCATCAGGGTAGTAAGAGGACCACTGAAGATCAGAAAATTGGACAAATATTGGTGATTCCCTGCTATCATCTGTGGTTTTTTGAAACAAAGCTGCATACACACAAGGTCAAAAACAATACAGAACTTTGTTGAATATAATATGAAAATTCTTCTGATGGCCTAGAAGCTTAATATATACCATCAAGATTACTTTCTAATTCTGCTTGATTTTCTAAATGATGTCAAGGAGAGTAAATATCTTTGATTTGGTTTCTCTAGAAAGTAAGTGGAATGTTAATTAGTCTGAATGCCTAAACATTTAATTTTACTTTACTCCTGTTATATCATTCAGTATTGATGGGAACGCTGCTGGTATAGGTGCACTGTAGACCATTATGAATGCATGTGATACATTCCATCATTTTTCATATTTACATTGCTGTAAGTTTCCTCTCCACCCACCTCATTTATCTGCAACATGTCAAGTGATTATTGGCTATTGGTTATTGTGATTATTGGTGTGGATTATAGTTTATATTGGTCTCCTTCAGTTTTTCTGTGTTATGTTGCCGATTGGTGGGTGGACGATATGTTACATTTTTTGAGCTAGGGAGGGGTTCAAGATTTAGGGTGCGATGTTCTAGTTGGTGTTTTTCTGTGTGAGTAATTGGTTAGATTTTTTGTGTGCTAGAGAGGTGTTGGAGGGGTTGATGTTATTGTCATTTTTTTTTGCATGGGGGGATTGGGGGTTCAGGGTTTGATGGTTTAGTGGCGGAATCTGGGTGAGTAATCTGTTAGTTTTGGTATGGGGTTGGGGGATTTGCACATTTTGTTTCTTTTTCCTTTTTGTGAGGGGTGGGTTTGATGTCTTTTCTGCCAATGATGTCTAAGGTTTTTCTGTATTTCATGGCTATCTGGAGAAGATGAATCTCAGAGTTGTATTCTGCTTACATACCTTGAAAATAAAAATGAACCTTTGAACCTTTGAAGGAAAGGTTCCTCGATCTATCATCACCTTATTTACAGATGTTGCTGAATGCTTCCTCTGATCATATTAAATAAGTAGCATCATTTAATTAATAAATAATTAAATACTTAAATTACATGTGAAATAAATAATACAACAATAATTTATTTTAAACAATTGCAGTTCTTCCACTTCCCCCTGTCTCTCACTTTATTGCACACATCTATTTCATTCTTCTGGGTAAATGTTGTATTATTTTAAGAAATATTGGAATGTTTGTATCCTATATAGTCTCACAGTTTTTCCTAAGGAAACGACTCAAAGAAAGAATGATCTCTAATAAATTGCATTATACTTTTAATACCACTGAAATATAAATCAAATGGGAAGTTCTGTTCATATATTCCCTGAACACACTGAAAAAAATTAGTTTCAAATTGCCTATTGACAGAATTATTTGAGTCCATCTGTTATCTATTATTCTTTTAAGTAGAAATCATTAAAGATGGACTAGTTTTGTAGACCTGAAAATGTTCAATATCAATACCAATAGAGACAAAGGTTTTTAATGGTGTTTTTATTTTAACAACGTAACTGAGTGTTTGCATTTCTGATTCATTTAAACACAGTAAATCCTACAAACTAACCATAAGGTTCCACTTGTGACCCCTTGCTGCCTGGTTCCCCCTTTTGCCTTTTGGACAGGTAGCTGAATGTCACCTAGTGATTTTTATACTAATGATGCATACCGCACAGATCAGCAGGATCCACATGTTTGAGTACATCTGTTTGGGGTTCATGCACAACATATTCCCTTGCCCAATGTCCTTTTCAGATCAGGTATGGTTCTCACTGAGTAGTTGTTACAAACATTCAATACAAAATGCTCAATGATTGAACGGCATTACACTCTATCTGATAATCCCACAGGAATTTAGAAAAAGTAAAATTAGATACACCACAAGTGGGTAAGATGGGTAAAAGAGCCCAAAATTTATGGAAAAATATATTCAAGTGCAGCTGAATAATTTCAAAACCATGGGAAAAAAAAGCAGAGGGAAAGTAAATTATTCAGGGTTAACATTGTGACATTTACATTTGGGTCACTAACAACAGAGCTTTTATACTTTAAAATATGCTTTCAGAAGCTTTAGGCAGACTTGGGTCATTTGAATGCACTGGGTAAGCCGCTCATTCCTGTTTGCTGAGGTATCATTGAACAACTAGCTCAATACAAGAACGTCAATCTAAATATCAGTTCAATAGCAGTGTTGTAAAAATACTGACAAGGGACCTTAAAGACAAACTACAGCGTCAGTTGCCTCCAGTACCAAAACAATCCTCCACTGACTACAGATCTTACAATCTTCAAATGTCTGACCCTACCCACACAATGGTTCCTCAATCCTATAAGGTCCTGGACACTCAGTGCTCCTGATTGTAAAACCCTGCAGTTCCCTGATCTTTCAAGATCTTGAATCAGTGAGTCTTGATATCCATAATTCCCTGAGCCTTGTTGTCTCATGCTGTCCACCTCAAATACCCTGATCCCTCTGGGATGACCTTATTCGCACAACTCTCAAGAAACCTTTAGAAATCTTAATTGTTTATTTTTACCAAAACCAACTCTTTGACCACTGACTCCCCGCTCTTTGTCTTCCTCCCAACCCCAACCTTTGATACAGATCTGGTAACTACTGGTCTTAACCAAGCTTTTAGTCTCCCAACTGCTGAACAGCTTTGGGCAGGGCTTTGAGGACTGCAGAAGTACATAGTGGCAGGCTTCGATCAGAAACTGTTACTGACACACTGTCTAATGGCTGCTATAAATAATGGCATAAAATAATTTCCAGGACATTGCAACAAGAAAGATGTCCATGAGTGTAATATTGCTGCAACAACCTAATGTCCTTCAAGAAAGGAAATCTGCTGTGCTTACCCAGTATGGCCAAATACACTCCTAGACTATTAGCTGCCCTCTGAAAATGCTCAGTATACCATCCAGTTGATGATGTGTTTGCAACACACATAAAAGTTGCTGGTGAACGCAGCAGGCCAGGTAGCATCTCTAGGAAGAGGTGCAGTCGACGTTTCAGGCCGAGACCCGTCGTCAGGACTAACTGAAGGAGGAGTGAGTAAGGGATTTGAAAGTGGGAGGGGGAGGGGGAGATCCAAAACGATAGGAGAAGACAGGAGGGGGAGGGATGGAGCCAAGCCTGTCCAGCTCTTGGCGCCATCCCTCCCCCTCCTGTCTTCTCCTAGACCAAGACTTTTCAAACGTTCTCCCTGGGTGAAGCCAAGTTGCCAGTCCCACACCTGGACTCCATCACGCTGTCCGACGACGAATTCACCAGGATCCTGTCGGATTTCCCATCAGTTCTGACACCGCAGTTCACAGCAGCCATGCCCAGACACGGAGTACAGCACCACATCCTGACCCAGGGACCACCCCTCCGCGCCCGTGCTCAAAGGCTCCCCCCGGACAAGCTCCAACTGGTGAAGGAGGAGTTCAATTGGGGATCATACGACGGTCCGACAGCCCATGGGCCTCCCCTCTGCACATGGTACCCAAGGCAACGGGGGGCTGGAGACCATGCAGTGACTACCGCAGACTGAACGAGGCTATAACGTCAGACCGCTACCCTGTGCCACACATTCAAGATTTCGCAGCAAACCTACACGGCGCAAGGATCTTTTCCAAGGTAGACCTCGTCCGGGGATACCATCAAATCCTGGTACACCCGGACGACGTCCCCAAAACAGCATTCATCACCCCGTTCGGCCTTTTCGAATTCCCCCAAATGCCGTTCGGCCTAAAGAATGCCACACAGACATTCCAGCGGCTAATGGACGTGGTGGGACGCGACCTGGACTTTGCATTCATCTATTTGGACGACATCCTCATAGCCAGAAGTAGTCGTCAGGAACATCTGTCCCACCTCCATCAATTCTACTCCCGACTGAGCGAATTCGGCCTTACAATCAACCCCACCAAATGCCAGTTTGGCCTCGACACCATCGACTTCCTGGGCCACAGGATTACTAAAGACGGGGCAACCCCTCTGCCCGCCAAGGTAGACGCGGTCCGCCACTTCCCCCAACCCAACACAACCAAAGACCTGCAGGAATTCGTGGGTATGGTGAATTTCTACCACCATTTCCTCCTCTCAGCAGCCCGAATCATGTGCCCCCTGTTCACCCTAATGTCGGGTAAGGGCAAGTACATTACCTGGGACGAAGAGGCCGCGGCCGCTTTCGTTAAAACCAAAGAAGCCTTGGCAAACGCCATGATGCTACTGTACCCTAGAACGGACGTTCCTACTGCCCTCACGGTGGATGCATCCAACACAGCAGTCTGTGGAGTGCTGGAGCAACTCATCGAGGGTCACTAGCAACCCCTGGTGTTCTTCAGCAAACACCTATGACCACCCGAACTCAAATACAGTGCTTTTGACCTGGAGCTATTGGCACTATACCTGGCAATTTGGCATTTCAGATACTTCTTAGAAGGTAGGCCCTTCACCGCGTTCACGGACCACAAACCGTGAACCTTTGCATTCACTAAGGTGTCCGACCCCTGGTCGTCCCGCCAGCAGCGACATCAGTCCTACATCTCCGAGTACACGATGGACATCCGGCATGTCTCAGGAAAGGACAACGTCGTGGCAGACGCACTATCCAGACCGACTATACAGGCCCTATCCCAGGGGGTGAACTATGCAGCACTGGCAGAGGCACAGCAGGCAGACGCTGAGATCCCCAGTTACAGAACTACAGTCTCCGGTTTGCAACTCCAAGACCTCCCCGTAGGCCCAGGTGAGAGGACCCTACTGTGTGACATAGCTACCGGCCAACCCCGCCCCATCGTCCCGGCAGCCTGGTGGCAGTGAGTTTTCGACTCCATTCACAACTTAGCACACCCCTCCATCAGGACAACCGTCCGGCTGGTCTCCAACAGGTTCGTGTGGCATGGGCTTCGTAAACAGGTCAGTGAATGGGTCAAAACATGCATGCAGTGCCAAACGGCCAAGGTGCAGTGGCACACCAAAGCCCCGCCGCAGCGGTTCGAACCCACCCGCCAGAGGTTCGACCACATTCGTGTGGATATCGTGGGGCCCCTGCCAGCGTCACGAGGAGCGCGGTATCTCCTAACTATGATAGACCGGTTCACCAGATGGCCAGAGGCAGTCCTGCTCACCGACACCACCTCCGAATCCTGCGCCCAAACACTGATGGCAACCTGGGTAGCACGCTTCGGGTACCAGCCCACATTACCTCCGACAGAGGTGCCCAGTTCACCTCCAGCCTGTGGTCAGCTATGGCCAGTCTTTTAGGATCTCAGCTACACCACACAACTGCCGACCACCCACAGTCGAACGGACTAGTGGAGCGTTCCCACCGTCACCCGAAGTCGGCTCTCATGGCCGCCTGGAAGGGCCTAACTGGGTGGACAAACTTCTCTGGGTCCTGCTTGGAATCCGCATGACGCCCAAGGAGGGTCTGCACACCTCGTCGGCCGAGTTGGTGTACGGCGCACCCCTGATAGTCCCAGGAGAGTTCATACCAGACCCAAGGGGGCAAGAGGAAGAACCCACAGCAGTCCTGGACAGACTACGTGAGAGGCTCGGTAACTTGGCCCCCATACCCACTTCACAGCATGGACAGAGCCCGACCTGCGCACTCAAAGACCTGCAGAACTGTAAGTTTCTTTTCATATGACGGGGCGGACACCAGGCACCGTTACAGCAGCCCTACGAGGGGCCGTTTAAAGTGATCAGGAACAACGGGTCCACGTTTGTGCTGGTCAATGGGGGGAGAGAGGAGGTTTTCACGGTGGACCGACTCAAACCGGCCCATGTGGACTTGGCGCAGTCGGTCTGGGCTTAGGCACCGCGGCACAGAGGCAGACCTCCGAAACAGAGGCCGATCCAGACTGTGGACATTGGGCGATGTATCGCCGGTTCTGGGGTGGGGTTATGTGGCGACCCACTTCCTAGCATACACAAACTGGCGCGTGCCGGCAGAAAGGCCGGCCCCAAAAAGGGCGCCAGGCCATCTTCACCAGCAGGGGGAAAATCCTGCACGCGGGAAGGGTCTGCGAATATGCATTCCCCACAGCAGTCCCGCCCAGGGAGGGCGGGAACGGGAAGGCTTTAAAGGAAGCCGCAAAGTTTGAATAAATCTCTTTTATCGCAACTCCAACTTACCGACTACGTGTCGTTATTCTAGCGCTGTGTGTAGCGCACCGCTACAACACCATATATATAAAATAAATGCTATTCATTGTTTTTTAAGTCATTTTTTGCAGCCTGATTCTGCAAACGTTCACATGTTTTCAGTAAGGTCTGATGACTGCAGTCATCCACAACGGCAACAGAAACAGAATGGGAAGTAGTATGTTATCCTGAAAGGTCAAGTTTTCCTTGTCACTGTGTTGTTCTTTCATCTTATCGAATAAGGGTGATAGATTTTCAGGTCTATCTTATCTGCCATGCAACATAGCCTGGGCTTCTGTAGTTCACTACAGAAGTAAAGGATCATGCCCCGCACAGTGGGTGAGCACAGAATACCAATCTAGCTCACTGTACATAAAAGCCTCATGATATTAACAGATAGGGCATCAATATACATATATGAAATAAATACACAGTGGAGGCTCAAAATCTTAAATAAAAATTGAACAATCTGAGAAGGCAAGGCTAGTTTTGCAAACAGGAAGTATTTTGGGTATTTAACTTTTCAACAGCACATGTACTTAGTGGCCACTTTATACTAGGTACACCTGTACACTTGTATGTTAATGAAAATATATAATTAGCCAATCATGTGGCAGCAACTCAATACATAAAAGCATATAGACATGGTCAAGAGGTTCAGTTGTTATTCAGATCGAACATCAGATCTAAGTGACTTTGACCGTGGAATGATCTTTTTTACTTGGTGGGGTGGTTTGAGTATCTCAGAAATTGCTGATCTTCTGGGATTTTCACACAAAAGTCTCTCGAATTTACAGAGAATGGTTTGAAAAACAAAAAAATAAATCACTTTGTTAATGAGAGAGGTGAAGGGAGGATGGCCAAACTGGCAGGAAAGCGACAGTAACTCAAATAACCACGCAATACAATAGAGGTGTGCAGAACAACATTTCTGAATGCACAACACGTCAAACCTTTAAGTGGATGGCCTACAGCAGGTGAAGATCACAAGCATACACTCACTGTGTACATTTTTATTAATTTAGCAGTACCAGTGAGGTATCTACCTTTATTGAACCAGGGTATTATGCAACCAAATATATACTTAGCCTAGTAATTGATGAAGTAACTAAACTGTCAGCCCATAAATAAGTCATTTGGATTTTGTTCTGATGGAAAATAGGAGGATCCATATTGAGATCAGTGCAGGTTAGAATAGCATTCAGCAGTAACAATAATAAAATTTACTATGGTAGATGGAAGTAAGGATGTTGTTATCCAAAGATTATTGGAAGTGAATAATTAACATGTTAAAAATTTTTAGAAGGTAGTTTGTTCACAAAACTATTGGCTTGCAATCTAGAAGACAATGGACTTTTAGCGAATAGGAAGTATTGAAGTTCAATCAACCTTATGTAACAGCAGCACAACTGTCATTAGATAAACTATGAAAATCAATCATACTGGATCAGAATGGAACAGCACAAAATTATAATGCAAATAGCTGTGACGGGAACTCAAGGGAGTTACAATCCTGCATTTGCAATTCCTGTAATGTTTTAATGTCTGAGAATAGTTCAACACTGACAGATTCTGTTTCTCTGATATTATTGTGAATATCGAAGAAACTGTTGCCACTGAATTCACTGTTCAAATATTTTTTTATAATAAATGTCATGAATAGCTGCTTGCACTTCATTTTCTCTGAGACAAAAGCTCTCAGCTCAGCTGCCTTGATCTTTCAACACTGATTGTAGTGTAAATCCAGACTATGTGATCTGCACTCAGGTTTCAGAGAATGGTTGCTGGCTGTGGTTATAACATACAGAGGAAAGATATCTTCAATGATTCACTGGATTGTGAACAACATGAAAATACTGAGCATGGCAACAATAAAAAGGATAACAGAAATGGTGATCTGTAGAGCAAAAATGATCCACGTCCCACATGTCAGGCATTCTGTGATTTTACCTACAATGTTAAATAGCATGGATTTCAACAGAAACAACCGATCAAAAAAGAAAACAATAAAATAAATACAATGATTTTTATTGATTTAAAAATGTCATTAACTGCTTTTTATGATTACAACTTCTAATGTCCCGTTATTGTTATCATAAAATAGGAATGGTTGTGTATTTAGTATTTCAGTAATATTTGATTAATGTTGTAAGTATATTGTTTAAGTCAACATTCTTTATTTGTTTGAATAATTCATTCCAGTTTAATGTAAAAGTACATGAATTGGATACATCATGATGCCACCACCTCACTTAAAGTAAAGACTAAGTTAGACTTGCATTTCATAAGTGAAATCTAAAATGAAGAGGAGTCTATTTTTGTATACATGGTTAAATTGAAGAGATTATCTGAGCATTGTCAGTTTGATAATGGGCTTAATGATGCACTGAAGGATCATTTAGTTTGTAGAATCTTCCAAGAATGCATTCAAAAATGGCTCCTAACTAAAGTATAACTTACATTTAAAAGAGAAGTTGTAATTGCTGTGTCAATGGAAACAGCAAACAGAGACGCAATTGATTTGCATTCAAGAATGAAAGTGCGCGTGAACAAAATTGCAATATCTAAACGAAAACCTACCTGGTTGAACAAATTGTGTTACTATTGTGGTAGGGGCTCACATACACCAGACCAATGCAAATTTAAAAGTGAAACTTGCAGAAAAATTCAACAAAGTAGGACACATACAAAGGGCATGCCGGGCAGACAAAAGTAAATGGACTGTACAGGGAAGAGAATAAGATAAAATGTCAAGTTGCATTTCAAAAAGAGCACTGATCTGCATGCTGTTAAAAAATCTGATAATGATGACAGTGACTCAAGAATGACAGGACTGGGAAGCCTTGAGATTTAAAATGTGAATGCTAAAAATAGACAAGCAATATGGCTTACACCAGAAGTGAACGGCAAATTAATTAAAACGGAATTGGACACTGGCTCAGCTGTTCCAGTGATTCCACAAAATGAGTTTGAACGGCATTTCAAAGATACTGAACTGAAGCCTGTAGATATCTAACTAACAACTTACACTGGAGAAAAGGTAACTCATGTGAGAATAACATTCATAACAGTGAAATACAAAAACTAACATGCCACATTAAACCTGTATATGGTAAAAACAGGAGGGCCAGCATTGTGTGGATGTGATTGGCTGAGACAATTACAACTTCAATGGAGAATCTTCCCCACTATTTGCATGCCACATCTCTTTAATGGAGTCAACTGAAAGTGAATTAAGAAAGGTACTATATGATGCCACAGCAGTGTCAAAGGATGGCACTGGGAAATTCAAATATATCAAGGGTAAGATTGTGTTAAATGAAATTGCCACACCCAAGCTGTACAAAGCCCATCCAGTTCCTTATACCGTCTGTGATAAAATAGCCAGTGATTGCATGGAGGCTGAAGGAATTTTTTCCATGGTTGAGTGGAGCCCATGGGCAACAGCAGTGGCCCCAGAAGCCAAGAAGAATAGGTCTGTCAGGGTCTGTGGTGATTTTAAGGTCACCATCAACCCAGTATTGAAAGTAAATCAATATTGTCTGATCAGCATAGAGGATACCTTTGCAAACCTTTCTGGAGGAAAACACTTCAGCAAAGTGGACTTAGTTTAGGCCTACCTACAGATGGAGATGAAAGAAACATCCAAAGATTTTCTCGCCATAAACAGAAGGGGCTTTATTCTGGGAATACTTGCACTCTGGTAGAAAGCCAGAAACCATGCACTGCAAGGCTCTCAAGGCACTCAGTGTTAGGAATGACATCATTGTTAGCAGTAAGAACGACAAGAAATATCTTGAAAATCTCAAGACGGTGTTAAAAAGATTAGAAGATTATGAACTCCAAGCACAAAACAACAGTAGAATTTTTTAAACCATGTCAATTGTGGTCACACTGTTGATGCACAAGGATGCATAATGGCAAACGGCAAAACAGTGTGAGGTGGCTTTCCAATGGGAAAGAAAATGGTGATGCCAGACACTGTACCCACGCATTATGATCCATATTGTCCACTGAAGCCAGCCATGCACTGTTCGGGATGCCAACTCGTCTAGAAGAAAGGTGTATATAGCTGTCAGAACCACTTCCTGCAGTCCCAGAATCAACTCCTACAACCACCACGGAGGAGGTCCCAGAACCTGAGATTGTTTCACAGCCACAAGTCTCACCTGTCAAGCAGAGTGATATCCCTTGTCAGGAAAGACGCTATCCTAAGAAATCCTCCACGGTGATTTAATCTTTAGGCCTGACTGGATGGGACAATTTAAAATTTACTATACTGTGGATGTCAATATAGTAGTTGTATATTATATAGAATATGTGTGTGTTTGTGTGTAGATGCTTTCCTTTTCATTAGTTTTATGTTTTGGAGTTGCAAAATTTAACAAGAATCACTTGAAACAACTGCAGATTTATAACAAACTTTAATGGCATCATGAACATCAACATGGGGGTTTGCATATTCAATGACACAGTTCTTTCACTGAAGCAAAACCTGGATTCTGGTCAACACAACTAAATTAGGATCATCCAAAAAGTTAGGTTCGATCCCTATAACTGGAACATTTTCACTGAGTGCAAATACATCATCACAACATTAAAACACTTCTGCTCTGGAGATACAAAGAGTATTACATTCGTTATCTCTACCAAAATCCTAATTTCTTTAAAGATTCAAATATTGGTTGGCCTGTTGTAATTATCATTTGTTTTTTTAATTGATCCAATTACTATAATATTCTGAATTCTTCATACCCCTTTGACACGTGTCTGAAAAAAAACACACACAGAATTTCAAGAATAGAGATGAATGAAACCAAGCATCATAGTATGCCTGAACATATATTTTCAACAGTTACAGAGTTTAGAGCCCACTGTCTAAAACTTCAATGTCTTGTAAGGTATTGATACACTAAAACACATTACTAGGAGACCATTCAGCCCAATGTGTCTATACTACATTCCAGCAGAGCAAACCTATCAGTCCCATTCTTCCTTTCCTTGTGTAGTCCTGCAACTTATTCTCTTTCATGTGCTCATCAACACCGCTTTGATTATTTTAGCCATTTACTTGCACTGAAAGATAATTCACAATGAGGAATGAAACTGGAGAATTTATTTTTTTATTTACAGATACAGCACAGTAACAATTTCTTTGGGCCCAATGAGCCTGCACCGTCCAATTATACCCATGTGACCAATAATCCTACTAATCAGTAAATATGTGGAATGTGGGGGGAAATTGGAGCACCCAGAAGAAGATGGGAAGAACAGACAAACTCCTGACATACAGAGGCAGAATTGAACCCAGGTCGCTGACACTGTAATAACATTATGCTAACTGCATCTAGTGGCAAGAACATCCAAGGTCCATTCAAACAGTACTTAAGACCATGGCTGAACATGGATCCCTGCAACAGAGAGGTAGCTGCATTTACTGCTGCTAAGCTGTGCCACCCATTAATAGAAAAAGTGTAATAAAAGTTTAAGCCCAAAAATATAAAGAGAAAATTGAAGGAAACATTACCATAGCAGTCACTGACTACATGAAATACTTCCTGAGGTCAGCAGCTTCTGATGCCATCTCCTCCTCTGTCCTCCAGTGGTGCGAGACTTCTGATGTTTCTTGGTCATGTTTCTGGAGCTTTTAATGATTATAAATGAAAGGAAGAAACTACATTAATCTTAATGCTTGTGAACTCTTATTAAATTTAAAGGAGCTAACCCCATAAAATCTAATCTGCACTATGTCAATATTAGGGAGTTTAAAAGTAAGTTAAAGAGCAAGTAATTCTGAATGGCTTCCCTTGCTCAATAGCCATAGGCACAATTCTTCTCATTTCTATTTAAACTTTTACCAAGTCCTCACCTACTTCTGATTTTCATTCTGCTAAACAGATGAAATATGCGAGGTGTAAAATTCATTTGGATTAACCTCATTGATCTCATTTTTAATCATACAATTTTTGATGCATTTACATCATAAGTTCTTTCATTTGGATTGGAAGAAATCCCTCACTGGGCCCCTGCATTAGTGTTAATAAATTCACCTTTCTCTTCACAGAAACAAAACAATACAGAAAACTGGGTCATTGACTTTCTTATCAAAACAATTATGTGAGAGCCCAGTTCCCAATAATCCAGTGCAAAGAATGTCAATATTAAAACTGTATTTTACAAAAATATATCTATCACTGGAGTATCCTATCTTCTCAAAGAGTATAAATTCTGTATAATTAACTCTGGCTCTGTATAGCAATGGTTTATATTTATAAGGCATTACCGATATGGAAAGATAGCCCAAGGAAAGCTGCAATTTAATGTCGGGCCTAAGCAGGAGAGTTGGAGAGGATTAGTTAAAGTAAATGTGAGGACAGATCATTTTTGGGTAATTTCTAATAATGAGTGAAAAAATAAATGAAATGAGGTTCTGGTGAAATGCGTAAATATCTTGCAAAAGGGAAGGAATTATGTAATAGACTAGATTTGGCTGATCAGGAACATAGGTTTGTAGGGCATTGTAGAAAGTTGTGGTGATGATTGGTAGTCAATGCTAAGGGTCTGTAAAGTGTGAATGGGAAAGCTGAGGATGACCTTCAATACAGAAAGTTAGATCTGGAAAGAGATCCAATTTCAGAGACCGAAGTATGTGGCTGTGGTCAATCTGACCCAATAAACATAACATTAAATTGTGTAGGTTAAATTAATTGTGAGTGCTGCCCATAAATACAAATAGTGTTGGGGTCCATACGTGGAGAAACCACTGGGAACTGAAGAGATTGGAGTTGGTGGTGCCGATCATAACCTATTGAAAGCTCAGGTCTTCTGGTCATGCATTTTCAGAAAGTTATTTCCAATGTGAACTGTGCCCAGAGCTTAATACTTTTCTTGTCACTTTCTACAAATGACAATGCAGCACATCAAATGCTTCTGTAGCTCAGGCAAAACTACATAAGATTTAATTAAGCAAAAGCTATTCATGCCATTAAACATATTCCTCACATACTTCCAATGATCTGTTCTTTGATGAATATTGCAATTTATTAAAACCTCTTGAGGGAGGAATGTAACCACAGTAAAATCTCAGAAAAGAGAAATTGTAAAATTTCTTCTGAATCTTTTGAAGCAGACTAGTAAATGGCAGGATGTCAGTATAGTATCATAGGTACAAAATGCAAACCTATCCATGTTGTCTTCATGAACCCTGCCACAAAGAGATCATATTTCAGACAACTGATCAACTTTCATTATTTTGTCTAGATCAAAGTTAATCTTAGTCTTGAATTCATGAATAGATCATTTCAAACATAAACATCATGAACTCATTACTTTTCATTTTTAGCCTTCCTGCTTGACATAGCTGTGGTTATCCAACCATGACAATTGCATCAGAAAGTTCCCTACCTGAGCATTTAGAAAACCCTTTTACTGCAAATTTGGGCGCTGCCCAAAGTTCATGAAGAAACGTCACTGCCTACTTCAAAACTCTCATAATTTTCATTGCTTAATTTTAGAAATCTCTTATGAATGTGGTAGCCTTAAAACTGCATTCAGCTATAGTACTTGTGATTGCTTTCATGAATGCCTTCCAAGTATGGAGTATATTACAATGATGAAAACTGAAACTGTGGCAATTGCCCATTTTAAGTTCTACTGCACCATCCGATGTAGAGCTTCTCCAATGATTTCAATGGAGATAAATAACTCTAAAGGGGCTGTAGAAAACATTTCTTCATTTAGATTGTTTTTCCTATCCTAATATATATTTACAAATGTTGTACATGATCTAATCATATTTAAATACTTGTTTATTTTATCTTTTTATTGAAATAATATTTTAAAGTGTTTGAAGAAACGTGCGAGATTTTTCCTCCAAACAACCACAGGTGGCAAGAGGATCAGCTTCTCTCTCTGATAGCCTTGCTTGTGAATCACTGACTGGAAAAAAAGACATTAGAATGGGAGCTCTCCCGTGGGCTTGTATCACAGAGAAAAAATGACAAAGGACACAAGGGCAGTTAGCCAAGCTAGAGGCACAAAAGGGCCATGATCTAGTGATGAAAAACATACCCATTTTGAACCCAGGATTAGAAAGGTCACCAAAATAAATTAAGCAAGACTGCTATAATAGAAAGAGTGAAGCATATTAATTATTCTTGACACAGTCGTGTAATTAGCTGAATCAAGGTGATATTTGTCTGCATCTGTTTAAAACAGTGCATTCGCTTGTCCTACTGAATAATTTAGTCCAGCTTTGGAAAGATCAGAGAGGTTGACTAGGACACAAGGAGGCACATTATGCAATTCAGAACACAAAAGAATCCCATTAATATGACATTAACCTAGGCCATCACATATTTAAATAGAAATCATTATCAATGCACACACACATACACACACACACAAATATATTGCTGGAGGGACTCCCCAGGTCAGGCAGCATCTATGGAAGTAAATGAGCAGTCAATGGTTTGGTTCGAGACCCTTAATCAGGACTCAAGATGGAGCAATTTGAATGTTTTACACACGTGACAGAAATGGGTAAGAAATGGCCGTCAATGGATCGTGCAGACAGGATTTGTACTCATCTTGACTTGATCCAGCCTTACGTACACAAATTACCTGCTTGAAATGAACTTGGAGTACCACTTAATTGAGGAATTATGTATATTTTATCATTCTAAATTATGTTGTGCTATTATCTGCAGAGATGATAGCCAACTATTTATACCATCTGGCATCATGTGCCAACAGACACTGGATCCACTTATACAAAAAGGAGTGAGTAAACTGAGCAATATATGAACTCTATATTAGTAACTTTTCTTCCAAAATTTCAAGCTTTTATGACAGTATTCCTAACTCTTGGTTTTAAAAGAAAATAGTTACTCACAAAGGGATTACTATTGTGCAAAAGTACAGACAACAGATGGCGTCAAGACCATGCATTTCTTTTCCAAGAAAGACTGTCTAGTTCAATCGTGTACTGCTTTTGATTTTTACACTTTTTATACTGTAAGGAATTGAATTAACTGGAAATACAATTGCTAAATCCAAACAAGACCCTGAATTTATGAAATGGAACTTTTGATTGTGCAGTTCTGTGCATGTAATGTACAGAGTGTTAAGCATGCAGAGTAAAAACTAGTGTGGGTATAAAACTAGAATCTGACTTAGTCACTGGTAATCCAAGCCTGAACCAAGCCAACTTGGTTCTGAGCTGCTGCCTCTCAAAGCCAGAGATCCAGATTTGATCTTAACATAGGATCCTGTCTGTATGACGCTTACGCCTTCTGCAAGTTTGAAAATACTAAAGTATCCCATTTAAACACTTCACAACTTCTTCTTTCATAATCAGTCTACAGTTCCACTTCACTATACAGTCTGTTCTTTCACAAAGGAATAGCTAAATGGCAATTGAAAGATAAAGGCCCCATTTTGTGATGGTGTTGGCATCCAAGAAATCTGTCCCATAAATATCTAGTG
The DNA here is from genome assembly GCF_030028105.1 of Mobula birostris. Classification (NCBI taxonomy): domain Eukaryota; kingdom Metazoa; phylum Chordata; class Chondrichthyes; order Myliobatiformes; family Myliobatidae; genus Mobula; species Mobula birostris. The sequence goes on from NC_092385.1 coordinate 27,237,147, forward strand.
ATTTCAGTGGCACATCCCCCCACTTTTCCAACAGGACGTTTTCAAGTATTGTATGTACATTATCTTTGGATCCCAGCGATAGATATGTCATCAAAGAGCATTAAACGGTGTATCACACTGAAAAATTAGCAAGCTTTGACCGAGGAAATTAAAGAAAAGCATCTGGCCCAGACAAGCTACTTGGTCAAATACTAAAAATCTGTGCTGATCAACTAGTTGGAGTGTTCACTGAGATCTTTAACCTCTCACTTCAGCAGTCTGAGGTACCCACCTGCTTCAAGCAGGCCTAGGAAGAACGAGATAACCTGCCTCAATGATTATCACCCAGTCACACTTACATCCACAGTGATGAAGTGTTTTGAGATGTTGGTGATAAAACATATCAACCCCTCTCTCTTGGATCCACTCCAGGTTGCCCATCGTTGCAACAGGTCCACAGCAGATGCCATCTCATTGGCTCTTCTCTCAATCCTGGAACATCTGGACAGCAAAGATTCTTGCATCAGGTTGCTCTTTTACAACTGCAGCTCACCATTCAATACCATCATCCCCTCAAAATTAATCAATAAGCTTCAAGACCTTGGGTCTCAGTACATCCTTATGCAATTGAGACAACACACACAAAATGCTGGAGGAACTCAGCAGGTCAGGCAGCATCTATGGAAAAGAGTATAGTCAACGTTTCAGGCCGGGACCCTTCAGCAGGAAATGACTCTCAGAGTTGTTTATGGTGACATATAGGCACCTTTATAATAAATTTACTTTGAAATTTGTAAGCACTTTTTTATCTACCTTTTTAGACGTCTCACGCAAACCAAAACTAAAACTGGCAGATAAATAAGATGAAAGCAGAGCCTTACTATCGGATTAGCTTGCAAATAGTTGAAGACACCATCACTCCAAGGATGTCTGCTGAATGTAACATTGAAGACACAGGCAAGGGTATCACTCACACTAACTTCTGACAAAAGTGTTTCACTGTGCATTTAGGAACTGTGGATGTGCTGTCAGATTTTCTCCATTATAACAATGAATGTATCACTGTTGTTGTCCTGGCAAATCTTGGGCCCATGTTAGGTTTAAAAAAATTCAATCATGTTTGATAAATTGCTGGCTGCCCTTTTAAAGCCCACTTTACTAAAAGCTACAGCATTACACTGCTAGACACGCTATTACAATGACTAACACTATAGAATATATTTCTAGCCTAGAGCCTGGGAAATGAGATAGACATTTTAAATGTTCTCATATCCACCACACTGAATTACTGCAATGAGGCATTTATTTTGATTTTTGAAAAGGGCTTTTGACACCTGATAAAATGCCTTGTGGAAATGACTGTGCCAGATGCAAAACATGCAAATTCTCTGTTACAGAATTTCATTCCTTTTTTCAGTAGTTCTATTATCTGCTCACCTGTTTACGGAGAGATGCAAATCAGAATGATATTGAACAAAAAGGTTTCAACTTTGAAAAATACCTTTGATGAAGACAAAACAATGCATGACAAGTCTTAATCATTATTGACTAAATTCCACACATCACCATACAGTGCATTTGATAATTAATTATTCCTGTTTAAGAAGCATGTTTCTGGTTACTTCAGGAGAAGCCAAAGCAGGGATGGATTTAGTATTCTGGAACTCAGAAATCCCATAGCATCACACTGTACAGAAACAGGCCCTTCAGCCCAAATGGCTCGTACTGGTTGGGGTTCTGAAAGAGGCAACTGAAGGGACTGTGGAGACATTAGAAATGATTTTTCAAGAATCACTTGATTCTGGAACGGTTCCAGAGGACTGGGAAATTGTAACTGTCGCTCCACTCAACAAGAGGGAGGGAGGCAGAAGAAAGAAAATTATAGTCAGCCTGACCTCAGTGGTTGGAAACATGTTGGAGTTTTACTTTTAAGCATGTGGTTTTGGAGGCACATGATAAAATAGGCCAAAGTCAGCATAGTTTGCTTAAGGGAAAATCTTGTCTGTAAAATCTGTTGATTCTTTGAGGAAATTACAAGCAGAATAAACAAAGGAGAATCAGTGGATGTTGTGTTCTTGGATTTTCAGAAGGCCTTTGACAAGGTGCCGCACATGAGGCTGCTTAACAAGATAAGAGCCCGTGGTATTATAGGAAAGATATTAGCATGGGATAGAGAATTAGCTGATTGGCAAGAGGCTAAAAGTTGAAATAAAGCAATCCTTTTCTGATTGGCTGCTGGTGACTAGTTGAGTCCAGCAGGGGTCGAAGTTGGGACCGCTTCTTTTTACATTGTATGCCAATGATTTGGATACTGGAACTTGATGGCTTTGCACCAAGTTTGCGGATGATATGAAGATAAGTGAAGAGGCAGATAACGTTGAGGAACAGCGTGGCTGCAGAAGACTTTGGACAGATTAGGAGAGGTGGCAAATGGAAGTAGAAAATCATGAACTTTAGTAGAAATAATAAAAGCATTGACTATTTTATAATAGGGAGAAAATTCAAAAATCTGAGGTGCAAAGAGATTTGGGAGTCCTCATTCAGGATCCTAAAAGTTACTTTGAATGTTGAGTCAGTGGTGAAGAAGGCAAATGCAATGTTAGCATTCATCTTGAGAGGACTAAAACATAATAGCAAGGGTGTAATGCTGAAGCTTTATGAGGCATTGGAGAGGCCTCACTTGGAGTATTGTGAGCAGTTTTGGTCCCCTTATTTAAGAAAGAATGTGCTGGCCTTGGAGAAGGTTCAGCGGAGGTTCATAAGAATGATTCCAGGAATAAATGGCTTATCATAAAACAAGCAATTAATGGCTCTAGGTTTTTACTAGCTGGAATTTAGAAGAATGGGGGGGGGGGGGGGATCTCATTGAAACTTATCAATTGTTGAGAGGCCGAGATAGAATGGATATGGAGAGGCATCTAGGACCAGAGGGCACAAACTCAAAATCGAGTGATGTCCATTTAGAATGGAGATGAGGAGGAATTTCTTTAGCCAGAAGGTGGTGAATCTGTGGAAACCATTGCCACAGGTGGCTGGGGAGTCCAGATCATTGGGTGTATTTCAGGTGGAGATTGATAAGCTCTTGATAAGTCAGGGAGTGGATGGTTAAGGCAATAAGGCAGGAGATTGGGGTTGAGGGGAATCAGCCATGATGAAGTGGCAGAGAAGATTTGACGGGCTGAATGGCCTAATTCTGCACCCATGTCTCATGGTCTTAAATTGCCCATCTAACCTAGTCCCATTTCTCCACATTTGGTCATCATCCATCTAAATCTTTCCTACCAATATACCTCTCCAAGTGTCTCTTAGATGCTAGGATACCTGCCCCAACCACTTCCACTGGCACTTTATTCCGTATAGGAATCACCCTCTGGGTTTCCCCTCAGGTTCCTCAGGCCTGAGGGTTTTACAACCCACTGCATGAACCAGATGCTAGTGTCAGGTAAGGGAAAAGATGGCAGCATCTGCTTTGTGATAAACTCATCGTGGAGCACGGACATTATGGTCTTGTCCCATTCCTGGTACTCTGACATGGAGCAGCTGGCAGTGAAGTGCCAACTATTCTGCCCTCCAGAAAAGTTCTCTCCCATTCCCCTAACCACATCTACATCTTATCTTGGCAGACATCATGTTGACACCTGAGGAAACAAGCGGTGTGATCAATGAGAATGAGGTAGCGTACCCTTATGTCTCTCAGTCACATTGTGGCAAGAGACTTTAAATATGGCAAGCTTGAAGAAGTCTCTACTTAACTATTATAAATAAATTAACTGGGGTACTATAGGACTCAACACACTTGACCACTGCTACTAGACCATCACTCCACCGCTCACCCGTACTTTGTTAAATCCAACCAAATAGTTGTTGCCACGGGTGGCAGTGGAGGCCAAGTCATTGGGTGTATTTAAGGCAGAGATTGATAGGTATCTGAGTAGCCAGGGCATCAAAGGTTATGGTGAGAAGGCGGGGGAGTGGGACTAAATGGGAGAATGGATCAGCTCATGATAAAATGGCGGAGCAGACTCGATGGGCCGAATGGCCGACTTCTGCTCCTTTGTCTTATGGTCTTATGGTCTTCTTCTGATGAAACAGAAGAGTTAGCATTAGTGAAGAGAGCTACAAAGATCTGGAAGACAGAATCAGAGGAGGAAATTCAGCATTGCTTCAAGTTGGTGGTCTGGAACATGTTCAAGGATTTGTCAGCAGACTGAAATGAATATGTCACAGTTGTCACTGACTTCACAAATACACGTGTGGACCAGTGTATACCCATAGATATACTATGAGTCTTCCCCAACCAGAAGCCTTGGATGAAGCAGGAGGTTCGTAATCTACTAAGGGCTAGATGTGTTGTGTTCAGGGCTGGTGACCCAGTTATATAAGAAGGCCAGGTAAAACCTCTGGAAGGCCACTGTAAGCACAAAGAGGCAACTTCAGACTAAACTGCGACCAGAGGTGGATGCCCCACAGCTGTGGCAAGGCTTACACAACATATCTTCCTACAAGTGACAGAGGAGCAATGACTCATCACCCTGGGATAAGCTCAATATCTTTTATAAACATTTTGACACACCCACACGACCCCCTACTTCTCTGGATGCCACTATAATTTCAGTCTCTGAGGGCGATGTCCAGGCATCCTTCAAGAGGGTGCATCCATGAAAGGTATCTGGTCCAGACATCATACCTGACCAATGGACATATCCAGCCTCTTGGTTCGGTGGTCTGGTGTTCCCACCTGCTTCAAAAAGGCATCTACTTTACCAGTACCCAAGGAGAGCGTAGTGATCCGCCTCAATGACTACTGCCTGCTGGCACTTACATCAACTGTAACGAAGTGTTTTGAGAGGTTGGTTATGATGGAAATCAATTCCAGTCTCAGAGATTACCTAGACTCACTCCCATTTGCCTGTTCCAAAACAGGTCAATGGCAGATGTGATTTCTGTGGCTCTTCACTCTGCTCTAGAGCATCAAGACAACAGGGACTCATACAGCAGGCTGCTGTTCATGGACGACAGCTGGGCATTCAACACAAACATCCCATCCAAACTCATCATTAACCTTCAAGGCCGGGTCCTCTGCACCTTCCATTGGCAGATCTTAGTCAGTGAGGATTTCTAACAACATCTCCTCTTTGCTGACTATTAGCACAGGTGCACCTCAGGGCATACTTAGGCATCTGCTCTGCTCCTTATGCACCATATGAACGTAAGGCTAAGCACAGCTCCAATCCTACCTTCAAATTTGTGTGAGACACATACCAGACTATGAACTTAGATTTCTCGACACCTGAGAATATGACATGGCCTCGTGTTACAGAAAATCACAATTAATATAGTTTTCTAGGAATGCAACACGCCCCTCCTAACATGAGAGTAGTCTGTTTAAAGCATGAAAGAGGGGACATCAAACAGAGGGATAGGTAGATATCTGGGGAGGTAGTGAATGGATTGGGTACTTGCTTCCCCCTTCCTCTAATGCTCTAATCTATCATTTACATCTTTCCTAATTACAGTAGTTCCGAATCTCTTACAGAATGATTATTTGTGTCATTTGATCACTGTCCAATTGCTGCCTTTTTCACCTTGCTGATCGTTCTTTTCAGTTATTTCTCCCCACATCATTTACCCTGCCTCCTCTTCTCTTAAAAAAAAGTCTTCCAGTTCTGATAAAGAGTCATGGTCTTCGAACATTAACCCTCTCTCTGCAGATGTCAGTGTACTTCATACTGACTTTTGAAAACAGATGCATTCTGTCCAGGAGGGATTTTGCTTTGTGAGATGAAAAATGACTCCATCAAGAATGCACAGTTGTTGACCAGAATTGACAGTATTAGCACAGCCTGCTTTTCTGCTTTAAGCATTGTTAGAATCTCTTTTGACCAGTTAAAGGAAAGTTCTCCTTGGCCATGATATTAACTGCTCAGAAATGTCCTGACAACAAAAAGGAAATGGTAAATTAAAACCCAAGGTAAACTGCTTTTCTTGACTGCACTCATTACGAAGTGGTTACAGTCCTGGAGAAGGGTCTCAGCCCGAAACATCAATTGCTTACTCTTTTCCATAGGTGCTGCCTAACCTGCTGAGTTCCTCCAGCATTTTATGTGTGTTGCTTTGGATTTGTAGCATTTGCAGATTTTCTTGTGTATGGTTGTCGCTGTTCCCTGGCATTTCTAAAGGCAAGATTAGGCATGACCTCAAACCCTGAGGTACCAACATTTTCTGAGAGTTGGCTCAATGTTAATATATCTTAGTGAAGGGGACTACGTGATATCTTGATCTAAACAAATCATCCTGGAAGACCTCAGCAGCCAGGTGCATAGTTGAAAATCATGACTTAAAATCAGATGCTCATGCCCAGCTCTTTAGACAAAATTTCCATCTGCTGTGTAATCGGCTCACAAAAGTAACAGGATTATTTCCCCACTAAATATAGCCTGAAGCGGTAACGAGTTTGTATTCCAGAACCACTTCTTAATCCAGTTCTGTAGTGTAATTATTGCCTTATCCATTGGATATGCTCAATTCCTACTACAAGGTGCATCGTGGAAGAAACCATTTGTCCATCTTTTCTTTTTGTTTTTAATCAAACTATTTTTATTCCATCATCAACTATGTTTACAATGTAAGTCTTCAACAAGGAAATGGTCCTCCATGCCATTCTTTAATTGCTCACAGACTCCTTCATTTCAGGCTTTCTACATCATCTCTGCCTTTATTTCTCTTTCTACATCACTATCACACTACCTCCTTCATTATTCTCCAGGAACACTTTTTCTCTCCATTTCTGCTAACTGTTATGCTTGCTTTATCAATAATAAATATAAACAGAAAATCCTGGGGCTACTCAACAGGTAGCATCTAAAGAGAGGTAACGTTAAAGTTTCAGGTCAACGATCCTCCCACTAAATGCCTGTTGCATCCTTGGCCATCTGTGTCTCACATTATTTCTTCCCTTTTCTCTTTTTATGTTACTCATTCTCCTCCTTACCCTTTCAGCTACTACAGAAATCTTGCAAACAACCAACTGAGCTTGTTGGAAATGAAAGGATAGTTCCAAGTCTTTTTTGGAATGGTTCAGTGAATGTAATAGTTAGGGTTCCACAGTCAGTAACTTGCTATCGGTTTTGGAGAGCTGTGTATAAAGATCCTGAAATCTCAATAACATTGGTTGTCTGACATTATATGTAGCAAATTTCAGGTCCAGCAGTAGTTAAACCACCAATTATAACTGATCCAATTTTAATCAATGATCATGCAGATATTGCTTTGGCTTCTGCCCACACAATGCTCAAAGGAACTACTTACTTTATTGTCGCCAAACAATTGATACTAGAGCGTACAATCATCACAGCGATATTTGATTCTGTGCTTCACGCTCCCTGGAGTACAAATCGATAGTAAATATTAAAAATTTAAATTATAAATCATAAATAGGAAATAGAAAAGGGAAATTAAGGTAGGCAGGTCCGGATATTTGGAGGGTACGGCCCAGATCCGTGTCAGGATCCATTCAGCAGTCTTATCACAATTGGAAAGAAGCTGTTTCCAAATCCGGCCGTACGAGTCTTCCTGAACCTTCTCCCGGAGGGAAGAGGGACAAAAAGTGTGTTGGCTGGGTGGGTCGTGTCCTTGATTATCCTGAAGATCTTTCACCTTCATTGTGAACAAGTAACTGGTGACTCCATTTGTGTCATCGCCCTCCTAGAAAAATATGATCAACTCACCCAAATACCCTTAAATGTTAGGAGTGAGAGCCATTGGCAGCAGCCCATTGTGAGTTTGTGGAGCACCCATATTTCTCTGGATGTCATGAGACAAAAGAAGAAACTAAACTTGGAATTTTTTCTGCCGACACTGTTTGTTACAAAGTGGAAAAAGGGACCCAAAAGATGTCATTGAACACAGTTTTCCATTCTGAGTAGGATTACCATGTGACTACAGAAACCACAAAGACATCACAGTGGTACACCAGCTTGACCATTGAAACAGTCAGACAGTAGCAGTGGTATATTACTAGGTATTCACAACACATTATTAGACACAATGAACTTTATCGTCCTCACAGGAAAAAAAATACATTACTAAAAATTATCATCAGAAAAATTATTGAGACTAAAAACTTATAATCTTCAGAACCTGATATCCTATATCCCGGGAATTATAAACATATAATTACAATCATTATATCACTATATAATGAGCATATTCTTATTATATAGTACTTATATATGTATGCATTAATTTTGTAAGTATACAAATAATATAAGTATTGCAATAAGTAATAGTAATAAATATACACAGTAGTAAAAGTATTACAGATACGGTACATAAGTAATTAGAAAGACAAGGACTGATTAAGAGTAGTCTACATGACCTTATGTGTGATAGGTTGTGTCTAACTAACCTCATAGAGTTCTTCAAGGAAGTTACCAGGAAAGTTGATAAAGTCAAAGTTCAAAGTAAGTTTATTTTCAAAGTATTGTCACCATGTACAGCCTTGAGATTTGTTTTCTTGTGGGGAAACTCAGTTAATCAAAAAAACAGAAATAGAATCAATGAAAGATGGCATCCAACAGGATGGACAAATAACCAATGTGCAGAAGCCAACAAACTGTGCAAATACAAAGAAAAATAATAATAATAAATAAATAAACAATAAATATTGAGAATATGAGGTGACAAGGTCTTGAAAGTTAGTCCATAGTTTGTGGGAACAATTCAGTGATGGGGCAAGTGAGGTTATCCCCACTGGCTCAAGAGGGGTAATAACTTTTCCTGAACCTGGTGGTCTAGCAAGGCAATGGATGTGTCTAAATGGACTTCAGCAAGGCTCTTGACAAGGTCCTTCATGGTAGGTTGGTCAAGAAGGTTCAGTTGCTTGGCATTCAAGAAGTAGTAATACATTAGATTAGACATAGGCTTCACAGGAGAAGCCAGAGAGTGGTAGTAGGTGGTTGCCTCTCTGACTGGATGCCCGTAACTAGTGGTGTGCCGCAGGGATCAGTGCTGGGTCTGTTGTTGTTTGTCATCTATATTAATGATCCGGATGATAATGTGGCAGACTGCATCAGCATATTTGCAGATGACACCAAGATTGAAATTGTTGTGGACAGCAAATAAGACTATCAAAGCTTGCAGTGGGACCTGGACCAACTGGTAAAATGGGCTGAAAAATAGCAGACAGAATTTAATGCAGACAAGTGTGAGGTGTTGCACTTTGGGAGGAACAACCAGGGTAGGTCTTACACAGTGAGTGGCAGGGGACTGAGGAGTGCTGTAGAACAAATGGATCTGGAAATACAGATCCACAATTCCTTGAAAGTGGTGTCACAGACAGATAGGGCTTGAATGACTTCACCCATCGACTAAGGTCTATGTGGCTCCCTTTATGTGCCTGACCATCTGTTGTCTTGGATGTTGGATGCTGTGGCAGCATTGCATCCAACGCTGTGGGCAGTCTTCAGCTGGAGGCTTCCCCTTGAGGCCTGGATGTGATTTTAATTCGATATGTCAGCAGAAATGTGTTGAGAGCCTCGACCGATGTTCCTTCCACTCTTGATTTCAGAAGCGACCGTTTGAAGGTATCCACAAACCTCTCTGCTTGGCCGTTAGTCTGTGGATGATATGGGGGTGAGTGGATGTGGACAATTCCACTGTTCCGACAGAATTCAGCAAATTGCTGTGAACTGAACTGAGTTCTGTTGTCAGAAACAAGCGTTTCTGGCATCCCAAAGCAGTTGAAGATCTGCAGCAGCAGTTGCATGGTAGGTTGTCATTGTTAACTTCACAGATAATATTTCTGACCATTTGGAATAGGTGTCAACAAGGAGGAGGTAGGTACACCCTTTGTTTTGGTCAAAGGGTCTGGTAGACTGAGGCCATGGTTGTGCATTGGCTCTACTTGGATACTTGGATTCTTTGCTGCCATAGAGCACTGAGTACACTACTGCATACAGATGTAATATCTCCATCAATGCCCAGCCAGAACACAAAGCTTCTTGCCAGGGCTTTCTTTCTACTGATGCCAAGTGACCACAGTGGAATTGTTTCAGTATTTTCGGTCAAAGAGTTCATGGAATCATTATTCTGACTCCAAATATTGGGCAGGAATCCACAGTTGAGAGAAGTGTATGATGTTCATAGAAGAGAATGGCACCTTCCTCAACCTTAACTGGCCATCCATCAACAAGGTATCTGGAGATACACTGAAGAAAAGAATCTCCAGCTGTTTCTACTCTGATGTTGTTGACCGTGACCGGAAGGCTCACCAATAAAACCTGGTGGATTTTGCAGTCAATTGAAATTGCAGCCACAACTGCACCTTTGTTTTTAGTAACCTGCTGATTCATAAGTCTGGAGAGGACAACTGCCTGACCAAGTTCCTAGCTTGATGTGTACTTTATTTAAAAATAATAGGCATGGTAAAGCCCTCCCCTCCATTGAGCATATCTACACAGAGTGCTATTGTAGGAAAGCAACATCCATCATCAGGGTACCCACCATCCAGATCATGCTCTCTTCTCACTGCTGTCATCAGAAAGAAGGTACTGGAGTCTCAGGACTCATACTACCATGTTCAGGAACATTTAATGCCCCTCAAGCATCAGGCTTTTGAAGCAGTGGGGATAACTTCATTCAACTTCACTTGCCCCATCACTGAACTGTCCCCACAATCTATAGACTCACTTTCAAGGACTCATTATATCACGTTCTTGATATGTATTTCTCCTTATTATGTTTTCTCTCTTGTATTTGCACAGTTTGCTGTCTTTTGCACATTAGTCATTTGTCCATCCTGCTGGGTGTGGTCTTTCATCGATTCTATTCTGGTTCTTGGAATTATTGAGCATGCCCCCAAGAAAGCGAACCTTAGGGCTGTATATGGTAACATATATGTACTTGGATAGTAAATTAACTTTGAACTTTAACAACATTGTTACCTACCTTTGTAGATGGTTAGTTGTATACTCTGGATGTCTTTCTTAGGCACAAAGATAGATAACAGTGGCTTGTGATCTAGGAGAGTGAAGCGTCTGCCATAAAGCATCTTGTGGAATTTCTTCACAGCAAAGATGACTCCCAAAACTTCCTTCTCGATTTGTGCATTGTTCCTTTCTACTGTAGTTAGTGAACTAGCTGCATGCATGACAGCTTTTTTGGAACCATCAGGGAAGATAAGAGATATTACAGCTCCCACCCTGTAGTTGGATGCATTCGTCGCAATAACGATTGGCAAATATGGGTTGGAATAGGTGAAGAGAAGGTCAGGTGACAGCATATTCTTCACCTGATCAAAAGCCTCTTGGTATTGTTTGGACCACATGTGCCCCTGTTGAGCAGGGCATTGAGTGGCTCTCTCAGCCAGTGCATTGCTGGGAGAAATCTTGAATAATGACTGTTTATTCCTAAATATGATCATAAAGTGCTGACATCTGATGGTGGAGGCATCTTTAAGCTTGCAGTGACGTTTTCAGGATCTATGTGCTGACCATGTTCATCTATGATGAATCCCAGATACTTGATTGTTGACATCAGGAGGCTGCATTTTTATGCCCAAAGTCGAAATCCAAAGTCTTGCAGTTTGTTCAAAACATAGCTCAGGCATTGACATATTTCCGTCAGATGCATGTCCATCATAACGATGTTGCTGAGGTAAGCAGCAACACCCTGAAAGGCCGACGGAGGAAGGAAGACAATCCCTTATGTTTTGTAATGGTGAGAAGCTCCTGTGAATTTTTTGCCACATCTACCTGGAGATAGGCTTCAGACAAGCCCAACTTCACAAAGTCGTGACCACTGTTCAATTTAGCACAGAAACCTGAAGACACTGGTATGGTACTGGTGTCTCCAGAGCCACATTGAGACCAATTGAGAAGTCTGCACACAACCTAACTGTACCATTGGCTTTCTTGATAATGACGACTGTAGCTGTCCGGCGTGAGTAGTTGACAGCCTTCAACATGTCAACTTGTTGCAAGTGAGCTAGCACTTGCTCCATGATTGATAAAGCTAAGTATAGTACCAGTGTTTTGGGGCAGAAGACTAGCTTTGTGTCTGGACGGTAATGGAGTTCTGCTTGCAGTTTTGTGCAGCAACCTAAACCTCTTGTACTGATAGTTGTACAGGACTGACTGACATGATTTGAATGGCCAATGTCTTCGTACAGACTTCATCCAGAGGGATGCTCCAGAGGTCAAGCTTGTCCATCCAGTCAATGCCAAGGACATTCAGATCTGGCTGGTCTGTGACATAACACACATCATTCACTTGGTTACCACTCAGCTTCACCACACAGAGCAGTTCGCCAATCTGGTGGAGTGAAGAGTTGATTTAACTGATGGGGACCCAAGTGCCTGCCACATGCATTTGGAGATAATCGTGATATGTCTGACGCCGTATCAAGTTGTAGCTTGACCAACTGATTGTTAATAAATACGTTTTTGTACCATCTCCGGGTGGCAAAGTCAAACTTCAACATGACCATCAAGCACCTTGTAGATTTTGAAGGCTTTTGAAATTTCTTTTCCTTGTGTTTTACTGGCCTAGAAGAAAGCGAAGCAAAAGCCTGCTTTGTGACCATTGCATTGACATTTGTTGCAAATGCGTTTCTTGTATTGGCAATTTCTTGCGTAATGCCAAGCACACAGTTCCAATGAGCTGTGTTTGGCCACTCAGAGACCTGCTGAGTGTTGATGTCTGGGCCACTGGAAAATGGATTGAAATGGTTCTGTTCAACTAGGTTGGAATCATGTTTCAGCCTGATATTCTTGAGTGAGAGCTTGCAGAGTCATATCAGGGTCTTGCTCCATTCTGGCCAGGAGCCATTTGTGAATGTCTGCATCACCAGCTGCCTGAAGTCTAGAAATAAAAATCAGACATTGTCATGTTACCCAGCTTGAACTTTTCACATTCGCGATTGATGACACTAGCGTATGCGATGAAGTCATCAGTGTCATGTTTAATGAGTTTTAGGCAATGGTAGTGAACACTGAAGAGAGATGACTGCTCTCCAAAAATGCATGTTAGCTGTCAGACAGTTTCATCAAACAATAGGTCAAGCATGTTCTTAAGTAGAATGAAGATGAAATAATGCTAATGTTCACCAGTACCCAGTTTTTGGAGCTAAGTGCATATCTTCCACAAGCCATCTTTACTGGCAAACTTGACCTGGAATATATCTTCGAAATGTTTGAACGTAAATCTGGAAGCAGCATCAAACTGGGAAGTTGGTAGTGGACACAACTGACTCACATGAGTTCTGTTCCGTGTTTGACTCCGACATCATTGACTCACTGATAACCTGCTGGTCAAGGTTTCAATTAACTTCAGCTGGGCCACCTCATATTAAGCTTTCTGCTGTTGTAGAATTGTATGAAAGTCTTCTGCTGAAATTGCCAAGTTGATATGATACAGCACCTCATCATCAACGTGTTGTGCTCACTCACCTTTAAATTTTATTGACGAGACCCAAAGATAGAACTCAGCTGGAACTTGAAATAAACCTTCATTCAGTAAACCACACAACTACAAAAATCTCAAAAGATCAACTGTACATCCCAAAGCACGACTTTTCTTAAGAACTGTCAAGACTTTGATCGGAACAACAACCAATCAGTGAAAGTCAGCCTGAGATTGGTTGACAGCTGACCAATAGAATCAGTTGCTCCAAAGACCAGTTAGCCTCACACCAGCAATAACAGAACTGCTAGATTCTTATTATAAGGTAGTCTAAAAGGGCATGAGAAAACAATAATAAGATTGGGCACAGGCATCATCGATGCATGAAAGGGAAACCACATTTAACAAATCTGCTTGGGCTTTTTGAGGTTGCAACTAGTAAAATTGATAAGGGAAAACCAATAATGTGGTGTATTTGAGCTTCCAGAACACCCTAATTCATGCTTATTAAGCTAAATGAGAGCTCATGGTGTTTGCAGTGATATAGTAATGTGGACTGAGATATTGACAAATAGCAGAAAGTAGGAATAAGCAGATCATTTTCAGGTTGAGGGCAGTGACTAGCAAGATGACACAGGGATCAGTGCTGGAGTTCCCAAGTAATCACTATCCATATCAATGACTTCAATGAGCTGATCAAAATTATCACATTGAAATCTGATGCTGATACAAATCTGTGTGGCAACGTAGGCTGTGAGGCTGCAGGGGGAATGTGGACAAGTTAAGTACATGGGCAAGAACAAGTTATATAGACTACAATGGCTTTGAGTGGGCAGTTACAGAACAGTGGCCATAATTCCTTAAGTTTTGAGATAGCTATAAATAAGTATAAGTATGGACCTTGCAGGGAAGTATTAAATTAGAGCTGTGTAAATTATAAGAGAATTAGGCAGGAACTAGGGAAAGTTAATTGGGAAAAGCTGTTTTGGGGCAAGTCTGCGTCAAAACGTAGAAGGCGTTTAAAGACCGACTGCACAGAGTACAGGGCAGGTAGTGTATGTTCCAGTCAGAAGGAAGGACAAGGCTGACAAAGTAAGAGAACCTTGAATATCCAGAAAGGTGATGAATTTGGTCAAGAAGAAAAGGGAAAAGTTAGTAAAGGTTAGGAAGGTAGGCTCCAACAGAGCCCTTGAAGATTATAAAGAAGCCAGAAAAGAAAATTCAAGAAGGGAATTAGGAAAGCCAGGAGGGGTCAAGAAAAGTCCTTGAGAAGTTGGATTAAAGAAAATCCCAAGGCATCAAGGGCAAGACGATAACCAGGGAGAAGGTGGGACCATTCAAGGATAGAGAGGGGAACATTTGCTTGGATGTGGAGGATATCAATAAAGTATGACTATGACTACGACGATATGGGTGAGGTTCTTAATGAGTACTTTACATCAGTATTTACCAAGGAGAAGGACTGGAAAATAGGTAGATCAGTGCCAAGTATATTAATATGCTTGGGTATTTCAAGGTAAAGGAGGAGTTTGTGTTGCATCTCTTAAAGAACATTAAGTGGATAAGTCCACAAGACCTAATGGGATACGCCCTGGGTTATTGAAAGGGGCAAGAGAAGAGGTTGCTGGGACCTTGACAAATATTTTTTTGTCCTCTCTAGCCACAGGCAAGGTCTCAGAGGACTGGTGATTAGCTAATGTTGTTTCATTATTGAAGAAGGGAACCAGGCATAATCCTGGAAACTATAGACTGATGAGTTTCGTGTAGTGGTACAGAAGTTACTGGAGAGAATTCTTAGGGATAGGATTTATGAACATTTGGAAAACCATGGCCTAATTAGGGAGAGTAAGTGTTGTTTTGTGTGAGACACATTGTGCCTTACTAACTTGACTGAGTTTTTTAATGAGGTGACCAGGGTGATTGTTGAAGGCAGAGCTGTAGATGTTGTTGACATGGATTTTGGTAAGGCATTTGACAAGATCCCTCAGGGAGACTCATTCAGAAGATTAGATCCATGGTGAATTGGCTGTTTGGATTTAGAACTGACTTGTCCATAGGAGACAGAGGGTCATGGTTGAAGGGAGGTCTGTGATTGGTGGTGTTCTGGAGGGAATTGTTCTGCAACCCCTTTTGTTTGTGATGTATGAAAATGACCTGGATGAAAATGTAGATGGATAGGTTATTAAGTTTGCAGATTATATGAAGATTGGTGGTGTTGCAGATAGTATAGAAAAGAAATATAGTGGGATATTGATCAGTTACAGTAATGGCAGATGGAGTTTAACCCAGCCAAATGTGAAGTATTGCACCTTAGTTGGTCAAATGTACAGACTGTGAAAGACTCTTAACTGTGTTGATAAGCAGAGGGATTTTGCAGGTCCAAGTTCATAGCTCCCTGAAAGTGGTTACACAGCATCATGGGTGGTCAACTGGCACGTTTACCTTTACTTATGGAGGCACTGAGTTCAAAGTCAGGAAGTTATGTTGCAGCTTTATAAATCTCTAGTTAGGCCGCATCTGGAGTACTGCATACAGCTCTGGTCACCCTATCTAGGAAGAACATTGAGGCTTTGGAGAGGGTACAAAAAAGGCTTACCAGGGTGCTGCCTGAATTAAAGAAAATGTACTTTAATGAGAAATTGGACAAACTTGGGTTTTTTTGTCTGGAACAGAGAAGGCTGCAGGGAGATCTGATAGAGGTTTGTAAGATTATGAGGCAGAGATAAAGTAGACAGACAGTATCTTTTTCTCAGGGTTGAAATGTCTAATACCAGAGGGCATAAATTGAAGGTGAGAGGGGATAATTTCAAAGGAGATATGAAACCACACGGATTCCTGAGATGAAATGTCAGTTCAATGTGGAGAGATTAAGCTATCAGGCCTTTCAGTTTAAAAGATTAAGATGTCATTTCACTGATAAATACACATTATAGGGTTTAATAGGTTATAGTGACTCAGCCTTAGCTCAATGGTGATATTCACACCTCAAAGTTATGTCATGGATTTGAGATCCTCTCCACAACACTCCGGTCTTTGAATGAAAATGAAAGAAGCTGCAGTTAATGGAAATTTGATGGAAAAAGAGAAAATGCTCAAAGCAACAAGTATATCAGTTTCTGTGGAAAGAGAAATAGAGGTAACATTTCATTCCTAGGACATCTGATGAAAGGTCTTTGAACTGAAATGTTAATTCCCTTTCTCTTTCCACAGATGCTGCCTGGCTCCTTAGTGTTTCTGGTATTTTCTGCTTTTATTTCCGGTCATTGATTTTGGTTAAGCAGGGTACTGGAGTGGGATTGTAGGTTTGTGATTAGGGGACCAGTGCTAAAGCCTTTGAATACCAGTTGTGTTATTATGTGTAAACATAATAAAGAACTTCAGTTCCCAGTGTGCAATTGGGTGGTTCACCTGGAACTGAAAGTGATGTTGGTGAATGGGTCACACATGCTTTTGGCGGGTTAGGGAGCCCCGAGTAAAATGTGGTCAAGCTGAAGCTATTCTGTAAATAGAATAGTTCTAGCGCTCTTAGCCACCCAAGTTTGTCTTTGTTAAAGGACATGACAGCAGTAATTCTCCCTCTTCAGTTTGACAGAGACCAACCCAGTGCCAGCATACCTCATAGATTCCACCTCCTGATCAGGCTGATTATCTGGCCACGTAAGCAGGTTCCTGCCATACACAAACAACCCAGAGCCTGAATGTGAAACTGGCCGAAGAAGTTAACTTCACCAGGTGGCATCGTACATGGGAAAAGGCTGAAAGTGAATGTGGCAGTATTTCAAGTAGATTTGTGAGAAAGCTCTTTAACATTCTAGCTGCTCCAGAGAAATTTCTTCACCTGTAATGATTCGATTTTTCAACTCTGTTTTTTGATCAGTTGAACTTATGTTGCTAAGGTACAATAGGAGAAGTTTTCTATTTTCCTTACCTTATGCAATGTATTAAGTGTGACATGATAGGAACGTCAGGTAGAGAACTGGCATTAGCTGTCAGCATGATGAGCTTCAGAATGAATGCACAATCTTATTCTGGAACCACTTTGGTATGACAGCCATTTAACATTCCTGCTCTTTGACACGCCAGTAATAATACAATAATATTGTGGAAGGCATAAAAGAGGACGTGCAATCTACATCTGTCCAACGGCTGAAAGCTGAGGGCCCCCTGTGAAATTTTAAATATCCAATATTATTTGTTAATTTATTTGTGGTAATATTACTTCATGTGTTATGTGTGTGAGTTATATCCAGAGGAATCTTATCTCGTTTGGTGGTATACATATATATGGTTGAATGACAATAAACTTGAACTTCTGGAAGGGTGGCACAATAGTGTAGCTGGTAGCATAATGCTTTACAATGTCAGTGATTGGAAGATCGGGGTTCAATTTCCACTGCCCTCTATTGGGAGTTTGAATATTCTCCCTGTGACCGTGTGGATTTCCTCCAGGTGCTCCGGCTTCCTTCCCCGTTCCAAGAGAATAGTTAGGGTTAGAAATCTGTGGGCATATGATGTTGGCACCAGAAGTATGGCGACACTTGCAAGCTGTCCTCAGCTGTGTTGGTCATTGACACAAATAACACATTTCACTGTATCTTTTGATGTGCATGTGACAAATAAAGCGAATGTTTGATGAAAGATATAGATGGCGGGCTATGAGAGAAGAAAGGGTTAGATTGATCTTGCAATAGTTTAAAGGTTTGGCACAACATAGAGGGTGGACCGGAGGGCCTATACTGAGCTAGACTCTTAGGTTCTATGTTCCAAGCTCAATAACTTTCCATTAGACCATCACTTCATCTCTGTAATCAATCTTAAACCGCAATGATGTCAAAGCAAGTTTTCTGAAGTATGGAGATCAAAACAAAAAATAGTTCTCCAGATATGGTTTCACTAACCCCCTGCCAAAATGCAGCAAAACATGTTATACTTGTACTTTAGATTTTCCCCATGTAGAACAACTCACTATTGATTTTCCTGTTTGCTTGTACCTCCATATATCTTCCTGCATATCTATGACAAAATCACAGTTCCAAGTATAAAATTATTCTTTCTTTATCCACCTTGGCCCCATTGGAAGATGGAAAGACCATGATGAAATCTATGATGACGTGGGACCACGGTTGTCGTGCAACCAGAAGGGGCCACAGGAGCCCAGAGGGCTGCTGGTTGGAGGAACTGGATTGGGCACTCTGAGGACAGACAGAGGTGAACTGATGTACATCTGCAATCATAGGGAGCCACCAGAACCCGTGTCGCAGAAAATTCATGGTCTGCCATGCGCCTGGATGGCCAAAGAGGGTTGAGGAGCGAGCCCAGTGGAGTATCACAGAGTACATGGCTGCTGGGTCATACATGTGGTTGTCAGGAGTGTCAGACAGAGCAGGGTCATGCTCCCAGCACCCAGGACATGCTCTCTTCTTTCTTCTGCTATTAGGAAGACGGTAAAAGAACCTCAAAACTCACACCATTTCCATTAGACCATCACTTCATCTCTGCAATCAATTTTCAACTGCAATGATGCCAAAGCAAGTTGGTATCACCAGGGTTCAGGAACAGTTACTACCAATTATTGGGCTGTTGAACCAAAAGGGATAACTTCACTCAAATTCACTTGCCCCATCATTGAAATATTCCCAAAACCAATGGACTCAATTTCAAGGACTCTTCATCTCACATTCTCAATATTTATTGCTGATTTATTTCTTTTTGTATTTGCACAGTATGTTGTCTTCTGCACTCTGACTGAACACCCAAGTTATGTGGTCTTTCATTGATTCTGTTATGGTTTGTATTCTATAGATTTATTGAATATACCCACAAGAAAATGAATCTCAGGGTTGTATATGGTGACATATGTACTTTGATAATTCACTTTGAACCTTGAAATTTTAGTTGATTTACATTTATTGAACTAAATGAATTCAGTTAAATGTTAATGATTGTTTGAAGGGTTCTTAAATTTTTTGTTTATTCTTTAGAAATGAAGAGTTGATATTTCAAATAATTGATTTTAATAGGTTTTCAATGTTTTGACATTCTAAAACATTCAGGCTTTGGTCCTTCCAAAAGGAAGTGCTGAATGAGCAAGCAGCAACAACTGCTTGGTATATTGTCCCATGCTGAAAACTTTAGTTATAGTTCAGGAGATATATAAGTTGGGTTAAAGTTTACCAAACAGATCAATAGAAATCAGCCTCCACTTATTTTTACAATTGGCCTGTTGCTGATAGAATTTATGTTCTTTACTGCTAACTGATGTCTGGTTAACTAGGCAAAAGTTCCCGAGATTTTTCCCTCTTCCTCCTATATAAATTTGCAGTGTTACTTTTTCCACCTTATATCTCTAGATA
The DNA here is from genome assembly GCF_030028105.1 of Mobula birostris. Classification (NCBI taxonomy): domain Eukaryota; kingdom Metazoa; phylum Chordata; class Chondrichthyes; order Myliobatiformes; family Myliobatidae; genus Mobula; species Mobula birostris. Next base: position 27,256,880 of record NC_092385.1, read on the forward strand.
CTAAGGAATTTTGGAAGATCATCACGAATGTATCCTTTAATTACAACTCTGACTTCCTTTAGTATCATGGAATGCAGGCAGTGAGATCCAAGGGATTTGTCAGCTTTATCCCTATTTAACTTATCTGCTACTTTTTCTTCAGTGATGTTAATGAATTTAAGTCCATCACTATAATTTTACCTTTCATTCTCCTCTCTTTCTGCTACATTTGTATTGCCTTTCTTGCAAAAATTTCACCTACTATAGTTTCCAAGGCTTCCACATGTATCCGTAGTATCCTCTTTAAAATGTTGTACAAGCTCTTCGACTCATAATTGCTTTAATTCTCATTCTCCTACTTTCATTGACAGTACCCTCCCTTTATTAAAATCATGGCCATTCATGGTTGTTTCCCAAAACCCTCCTCAGCATTACCGCTCTTCCATCTAGTATTAATTAAGACTTGATGGTCCAGCATTGATTCATTAAACTGGCTGTCCTCCCACATTATAAGGAAATATATGAATGACTCCACAACCATTAAAAACACATTTACACCTGAATGCACTTGCCCTGACTTTGTCTAGTGTGTGTGTTCTTTTTGGGTAATTAGTGGTGAATTATTACAACTTCATACTTTTACAATGATTTCAAAGCAGGCTCTTTCAGACATCTACCAGCACTCAGCTTGCAATGTTAACAGTGTCTTTTGCATTCCATTTCATGCCAGCACCTCGGCAAGTTACTGTCCGATTTATTCCATAATAACTGATGTTGCTTGGCTCAATATTATTAATAAATCTTTGGCTGCTCCAAAATACGTGTGAAAAACTATGAAACAGTGAGTTGCTGTATATCTAACATTTTTTTAAAGTTATTTAATCAGTTCATAGCAAGAATGTCGACTCAGGGATATGGAACTTCTCATTAAACATACTTTTAGTACCCATTGCCAACACACTTATATGGGAAACTCTTAAAGACCGAACACTAATCAAAAATAGCCAAGATTCACTTTGTTTATTTGGGATACTCTGCTGCTTGATTGGGGCAGGAAACTGTTGCCAAGCAGTTTCTAACGATGTCAGACATGTGCACTTGTGTGACCGTTAGACACTACACTAAGCTTACAGCAAACTGTTTTTAAGTAGCATCAGTTGCACGTGCAGTGATTTTTGTGTCTGATAGTTGGCGAGAAATAAGCAGTAAGACTACTCAGAACTGTTATACTTACTGCAGTTTCAAGATTTCAGACTTGGAGATGCTAGAAATAGCTTGGAGTGAAAATGAAGCAATTACACTACTTCGACAAGTTAGGAACTACCAGTATTTGAAGGTATTGACAATCACCTTGAATGTTAAGATGAAAATGAAGATTTAGAGGATGCAATCATCAATAGCATTGTATGAAGGCAATCCACTGTCTACACTAGGTGTCTGGGCTGATTATCTTCATTTACAGTCAATCGAAGAATGTGTCAGTATGCACTGGATGATTACCTCCATCAGTAACTATTTTGTACACAATCTTATAGTATTGATCATGTTCTAATTTGTTCTGTATTTCATTTAAGTACAGAATTCGTTAATCAGTCAAATGGTAGTTTATCTTTTCTATATCTTTTTAACTATTTCCATGAAACTTTGGCTAATTGGGACAGCCGCTTAATTGGGCCAAAAATTACTGGTCCTGATGTTTCCCAGTTAACTGGAATCTACTGTATTGAACATTATTGGGTAAGATAGTACACAGCCAGGTACAATAAAAGGTCTTTGCTCCACCAATTTCTTCGATTCAGTATCAAACTGCAAGTGACTGACTTCTTCAGCATAGCGTAGTATTCCTATTTCATGCACCAACTGTTCTGTTACATCTGAGTGAAAATATTAATTGAGCACTAGTTTTCTGTTATTCTACTGAGAAGTGAGCTGCGATTGCTGCTCATCCATTTCATGCTGGCCCTAGCAGCTGATATAGACATAAGATTCATCTACAAGGTGGTGTTGGATTCATCTTGAGATGAAAAGATGATTTTAGACCAGGAGTTCCATTCACTGCACTTCATCACACATCAGGGTACAGAAAATGAATTTTAAATAAAACATTTTGATAAATATTTGCACATTTTTATACTATGACAATTTTCCTTGCATTTAAAGACTGAATTATCTGGTAACTTAAGATACTCAAAGCGTTTTACAAAAGGAATTGAACTAAGTTTTCATTAAAACATGAGAGTAGACTGGAAATATGGAAAAGGATAGTTCCTCATTTTTTGCACTTATGTCAGAGTGCTGTTTCTGGGTTTCAATTCAGCATTTAACACAATTTTCCCACAAACCTTGGTGAAGAAACTCCTACTAAATTCACACCTGTGCAACTAGGTCTTGGACTTCCTAACAAATAGATCTGAGATAGACAAGATGCCCAACCACTCTTCCCTCCCAATCATCCTCAACACGAGTTCTCCCCCCAAGAGGTGTTTGCTGAGCCCATTGCTGTACACTCTTCTCACACATGATTACAAGGCCAAACGCCAGAGCAATTACAACATTTAAGTTCACCAAAGACGTGAAAGTGGTGGGGCTAGTCACCAAAAACAACGATACAACCTAAAAGGTGGAAGAGCTTGAGGCCTGGTGCCAGAAAAATAACCTCATCCTTAATGCCAACAAGACAAGGGAGATGGTTATCAGCTTCAGGAGAATTCACACCACTCACACCCCTTGCCCCCACTTTACATTGGTGGCACAACAGTGGAAACTTCAAACAGTTTCAAACTCCTGGGCATGTACATCACACCCAGCCTCTCATGATCCCAGAGCATATCCTACACAGTCAAGAAAGCTCACCAACATTTCTACTTTCTGAGGAGGCTGAAGAGTGTAGGACTTTGTGAGCATCCTGACAAACTGCACTGCAGAAGACAGCAAGGCTCTAAACTGCCCAACATATCACCAGTACCAGCCTAACATCCATCAAGGACATATATACAGAAAGGTGCCATGAAAGAGCCAGTAACTTCATGAAGGATCCCATCCACCCTACTCATGGACTGCTTGTCCCACTCCTATCAGGAAGGAGGCTACATAGCATCCATACCAGGATCAGCAGTGTCAAAAACAGTTACTTTTCCCAAGGAGTAAGGCTGATCAACACCTCCACCCTCTAACTCCATCACAAACCAATCTTCCGTCCTTGGACTCACTTAACACCGCACACTGTCGGAGCAGTGCTGCCAGGGTAATCAAGGACACAACCCACCCAACCAGCACACTTTTTGTCCCTCTTCCTTCCGGGAGAAGGGTCAGGAGCTTGAAGACTCGTATGGCCAGATTTGGAAACAGCTTCTTTCCAACCGTGATAAGACTGCTGAACGGATCCTGACCTGGATCTGGGCCGTACCCTCCAATTATCCGGACCTGCCTCTCGGTTTTTTTGCACTACCTTACTTGCCATTTTTCTATTTTCTATTTATGATTTATAATTTAAATTTTTAATATTTACTATTGATTTGTAATCCAGGGAGCGGGAAGCACAGAATCAAATATCGCTGTGATGATTGTACGTTCTAGTGTCAATTGTTTGGCAACAAAGTATAAAGTATAAAAAGTACTTCATTACTTCCCATCAGTCACCTTATGTACAGCCTGGTGTCACTTTATGGACGTACAATCAATCGATGTATATACGCTCTTAAATATGTAATTTAATTGTGTTTTTTTATTATTGTGTTTGATTCCTTTGCATCGTATCCAGAGCAACAATTACTTTGTTCTTTACACTTGTCTGCAGGAAATGACATTAAACATTAAATGATCCTGACACAAACAAACCTGAACAATGTATAGCTCTCAAATGGCAAACACCTGCAAACGATAATGGTGTGAGCAGTGGGATAGAATAGTTTGCTGACCGTGAATGTTCTAAATTCAAACAAAGATTTTAAGCCCTATTGGATTTAAATATCCATGAGCACTCTCACTAAAGGGTGATTATGCTGTAACTACCCAATCTTCAAAGACTTGTTCACTTCCCTGTTTATTCTCCGTAACAAGTTTCAGTTGCCAATACTCACTAATGGAGCAGTGGGCAACTCCTCCCTACCATAGAGAAGATATTTCCAGCTAACAAAGTAATTTAAAACACAGTTTATTTATTTACAGTGATATGCATTCTTAAAACTCACAAATAAAACTCACGAAGGATTTCTATCTTAAACATTTCCCAATTACATACTATTTCGAAAACACAAAAAATTTCTTTAACTCAAAGGATTTCCAAACCACAGGTTCAATTCCCATAAACTGAAAACACAAACCATGATGTGAAAAAGTGACTTGTCCTTCGCAGAAACTAAAGCTGGAGGAATAGGTTCTATTCACCCCATCTTGCTATCATTTTTCCTTTCACTCCTAAGAAGCCCGAACTGCTTTCAAAATGTATACCCTTTTCCCACCACTTGAGTGACTTCACAGGCATTTGATATTTCCTCAGATGTTCTTTCAATAAATACAGTCTAAAAGCATTTTGGAGACATAGTTCTTCAGCCACATACCATTAATGCTGTAATGCTGTGAAGCTAACTTCCTTGAGCACATAAAATCTTCCAACTGTAAACACAGCATAGTTATTGATATGATAAATAATACCATAAGACCATAAGATATAGAAACAGAATTGGGTCATTTGGCCTATTGAGTCTTCTCTGCCATTTCATCGTGGCTGATCCAGATTTCCTCTGAGCCCCAATCTCCTGCCTTCATCCTACATCCCTTCATATCCTGACCAATCAAGAATCTATCAACCTCTGTCTATATACGTAAATATGGGCCTCCACAGCTACCTGTGGCAATGAATTCCATAGATTCACCACTCTCTAGCTAAAGAAAATCCTCCTCATCTCCATTCTAAAAGGATGCCCCTCTATTTTGAGGCTGTTTCCTCTGGTCTTAGACTTTCCCACCATAGGAAACATCCTTTTCACATCCACTCATCAAGGCCTTTCACCATTCCATAGGTTTCAGTTAGGTCACCCCTCACTCTTCTAAGTTCCAGTGAATATAGGCCCAGAGCCATCAAAGATTCTTCATAAGCCAAGTCGTTTAATCCTGGAATCATTCCGTGAACCTCCTTTGAACCCTCTTCAGTTTCAGTGCATCCTTTCTAAGATGAGGGACCCAATATTGCACTCAGTAACCCAAGTGAGGCCTAACCAGTGTTTTATAAAGTATAGACCCTGCAGATGCTGGAAATTCAAGCAACACACACAGAATGCTGGTGGAACGCAGCAGGCCAGACAGAATCCATAGGAAGAAGCACAGTTGACGTTTTGGGTTGAGACCCTTCGTCAGGACTAACTGAAAGAAGAATTACCTCTTCTTTCAGTTAGTTCTGATGAAGGGTCTCAGCCCGAAACGTCGACTGTGCTTCTTCCTATGGATGCTGTCTGGCCTGCTGCGTTCCACCAGCATTCTGTGTGTGTTGCTGATGAGATGTATATCTCCTTTTTCTGTGAGTGTATTTGGGCAATTGATCAAGCTCAGAGTGCAAAATAGATCTATAACAGAAAACTATCCTCAATTCAAGGATGGTTAGTTTGAAATTAGTGAGTTCTTCAGATTGTAAATCTTCATTGAATGAATGGTACTAGCACAGAAAAGGCGCACTGTGTAAGAATATCATTACATTTTTACATTGGTTTTGTTTTGAACAGAATGGATTGCTTTAACAAATGGATTTGTTTAAAATATTCCCAAAAATTTGCTCAACATTGCTTACATACAGCAAACTCTCACCAATAGCTATGCAAAAGAATTAGAATCATGTTTATTATCACTAACTTACATGCGATGAAATTCGTTGTTTTGCCACGGCAAAAGCGCAAAGACATAAAATTACTCTAAATTACAAAATAAATAAATAGTTCAAAATAAAGAATAATGAAGTAGTGCTCATTGACCATTCAGAAATCTGATAGAAGAAGGAGAAAGCTATTCCTAAATCATTGAGTGTGGGTTTTTAGGCTACTGTACCTCCTCCTCAATGGTAGTAACAAGAAGAGGGCATGTCTCTGATGGTGAGGGTCTCTACTTTCTGCGAAGGCTGAGAAAAGTCCATCTCCACCCCCCATTCTCACTACATCCTACAGAGGATGTATCGAAAGCACCCTAAGCAGCTGCATCACTGCCTGGTTCGGGAATTGCACTGTCTCGGATCGCAAGACCCTGCAGCGGATAGTGAGGTCAGCTGAGAAGATCATCGGGGTCCCTCTTCCTGCCACTACAGACACTTATACCACACGCTGCACCCATAAAGCCAACAGCATTGTGAAGGACCCCACTCACCCCTCATACAAACTCTTCTCCCTCCTGCCATCTGGCAAAAGGTACCGAAGCATTCGGGCTCTCACGACCAGACTGTGCAACAGTTTCTTCCCCCAAACCATCAGACTCCTTAATACCCAGAGTCTAGACTGACATCTACATCATTTATTATTATATTGTGATTTGTCCTCTAATATGCCTATTGTCTTATTTATTATTTATTGTACTGCTCTGCACTGTTTTGTGCACTTTATGTAGTCCTGTGTAGGTCTGTAGCCTAGTGTAGTTTTTGTGTTGCTTTACATAGTCTAGTGTAGCCTTGTGTTGTCTCACTTAGTCTAGTGTAGTTTTGTGTTGTTTCATGTAGCACCATGGTCGTGGAGGAACGCTGTTTTGCTTTTACTGTGTACTGAACCAGCAGTTTATGGTGGAAGTGACAATAAAGAGCGATTTGACTTGACTTGACAGTAATCAATACCATCTTATTGAAGCACTACATCTGGAAGATGTCCTTGATGCTGTGAGGGTTGTGCCCAGGATGGAGGTGGCTGATTCTACAACCCTCTGTAGCCTCTTGCAGTTCTATGCATTAGTGCTTTCATACCAGGCTGGGATGCAACCAGTCATAAAGTTTTTCACTGTAAATCCATAGAAAATTGCAAGAATCATTGCTGACATACCAAACCTCCTCAAAATCCAAACAAAGTAGTCGCTAGCAGGTCTCTTCATGACTATGTCTCAATGTGTTACACCCAGCACAGATTCTCTGATATGTTGACATTCAAGAGCTTGAAGCTGCTCAGCCTTTCCACCACTGAGCCTTCAATGCAGGCTGGGCTGTGTCCTCCCACGTCCCCTTCATGAAGTCCACAATCAATTCCTCTGTCCTGCTGATGTGGAGTGTGAGGTTGTTGTGATGTCAGCAGTCAATCAGCAGGAGATGTTATTACCAATCCACCCTGGCACTGGTCTCCCAATAAGGAAGTTGAGGATCAAGTTGAAGAGCGAGGTGCCGAGGCAGAGATTTTGAAGATGGTGATTAATATAGGGGATGATGGTGTTAAACAATAAGTTATAATCAATAAACAGTGGCCTGACATCTGCTTTGCTATATAGCAGAATGGAAAGGCAGTGAGATTGTGTCCATTGCAGGCTTGTCATAAGACAATAAGATATAGGAGCATAAGTAGGCTATTCGGCCTATCAAGTCTGTTCCGCCATTCAATCATGGGCTGATCCAATTCTCCCAGTCATCCTCACTCTCCTGCTTTCACCCCATACCCTTTGATGCCCTGGCAAATCAAGAACCTGTCTATCTCTGTCTTAAATGCACCCAATAACTTAGCCTCCACAGCCGCTTGTGGCAACAAATTCCTCAGATTTACCACCCTCTGACTGAAGTAACTCCTCCACATCTCAGTTCTAAAAGGACGTCTTTCAATCCTGAAGTCGTGCCCTCTTATCTTAGAATCCCTAGAATCATGGAGGCAAACTGCAGTGGGTCCAGGTCCGTGCTCAGGCAGGAATTAATTCCATCCGCATCCAGACTCTCAAAGCACTTCATCACTGCAGATGTTACTGCTACCAGGCAGCTCACCTTGCTCTTCTTGGGAACCAGAATGACTGCTGCCCTTTGGAAGTAGGTGAGAACCTCAGATTAAAGTAGTAGAGACTGAAGATTTCCTTGAACACTCCAGTCAGTTCATTGGCTTCCGGTTTTCAGTACCAGGCCATGTACAGCACTGGGGCCTGACACCTTGTGAGAGTTCACCCTCTTGAAATACAAGTTCAAGTTCAACTTTATTGTCATTCGATCATAAGCATGTATATCACCAAATAAAACAAAGGACCAAGTACACAGCTCAGTACATATAAATTACACACACCATAAAGTAATGTTACCACAAATAAGAAAGCATATTTCTGACAGAAGTTAAAAAGTAAACAGTATATCTCTACTGACATTTCATATGTGATGAGGCCACGTCTTTTCATGTTATAAAGTACCGTATGTCAATGATTTGGACGATGGAGTTGATAGCTTTGTGGAAAATACAAAGATAACTGGAGGGGCAGATAGTGTTGAGGAAGCAGTGGGCCCACAGTAGGACTTAAGCAGATCGGGAGAATAGCGACAAATGGAATATAATGTAGAGGTACACAGTCAAGCACTTTAGCAGAAGAAATAAACATATAGACTATTTTCTAAATGTGAAGAGAATTCAAAAATCAGAGGTGCAAAAGGACTTGGGAGTTCTTGTGTAGCATTCCCTAAAGTTTAACTTGTAGGTTGAGTTGATGGTAAGGAAGGCAAATGCAACGTTAGCATTTATTTTGAGAAGACTAGAATATAAAATCAAAGATGTAATACTGATGCTTTATAAGGCATTGGTCAGACCACACTTGGAGTATTGTAAGCAGTTTTGGGCCGCTTGTCAAAGGAAAGATGGGCTGGCATTGGAGAGGGTCCAGAGGAGGTTCACAAGCATGATTCCAGAATGAAAGGATTAATGCGTGAGGAGTATTTGATGGCTCTGGTTCTTTACTTATTGCAGTTTAGAAGAATGAGGGGAGATCTCATTGAGACCTATTGAATATTGAAAGGCCTAGATGGAGTGGATGTGGACAGGATGTTTCCTACCATGGGGGAGTCTAGGACTTGAGGACATAGCCTCAGAATAGAGGGGTGTCCATTTAGAACAGAGTTGAGAAGGCATCTGTTTAGTCAAAAGTAGTGAATCTCTGGAATTCATTGCACCAGGTGGCTGTGAAATTGTCATTGGGTATATTTAAAGCAGAGGGTGACAGGTCAGGGCATCAAAGATTACAGGCAGGAGCAAGAGAATGGAGTTGAGAGGGATAATAAGTCAGCCATGATGGAATGGCAGAGCAGATTCAATGGGCCAAATGGCTTAATTCTGCTCCTACAGTATGTCTTATAGTCTTTTGATTTTAGGGTCATCAGGAAATGGAGACGCTGTTGTGTTTTCTTGACTGCAGTGGTAATGTGAAGGGACAAGGTGAGATCATCCATTACGTGCTCTCCTAGAAACTTGGTGCTCCTAATTCTCTCCATGGAGGAGCCATTTATGTGCAGTGAGGAATGGTCAGTCTGCACCTTCCTAAAGTCCACAATCATCGCTTTGGTCTTGTCCATGTTGAGAGTCAAGTTGCTGTGCATGCACCATTCCACCAGCTGGTCTATCTCCTCTCCGTACGGCGCCTTATCGTTATTGTTAATGAGGCAACCACTGTGATGCTGCGAGCTTGACGATGTGGTTTGAACTGGACCTTGCAGTGCAGTCATGCGTCAGCAGCAGGTTGAGCACACAGCCTTGTGCTCAGCTTGATGGAGCTAAAGATGTTGATAACAACAGGGATTGACTGTGATCTTTCTGTCAAGATCCAATTACAGAGAGAGGTGTTGAAATCCAATGAGGACTGTTTACCCACCAGTTTATGAGGGATGATCTTATTAAACACTGAGCTGAAGTTGATAAACAGCATCCTGACATATGCAACATCATTTTCTAGGTGGGACAGGACAGAGTGGAGTGCAGAGTCTATGCCATCATCAGTAGACTTTGTCAGCCAGAAAGAACTATAGTGTGCAAATTAATAAATTTGAATGAATCAAAAAAAGTGGAAGCAGACAGACCAATTGCCTTTGTTCTTGCCGTGAGGGAGGAGATGGAGGCTGCCACTTTATGAAGAAGACGGGTTCTCCATTTTGTGAGTTAGCCGCTTGCTTTGATCAGTGTTTTACAGTCAACACAATAATGCTTCAGGTAATCCACTGAACTAGGGATCATTTCCAAATAAGAAGTTACTTGTGAGATATTTTTTGGTTGGACATAACATGCAGGTGTGTGAATGTTGGTCTGTGTCAGATCTGCGTGGTTCAAGCTGATTGAAAACAAGTTACTGATTGTCACTTGCTGGGAATAGGGCAATAAGTGGATGCTAGCCTGGAGCAGAGCCAATAAAAAAGTGTTAAAGATCAGACACATGACCTACAGTCAATGGCACTGGAAGGCAATATTTGCATTGATAAGAAATTCATATAAAAGTGTGCTGGCAGGGGTAACTCTGTGAGAACAATTATCGTGGATGTGAGAGGCCCCATGGACACTTGGAGATTCGAAATGGAACTCCAAGGAACATGTGGCCAGCAGCAGAAACTCTTTCATAACTGGTAATATATTTTCTGTTCTTTGACTGCTCATGGAAGGTGAGGAAAACACCAGGTATTTAGCATACAGATTCACATACTTGTTGATTTAGACAATAAAGGCACTTATCAGTAAGTACAGATCTCTGTGTGTCTCCCTGATCATTATTACAAGGGTGATTCTTGTAACAGACCGATCTCAGCGATAAGCAGACTGGAAACAGTCCAATGTAGGAAGAAGAAGGATGTTCTGACATCCGGTCCAAGACAGAGATCACCAGGTTGTTGAATGCTGCGAGGATTTGCACAGGTATGGTGTTTTCTCCCTTTCAGATTGTGTATAAGAGGACATTGAGCTCATTGGGGAGTTAAGCATCACTGACATCTATGCTGTTAGGTTTTGCCTCATAAGAAGTAATGTCATTGAAACCCTGCCACAGCTGTCATGCATCCTATTGTGTCTCTAACTTTACATGAAACCAGATAATCTTTTCTTTTTTGACTTCCACTGAGAAATATGTACCACAAGGATAAATCCCTTCTTTTTCTTTAATATCATACCATGGAGTTTTATGTTCAACAGGGAGCAGGTGAGATCCAGGTTTAAAATCTCTCATTTTTACTGCATTGGAATATCAGTCCAGATTTTGGGACTTCTTGAGTGAATGGATCAAGACAATGGCTTGGGGTCCTCTTGATACAATCCTCACAGTCTGATATAAAAACTGATATACCAGACTTTCCAACTGTTTGGGTAACTGGTTAAAACAAGCAGCTGATTTTAAAATATTATGTAAGAGTTGTATTCAGGAGGAAGAGAACATATAAAACTATCAACCAAAAAGATAGTAAGTAAATTTTACCTGATTAAGAAGGAAGAAAATAAGCTCCTTTCAAGTCATAGGATTTTACTAGATTTGGAGAAGCCACCTTCACAATTCTCCATTTAAATCAACCAAACTGTGGATGCAGTGTTAATGTGTAAGATGTTATTATATTGTTTGGTGTGCATGAGATTAATGGTTTGGTGGTAATTAATGAAGTGCATTATCAAAATATTATTGTCTCTAGTTGTTTGAATCTGTGTGAAAGGATTAGGAATAAATTATACAACATCAGGCAAAGTGCTTATAGGAATTAGCTGATTCACATTGTTGTAGCACTGCAAAGTGAGTTCAATAAGAAAAAATAATTTTCATTCACATAAAGCCTTTTATGTCCTCAAGGTGTCCCAATGTGTTCCATAGATAGTGAATAATCTTGGAAGTATAGACATGGTTTTTATTTAGAAAAGTAAATGCAGATTGGTTGTTGCAAACACTATGATAAGGAACTAATTAATTTGTTTAGGCAATGTTGGTTGAGGGATAAATACTCACTGGAGAAATCCCTGTTTCTTCACGGTGGCACTTTATCTTTTATGACTGCCTGAAATGGCTGATGAGCTTCAGTTTAATATCACATCCAAGAGGTGACACCTCAGTTGCTGAAATACTTCAGTAACAATGCACCAATGCATCAGCCTGTAAGATGTGCTGATGTCATGAAGCAGGGCCAGTACCCATAGCTTTTGAACACAGGTTAACCCTTTATATTACTGGATATGCTTTGGAATTTTCAATTTGGCTAAACAGCGTAAATTACTTTGCTTTTAATGGCACACACACTTTGTCCCCAATTGACAAGGCACAGTTCATTATTGGATGGTCTAAATTACATGCATTCCATTTTTCATAGTAGTCACTTTTAATTTGATTTAAAATGTTGCTAAGATTAGACAATACTGAAATTAGACAATACAAAGTCTGCTGCAATCTCAATCCATAATTAAGACAATATTCAAATACAGAATTCAGTTTATCATGCATTAATCCCCCAGGGCAAAGAGCTCCAGCACATCCAAGACTCATTTTATTACTATGAACAATGAAAGGCCATTTATTTTTAAGCAAACTGTGATAATTAGTATATAAACAATAGATGATGGTTAGTGCTACTACCATAACCTGCAAATTTTATCACGGTAAAACACAATGAAACACGGTAATGATATTCCATGATGTAGCCATTCTGCTGCGGTAGATTGTACTCATTGAAAGTTAAAGAAAGTCTATTAAACACGAAACACACTGGGAGCATAAATACCTCCAATCTGGCTTGAATAAAACATCAGTATGATGATAGGACCAGTGGTCATCAGTGAGAGTGATAGAGCCATACAGTCATACAGTATGGAGTAGGTCCTTCAAACCAACTGGTCCATGTTGACCAAGATATCCCATCCAAGCTTGTCCTAATTGCAGAGCTTAACACACAACCTTCCAAACCTTTCCAATTCATGTTCTTTTAAAAATTATTTTATTGGCCTCAGCCTTTTCCTCTGCCAGCTGATTTTACATAGGTAGCACTCTTTCTGTATGAAGTTTCCCCTGAAGTTCCTCTGAAATCTTTCCCATCTCACCTTAACTTATGATCCCTAACTCTTGATATGTTAAGTCTGGGAAAAAGACCGATTTCATTCAGACTATCTATACTCCTCAAGATGTTATATACCTCTATAAGATCACTTCTCAATCTCCTACACTCTAAGAAATAAAGTCTTAGCCCATCCAACCATTCCCTACACTCTATCTCAGTCCTTTAACTCCTTCCACATTCTTGAAAATCTTTTATGCACTCTTTCCAGTTTAATAATATCTTTCCTATAGCAAGAGAACGAAAACTGAACACAATACTCCAAGTGTGGCGTCACCAATGTCCTGTACAACTGCACCATGACCTCTCAATTTTTACACTCAATGCGCTCACTTTTGAAGGCTAACATGCCGAAAGCCTTCTTTACCACCCTGTCTATTTATGATTTCACTTTTAGAAAACCATGTACTTGCACTCCAAGGTTCCTCTGATCTACAACGTTCACCGGGGCTCTGCCATTCACAGTAAAAGTCCTACCTGGATTTGACTTTCCAAAATGCAATACCTCACACCTATCTGAATTCAACTATTTGCCACTCCTCAGCCCACTTACTCAGCTGATCAAGATCTTCCTATAACTTTTGATAACCTTCTTCATTGTCCACCATAATATCTAATATAGTGTCATCAGCAATCTTACTGATTGTGCCATATACATTCTTATCCAAATTGTTGATATAGTTGACAAACAACAATGGCCCAGCACTGACCCACAAGTCACAGGCACCCAGTTTGAAAAACGACCTTTTTACCATCACCCTCTGCTTTCTACCATTAAGTCAACTGCGTATCCCAATTAGCCAGCATTCCCTGGATTCTGTGATTCTAAATTTCCAGGGCACTTACAATGTGGAAACTCACTGAAGTCCACATCTATTGCCCTGCCCTTGTCAAGTTTCTAGGTCACCTCATCAAAAACTCAATCAAGGTCACGTAACATGACTTTCCATGAAGTAACCATCCTGATTGCTCCAAATCAAACCCTGTCTTTCGAGATGTACATATATCTTATCTCTCAGAATCCTCTCCAGCAACTTACCTAGCACAGGTGTAAGACTTACTGGCATATAGTTTTCAGGTTTTATTTTGCCATCTTTCTTAAATAAAGGTACAGTGCTTGATATCCTCCAGTTTACCGGCACTTTTACTCGTGGCTAACAATGATTCAAAAACCTCATCCCGGGCTCCCACAATTTCTTCTCTAGTCTCCCACAGTGTTCTTGGATAAACTTAGGCCCTAGAGATCTGTCTTCTTTTGTTTTTTTTAAGACATCCTGCACTCCCTCTAATATAATGTGGACTATCCCCAATTTATTACCCCCATTTACTATTCCTAATTCTGAAATCTTCATGTCTTACTCCACAGTCAAAACAGGGGAGTAACAGTCATTAAAGCCCTTGCTCATCTCCTGTGCCTCCACACAAAGGTATCCCTTTTGGTCTTTAAGGAGTCTTATTCTCTCTCTAGTTACTCTTTTTCCCTTAACATAACAAAAAAATCTCTTTGGACTTTCCTTAATGTTCTCTGCCAAAGTTATTTCATGCCTCCTTTTTGCCCTATGATTTCCTTCTGCATCATTTTTACCGCTCCAGGAATTCACGTGATGACAGCTGCCTGTACTTGACCCATGACTCCTCCTTTTTCCAGGCCAGGACCTCAATATCCCTCATCATTCAGGGTTCGTTACTCCTTACTGCAATTTATCAGGAAGTTGCAGAACTTGAGCTCTCACAGTCTCACCCTTATAAATGCCTCCCACTTGCCTGTGGTTCCCTTGCCCACAATCAGAATCAGAATTACTATCACTGACATGACATTAAATTTGTTGTTTGTGGCAGTGGTACAGTGCAAAGATATAAAAATCTATCAACTGCAAATAAATAAATAACACAAAAATTGAGTAATAACAAGGTAGTGTTCATGGCTTATGGACCGTTCAGAAATCTGAATGCGGGGGGGGCGCGGAAAAGTTCCTAAACTATTGAGTATGGGTTATCAGGCTCTTGTACTATCATTGATGGCAACAGGAAGAGGACGTATCCTGAATGATGAGGGTCCTTAATCAGGGATGTCGCTTTCTTGAGGCAACACCTCTTGAAGATATCCTTGATGATGGGGAGGGTTGTGCCCGTGATGGAGCAGAGTGAGTCTACAACCTTCTTGCAATCCTGAGCACTGGAGACTCCACGCCAGGTTGTGATCCACCTGCACATCTACAGAAATTTGTAAGCTGCTGCAATCAACCTTTGTGAATCCCAATACCATACTGTCAAAAGTTGCCTTGCCCTTATTTAGAAATCGAACCTGTGGACCAGTTCTGTTCCTTTCCATAACTATTTTAAAACTAGTAGGATTATGGTCACTGGTCCCAAAGTGCTCCCCTACTGTCAACTCAGTCATGTGCCCTGACTTATTACAAAAAGAGTAGATTGAGCTCTGCTGTCTCTTCAGTAGGGCTCTCAATGTACTGCCCTAGGAAACTTAACTGAACTAACTTAACAAATACCACTTCATTTAAGATCTTAACAGGATGGCAGTCCTAGTCTATGTTGAGGAAGTTAAAATCCCCTACTGTAACAACTTTATTATTCTTGCAACTTTCTGAAATCTCCTGGCACATTTGTTCTTCCAATTCCTGTTGACTATTTGGAGGCCTATAATACAATACCACCAATGTCATTATTCCCTGTGATTATCAGTAATACCAATGTGATTATTACTGTGATTATCAGTAATTCTATCTCTAACTACTGCTATGACATTGCCCTTCATCAAAACTGCAACTCCCCTTCCTCTCTTTCCTCCACCTCTATCCCACCTAAAGCTCCTCTACCTCAGAACATTAAGATGCTAGTTCTGTCCCTCCCTGAGCCATGTTTCTGTAATGGCTATAGCATCCCAGTCCCACATAGCTATTCAAGCCTTAAATTTGTCCACCTTACCCGTCAGACCTCTTGCTTTGAAATAAATACTAATTTAAAGCAATAAGCTCTCCTCACTTCAGGCCATTCTCCTGCCTTCTTGCCTGCTTAACTGGTGGACACTGGGTCTGCATCACTTTCCAGCCTTTCATTTGCCTCCCTGATACCTGGAATGCGACCCAGCTCCATTTCCAAAACATGACCACTAGCAACACACCACATTCAGAAACACAACTGGAAGACAATTGCTAAATAGGAACAAGTACAATGGAATCCAAATCCTATGTTTGCACCAGTTTAAATTTTGGATTACCTTAATGTTTCAAGCAACTCTTATTGAATGTTCCTTCAGCTTCCACAGTACCCACTTAACAGGAATAGGTTGAATGGCATCTATCACCCAAACAAGCCACACCAACCTCTATACATAACTGCTGACCTCAATTTGATATTGCCTGCAAAGGAGAATATGATCTTTGTTTTTAAAATGCGGAGAGATAGATAACGTGGAAAGGAAAGAGTCATTTTTTAAAAATAAAAGATGAATAAGGAGTTGACAGTCTTAGCCCACATTGACAGCTTAATTAGATAGGGAAGACTCATAATTAAAGCTGTTAAAGCCTTTTGAACTAATTGATGATTGGTCTGAAGTTTATGGAGCAAAGTAAGCAATGAGATGACTAAATAATCCATAGTACATTAAATCCTCATTACCCATGGATTTATGATCACAACTCTCCCCACCACTGAGGACATCTTCCAGTGCCTCAAGAAAATGGCATCCATCATTAAGGAACTTCACCATCTGAGACAAGTGCTCTTGTTATTACCCTTGGGAGGACATACAGGAGCCTGAAGACCTATTCTCAACATTTTAGGAATAGCTTCTTCTCCTCTGCCAAAAGATTTCTAAATGATCTGTGAACCCATGATCACTATCTCATTATTCCTCTTTTGCACTACTCAATTCTTTTAAACTTATAGTAATGTTTATGTCCTGCAGTGCACTGCTGCTGCAAAACAACAGTAATAATAAACTTCAATCTGATTCTGGATCATATACTTGCGAGCTTGGCCATGTTTTACAGAGATTGTGGACTAGGTGCGCAGCCAATGCTGGGATCAGGCTGAAACTTACATAGAAGTTGTTCAACAATGGTTATCCTTCCATGGATACATCATTGCAACCTTACAGCCATTACCAGCAGCCTTGGTGGTATCCTCATTCTTTTGTTAGCTGTGGGAAGTTTATGCCCCTGTCCCCTGTGAATACTGAGATAAAAATGTAATTTCAGAGTTATGAAGGATTGGCTTCGTATTTTAATGTATAATTGCTCGACATTAAATATGTTAATATAGAAATTTTCTTTGAATAGTTTCTAGTGTTCCTAACGTTTAAGTAATAAACATCTCCTGTTTAATCACTTGACTGATTTTACTGACCACTCGTATCCACACCTCTTCTTCTTTTAGAAGGAAATGTGATTGGGTTGAAGACACCAGATGAATCTGTGATCTGATGCTCCCAGCAGCAATGCCAGTAACATCTTGAGATTTTACTGGCAGACTATGATTTTTGGTCTATTAATTTTAATGGATAAAAAATTACACTCTGCATGACAGATTTCCACAGCTGCAATCCCCAAAAGCAGGAGATCACTGAATGACCCCTTCCATTTCAACTCCGAACATAAAAGTGCCTCTGCTTTTGATAGACAGGAGCCTGTATTATCTCTCGACAGTTTCTATGCCAACTATCCTTAATTACTGTTGGGCCATCTTGCCAGTGGGCTTGTGGCTGAAAAGGTAAACTAACTGTAGATAGATGACATTCAAATGCCAAGCATCGTAGCATGTGCTGCACTCTGTTTTTTTTAACCTATTTGCTTGGGGAAAGCTGCTATTTAACTACTAAAACTTTGATACTTTAAATATTGTTTGAAAGAGCAAGTATATTAGTTATAAACATGTAATGAAATGTAACATTCAAACATCCACAGCCAGACAATAAGACATTATTTGCAAAACATGATTATTAAAAACTTTGTTTAAATTGCAAAAATAAGTCACTGCACTCGTTAAATTACAATGTGTACAAGAGTACAGTGGTGATTAAGATCAAGAAAGGTGTGTATAGCAAAAGTTATTAAATGTGATAAATTAAAAACATTTATTAAATTAATTTTTGAATATTTAATTTAATGTTGATAAGTATTGGTGTGATTGAGTTGTGTGATATCACATTAACACACTAATGTTATTTGCAGGACTAGGCTAACCATGTGAAGCACAGTTAATCTCCCCTTTTCAGAAAGTTTGTGCTACCACTCCTCTCCACTTGCTTCCAATAAAAATTGTCATTCGGCAGGCATCCTGCTCACAGAGCAGATTAATATCAAGACAGGAAGTAGAAATTTAATTAACCCATTTTCTAGTATTCATTAGGCAGGGGTTGTTAAAATCAAGGCCTCCATCCATATAAAAAATTAGTTCAAAATGAAAAAAATCCTTTTGTCATATGGTAATTCATGATTATTTGAGGTGTCGCACTTTGGGAGATCAAATGTAAGGGGAAAGTATACAGTTAATGACAGGACTCTTAACAACACTGATGCACAGAGAGATTTTGTTCTCTGAAAGTGGCCATGCAAGTGGACAGAAAGGTACAGAAGGCATATGGCTTGTTCAGCATCATTGGCTGGGGCTTTGAGTCTACGAGTCAGGATGTCATGTTTGCAGCTCTTGTTTAGACTGTATTGTGTGCAGTTCTGGTCACCCCACTACAGGAAGGATGTGGAGGTGTTGGAAAGAGTACAGAAGAGGTTTACTAGTATATTGCCTGGATTAGAGAGCATGTGCTATGAGGAGAGGTTGCACAAACTTCGATTGTTTTTTCGGGAGCGGTGAAGACTGATAGAAGTGTATAAAATAATGGGAGGCATAGACAGGGTAAACGGGTCCAAACCTTTATCTCAGAGTAGAAATGGCAACTTCTAGATGACATGTATTTAAGGGAAAAGGGGAAAATTTAAAGAGATATGCAGGGCAAGTCTTCTTACACAAAGTGCTGTAGGTGCCTGGAATGGGCTGCCAGGGATAATAATGGAAACAATATAAAATGTCCTGGTTAAGATTTTTACTGCTATAGAAACATAGAAAACCTACAGCACAATACAGGCCCTTTGGCTCACAATGCTGTGCTGAACATGTACTTACTTTAGAAATTACCTACATCTTCTCTGTACCTACTTCCAAGCACCTTAAAACTGTGCCCTCTCGTATTAGCAATTTCAGCCCTAGGAAAAAACCTCTGAATATCCACATGATCAATGCCTCTCATCATCTTATACACTGCTATCAGGTCACCTCTCACCCTCCACTGCTCCAAGGAGAAAAGGCTGAGTTCACTCAACCTATTCTCATAAGGCATGCTCCCCAATCCAGGCAACATCCTTGTAAATCTCCTCTGCACCCTTTCTATAGTTTCCACATCCTTCCTGTAGTGGAGTGACCAGAACTGAACACAGTACTCCAAGTGTATGCTCTAGGTATTTCATTTTAGCAGTTCTGTAAGAGCAGTCTGTTCTGCTTTCAGTCTGTTTGGGTTTCAGCTGGGTTAAGGAATTTTGTTGTTCAACTTAGGAATGAGGTGTCGGCTAATCAAGGTAGTGGAACTGGAGGAAGGTTCTCGGGATATTGCTTGTTAGGGAAAATATTACAGCAGTGCTCAGACAGGACAGATTAGAGGGCTTGTCTACTGAGTCCTTATGGGTGGAGCTGAGAAACAGGAAAGGTATGGCCACATTAGTGGGATTGTATTACAGACCACCCAATAGTCAACGAGACTTGGAAGAGCAAATCTGCAGAGAGATAGCAGACAACTGCAGGAAACATAAAGTTGTGGTGGTAGGGGATTTTAATTTTCCATACATTGATTGGGACTCCCATACTGTTAGGGGTCTAGATGGTTTCGAGTTTGTAAGATGTGTTCAGGAAAGTTTTCTAAATCAGTATATAGAGGGACCAACTAGAGGGGATGCAATATTGGATCTCCTGTTAGGAAACGAATTAGGGCAAGTGACGGAAGTCTGTGTAGGAGAGCACTTTGGTTCCAGTGATCATAACGCCATTAGTTTCAATTTGATCATGGACAAGGATAGATCTGGTCCCAGGGTTGAGGTTCTGAACTGGAAGAAGGCCAAATTTGAAGAAATGAGAAAGGATCTAAAAAGCGTGGATTGGGACAGGTTGTTCTCTGGCAAAGATGTGATTGGTAGGTGGGAAGCCTTCAAAGGGGAAATTTTGAGAGTGCAGAGTTTGTATGTTCCTGTCAGGATTAAAGGCAAATTGAATAGGAATAAGGAACCTTGGTTCTCAAGGGATATTGCAACTCTGATAAAGAAGAAGAGAGAGTTGTATGAAATGTATAGGAAACAGGGGGTAAATCAGGTGCTTGAGGAGTATAAGAAGTGCAAGAAAATACTTAAGAAAGAAATCAGGAGGGCAAAAAGAAGACATGAGGTTGCCTTGGCAGTCAAAGTGAAGGATAATCCAAAGAGCTTTTACAAGTATATTAAGAGCAAAAGGATTGTAAGGGATAAAATTGGTCCTCTTGAAGATCAGAGTGGTCAGCTTTGTGCGGAACCAAAGGAAATGGGGGAGATCTTAAATAGGTTTTTTGCATCTGTATTTACTAAGGAAGCTGGCATGAAATCTATGGAATTGAGGGGATCAAGTAGTGAGACCATGGAAACTGTACAGATTGAAAAGGAGGAGGTGCTTGCTGTCTTGAGGAAAATTAAAGTGGATAAATCCCCGGGACCTGACAAGGTGTTCCCTCGGACCTTGAAGGAGACTAGTGTTGAAATTGCAGGGGCCCTGGCAGAAATATTTAAAATGTCGCTGTCTACGGGTGAAGTGCCGGAGGATTGGAGAGTGGCTCATGTTGTTCCGTTGTTTAAAAAAGGATCGAAAAGTAATCCGGGAAATTATAGGCCAGTGAGTTTAACGTCAGTAGTAGGTAAGTAATTGGAGGGAGTACTAAGAGCAGAATCTACAAGCATTTGGATAGACAGGGGCTTATTTTGTGATGGACACTGGGTCAACATGGCTTTGTGCGTGGTAGGTCATGTTTGCCCAATCTGTTGGGAGTTTTTCGAGGAGGTTACCAGGGAAGTGGATGAAGGGAAGGCGGTGGATATTGTCTACATGGACTTCAGTAAGGCCTTTGACAAGGTCCCGCATGGGAGGTTAGTTAGGAAAATTCAGTCGCTAGGTATACATGGAGAGGTGGTAAATTGGATTGGACATTGGCTCGATGGAAGAAGCCAGAGAGTGGTGGTAGAAAATTGCTTCTCTGAGTGGAGGCCTGTGACTAGTGGTGTGCCACAGGGATCAGTGCTGGGTCCATTGTTATTTGTCATCTATATCAATGATCTGGATGATAATGTGGTAAATTGGATCAGCAAGTTTGCTGATGATACAAAGATTGGAGGTGTAGTAGACAGTGAGGAAGGTTTTCAGAGCCTGCAGAGGAACTTGGACCAGCTGGAAAAATGGGCTGAAAAATGGCAGATGGAATTTAATACTGACAAGTGTGAGGTATTGCACCTTGGAAGGACAAACCAACATAGAACATACAGGGTTAATGGTAAGGCAATGAGGAGTGCAGTGGAACAGAGGGATCTGGGAATACAGATACAAAATTCCCTATAAGTGTCATCACAGGTAGATAGGGTCGTAAAGAGAGCTTTTGGTACATTGGCCTTTATTAATCGAAGTAGTGAGTATAAGAGCTGGAATGTTATGATGAGGTTGTATAAGGCATTGGTGAGGCCGAATCTGGAGTATTGTGTTCAGTTTTGGTCACCAAATTACAGGAAGGATATAAATAAGGTTGAAAGAGTGCAGAGAAGGTTTACAAGGATGTTGCTGGGACTTGAGAAACTCAGTTACAGAGAAAGGTTGAATAGGTTAGGACTTTATTCCCTGGAGCGTAGAAGAATGAGGGGAGATTTGATAGAGGTATATAAAATTATGATGGGTATAGATAGAGTGAATGCAAGCAGGCTTTTTCCACTGAGGCAAGGGGAGAAAAAAACCAGAGGGCATGGGTTAAGGGTGAGGGGGGAAAAGTTTAAAGGGAAGATTAGGGGGGGCTTCTTCACACAGAGAGTGGTGGGAGTATGGAATGAGCTGCCAGACGAGGTGGTAAATGCGGGTTCTTTTTTAACGTTTAAGAATAACTTGGACAGATACATGGATGGGAGGTGTATGGAGGGATATGGTCCGTGTGCAGGTCAGTGGGACTAGGCAGAAAATGGTTCGGCACAGCCAAGAAGGGCCAAAGGGCCTGTTTCTGTGCTGTAGTTTCTATGGTTCTATGGTTCTATGGGAATGCTGGGCGGAGAGGCTTTTGTGATGGACACTGGTGCGGTTCGAGGTCACTTTGGTGGGAGTTGGGAGAAGACAGGAGGGAAGATAGCTGAGGTTGCCATCTCTGTTATACTAGGTGCTTTGTGCAGATGAATGGCTTCAAGGAGGAAGGACCAATACTCCCGTGGGAAAGCCCGTTTGTGCGAGATGGATGTTGAGTGGCATTGGGAAGGTGGTGTGTGCTTTCACACAGACTGAGGGTCCAGCGCACAAGTTAAAGACAACTTCAAAATGAACTCCAACTTCTGTGCACATTTGACCCTTTTGTTTTTTTCTTTCTTTTCTTTAATAACTGTTTGGTTAAGTTAACATTCTTAAATATGCCTTCTTTATAACTGTATGCAGTGTAGGGTTGGTTATTTTGTGCCAATGGGCGATTGCATGGGTGCAGTAAGTTAGACAACATACATACAAATCAGGGTTCAGACAGGCAAGAACTCCCAACCTCATGGGTTTGGCGGGACCAAGGTCATATCTACCTAGACATATGGAGTCTGAGAAAGATGGTTTTCTCACAGCTGAGTCCACTAGCTGTTAGCGAGGAGCCAACGAGCCGCATCTCTAGAGATGACCATTAAAAAGGTGTTTCAATAATTTGGCTTTTAGATAGACCTTGGCTTTTAGAGGTATATGGATCAGATGTAGGCAGAAGAGATTTATATTAACTTGGCAGTGCTTCAGCACACACATTCTGGGCCAAAAAACCTGTTCCTGTTCTCTACTGCTCTGTGTTCTGTTTGAAAACAAATTATCTCTCTCTGTGACAGGGGAAAATCTGTACAAACAAAACACCTCTGTAAATTCCTTCAGGCCAGCAGAGAGTGCATTGCTGCCAAATGGAATCATTATTATCTTTCAAATCATTGGGACTGGTGATTCAATATCACATTGTTACCATGATAATACGATTGCATAATTTTCCAAGAACTACCACAGTTGGTTGAGCAAAGGAATATTTTCACATGGTTATGCACTTTCTCATGTATCTTGGAACATTTCTTCTACTTTAAATGCTACCAACATATGGATTGGACAAGCCCGTATCCCATTGTCACAGTTCATATTAGGAGAACCTGACCTCACCTACACCAAGATGGCAAACTGCAGAGTGCCAAACAAGTATCTCAATGCACCTGGATAGCCAAAACCAGGATTGTGGGTGGTAGGAGATTGCAATTGCAGAATTCTTAAACCACAGTAACAGCAATCCATATGATTTTCACACTTAGAAAATCAAAATATTGCAGCATATAATAATGATAAAAGGTCCCAGACCTGAAATATGAATTGTTTCTCATTACACAAATGCTGCATGACCTGCTGAATACCCTAAGTAGGTTTATTTTGCTTCCTCACCAGTGGTACTGATCGGAGTCTGCATGTCCATCAGTTTTAGAGTTATCATGGCACTCGGCTTCTTTGAATTCTGTTTTGCTCTTCGGAAGCAATTCTAATTAGAGGGGTCCACCCTTAGGCCTCTTTCAAAATGTTGCCGAAAACATCACGAGCTAAATATGGTACAAAACTAGAAGAGTGTCAGGTGAAAACCTCATTAAGGTTGACAACCTGATAAGTGATTTCCTGTTAATGGGGAATGCAAAATTTCCTGACGCACTGTGCCAGCTGAAAATGTTGATGACTTGAAGGTGCAGTATCAACTCAGTTTGGCTAGAACTGAATAAAAAGTGGATATAGGTTGGAGCTTTCCTCTGTGCCCTTTGTCCTTCTGTCTCAATAGACCACTTCCCTATTATAAGGTATCAGAATACTTTAGCTAGGTATCATGTTTGTGGTCTGGTAACAAAGGGCAGGTAAATTCTGTTGTAAACCTCCACGTGCCAACATCCTTGCGTCATTGAAGCCAGTTGTGAAGAGCTTTTGAAATTGCCTCCAACAAAAAGTTGGGGAACGTCAATAGAAATGTTACCATCTGCACTTGTATGCTCATCATTAAAAAATTTCAATGCCTTTTAGAAAGCTTCCCAGAAATAAACTGTGAAGGGAATCAGTGGAGCTGTTAGCACTTTCAATCTATACTACTGGCAAAGTCATAGATTATTCTTGAGACCTACAACAAGATCGTCTGCCCATGTAATTGTCACTTCTATGGGCTTGCCTAGTTTTAAATTTATTAAGTCTGACACACTCTTCCAAATCTTCATTTTTTTAATCCTACTTTCCTATTTGGTACCAATTGACAATTAGTATGATTGATAAGACACAGGCTACCTTGTTTATAGAACTGTGCCAAACAAGTAAATATTAGTCAATATTTATTTGTCGAGATTTATTTAACACATGTACTTCAGCTTTATGTTGATTATAAATACAGAAACCTTACTCTTCAATGGATGGTTATGATCTAAACACCTCACTGGAAGTTTGATAACCAAGAGCCAAAACAATGCCACATTAATCATTGACAAAATACTAATAGTTGCCATGTTCCAATGCAAATAGTTTGATTTTGTACAATCAAACTTATCCTTGGGCTTTGTGTAAATTTTCAGGCAACATTGTCAGTTGTTTTCTTCTCTACAGGCCTTCATGTGTTAACATTGTAATGCTTTTTCCCGTTTCTGATTCCAGCAATGCGAGTTCTTATGGTAAAGAAATTTAAGGACAACATTGACGTGTTTGAAAATAAAAGGACCAACAAATATGTCTCTTGCTCAGATTCTGATTGACTGATTGTATCCTCCCTGGTTTCATTAAAATTCCAAGCAATTGTAACTTTTCTTTGTTTTCACAGTTGCAGCACATATGCTTTTATTGTTTATGCCAACTGACAAAAATGGGGATAAAAAAGCTGTAAAGAATACTCATGATGAAAGCTGGCATTAAAATACTTTCCTGTGGATAACTGGTTTTCAGATTGCCATCAGCAACATCTTGGAGATGAGGAATGGAGTGAAACATAACCACAGGTAAACTGGTGTCAATGTATCAGGTTTTTTTTCAGGCAGCATTTATTTTAAAGGCACAGTTAAATAAAACACATTAAATGTGGAAAACCCTGAAAGTGGCTGAAGAGGCACAATGGCTGAAAGGTGTCAATGTTCCCATTCACAGAAGGTTTGCTGTTTCGCTTCTGTCAGTCTCAGTATAATTTAGGGAATACATACATATTCAGATTGGCAACATCCCAAATTATCAAAATTATAGAGAGGGCAGGGGGAGGTTAGCAAATGGTAGACTGCCTTTCTGAAGCTGCCACAAAATCCAATACATCTTGTCACTGAATTACTGGAAATCCAATGTTGCTTGAATTGTCAACAGTTGGATATATATCCCCATAGCACCAGTGATCTGCACTTGACAGGGCTGGCAGGGAAATTGGATGCATACCCATGAAGCAACTGCAAAACAAATAAATCACCTCTGACATTTCAGAAGAGCTAACATCATTTGCTGCACTCCATCCAAGCTGCTGACACATGTGAAAAAGAATATTTAGCCATCAATTCAATGGGCAGCTGATTCGCAACCGGTCAAGAGACCTAGTTCCTTTTGCACATGTTTCTATGTACTTCTTGTATCCTTTGGTGCAATATTGTAATATCTAAAAAAAAATCTATCAATGCCCCATTCCCAGCATAGACCATCTCCAGTTGCTAGAAAATCAGGCAACTTACAGTGCAAATGTAGGAAGGAATAGCAGGTTAAAGGTGCCAAGTGTTGAGAATCTGTGGGTCTGTAATCTTCATTACCAGACACACGACTTGTGATCTCATCCCTGTCTTTAGAGAAGATGGCCTCAGAGAGAGAAACAAAAATGACAAAAAATAAAATTCATTTACTGAGGGAATTTTTTTTGAATTGTTTCGAACAGCTGGCATTTGCTGCTCGTGGACCACCCCTGCTCTAAGAGTTCAGGTACCTGCGTGAGCATGTGCGCTATAACCAAGTTAAATACAGGGCTTTGGGATAAGATATGGAAAGAGGTAAGTGCTTCCAATAAACTGAATGGTCTCCTTTTTTTTACAGATCTGATTCCCTGGCTTGGTTCCCACAATGTACTGGATCTAATATATATGAAACCTACCAGAGACCAGCATTGACTACATAAGGATGGATTGCCGGGGTGATTTTTTCCCCCATTGCTATGCATTTGAAAATTAATGCCATTCACTCCCAGGGTAAATCATGCTGATGTGGAAATTGAACCAGGCACTTCCTGTTGCAAAGTTTAGTCATGACTCCAGCACAATTTTCTTTTGCAACACTGCAGTAGAACTTGAGCCATTTGGTTCTGGAACCAACTGGCACAAACCGAATCACGACCCCATCATAGTAACATCGCGACCACTCACTCCATCACTTTTAAAATTCTAATTGTGTACTTTCTTTTAATAATTGTGTATAATTTATGTTTCTTGTATGTTTTTGTTGTGAATGCTAGTTATCTTATCATTACACATTGGGACATGCTCTCTTCATGTTTAGTACCTTTGGGCGGAGGTACAGGAGCCTGAAGACCCATACTCAACAGTTTTAAAAAGGTTCTTTCCCTCAGCCATCAGATTCCTGAACTCCCCATGAATGCTACCTCAACGTTTATTATTTGCACTATTTATTTTGTAATCTGTAGTAATTCTATGACTTAAACAGTACTCCTGCTCCAAAACAGCAATTTTCATGATGTACAGAATGTCAGTTATAACAGACCTGATTCTGCTGTTGATTGTCTGTGCTATGTTCCTCTGATACTTCTACAAATAAGTTTTTCATTGCATACATGTACTTGTGCATATAACAAAGCAGGCCCTCTTGATTACCTTCTCCCTGCTTTCAGCTCCCCTCAGCAAATGCCAGGATACTCTCCCTCTTCCAACTTCTCATATACTGGTTGACCTCTATTTCAACCACATTGCCAAGTTACTAACCTTGCTTCCCCTCTCCCTTGAACAACCTCAGGAGAGAAGGATCTATTAGCTCCCATTACTGATCTCAACTTCTCTGAAGGTTCCTCATAACTTTCAATTCCTTGACCTTTCAATCCATCTCCACCACCTCCTGGGGCAGAGACTTTAAGACATTCACAAGCCTCTGAGAGAAGAAAGTAAGAGAATGATAGTTGATGGGAATGTGGTGAAGTGAGAACTATGGAAAGCACTAGAGCAGTTAGCAGAAGATGGCATTTGAACATGCATTCACTAACTTTGTCTACCATGTGTGATCATTCTTGCTGCACTGTGCCCAGGTGATCAGGGACCACCACCTGGCATTGACCTCAATGGCGACTTTCTCCAACTGCCTTCTTTGTGCATGTATGAAAGGTCTCTTGATGCCATGCAGATACAGAGCCACTTTCCTAATTTCCACTTCCTTCACTAGACCTCTAGAATAACATCTAAACACAAACTTATCTCCCTTCTGCTGATTTCTCTCCAATGTTTCTCAAGTCAGATTCACTTAGAGGAAAGCTACCAGTGCCTGATTCATGCAGAATGTGCCTCCCCTTTTAAGAAATGCTAGCTAGCTTTAACTGGAGTTAATTACCCACAATATTGGTAGTCTGATTCAGAGGCCAGCCAGTCAGTGCACTCTTTTATTTATTTATATGGAGATTGGGCAACCTGCTCTTCAAGTAGATTCGCCGTTGTGAATGCAGGGGAATTGCTACAAATCTGCACTCCTCTGCTGGACTGTGCAGTCAGAAAACTTCAAGAGGGTAGGTTTCAATAAGATTGGGACATCCAGGTTGCCACCGGCATGCATGGAAATCAACAATGGAAAACACAAGCATCTCTACATAGAGCTGTTGGCATTTCCTCAAGATACCTAATCTATTATATAACCATATAATAATTACAGCACGGAAACAGGTCATCTCGGCCCTTCTAGTCTGTGCCAAACTCCTACTCTCACCTAGTCCCACCCACCTGCACTCAGCCCATAACCCTCCATTCCTTTCCTGTCCATATATCTATCCAATTTAACTTTAAATGACAACATCGAACCTGCCTCAACCACTTCTGCTGGAAGCTCGTTCCATACAGCTACCACTCTCTGAGTAAAGAAGTTCCCCCTCATGTTACCCCTAAACGTTTGTCCTTTAACTCTCAACTCATGTCCTCTTGTTTGAATCTCCCCCACTCTCAATGGAAAAAGCCTATCCACGTCAACTCCATCTATCACCCTCATAATTTTAAATATCTCTATCAAGTCCCCCCTCAACCATTTATGCTCCAAAGAATAAAGACCTAACTTGTTCAACCTTTCTCTGTAACTTAGGAGATGAAACCCAGGCAACATTCTAGTAAATCTCCTCTGTACTCTCTCAATTTTATTGACATCTTTCCTATAATTCGGTGAACAGAACTGTACACAATACTCCAAATTTGGCCTTACCAATGCCTTATACAATTTCAACATTATATCCCAACTCCTATACTCAATGCTCTGATTTATAAAGGCCAGCATACCAAAAGCTTTCTTCACCACCCTATCCACATGAGATTCCACCTGCAGGGAACTATGCTCCATTATTCCTAGATCCCTCTGTTCTACTGCATTCTTCTATGCCCTACCATTTATCATGTATGTCCTCAAACACGAGGAATTCTGCAGATGCTGGAAATTCAAGCAACACACATCAAAGTTGCTGGTGAACGCAGCAGGCCAGGCAGCATCTCAAGGAAGAGCGAAAACACAAGGAATTCTGCAGATGCTGGAAATTCAAGCAACACACATCAAAGTTGCTGGTGAACGCAACAGGCCAGGCAGCATCTCTAGGAAGAGGTACAGTCGACGTTTCAGGCCAAGACCCTTCCTCAGGACTAACTGAAGGAAGAGCTAGTAAGAGATTTGAAAGTGGGGGGGGGAGGGGGAGATCCAAAATGATAGGAGAAGACAGGAGGGGGAGGGATGGAGCCAAGAGCTGGACAGGTGATTGGCAAAGGGGATATGAGAGGATCACGGGCGGGACAGGAGGTCCGGGGAGAAAGACGGGGGGGGGGGGGGAGGAAGAGAGAGGATAGGCAAGGGGTGTAGTCAGAGGGACAGAGGGAGAAAAAGGAGAGTGAGAGAAAGAATGTGTATATATAAATAAATAACAGATGGGGTACGAGGGGGAGGTGAGGCTTTAGCGGAAGTTAGAGAAGTCAATGTTCATGCCATCAGGTTGGAGGCTACCCAGACGGAATATAAGGTGTTGTTCCTCCAACCTGAGTGTGGCTTCATCTTTACAGCAGAAGAGGCCATGGATAGACATGTCGGAATGGCTCCTCCCACTTCCTCCAAACTAAAGGTGTAGCTATGGGCACCCGCATGGGTCCGAGCTATGCCTGCCTTTTTGTTGGCTTTGTGGAACAATCTATATTCCGAACCTATTCTGGTACCAGTCCCCCACTTCTCCTTCGCTACATCGATGACTGCATTGGCGCTGCTTCCTGCACGCATGCTGAGCTCGTTGACTTTATTAACTTTGTCTCCAACTTTCAGCCTGCTCTCAAGTTTACCTGGTCCATTTCCAACACCTCCCTCCCCTTTCTAGATCTTTCTGTCTCTATCTCTGGAGACAACTTATCTACTGATGTCTACTATAAGCCTATTGACTCTCACAGCTATCTGGACTATTCCTCTTCTCACCCTGTCTCTTGCAAAAATGCCATCCCCTTCCCGCAATTCCTCCGTCTCCGCCGCATCTGCTCTCAGGATGAGGCTTTTCATTCCAGGACGAGGGAGATGTCCTCCTTTTTTAAAGAAAGGGGCTTCCCTTCCTCCACCATCAACTCTGCTTTCAAACGCATCTCCCCCATTTCACGCACATCTGCTCTCACTCCATCCTCCTGCCACCCCACTAGGAATAGGGTTCCCCTGGTCCTCGCCTACCACCCCACCAGCCTCCGGGTCCAACATATTATTCTCCGTAACTTTGGCCACCTCCAACGGGATCCCACCACTAAGCACATCTTTCCCTCCCCCCCCCCACTTTCCGCAGGGATCGTTCCCTACGCAACTCCCCTGTCCATTCGAGCCCCCCCATCCCTCCCCACTGATCTCCCTCCTGGCACTTATCCTTGTAAGCAGAACAAGCGCTACATATGCCCTTACACTTCCTCCCTTACCACCATTCAGGGCCCCAGACAGTCCTTCCAAGTGAGGCGACACTTCACCTGTGAGTCGGCTGGGGTGATATACTGCGTCCGGTGCTCCCGATGTGGCCTTCTATATATTGGCGAGTCCCGACGCAGACTGGGAGACCGCTTTGCTGAACACCTAAGCTCTGACCGCCAGAGAAAGCAGGATCTCCCAGTGGCCACACATTTTAATTCCACATCCCATTCCCATTCTGACATGTCTATACACGGCCTCCTCTACTGTAAAGATGAAGCCACACTCAGGTTGGAAGAACAACACCTTATATTCCATCTGGGTAGCCTCCAACCTGATGGCATGAACATTGACTTCTCTAACTTCTGCTAATGCCCCACCTCCCCCTCGTACCCCATCCGTTATTTATTTATATACACACGTTCTTTCTCTCATTCTCCTTTTTCTCCCTCTGTCCCTCTGACTATACCTCTTGCCCATCCTCTGGGTTCCCCCCCCCCCCTTTTCCTTCTCCCTGGGCCTCCTGTCCTATGATCCTCTCGTATCCCTTTTGCCTATCACCTGTCCAGCTCTTGGCTCCATCCCTCCCCCTCCTGTCTTCCTCTATCATTCTGGATCTCCCCCTCCCCCTCCCACTTTCAAATCTCTTACTAGCTCTTCCTTCAGTTAGTCCTGACGAAGAGTCTCGGCCCGAAACATCTACTGTACCTCTTCCTAGAGATGCTGCCTGGCCTGCTGCGTTCACCAGCAACTTTGATGTGTGTTACCATGTATATCCTATTTTGATTAGTCCTACCAAAATGTAGCACCTAAATCTTCTAGGGTTTGATCTATCATTACTCTCTTTATCTGAATTACTTTAGCATCAGCAATACATTTTTCATCACCGGAGTCTGTTATTCATTGGTTTTAACACTATTTCCTACAGCTAACTATCCTTTGTTTCTGTTTGAAATGGTGATTTTATTAAGTTGTTGATATGTTAGGTGAAAGGATGTTAGGTTCAATTATTGCTAACAAAGAGAAATCTGGGAGAAAGCCAGAAGTGAGAAGCAGAGAGGCTTCCTTTACATTGAGATCAGCTTTCAAACTAAGTGCATTAATTTAACATTCAAGTCATTTGAAACGACGACAGACATGATAATTCACAGAGAGCAACTTCTAAGTCACTTTTCTCTAACACTCAGATAAATCTAAGGGATTGTCTCCAGAGTAGAAGCTTATTTAATAGAGGAACAATTGTTCCATATTGCACAGCATATAAAGTACAGTATTGTTACCATTATTGTTCTAAACGCTTGCACCCACACATTCAAGATATCAGAACGCCTCAACAAACTGAATCCATCAGCTGCTATAAATACACAAGCCCATCTCTGGACAATGCTCAGTCATACTTCAGTGAGTTTTCCACAGCAAGTTGTCAATTTAGACGTGACAAACCCATCACATTAATGCTTGTTAAAACCTACTATTGTGAGAAACTGGCCCACAAAAGCCATAGACGTGACTTGAGCAACATGAAATGAAATGAAATCTCTTGAAGGTATTGTGCCAGCAATGTAGTCGCTTTCAAGTGATCATAAAAAAACTAACAATGGTTCTTTTCCCCTGTGTCCTTATATTTCTTAACTATTATTGTTTTTCCAATAACTTTGCAGCATCTACAGGGAGTTTATTTTTAATTACACTTAACTACCTAAAAAATTAATTGGAAATATTGTAAATATCATACTAACAGCCATGCTGCGTTATTTTTACTGGAGAAATTGAGTAATGATAAGTGGGCAAGTTTAAGAACACAAATAAACTAACAGAAAAGGCATCAATAGCTTGAGTTTAAAAAATAATTTATAAAGGAAAAATCGCTATCCTTTTTCCTTGTTCTGGTAGCCTCTGTAATAGTAATTGCAGCCAGTTCTTTCTTTAAACCCTCATTGGACTCAATGGAAATGAAGTTTCCTCTGGGAAATGTGAAGTTTGACTCCGAAACTCCCTTCCCTGTAACTTGCCCTAGCTCTGAGGTATTTTAAAAATCATTTGATAATGCCAGGGTCAGGAAATGATGATGATTTTCTATCCTCCCTAATTTTCATTACAAGGTTAGAATCTGGGCTTTAGTCTTGCAAATGACAGCAAATTTTATACACCCTGTGGAATTTGCCCTATGCACCTAAAATTCCAACATTCAGCTCACTCATGATATTTAACCCGAGGATTAAAATGCCAAGTGACTTTGCCACTTTTCTCTTGTGTACCAATTTGCAAGAAAAGCATTTAAGAATGAAGCTTCATTTGAATTACAAAGATCCAAAAGTTCTGATCTCTGGGAGTAAATGTGTTGAATTTTGATGAAATATTTAAATCAAGCAGAATTCACTTTAAGACAAGCTAGTTGACTTTGGTCAAATTTCATGAAAAGTTCAGCCAAAGGGTAAGTATTTGAATATTTATATTAACACTGACACTGATAAATGTCACAATGTACACTTTGGCTGATCATATCAAAGTAGATGCACAGTTGCTGCTATAAATATAACATCATGTCAAATTTAATTAATTACATAAGCAGTGTGAGTGAATCTAAAGTAATGGTTTTATAGTGCTACTATGCTATCATTACACACCAATGCATATCCACCATTAATCTAACATTTCAGCTCTAATGTCCTTTAGTGTTCCTGCCTAATGTGTACAGCTATTACTTACAAATGGTATTTGAATATTTGAGAATAAAATGGTATTAGTACAAATTTTAAATCTCTCACTTTAAAAATAGATGATATCTAGAGTAGGTAGCTGCTGTGACACTACACAGGTCATATGGCAGTTTTCTTTCTTGAAATTGTGACTAATCAATAGTTCAATGGTTCCGTTTAATATCAGAGAATGTATACGGTACATAACCCCAAATTCTTGCTCTTTGCAAGCAGTCATGAAAACAGAAGAGAACTCCAAAGAATGAATGATAATTAAACATTAGAACCCCAAAGCCTCCTCTCCCCCCTCCCATGCACAAACAGCAGGAAAGCAACAATCCTCCACCACGTATTTCAGCAGGAAGCATCAGCACCCATCACTCACCAAGCAAGCAACAGCAAACCCCCAAAGAGAGAGCATGATAAGCAGTCCAAGAAAAACTAATTTTTTCACCAAACAATCTGAGATGGCAGAAGGACGGAGAAGTGTCGCCCCTTTTCCACACCAAGTGGAGAGACCAACAGACCAGAACAACTCACTGATTACAGACTGCCGGGAAAAAGACAGTGAAACTGGAATATCTCTCCAGAATTTGTTCAAGATTCAAGATTCAAAGATTCAGAAAACTTTATTGTCATTCTAACCATACATCAGCTCTGCAGGGCAGAATGAGACAGCGTTTCTGAGGGGCAGTGCAATCATAACATAACAAATGCAATATTAAATAATAAACATAACAATAAATAGTAAAACACAACAGCCACATGTCAAGTAAAATCAAGTTATAAGTGTCCAGTGCAAGTTAAAAGTTTCCAAAGCAGAGTCAGGTGGAGCAGCTATTTAGCAGTCTGACTGCCTGTGGGAGGAAGCTGTTTAGTAGCTTTGTGGTTTTAGTTTTGATGCTCTTGTAACGTTTGCCTGATGGCAGAAGAACAAACAGTTCATGGAGAGGGTGTGAGGGGTCTTTAATGATGTATTGTGTCTTCTGGAGGCATCGACTCTGAAAGACGTCTTGGACAGAAGGTAGGGAGACCCCAATAACCTTCTTTGCTCCCCCAACCACCCTCTGCAAGGCTTTTTTGTCGACAGCACTGCAGCTGGAGTACCAGGTTGTGATGCAAAAGGTCAGCACACTCTCAACCACGCCTCTGTAGAATGTAGTTAAGATGTTAGTGGGGAGTGATGCTTGTTTAAGCTTCCTCAGAAAGTGCAATCTCTGCTGGGCCCGTTTCACAATCCCAGTGGTGTTCCTGGACCAGGTGAGATTGTCTGAGATCTGCACCCCAAGGAACTTGATGTTTTCTACTCTCTCCACTGTGGAGCTGCTGATGCTGAGGGGTGTGTGCTCAGGCTGAGACCGTCTGAAATGGACGATCATCTCCTTGGTTTTGGTGACATTAAGCATCAAGTTGTTATCCCTGCACCAGCTCTCTAGGTGTCTGACCTCCTCCCTGTACAATGTTTCATCATTTTTGCTGATGAGCCCCACCACTGTGGTATCATCTGCAAATTTAATGATCAGGTTCTCCTTGAATCTGGCTGCACAGTCATGTGTTAGCAGTGTAAACAGCAATGGGCTAAGCACACAGCCTTGTGTGATGGAGTCAGAGATGTTCCTGCCAACACGGACTGACTGTGGTCTCTCTGTCAAGAAATCCAGAATCCAGCGACACATGGCAGTGCTAAGGCCAAGCAGCGACAGTTTCTCCACTAGACTTTGCGGGATGATAGTATTGAAGGCTGAACTGAAATCAATGTACAGGATTCTGGCATAAGTGTCTTTGTTGTCCAAGTGAGAGAGGACTGTGTGCAGTGTGGTGGATATTTTGTCCTCCATAGAGCGATTTGGACAATAAGCAAACTGTAGAGGATCCAGCATAAATTAAAGAGAACATGAAAATTCCTTATTCAAAGTGGTGTGGCCTCAACTAGAAATACACTTTCTGCTCTATTCATGAATCGCTTCAGATCTCCAAATTCCATCTTTGAGGCAAGCCATATCATCATCACAAAGACTGCCAAAGATGACTAAAATTTTCCCACATAAAGTACTTCTCACAGTTTTATTTAAGTAGAAGCAAAGTACTAGGGAAGCTATTCAATTATTTTAGGCATTAACATACATGCTCACATAACCGTAGGGCAAGATTTATAGAGCCAATGAAAGAAGCAACTATTATCCAACTGCAATCTGTGAAGATGCACCCACAAGGCATGTTTCCAAGAGTATTTGAGCATGTGATGCAAGTTAATAGGCACACACTAGAATGTATAGAGGGTGCTTGGCTGTCAGTATCAGTACTCTTAAAAACTTATAACATCTTGTTATTATTAATCTTCTTGCAGAAAATGAGGCACATCACAAGTGAGAGGGAAGAAGCATACTATCTAGGAATTTATTCTCCATAACTTCAGGATCTGATGCAGATTTAGACTAAATGCCCTCAAACCCCTGGATAAAAGCCCATAAGAAAATGGAGCATACACAAACTGGAGAACTTCATAGAAGTTTAAATGTAACACCGTCTAACTCTTAGGTTTAGTTCCTTTCTCATCGCCGCCAAGACATACTCAAGAAAGCAAAAGTTACACTCAGTTAGCATATTTTAATGTAAACTCTGTTGTAAACTTTTATGTGGCATTTGGCGGTTCTGTGACAATAATTTGAAGGAGCAGTCCATCCACGGTCTTGAAGAAGAAAGGCCTTATTCGTCCTCTCAAAATAATTTATAAGCACCACCTACAAAGAGCCTGGGATATGCAATTACTGAATGTTGAAAGATAACACTGGTAAGTCACACTGAACAACCGAAGAAAACCTATTGGTGATGACAGAGGAAGCACAGGAACCCGTGGTTTGAATGATCACACGACTGTCATCAATTCCTTTCATATCATTAAGCAGGTGCAATGTGCTGCTGTTACTATTCAGCGTGAAAGGAGATGAAAGTGTTGGCCATGCTGATCTATTTGATATGTTAGTGAGCAACACACTGGCTGATACTTCAGCTGATTGCTATCATAGTCAGGAAAGAGGTGAAGACAGAAGTGTTGAGGAAGGAGGTGACCTTCACCAATTGGGCTGTGGCACCTGGCGCAGCTCCGCATGCCTTTTGCTCCCTGCTGACACGAAACACACTGAGCCAGTTTCCATCGGCTTTGGCAAGAAGCAGTACCTAATGCAAGTGTGTCAGCTCTTTTGGATTTGGTGCCTGTTGACATCAATAATATCCGTGCTTATCTGTAACTATTTGAATCATGAAGTATTACAAAGGAGGCATTTTGAAGCCATCAATATGCTAGGCTACAATATTAATGAAAATAATAGTTTGTGACTTTTCTCTTTGGTGAAAATGAAATGCTGAATATAAAATGCAAATTATCTTCACTCTAATGCCAATAGCAGTAAATAGAATGTTAGTACTCTTGCTGTGAATAATAATACATTTTTATCTTCTAGCTTATTGAAATAAAATGCTTACATTTAAAATAATTAATTTTAATATGACAGTATTTGCCAAAGTATTCTACAGCTTTTTCTTCAACTTCACATTAATAGAACCCTTTATACACCGTGGCTTTAAACATGTTTCTGTTCTAATGAAACCTTGTTTTGATACAGTAGAACCTACAGTAATTTTATTTTTGGCAGGGAGGGAGTGTTCCCCTATCAATATTAGAAAACATCTAGAAAATTGAAAAAAAACTAAATATCCTCTTTTAAGATTGTCTTATGTCTCTGCAAATGAATGGAAGCTATACCCACTGTAACTTGCATTTAATATCATGCTTGGTTTAAATATATTAGTCAAGTTAATGAAGCTCAGACCCACCATGGCATATATTCAAGCTATATGGATTTGCACCCAATTTTTCAAATGTTGGTAGCTCCATTTCTGTGCTACCAGCCATGGAAAATTTAAAATATGCCACAGATAATGAAGGTTAGGCTTTAAGGGTATATTCATATTGGACTAATTTCTGAATATTTCAGAGCAAAGAAAAGTAACGAATGAAGAAAATTAATCAATAGTGCACTCTATAAGAAACAGAATGTTTTTCATGTGAGATTAAAAAATCTGACCTGATTGTCATAGTGAAAGCAAAATAAATGAGGATTATCAAGCAGAGATTGTAATGACAAGAACTATGACTGTTAGTTTCCATTTCCCTCTCACTATCTAAATATAGTGACTGCCAACCTGACTGAACCACCATAAATTCAGATAATTAAAGATGCATGGGTGGATCTACAAGAAATAGCTTTGACAATCAAATAACAAGATTCTTTTTTATGTATAGAATTACACAGAAAATATAACATGGAACTGATTTCTCTGCTACAATTTTGAGGCCAAATCTCTACAAAACAGTAATCATACATCTTGTTTTAAAGTTCAATGTAAATTTATTATCAAAGTACATAAATGTCACCATATACAACCCTGAGATTCATTTTCTTGCAGGCATTCACAGTAAGTACAATCAACACAATAGACTTAATGGAAGATTGCGCCTCCTGACAGGATGGACAGACAATCAATGTGTGAAAGACAACAAACTGTGCAAATGCAAAAAGGAAACAACGGAAATATACTAAATATCAACTAACAATAAATTTCAAGAACATGCGATGAAGAGTCCTTGAAAGTGAGTCAATTGCTAGTGGGAACAGTACAATGCTGGGGCAAGTGAGGTTGAGTGAAGTCATCCCCTTTGGTTCAAGAGCCTGATGGTTGAGGAGTGATAACTGTTCCTGCTGTGTACATACATCTACTGATGCTTTTGGACACATCTTCAGTGATGTTCCTGGAATCATCGGGTGTTTCGGGTCTTTCAACATTATACAACCTCCTCCAGGTGACCCAGCCGGGGCTGATCAGACCCCAGCTTGTATCCAGATGGCTAGCTACTTATGACTCCATGGCTCCCCTCTTTTGAGCCACAGCCATCTTGAGGCCCTCTCTGCTGCATCGGTGGTACTGCGGATGGCTCTTCTCTTCCTCTCTCCCTCAATGCCCAAATTGCTGAAGGCTCTAACTAAGGAACGGGCTGCGAATCCCCTACAACCAACCTCCACTGGGAGACACCTCGCTCTCCATCTAGCCTGCTATCAGTTGCTGACCAGTCCTGCATACTTGGAGAGCTTCCTTTCAAAGGCCTCTTCCAAGCTATCTGAACCTGGTGGTGTGGGTCCTGAAGCTCTGTACATTCTTCTTGATGACAGCAGCAAGAAGTTAAAATGGTCTGGATGGTGGGTGTCCTTGATGATGGATATTCCCTTCCTGCAACAATGCTCCCATGTTAGTGTGCTAAATGGCAGGGTGATGGTCTGGGCCATATCCACTATTTTTTGTAGGCTTTTCTGTTCAAGAGCATTGGTGTTTCAATACCAGGCTGTGGCATGACCCGTCAATATACTCTCCACCACACATTATGGAAGTCTGTCAAAGTTTCAGATGTCATGCCAAATCTTCACAAATTTCTGAGAAAGTAGAGGCACTGCAGTTACATGCTGGACCCGGGATGTAAGTGCCATTGCGAATAACACTGAGGAATTTAAAGGTGCTGACCATATCTTTCTGTAGTATATCCTTCAGTCATCTGTAGTATCTATTGCGATCTAGAGAATGATACAGAACTAACGATTCTGCACAGGATACCTTAATCCAAAAAGATCCTCAATGATAGTGTTAACCTGACATATCACTCATCAGTGAGATCTTAGAACTCTGTAACTAAGTCTGATGTGAAAGCACATGTCACATTCATACCTTGAGGAATTAAATTTCTTTGCTGTGTATTTGAAATGTTTAATGAGTCTTCTTTGTGATAGAAGTGATTTAATTAAGAAATCAATGCATCAGCATCAAATGAAGAGAAGCTCTGGAAACCATCTCTACAAGGAAAATCAAGGCAGCCTTCCAGCATGTCTCAAATAAAGTATTGGCAGGGTTATGCAAATCTCACAAAAGCAAATTTCCTTTGGTATCCTTGGCAATTGAATCTGAGTTTATGCACCTGGCAGTGTGGATAGTTCAGTTTGTTAGAAGTCTTCACCATTTAGATAAAATATTATTTACAAATAATCTAAAGAATTAAATGGCAGGAATCCATGGATTTACTTTTCCTGACTATTCCAGAAAATAAACTAATTACTTACTAACTTATATCCCATAAACAAGCTGGGAATTAGTTGGGTTAGCTTAGCCTGTATCTGTCTCTATGAAGATTAACATAATCAGGTAGATTACCTTCATGAATCACTGCAATTATTCTGTTGAAGGTATTTCGGTATTGTTGCAGCTTTTGAACTCAGCCATAATGAAGAAACTGTGATATAGTATCAGGCAGGAGGTTAAAAAAGACCTTTAAGTTCCACTCCACTGGGTTCAAGAATATCTATTTCCCTTCAACCAGTCATTTCTAGAACCAATTGGCAAAACCCTATCACTGTAGCTTTGCATCACTATGGCCACTTTGCACCAAAATAAAATAGATTTTACTTTGTTCTAATTGCATATTCTTGCCACAATGGTAAAAACTGTGCATAATTTAGGTTTATTTTCTTGTGCATGCTGTTTATGAGATGCTATATTCATGATGCTGCTGCAAGTAACTTTTTCATTCCACC
Organism: Mobula birostris; assembly: GCF_030028105.1. NCBI lineage: Eukaryota > Metazoa > Chordata > Chondrichthyes > Myliobatiformes > Myliobatidae > Mobula > Mobula birostris. The sequence continues at coordinate 27,296,581 of NC_092385.1, forward strand.
TGTGTATTAACGCATGTGTGCATATGACAATAAACTAGGTCTTTGATGTCAACTTGGAGGGGAACATACTAGTTGTAGTGTTGGCATGTGGCTAAAGCCCTTCTCAGTGGTAGAGGTTGTTAGGGCTGCACTTATTCAGGTAAGTGGAGAGTATTCCATTATGCTCCTGATTTATTTGTTGCAGATGATAGAAAGACTTTGGAATATCCTGAGGTGAGTCACTTCCTGCAAAAGTCTCAGCTTTGACCTACTATTTACATGGTTAGTCCAGGTGAGGGGTCTTGCCACTATTGACACCAGGACATTGATGTTGGAGAATCTGGTGTTGGTAATGTCACTAAATATTAAGGGGAGGTGGTTAGAAACTCTATGGTCTTTGCTTGCCACTTCTGTGGCACAAATCTACCCCGCCTGAATGTCACCTGGTTACTGCAGCACTTGCTGTGAAGCTGCAAATGGAATAAATGAGCAAGCATCTTCATTTCTGATCTTATTGTGAAAGGAAAAGAAGATCACTAGTGAAGCAACTTGGCCTTAGAGCAATGCCCTGAGGAATTCCTGAAGTGGTGCCCTGCAGCTGTGACGATTGCCCCCCAACAACCACAGTACTTATTAGGAAGAGATCAGGAGCTGAGTGATGATTGTGAAAGTCAATATGGACATCAATAACGAGGTGTTTGATGAGCAACTGAAACTTGATACTGCTATCAACAACATCTTCCATCATTTGCTGATGGTTAAGAGTATACTAATTAGGCAATAATTAGCCAGACCAGCTTTCTCCTGCTTTTTGTGAACAAGGCATAGATGGGTAATTTTTCACATTGTTGGGCAGATGTCAGATTGTAACTGGAGTCACAGCTAGTCTGGATTGCGGGTACCACGGTCAGGATGTGTCTAATTCCGTAGCTTTTGCTGCATTCAGAGCTCTCCTTTGTTTCTTAATATCACACAAAGTGAATCAAACTTGCTGAAGAATGTCTTCTGTGAAGATTTGAATTCCAGCAGGAAGCAGAGATGGATCAACCATTTGGTATTTCTGGCTGAATTTGTTGTTTATATTCATATGCCAGGCCTCCTTGAGGGTTGCATGTTGAGAAACCTCTACCCTCATTACCAGTTTAATTGTCCATCACTACTGGCAACTAGATGTGGAAGTTCTGCAATGATCTGATGGTTGTGAAAAATTGTATAGCTCTTCCTGTCTCATGCTGTCTTTGCTGCATAGCAACCATATAGCAAGCACTTCACTGAAATGCCACCAAATTTCAGTGAAGAAGGATTTTAGCCTGAAATGTCGACTCTTTATTCCTTTCCAGAGATGCTGCCTGACCTGCTGCGTTCCTCCAGCAATTTGTGCATGTTACCTAATTTTAATGTATGGTTGGTGTCCTTTGCCACTTATCATGGAACTCAAGTTGATCTGCTGTGGTAGCAATAGAAGAGCAAGCGATTTGCCAGGCCCGAGGGAATAAACTATAGGAATGTACATTTCTATTGCAGCTGTAGTTGATCTTCTGCACCTTGTGGTTCCTGAATTTGTTCTGCCAGATCCATTCTGAAGCTATCCTATTTAGCACAAGTAAAGCCACACAATGCAGTGGGCTAATTCTCAGTGTTAAGATGGTTAAGTTCATTGTATCCACCATTGCTTCAGTGGACAGATATCTCTGCCACAGGTAGATTGATGAGGAGGCTTATTTCCTCATATTGGTTCAGCCACTACCTGTGGCGAACTTAATCTGCCAGTGATGTCCTTCAGGATTCAGTCAGTGAGGGTAATACACAGAAAAATTCAGACAGTTTGATCAGGTTGAGATAGATGATGGTTCAAGTAAAATTAAAATTTTATGCATTCTTTAAAAGAAAAAGGTTGAATCAATAGTTCTCGGAGGCAAATTAGACCTTAACATTTCAAATGTGTTTTTTTTGCCCCTGCTGAACAAAAGCTAAGTTTAGGGGTTGGTCCCATTCCACGTTCATGGGATAGGTCAGCTATCATTGAACAAAGCTAATTATTCAAAACAGGGAGGTGTATCCTTGCAAGCTGACATTCGGCGATTAGAAAAAGAAAACATTGGAGTTCTACACCTTAAAACTACATACATTCATGCAACAGAAAGAGGGTTTTCTTCCGTTAGATCTGTGCTGGTTCTTTGTCACAGTGATTCTAAGAAAACCCCACTATGCTTCAGCTTCCCTAAGGATTAGATAAATTTGTTATTCCAGATGAAAAAGAGAGAAATAAATTAACAAGATTTTGGTGGAAACCTAAATGCACGCTACATGATGAGTGATATTCTGCGATTTAGTTTTTTTTTCCCAGGAGGTTATTACAGCATATACTATAAATCTCATTTGTCTTTGATTCTGGTGATATATCTATTTAATTCAGGTCACAAAATCCATGGACCAAATAACATGACCACTCAACCCCCACCCCCACTCTAAAATGCTCTTGTAATGAAGAGACATAAAACATTTAAAATTTACAACATGAATACAGATACCAAACTTAATAGTAAGGAAGCCGAAGGATTACAGCTGGAATTGTACCTGTAAAAATATGTAAAATTAATTCATTACGTATATTGCATAAGATTTGATTAACCTTATATATGCAACATTTATTTAATATTATGAGCTTACTTCACTTGCGGTCTGGTCTCAAAACAAAGAGGCATGCTACTAGCAAATCACCCAGACAAAAAAAATGCAAGTGAGTGGCTTTGATTAATAGGCCTGTGTTGTGTATTGACAGCAACCCATGCCTTATCTTTTTAATTTTTAATTCTGCTAAATATTAAATAAATTTTCTGAAACCATTTAGTAGACCATGGAACATTTTATATCATTCCCTTTTCCCATTTTCTGTTTATATTAAAACAGCAGAAATTCTACAAACACAAAACTGGTTGCCAAAAAAATTTTATGCTTGGATCCAGACTTCCATAAACTGGAGAAATAAATTGCCAAATTTGCAAACCTTTGTGCTTCAGCTGACTTAATTATTTATTCAAGAACAAAAAATAACACAAACACTTCACAAAACTGACATTTCACGGAGAATTGATTAGACTTCAAAATTCTGTTTATGTCTGAGTATGACTAGGCAAGATGCTTAGCATTATTTAGTGTGCTGACAATTTGGAAAGGGGTGTTTTGTGTAGTCCTTGTGCCCGAATCATCACGAACTTTACACTTTGGCAGTGGAGCGAACAGGGCAGTCTTGGATTGGCCATCTGCTATTCTTCCTCAATATCCTTTTGATCACCCTAGTTCCCAACAAAGTTAAGATTCTGATCATTTTGTCTAATGGATTATCTTAAAAATGAAATTATCCAGAAGTAAATTCAGCAAAATGAATTGTGGTCAAATCTGATTGCAGAATCTGTTGGGGGCATTATTATTTCACAACTTTTAACTGAGAATGGAAGGTAGACAGTGTTAAAGGGACAGGAGAGAAAAGGAATAATTAACACCAGATCCATAGCTCCTGATTCCTTAGTGTAACAAAACGGGAACAAGAAACAAAGGAACTAATCAAACAAACAAAATTTTCACTCCAACAACATATTAATAGAATACTGCCAATGGTATATCAACACTATGTAATTTCATGTGATCAAAAAGGCAAATTTTCAGGAACTGAAAGGTAATTAAACGCAATAAGGTCAAACATTTTTAGAACAAAATTAAAATATCCAATTATTACCAATTCCTTTTTCTTTTCACAGTGTCACTAAGTTCCTACTCTCTATATATAACTCATTGTTACGGTAATTTCCTTGAGAATGATATTCCACAATTTTTATTTTTGTAAAGAGGTCCAATTTGATTTTTTTTTAATTTTGCCCTCAGTTATTTGCTTTTTACTTCTTTTTGGTGAAATATATTTGCAGATGTTTATAAGTCATCTTCATAATCTTAAAACGCCTTCAGATAAGATACCACAAAACAAAGAAACCCAATAGAAATCTGTGAAAAACAAAGTCAAACACCCAATGTGCAGAAAAAAAATTGTGCCAACAAATATTTGCGAAGTATGCAAATAACATTCAGAAGTGAAGTTCATGAACGTGAATCCACAGCCACAAAGCCACCCATAGTCGATCCAGAAGCCTGTTAGTTGCAGGCCACAGCCTTAGGGATGAGTACACCGGCCATCCCTCTTCTCCAGCCCCAACACTCTGACTTTTTCAATCTGACCCAATGCTTAAACTGGACAAACAGTGGGAGATCCCTTGCTCCTGGACCTGGGCCCTGCCATTATGATACACTCTCGGGCCTGGCCTCGCTGCCAATATTTGGCCTGTACCCAACCTTTCCAATCTGGCCTGGTGCTTAAATCAGTCAAACATTGGTTTGTTCCTCATTCTGGAACCCAGACACTGTCACCTTGGTTTTGCTACTTCAAATCGGCTCCAGGTCTACTCCAGAAACAGCCATACATTGGCTCCTTCCTTGCACTCAGGCCTGTGCCCCTCCACCTCAATTCAGCCTGTACACACCATGCCACAACCCTCCTGCACCTTCGAGACTACAGTTCACATTGCAAAAATGCCAGGTCGAACAGGCAGTTCAAAAGGTCAAACCCAAAGGAGGAGCTGCAGGCTATTGATTGCAGTGCTCATTTACCAGAAAAGGCTGTGATTAATAGAGTAGTTGGTAGTTTTGTTAGCTGCCAGCAAGTTGTTGCTGTGTTTCACCAGTGTTACCATAAACAAGAAACCAGCGAGTGAATTCCTAACATTTAAACTTTACTGTTGAAATGTGAAATAAAAACAGCGAATCCTAAAATGCCCACCTATCTCCAACCATTCCTCTGCACTAAAATGGTATGAAAAATCAAAGGAAATGCCAGAACTAGCCATATGAACTCTATGGGTTTTAATGCACTCATTCATTCACATAGACTGACTGGCAACACATTCAGCATATCTAGAAGGGAGCAAGCATTCTGTTTAATCTACTGTTGTGACATTAGTTAAAGCCTCAGGGTACATCTTGTGAGTGGAGGAGTTTTGCACAAAGTGTTGTAAAAGTCTGAAATTAACACTGTGTGCAAATGATTTACCTCAAATACACAAAAGTGACATGTTCGGTTACCTTTCTTCAACAACATATGAACAGCTAATCAGGCTTAACCTATCTACAGTATGTGTGTTTAAGCTTCTGCATAGTTACACTTAGTGGGCTACTTTATTAGGTACACCTGTACACCAGATTATTACTGCAAATAACTAATCAGCCAATCATATGACAGCAACTCAAAGCATAAAGCCATGCAGACATGTCAAGGAGTTCAACTGTTGTTCAGAACAAACTTCAGAATGGGAAAAAATGTGATCTAAGTGACTTTGACCGTGGAATGATTGTTGGTGCCAGACGGGGTGGTTTGAGTATCTCAGAAAATGCTGGTCTTGTGGGATTTTCACACATAACAGTCCTAAGAGTTTACAGTGAATGGTGTGAAAAACAGAAAAAAAACATCCAATGAGTGGAAATTCTGTGGGCACAAACGTTTTGCCAGTGAGAGAGGTCAGAGGAGAATGGATAGACTGATCCAAGCTGACAGGAAAGCAACTATATCTCAAATAATAGAGTGGTGTGCGGAAGAGCATCTCTGAATGCACAACACATCAACACATCAAATCTTGAAGTGGATGGGCTACAGCACCAGAAGACCAGGAACTGACAGAAATACACCCAGTGGCTACTTTATTAGATACCTCCAGTATGTTTTATTAGTAAACACAAAATAATCTGCAGATGCTGGGATGAAAGAAGGTGAGGGACCCTCCCCCACCTTCTTTATAGGGAACCTACCATCCTTCTACTTTCAACCCTCCCCCACCTTCTTTATAGGGCCTCTGCCCCTTCCCGCTTCAGTCCTGACGAAGGGTTCTGGCCTGAAACGTCGACTCATCGTTTCCACGGATGCTGCCCGACCTGTTGAGTTCCTCCAGCGTGTTGTGAGCGTAATAGTAAATAGGTTGTTTGGTTCATACACTAATTCAGAATTTATGCAAAGAAAAATGAATCAGGAATGAGTCAAGAGTCTGTTTCCACAGGTCCAGCCTCTTGTGCTGCATACTTTTCAGTATTTTGTGTTTGTTTCAGAATTTCAGAACCTGCAATATTTTGTAGGTTCTAGAATTCTGAGATGAGAACAAGTTGCAATTTCTCTACCGCAACAATTCCAATATTTAAATGAATACGTAAGGGATGCAGAGATGTGCTAACAGCTGTTCAGTACCTAGATGAGCAGAGGCTGATGAGCAGCAAGGGGTGATCTGATATCCTGATGGCTCTGTCCTGATAAAATCAGTGGAAGCTTTAACACTAGTTGCTATCTTCAATAAGTGTTAAGAGCTTTGAACATGGGCTAAAAATCAATGCAAAGAAAATTAAATAATGGCTGTCAGGAAGCAAAAATGAAATAATGGCTCTCAGGAGATGCAAGGCCAAATGCTAACCTAATAGCTGATGGCAATATAAATGGGTAGGTCAAGAAATTCACATATTTTGATTGTGAAAATCAATCAGTATGGGACTTTCTATTAGGAGATCATGAAATGAGCAACAGCAGCAAAAAGCGAGTGTCTAACAGAAAGTGAAACTGATTGGCTATCCAACTTTGGCTGATAGTGGTCACAAGGATGAAAAACTACTGAGGTCAATTGCTTGAAGGGAGACCAGATTCTAAAGGGACAAGTTCAAAATTTACAGGAGAGGCTAAAACATAAATTGCTTGTGTAAATCACAGGATCATGAATAGTTTACACCATGGAAGGGAATCCTTTGACCTAGTGAGGATGTGTCATCTCTGTGAAAGAGATTGCTGGTGCAAAAGCCCCTCAATACAATTCCCTCCAGTTTCACTTACAACATTACTACCAAATCTATCTTCACCAAGTTGACATGGAAGTAGGCATTGTCCTTTATGTCAAAGAAGGTTGGCCAAGGCTGGAGTATTATATAATCAACTGGGCAGCTGGGTTGAGCAAAGACAGGTGGTATTTAATTCTGAGGTGTGCAACGTGATATACCTTGAGTGGGCAAACCAGGATAGAGCATACAGAGTAAATGGTTGGGTGTAAGGGAGTGTTGATGAGCAAAAGGAACAAGGGATACAGATCCATAGATCCTAAAAATGACAGCACATATAGAGAGGGTGGTGAAGAAGGCATATGTGTTGCTTGTCTTTATCAGCTGTGACATAGAATAGAGCAGGGATGTCATGTTAGGACTTTATAAAATATGATTAGGCCACATTATAGAAAGGATGTGATTATGACTGATAGATTTTGTTTGGATTAAAATATTTCCATTATAAGAAGAGATTTAGTAGGCTGGCTTTGTTTTCCCTGGAGCAGAGGGGGCTGAGGAGTGACTTGACAAAGCAAAACAAAATTATGAGCAGGACAGATGGAGACGATGATACATATCTATTCTCTATGGTGGCAGAGGTTTAGAGGGGAATCTGAAGGGTAAATTCTTTTCACTCAGAGTGTTTGGAATCTAGAAAGCACTGCCTGACGAGGAGGTGGAAGTAGATAGTCCCACAACATTAAAGACACAACTAAACTAGCTATTGAATCACCAAGGTATGGACCTAATGCGGGTAAATGTACTTAGACACACAAGATGCTGGAGGAACTCAGTGGGGCAGGCAGCATGGCAGGAAATAAATAAGGAGTCTACATTTCGGGCCGAAACCCTTCTTCAGGACTGGAAAGGAAGGGGGAATACACCAGAATGGTGCCAGGATTTGGTAAAAACAGGTCCTAGTTCAGTATGGTGGGCCAGTGGGCCTGTTTCTGAGATTATCCCCTCCAGCAATGGATTCCAGATGCCACCATTCACTGTGTAATGAAGATTCTTACTCAATTTTTTTTGTCCTTTCAGTACCTTTCATCATATGACCTTCTAGGAATGAGAACCAATTCTCCTCATCTGCTTTACTGATAGCCTTCTGATTTTATATACCTCTATCAGATCTCCTTGCAGTCTTCTCTGCTTCAAGAACAACCCCAGATTCTCCAGGAGACACAGGACGTTCTGGACCCTGGAGAAACAAGAAAGAGGATGCTGGAAAGATTCATCGTGTCAGGCAGCATCTGCGAAGGGAATTGTCCACTTCCCCTTTTTAGATGCCGCCTGGATAATTCTCCAGCATCCTTTTTTAGTTTCCCCAGTTTCTCTCTCAGTCCTTGAATCAGATTAGCAAACAGAAAGAGAAATAGTTTTATACATTATGTATTTGGTTCATTCAAAATGATCAACAGTAGACTCTCTATTAAATCATATTAAAAGTGCAAAATAATTTCTAATATTTTTCTGCTCAGCTGAAAAACTACATTTTGTGCAGCCCTTTTAAAGCTAATTAAAAAAAAAAGAAAATGAATTGCAAATTTCAACCGAAGTGAAAATAGCGTTGTTTCCGAAGGGGCACTTTAAAAAGGTGTAGTTTAGCAAGAACAAATTCTTTATTTGGTACATAATAGAAGCAGTGGAAGGAAGGTAGGGAGGTTAGACTTCAGTTTGGAAGCTAAACAATTTTGATGGAGGAGATGAAATCAGTAGCAAAAATCCACTTTCAATGATATTTACTGTATGTATTAATAATCATGTTAAGTAGCTCAGCTTGCTACACACATGCTTTATTCATTTCTGTAGTCTTGAACAACTTTATTTTGGGAAATAGTGAAATAAGATGTATGGGTAACACTTTATAATTCTGTAAATTAAGTACTAAGATTTAATGTTAATATAAATTATAATTAATTAGTTATAGCTATAAGGATGATTTTTGTTTAAAAAAAATACCTTGTATAACAGGGTTCAAACAGTGCTTCTCCTTTCCATTCTGGGATTTCAGTACTATTAATTACATCAGGCATCCTTTCTGTTCCATTTTGAAAATTTCCCTTAAATTATTTTAATTAGCTCTAAATTAATCCAACGGCATCTGATCCCACAGGCTGTGACTCCATTATCAACACACCTCCTCCACCTAACATCTCCCTCTCTGCTTCTATATCTCCTGGGGAGCATGCACTTAGAAACCTCGGGGATACTGCCAGTGGCATAGACAAAGAATAATTTAATTGCCTCTGCTAATTGGCTTGTATCCTGACATATTGAGAAAATGCCTTGTTTATAGTTTACAACTTCTTTTGTAACTCGAATGCAAATGGAAGATTTGCGCAACAACCTTTCCAATACAAATCATTATTGACTGCTGGTTTTTCTCAGACTCTCCTGATCTTCCTCTGAGTTCACATGCTCAGTTGAAATTATCCCCGGACTATCACCCAACATAACTCAGATATTTTGATAAAGATGAATGATACAGAAATACATGATCAATTCCTAACTTAAATACACCATATGAAATCAATTATTATTTGGGAATGTTGAAGTGAAGCCATATCTATTGAACCAATTTAGCAGGTGCTCACATGCACAAAAACATAGATATCACTGTTTTGATTTTTATTTAAAACAAAGCCCTGTTACACATCTCGTTAAAAAAATGTGAGAATGACCAATTGATCTTTCAGACTGTTTTCCACGGGACTAATGTTTTCAAAGACAGGAATAAAATAGGCCACATAACATGTTTAGTCATGAATCTGTTCTCCAATTGCTTTGTCTTCTATGCTGTTCGGTATTACTTTTATTATAATAAGTAGTCACATGAGTTGGGGTGTGTGGTAAAAATGAAGGGAATAAGTTACATTTTCTTACTTATTTCGTGAAAGTCTGTGGTTTGGGACCAGCGGATGTCATATCTTTGCTGATCACTTAATATCGTTTCAAGATTGTACGCTTGCTAATTGCTAATCAAAATAAGGAATTTGACCCTTTGGAGCTGAGGGTGCGTCATGAAAGTATAACAACACTGGGGTGGTCGCGGGCTGGCAGCAATTATTTTGCTTTGACTTTGGATTAGTTTTTGCCACCACACTCCTGAATGTACCATGGTCATACTTGGATATGGGATATGAATAGATAACAGATAATCAATAGCATAGAAAAACTCCACCTAGGACTCTGATGAGGCCTCCATTGGTCAGAGATGAACATGGATTGTTATGTCCTAGCTGTCTAGCTACACAAGCCAGGGCAGTACGACATGGAGAGCAAGCAGCAAACTCCCCCTCTCCACATATCTGATGAACCCAAAGGAATGGCAGAGACCAATACAGTTCGGCCCCAGCAGCATCACAGGAGTTGCCAGTCAGTGTTGAACTGAACGTAGGGACTCCAGCTCCGGATTTTCCCCTTAGGGTTTACTCCTGAAGCCTTCCCATCAGTGGGTATAGCAGAGGTTTGAAATCAGAGTTTTCCTTCTCCTTGATGAGCTGCCAACCACGGCTGATGAGTCCCATCTGCCCGAGGTGACTTGTTGTAAGGCACCAGTACAGGACTCTTAAATTAAGCAAAATATCATATGATAGGATTTTGCCCAGGTGAACATAGGAAAGAAGTAGGGAAGCAATCAATACCTTCATGATGTTACATCACTTTGATCTTCAAATACTCACAGAACTTATTTTTCTGCTTCTTCAATCAGCACTAAACACTTAAGGAGCTATCTAACAAGGCTCTGCTGCCACTACATAAGCTTACTATTGCCGTCAGTGGCTGCTGGGTTTGGATTCAATCCCATCATGCACTGTCCTGCCATCAGCCTGCACCTGCTGCCAGTGAAAAGTTGCAAAATGTTCTGCATAATTCAATTTCCCAATGTAGTTTGTGCCCTAAGTAAAATTAAAATTTAATCTCCTCCTACAAGTAAATCGTACTCTTGTATTAGTGTTTATGCCAATAAGGTATGGAACGTGTACAGAAAATGTGGGAAACACACATTTGAACAGGCAGGATTTCTGGAAAGAAAGAATGCTTACATAATGCTAACCTTTTGATCTGAAATGGTAACTCTGTTTCACTTATCACAGGTGATGCCTGACCTTTTTCAGCATTTTCTGTTTTCATTACGGAGTTTCAGCACTTCCAGTCTTTTTCTCTCCATATTGTTTTAAACTAAGGATTGGATTTGTGTAGAATACCAGCTGTCAAAGCATAGGCCAGGGAGGCAGAGAAGGGAATGACAATGACAAGTCACTTTTATTTAATGGCTGAAAAATCTCATGGGTTTTTGACAGTTTTCATTGTCTCACTTAACATGTATGCAGAGCCTGTGTGTAAATAATGGGTAAGATGAATATTGAAGATGCTGGAGAATCTGTAATATCGTTCTTCATTCAGAAATCAATGGTGTTAATGAAAGGGAAATAATTTTATCCGATGATGTTGTGTATAACCCTTAACACGTGGAACTGCCTCTTCTCTCCCTGACGTACATTTGACCTAGTACAGTATGTTCCATTGATTCTCAGATACACAGAGGGAAACATTCTGAAACAAATTTCCAAAGTAAAACCATATTGGGCTTTCAAGAATCATTCATTAGGGAAGACTCCAAACTGTTGATCATTCTTGGGGGGAGCTTCTCTTTAGTTTGATTATGCACCTTTGCTCCTCTGGTTGCCCAGGATGGCAGTGTCAAAAGTATTTAGTGCATAATCACACTCAACCACCATCCACACCTGCATTCCACCCGAGCTGTGCAAATTTACATCATAAATTACCTTGCCTGGGACCATGGGGGCATTAATACATTGCTAATTCCCCAGTCATGTGATCTTAATGTCAACTCAATGTGCAAGAAACCTTCTACAGGTCTTCCCCAAGTTACAACACTGTCCCAATCCTGAAAACTGCTTGTAACTTACATAGTTTGCAAGTTGAAAATGCAGCCACCTGGCAATATATTTAAATAAAAGCCATGTCCAACCAAGAGCAATGAGTAGTTAAAGCAGGACATTTACTTAGCCATTCAGATATTGCCACAAGCCGAGTTCCCACATGGCTGATAATGCCTGCAGCCCCACAGCAGTTGACAAATCCATTTTGCCAATTTCCCAAATTTCTATTTATATGTGCAGGCTCTACTTTAAGTAAGGTACTTGTAACTTGGAAAGGACCTGCAAGAGCAAGCTTAAATAGTGGAAGCATTACCCAGATCTACTGCTACAGGCATGTATCATTTCTGGAACTTTACTTCATCCCTCCCTCTCCAGGTATCACCTGCTGGTTCCCTCCCCCCTCCCCCCACCTTTTAAATCTACTCCTCAGCATTTTTTCTCCAGCCCTGCTGAAGAGTCTCGCCCCAAATGTTGACTGTACTTTTTTTTCATAGATGCTGCCTGGCCTGCTGAGTTCCTCCGGCATTTTGTGTGTGTTGCTCAGATTTCCAGCAGCTGCAGATTTTCTCTTGTTTGTGATTTGATTAGTACTCTGCGAGGTCTCTTCCAGGGATGCCTACTCTGAAGAAGTTTAAATCTTCCCTTCGACAGGAGTTCAGTGAAACTCTCTCTCTCACTGCTCCCCCGCTGTGATCACTGCTGCTCTCTAACTCTTTGACCACGTGCTTATCCACAGCCACTGCTACAGCCATGTATCCTTTCTGGGACTTGATTTCACCCCTCCCCCTCCCAGTTTCACCTACCACCAGGTGTTTCTCTCTCCCCTCCCCCACCTTTTAAATCTACTCCTCAGTTTTTTCTCTCCAGTCCTGCCGAAGGGTTTCAGCCTGAAACGTCGACTGTCCTTTTTCCCACAGAAGCTGCCTGGCCTACTGCGTTCCACCAGCACTTTGTGTGTGTTGCTTGAATTTCCAGCATCTGCAGGTTTCCTCATGTTTGTGTTTTTAAACATACTGTGAATAGCTGGGATTGAAGCACTGATCCATTCAGTACCCTACTACTCACTCTCTACCTTCTCAGAAAGGAACCTATTCATTCCTATTATTTGTTTCTGTTTATCCATATCAGTATATTATTCTTAGTCCTACATGCAGTAATCCCTAATGTGGGATATATTGAAGGCCTTCTAAAGTCTAAATCCATCACATCTATTTGCTATCCCTATTCTCTCTTCCAGTTACATCCTTTAAAAACTCTAGTAAATTTGTGAAGTATCATTTTCCTTTCATAAATTCATGCTGAATTTGACAGATCATGATACTAATTTTCCAATGCTTTTCCTTTGCATTTTTATAAGTGGACTCTAGCAATTTTCCCATTAGTGAGTATCAGCATAACTGGTCTACAACTTCCTGTTTTGTTCATCCATTTGTAGATCACAGGGTTAATTTTAGCTACCAGCCAATCCACAAGAACTTGTCCAGAGCCTAGAGAAATTTTTTTTAAAAAGTCCACCAATGCTTCCAAACAAGAAAAAGTCTGCAGATGCTGGAAATCTGAGAACTTGTCCTGACAAAGGGTCTCGGCCCGAAACGTCGACTGTACTGCTTTCTTGAGATGCTGCCTGGCCTGCTGCGTTCATCAGCATTTTGTGTGTGTTGCTATTCACAGTATGTACTGTATTAATGGCTGAGCTGAGGAAATTGAATGTAATATTTCCAAGTCTGCAGGTGACACAAAGTTGGGTGGGAGTCTGAGTTGTAACGAGGGTGTAGGGAGGGTCCAGTGTGCTTTGGGCAGTTGAGCGTGTGGGCAATTGGGCAGGAAATGAAGTATAATGGAGATAAGTGTGAAGCCATCTACTTTGGTGGCAAAAGCATGAAGGCATGTTACAATAAGAATACAACAGCTCAGGAAAAGGAGAAACCCAGGTACCCTTATGACCCAGTCAAGCAAAGTAAGCATACAGAGCAGGAGGTGATTTAAGAAGATAAGTGGTATGCTAGCCTTCCTAAGAAGAAGATTTGAATGCAGGAGCATGGATGATTTACACTATCACACATGACCTTGAATATTGTGTGCAATTTTGGTCTCCTTATCTGAAGAAGAATATCCCTACTAAGGGAGGGTAGGATCACCAAATCTATCTGAGGACTTACAATGGGACAACTGGGAAGAGAGAGAAGGGTCCTCATTGAAACATTTAAAATCCTGAGTAGATTGGATACACAAGGTGCAAGAAAAATGTTTATGATAGTTTTAAGGGCGAAAACCTGGGACTAATGATACTACATAAAATAGTTATACAAAGATGATGAGAAATTTCTTCAGCTGAAAATGAACAAGATCGATGGGTATGGGGAAAAAGGAAGAATAGTAAATTTGGTGATCAGATGTTACATCAATGATGGAGCAGGGCTACTCCATCTTTCTACATTCTGAATTAACCACTGCCACCGTGCTCCCTGCTCACCACACAGGATGGTTTCTAGATCAGTACATCAATATATATTGTAGGTCTGAGCACTCTCCAGGCTAACAGACTAACTGTGAGCATATTGTCACAATGCTCCCGGCCAATTTGTTTATACCCACTTGATCTGATTGATTGCTAGCTCCTATGGTTGAAAGTATGAAGCAAAAATAGCATGATTTCTTTCTGTAATCATTCTAGTAAAGTTCAATACTACATGAGCACGTCTCCAGCTAACGCCTTTGAAACAGCTGCAGCAGAGATCAAAAAAGTCTTACACTTTCTCACTTGGAACAAACAAGGAGGATCAATGCATATTTCAGGTTTATTTACTCACCCTCAACTAGTTCATCAAGGTCCTTATGTATAGATCATTGAGATAAACTGAGAGCAGCTCTTATTTACCCATCTTGCCACATTCTGAATCAAACTAAATATTTGTCTTTGATTAGAGCTGCATTTGTGATGCTCAGGGATGATTCATGCTGAATATCTTGAAAAAAAAGTGGTATTGGTAATGATTGAAGAATAATGCATTGACATAAGTGAATGGTGTTTGCTTACTGTGGTGAGGAGCTTTCTAATGTCCATTCGTCTTCCTCCCTGAAGCAAATTCCATGACTGGTAGTATAGAGCATATTATATTTTATAAGATGTTAATTTCCCTGGATGAGGGGAATATAAGTAAATGATAGAACTTAAATAAAACTCTAGCCATTTTCATTGCTAGTAAAACTAGATTAATTAATGTGCCTCCTGTATATTAAAAGTGGCTGTTTGGAGATAGTGCAGGGAAATGGGCCTTTGGCCCATTGAGTATGCTCTGATCAACAAGCACCCAATCTGGCAGATCATCAACTCGGTGAAAGACGCCCTTTGGTCGGCCCGAAACTTGATGCTCTACCAGCACATGGAGATGTCCGTGGGAGAATGCTGCCGACTGGCACATTCTCGGCTGCAGGAGTACGTGCTGAGGGACGCACTGAAACTCGGTGCAGCCACCGCAAGGGCCCGGTGGGGAAGGACCACAGTATAGGTTTCTCCACCCGTGGGAGTGGGAGGGGTCGGTGGGTGGGGAGTATACCCCTCAACAATGATATGGTAAGCTGAACTACTGGAGTGCCACGTGGGTGGCTATAAATACGGATATGTACTGAGTATAATGGAAACGTATGTAAAGGATGAAAAGTTATTGAATGGTTTATTGTATATATTTATTTTTGAATAAAGTATATTTTGAAATAAAAAAAATCCTTCATTCTTCATACAACCTTATCAATTCCCTCCACCCCTCCCCCACCACCACCTCTGCACCCCGCCCCCACCTCAAGATTCCATGACTAATTTACAACAGGGGCAACTTACACTGAGTGGCCACTTTATTAGGTACACCTGCACACCTGCTCGATAATGCAAGTATCTAAACAGTCAATCGTGTGGCAGCAACTCAATGCGTAAAAGCATGCAGACGTGGACAAGAAGTTGAGTTGTTGTTCAGATAAAACATCAGAACGCAGAAGAAATGTGATCTAAATGACTCAGACCATGGAATGTTTGTTGGTGCCAGATGGGGTGGTTTGAATACCTCGGAAACTGCTGATCTCCTAGAATTTTCACACACAATAAAAGAAAAATCCAGTGAGCAGCAGTTCTGTGGGTGAAATTGGCTTGTTACTAAGAGAGGTCAGAGGAGAATAGCCGGGCTGGATCACACTGAAAGGAAGGCAACAGTAGCTCACATAACCACGTGTTACAACAGTGGTGTGCAGAAGAACATTTCTAAATGCACAACATGTCAAATCTCAGCGTGCATGGGCTACAGCAGCAGATTATCACAAAAGTACACTCAGTGTCCACTTTATTAGGTACCGGAGTACTGATAAGGTTTTGCTCAACTATTACAAATGTCGCTGTAAAATGATCTTTATAAATTATATGTACATTAACTATCACGATTGCTGAAGGTTTCTCCCACAGACAAATCATGATCCAACTTGATTGTTCAGCATGAATCTTAATAAAGGACACTAATTTGGAACGCAAACAACAGGAATTCTGCAGATGCTGGAAATTCAAGCAACACACATCAAAGTTGCTGGTGAACGCAGCAGGCCAGGCAGTATCTCTAGGAAGAGGTACAGTCGACGTTTCAGGCCGAGACCCTTCGTGCACTAATTTGGATCATTTGCTTAATTTACTGTTTATCATCATTTTAAAACTATTTCCTTTGTATCAGTCAGCAGCTTATTATTCTAAACATGAGGAATTCTGCAGATGCTGGAAATCCAAAGAAACATACAGAAAATGCAGGAGAAACTCAGCAGGTGAGGTAGCGTCCATGTTTCATGCCAAGACCCTTCTTCTCCCACCCAAACGGAATGTAGGAAATATTCTCTGTGATCTTTGGTCATGCTACACAGTGCTCCAACACTAACATACACAGAGCGGTGATCTGACCCTTTAATTTTTCCTCTCAGACACTGGATTGACAATTTGTGTCCTTACAAGCTCATCCAAATGAGATTGAATCCTCACTGCATATATGGACAAGCCTAGCCCGCTGTGGTGGACAGTACTAAAGAAAACTGTTGATATTCAGTTGCATCTTGGTAAGTCCCAGACTTGCCCGTCTCACTATAAGACTGAGATAACACTGATGGTGGATGCCATATCTTGTGAGCTTAGACCATGGCTGGAATCCACATAAAGTGCAATAGTTCTGCTGGGATTCCTCCATTATTATACTGGGTATTTGCTGTACCATTTTCATCCCAGTGAAAAACAAATATTGGCTCAATATCAGCCAAGATTGAATGGCGAAGCAGACTCAATGGGCCAAGTGGCCTAATTCTGCTCCTATGTCTTATGGTCTCATATACTCATTCATTTTAATGGATCTCCTGGTCTGGAGATTAGCAAGAAAGAGGCAAGTTATTTCTTTGAACCTATTTTATTCTCATTAGCCATGGATTTGTGTTTTAATAGTCTGTTATTTCTTTTAAATGTAACAAATTATCTTTTTAAATAACTTTAATAGTTTGAAATTTCTCGAAATTCAGGTGGGAGGAGACAGAAGCAGCGCGCCGCACGTGCGCAGCCCTCCGATGAAAAATGATATTGTATCTGTTAAATAGGGGCCGTGAACAATTCTGATTAGATGGAGACGGACGTGAAAGCACAAAGGAACATCTGGAAAAATTTCTGAAACGCTCGTTCGCTGCTGTCGTTACTGCGCGGTCGGGAATCTTTCGGAGGGAAGGATTCAAAATCCCTGGCCTTGCCTGCTGTTGGTGACCGAGAAGGAGGTCGAATCACTTGGATAGAGATGGCGCTCAGTACTCGGTGTCGGACAGCTGATTGGAGCTCGAAGTTTTCGGATGACTCAGAGTCGGACCGTGGTCGGGTACGGCAGGGAGAGTTTTTCTTCCTTCCTTCCGTCTGCGTGAGATGTGGGACATTTGAGAGACTTTGAACTTTTACTGTGCTCATGGACTTCTTCATCAAGTTATGGTATTGTTGCACTATTGTAACTATATGTTATAATTATGTGGTTTTGTTAGTTTTTTTCAGTCTTGGTCTGTCCTGTGTTTTGTGATATCACACCGGAGGAAATATTGTATCATTTATTAATGCATGTATTACTAAATGACAGTAAAAGAGGACTGCGTGTCTTCATAATATAAATGAGAGTGACATTTTAGAAATTTTACTTCCCTTCACAGTTTTTATAGAAGGCACGATCATTTTTTGCCTTGCCTCTCATCAAAGGCTTTCAGCACCTACCAGGGACATAGCTTAAAAACTGATGCACTTCTGGATGTCTCCTGGAAGTAGCAGGTTACCTTGATGAGTGCTCTGGATGTGGCCCAGGTAAGTGTGGGTGGGTGGGAGAGGCCAGAAGGCAATTAGCCAATCAGAATGATATAGAAGGAGCAGCTGTCACAGAGGCATAACATGTGATATTTATATACATATTCTACTAAACCTAAGAAATATTTCCAAGAACTTGACATATTCATAGAATATTTGGAGGCATTCAACAAGTCACACAATGACACCTGAATTATGCCTTCTAACCCAGAATAACTGAAACAACTTGAATTGTAAGCCATTTTCAGTAGGAGAGTGTGTGAAGTTAATCACTTTATAATGTACGTACTAATTCACTCTGCAAGACAGTATTGAAAACAAACATGACTCTCTTTATCTTTGTGCTGATGCACTATTCCAAGAAGACAAGAGAACAAAGATCTTAGACACATTTTCATAAAATCGAAAATTTTCTCTAGTGGAAAGAATTACAAACTCTGGTTGTTCCGAGCGGTTGTTTATCTTCATCGAGTTCACAGTCTTGCTAAAAAGAGCTTTCCATTTAGAGAAAAAGATGGATAAATTAGAGCAGGAGAAAAAGAGTAACATTATCAGCCACTGGACGAGGGAAAGTCGATAAAGGAATTTGCACAAAAGAATAAGATTTGAAAAAGATTCTGAAGTCAATATCACTAAACTAATTTTCAAGGCAACTGTAATCTAATCTCACAGAAGTGTTGAAAATATTAATGTACCAAAGACAGCGAAATGAAAATTTATCTGTACATAGCTTTTTCTACCCTCCAGTTCCTCAGGGCAAAAGATAATAATTGCATTAAATACAATATTCCTCTATTTTGCATCACTATGAAAGATAGCTATGACAAATTTAATAGTTTGACTTTCACCACATGGAGGAAGGGGAAGTTGCTTTCTGAGGAGAGATGAAGTATATTGGAGCTATCTTCTGCAATGAGAGGTTCTCTTATTAAACACACCAAGTTCTTATATAACTTGACAAGAATGTTTTCCCCAGACAAGGGTGAATCTCAGAACTAAGGACTCAACCTGTCAGGAATGGAAAAGCATCCAGACGGGAGTAAATCTCCGTAATTCTGTATCCAAAGTGACAGCAGTGGCTTCGTTACTGACTATAGTCAAAGCAGAGATTGACAGATTGATATTTACTAATTCAAAGGATCAAGGAATATCTAGTTAGTGTAAGAAAGTGGTAACAAAGTAAAACAAAAACATGATCTTATATGAAACATGGAAACTGGAAAATAGGGTTAGGGAATTCATCCATACAAGCTTGCTTCCCCAGTTCTGTGCTTTCTCATTCAATTTGGTTGATTGTCATTCCTGATTTACCATGGCTAACTCATATCTTCAAGGTGTGCTCCCTGGCTTTAGTCTTCATTACGATAGGGAACATGAATCCTTTATTTCGTCTGTCTGGACTGCTATTCTCCCTCACATTTTTCTAAAATCTAGCAACTAACAGCACAATTGATTCACTCTCGCTTCATGCATCAAATTTGACATCACAGGAACCTGTCTGGTGAACCTTTACTTCCCTCCTCTATGGCAAGAACACCTCTCCTGCGGTAATGATCTGAGGGTCATATGATCCTACCTAAGGGGGATGTTCATGCTACACAGGAGGGAAGTAATGGCCTCAACTTGCTTCTATTTAGTCTGTTTTGATTTTTTTGTTCGCAACCCCATCCCCTTAAATCTAGTTGTCAGCTCCCAAATTAGGTTAAACCTGTTGAAATTTGGAGCAATTTTCATTTGATGCATATTAACCCTTTTCCTCTCAGATGAGCCAATGTATAATGGCCAAACGTCATCAGTCTCTTTTGAGAGATAGCTGAATAAAGTTGCTCATCAGAGTACGAATAATGACCTGGCATAGTATTTTGTAATGGCAGTTGTGGTTATACAGTTGAAGTCAGAAGTTTACATACACCTTAGCCAAATACATTTAAACTCAGTTTTTCACAATTCCTGACATTTAGTCCGAGAAAATATTCCCTGTTTTAGGTCAGTTAGGATCACTATTTTCAGAATGTGAAATGTCAGAATAATAGTAGAGAGAATGATTTATTTCAGCTTTTATTTCTTTCATCACTTTCCCAGTGGGTCAGAAGCTTACATACACGTTGTTAGTATTTGGTAGCATTGCCGTTAAATTGTTTAACTTGGGTCAAACGTTTTGGATAGCCTTCCGCAAGCTTCTCACAGTAAGTTGCTGGAATTTTGTTCCATTCCTCCAGACAGAACTGGTTTAACTGAGTCAGGTTTGTAGGCCTCCTTGTTCGCACACGCTTTTTCAGTTCTGCCCACAAATCTTCTATCGGATTGAGGTCAGAAAATGATGTCGTCTGGTTCATCCTTGGGAGTAATTCCAAACGCCTGAAGGTACCACATTCATCTGTACAAACAATAGTGTGCAAGTATAAACACCATGGGACCATGTAGCGGTCATACCGCTCAGGAAGGAGACGCATTCTGTCCCCTAGAGATGAACATACTTTGGTGCGAAAAATGCAAATCAATCTCAGAACAACAGCAAAGGACCTTTGCGAAGATGCTGGAGGAGACAGGTAGACAAGTATCTATATCCACAGTAAAACGAGTCCCATATCAACATAACCTGAAAAGCTGCTCAGCAAGGAAGAAGCCACCGCTTCAAAACCGCCATAAAAAAGCCAGACTACAGTGTGCAAGTGCACATGGGGACAAAGATCTTACTTTTTTGAGAAATGTCCTCTGGTCTGATGAACCAAAAATTGAACTGTTTGGCCACAATGACCATCGTTATGTTTAGAGGAGAAAGGGTGAGGCGTGCAAGCCGATGAACACCATTCCAACCGTGAAGCATGGGGATGGCAGCATTATGTTGTGGGGGTGCTTTGCTGCAGGAAGGACTGGTGCACTTCACAAAATAGATGGCATCATGAGGAAGGAAAGTTATGTAGATATATTGAAGCAACATCTCAAGACATCAGCCAGGAAGTTAAAGCTCGGTCGCAAATGGGTCTTCCAAATGGACAATGACCCCAAGCATACCTCCAAAGTTGTGGCAAAATTGCTTAAAGTCAACAAAGTCAAGGTATTGGAGTGGTCATCACAAAGCCCTGACCTCAATCCGATAGAAAATTTGTGGGCAGAACTGAAAAAGCGTGTGCGAGCAAGGAGGCCTACAAACCTGACTCAGTTACACCAGTTCTGTCTGGAGGAATGGAACAAAATTCCAGCAACTTACTGTGAGAAGCCCGTGGAAGGCAACCCAAAATGTTTGACCCAAGTTAAACCATTTAAAGGCTATGCTACCAGATACTAACAAAGTGTATGTAAGCTTCTGACCCACTGGGAAAGTGATGAAAGAAATAAAAGCTGAAATAAGTCATTCTCTCTACCATTATTCTGACATTTCACATTCTTAAAATAAAGTAGTGATCCTAACTGACCTAAGACAGGGAATGTTTCTAGTATTAAATGTCAGGAATTGTGAAAAACTGAGTTTAAATGTAGTTGGCCAAGGTGTATGTAAACTTCTGACTTCAACTGTATATGAGTTAAATTACTGTAAACATTTTGCTAATTACACCTTGTTCCTTTATTATAACGAGTAGAGCTTGTTTTGACCCCAGCAGTCAAATCATTTGTCTTGCAGCTAATTTCATCCAAAATTATGAACGAGTTATGTGCAAATAAAATTAAAAAATCATCTGTTGATCAACACAAATCAAGTGGAAATTTATTGTAATATAGAAATCCATGACTTTTACAACACTAATTTACTAAACATGAAATCGGGTACAATGTCTTTATTAATGATACGCTGTGGCCTCACTGTCAGTGTTCATTTCTTAAGCCTAGTAATCCTATCAACACTGTATCTTTTAATCAACACGGAAAATCATCCAGCAAAATAAAGCCTGACAGATTCACGTTACATTAGTCTAATTAAACCTGAACTATATAATATATGTATGAATATTCATTTGTGTATTACAATAAATCAGTGTGATGTTAATGGTCTTAATTTTGCATAACAACTCAAATTAGTTTAATAAAAAAAACACAATGATAATGAAAGAAACCAGTTTCAACATATGTGGAAAGACCACCTACTCTACTGCCTCATCAATATGTAATACCACATTGCAATAAGTGACTGAATTCTACTGAGACGAGGGAAGAAAATGAAATCTGCCCAAACTGGAGTTCAGTTCTAATATAGTGAATAGAGTGGAACTTGGCAGGGGAAAAGGAATTAATTAAATTGAAAGAAGCGTAGAAGTTGATAGCTTTGCGTATATACCAACTACTAGTGCCTTTAGGACACAATTAGGATGCCAGGCTTTGCTTATTCACATGATTTTCCCTTCTTTTATGTTGTAGGCCCTCCTATTCCCATTTCTCACATTTCTACCAAGTCCTCCTGTGTAATGTAAGCATGAAATTCTTTTGTTCGCAAAGTTACAGGCTCCATTATGTTCTGTGGCATGGAAGAGAGATGCCTCTGAGGACCAAGTTCTGAAGAGCAGAGATGGGAGAAAGAGAATGGAGAAGCTGGGAGTCTGCAAAGGTAATAGCGTCCATTGTCAAAAGAAGGTCATTTCCAGCTCAGGTAAGTATGGAAGGGCAGGGATTGTGAGCACAAAAACCCTGAGAGTGGGTCAAATCGACCTGGATGTGAAAATAATTAACAAACCAGAAGTTTCCTTACACTTTGAGAGTTATGTCATCACCACTGCTGGCATTAACATTTTATTCCAGGTCTATTTGATTATTCACTTTAAATTACCCAGCTACCATTGTGGGATTTGAATAATACCCCAAATTATCAGGTTTACTTATCTATTAACATAGCTACAGCATTCCTCTAGTTGGAGCAAAAAAAGGGCAGATGCTGAAAATCTGATACAAAAACAGAAAGTCCAAAACAGCATCTATAAAAGGAGAAACCAAATCACTATTTCAATCCAATGGCCTAACACCAGATCTACTGACACTTGCTCTCTGACCTGCAGTGCCTCTGGCATTTCCTGCATTTGTTAGAATACTATTGAACTTGACTCGGTAAGCAGACTGAACACTCAAAAAATGGTGACACCAAATGGTATAGAATTTTTCCTCCTTATTTCTGTACTTATTTTTTAGACAGACTGCATACAATCCTTTTGATTTGTGCTTTATATTGATTAGATAAGTCAAAGGAGCTCAGACGGAGAGGATTTTCGTCTTCTAATCTATGAAGATTTAATTCTCCTAAACTGTTACTGATTACACAGATCTCAGCTTAATTTAGGTTCCTAATAATCAATTATGGCACCTTATGCTTAATAAAACTAAAGGGCTGAAAGTTAACCATGTTTATCAACCTTCTGAATATGGAGATCACGTTGGCATTCTTCCAGTCTATTGATAGGTTCCAGTGCTGCATGGCATCTCATTAAGATCTACATCACTTTACAAATTTCTTTGGAATCATCTCTGCATACTTTGGGATACACTTGGCTTATGCTGGTTGAATAATTTGGTCAGAACTAAGTCAGCTTGTCTAGTTTTCCATCTTATTAAAAGCAAATGAGTGGCATTATAGAGCAAATTCAACAAGTGTGTGAAGTGCTGGAGAGTGTGACAATCGACAATGGAACCTATAAGAAGCACAAAGTATAATTTACATACATTATTCATAACTCTTGATTTTACTGGGGTGGATTCTACTCCAGCACAATAAATATGACAGGTGGCATATTTCAAATCAATGCTGTGTGTCACACTGAAAACTTAGTTAGCTAGCTTGCACAGTTCAATTTTTGGAGCCAAGTATATTTATATGCCCAGTTTTATATTCATAGCAAACATAATGATTGGGTACATCAACTTAATGCATAATATAATAATATGGCTATTGTGTCCCATGCCAGATAGTCAGTTCTTCTTAACTTCATGTAATTGTTCCTAAAAAAGATACAATGCAGGTGCATAGTTACATTACGGTATTGCACACTGTGTGGAGAACGGCTCAAGAGAAACTACAACCCCGGACATGTTGTCTCACCTGCAACTTACAAAACGGACTGCTTAGATTGCCATAACATTAGGTCTGACTTCACAGGCTTGGATAGGTTGAATCCTCAGTAACTAGTGCCCGATAAAGGGAAAAAGACTCTTAACTACTCCAGATTTGAATCTTTGTGAGGTTCACATTGGTTACTGCACTGACAGAAAGTTAACAGCTTACTTGCTAATTTCTGTACTGTTACTGCTCAAACTCACTTTCATGACTTTGCTTGAATCAGTTACTGAAACTTTCCCTCCTACTATTTTCAGGAAATCCTACAGACTCAATAGTTGCATTTCTGCCTATTGATTAATTAAAATTGGATGAATTCAATTGTAGTTAAAGATGCCATCCTGAGAAACTCATACAGTATAAAATGATGGAGGAACTCAGCAGGTCAGGCAGCATCTATGGAGAGGAATAAGAAGTTGACGTTTTGGGGCAAGACTCCACACCAATGGTAAATGAACACTGAAAATGAAAGGTGATTTTAATATTTCTGAGCTCCTTGTATACTTATGGTTTGGATATGGCACTTACTTGGTGGCATGAAAGCATCTCTTCAGAGGATAATAGTCTCCTTGGGGATATATGGTGGTTACATGCTTCATCTTTTTCAAGCATCTGCATGGATACCAATACACCATATGAGCCAGGTATGGAATCCAAAGGGTGTGCAAATGGTGAAACATGAAGCACATATATGTCACACATGGGAAAAGCTGCCAAGAAAGTTCAGATCTATGGCTGAAAGATGAAGGAGTCTGCCTTTAGCCTGTATGATACTCTGTCAGCTGACTTGGAGATGTAGGTTCCTGTGAAGGTGATTGAGGCAGCTCCTCAGAATAGAAGTCAACATCATCAACATTTGCAGCTTTGGTAAAGTGGTATAAAGTATTTTTAATACCACCTTAGGCCTTGGATAACAATGAACTTACTTCCTAAATATTTTTAGTGGCACCATACCACATCAATTCCACAGAAAATATTTGATATCAAAAGATCTAAAAGTCATCTTGCACCTCTTGTTTCCTGCTGGATCTAATTTTCCTAATAGGATGGCATGAACTCAGTGAGTTTTATGGTCTCCTGCTGTGGTTTAATAACTCGATATTGATGATGAGAGGAGGTCAGAATTAATGAAGAAGTCTGAGCTTATGTCATGGATGTGTTCCTTAATGTACATGATGCAGGTTCTCAGGTACCCATGCATATCCCATCAAAAGTGAGATACAGCCCAGCACACAAGATATATTTCCCCTATTAGATTCAGAAGTGACAACTTACTTGCTAAATACAGATTTGGGTTGCTATTCTGATGTTCAATAATCCATAGACTAAGGTCTTTCTCCTCAAGAAGCTGCATTGATCCAAATCCGTCCAGTGCCCTTCCAGTCATATACAGTTCATTAGTCTTATAGTTCATTATGATCCCTGATATTCGACTGCAAGTTGTTTATTCAAAAAGGAAGTACGTTAGGTAAACTATTGGTGCTAATGTAGCTAGTTCCAAGCAATGCAAAATACAAACATTGAGAAGGCTTGCATTTAACAAGCTAACATATTTTAAAAGACTACTAATCTACGCTTTCCATGGAACTAAATTATAGAATATAGAATATTTCTACACAGTACAAGTCCTTTGGCCCACAATGCTGTGCTGAACTTTTAACCTACTCTAAGGTCAATCTAAACCTTCTCTCCGACACAGCCTTCCATTTTCATTTCATCCATATGCCTATCTAAGAGTTTCTTTGATGCCTCTAATATATCTGCCTCTACCACCACCCCTGGCAGGATGTTCCCCACATCCATCACTCTCTTTGTACAAAACTTACCTCCCACCTCCCCCCCCCATACTGTTCTCTAATCACCTTCAAAATTATAAAATCACAAGACCAAAAGACAAACCACAATTAGGCCACTCAGTCCATTAAGTCTGCTCCGCCATCCCATCGTAGCTGATTTACTATTCCCTATTCCTCGCAACCCCATTCTCCTTCCTTCTCCCCATAACCTTTGTCATTCTGACTAATCAAGGACCTATCAACCTCTGCTTTAAATATGCCCAATGACTTGGCCTCCACCAGTGCTCTCTGGCAATGAATTCCACAGATTCAGCACACTCTGACAAGATAAATTCCTCCTCATCACTATTCTATTAGGATGCCTCTGTATTCTGAGGCTGTGCTCCCTTGTTCTAGACTCACCCACTGTAGCAAAACATCCTCTACACATCTACTCTATCTAGGCCTTTCAATATTCAATAGGTTTCAATGGGATCCCCTTCATTTTTCTAAACTCCAGCGAGCACAGGCCCAGAAGCATCAAATGCTCATCATGTGTTCGCCCTTTCATTCTCAGGATCACGCTCATGAGCCTCCTTTGGATTCTCTCCAACGCTAGAAGATCCTTTCATAGATAAGGGGCTCAAAACCTGCTCACAATATCCCAAGTGTGGCCTGAACAATGTCTTATAAACCCTTGGCATTACATCCTTGCTGTTATATTCTGGTCCTCTTCAAATGAATTATAACATAGCATTTGCCTTCCTTACTGCCAACCCAGCCTGCAAGTTAACCTTTATGTCCCTTCATATTAGCCATTTCTATCTGGGAAAATGTCTCTGGCTATCCACTCAATCTGTGCCTCTTATCATCTTGTATACCTCTATTAAGTTACCTCTCATTCTCCTTCGCTGCAAAGAGAAAAGACCCAGCTCACTCAACCTATCTTCATAAGTGATACCGTCTAGTACCGGCAGAATTCTGCTAAATCTCCTCTGCACCCTCTCTAAAGCTTCCACATGATGCAACAAGCCTAAAGAACAGAACAGGAATCTGTTGTTTTTTTCAGTGTCTCACATACCAGAGAAAAATTATATATGGATGATCTGCAGAAAAGGATCTCCAAAACCCTAGTCAATAAAAGCTGCAAATAGAAATTTATTTTCGAAAAAATTAGAAGTTGAACTTTTGATCCTAGATTTGACTTCGAGAAAAGGTGGAGTTCTTTTCCCCGTTAAAGCTGCAAATAGAAATTTACTTTGGAAAAAATTAGGAGTTGAACTTTTGATCCTAGATTTGACTTCGAGAAAAGGTGGGGTTCTTTTCCCCATTATTAACATTTGATTTGAGTTAATAAAGATGGTCCTTTTCTGATGCTTGGGTATATGGATTTGGTTGGTGGATTGATGTCTTTTTTTATGGAAGCTTGTATGGCGTATAGCTCCGGGTTTGTGCTCCAAATGGGTTTTCCCCCCGACTTTTTTTTGTTATTGGGGTTTTTTTTGTTTTAGTTAGTAGGGGTTCTTTTTTCTTTCTTACCTTTTTCCAAAAAAAAGCTTAAACATTTTGTTTTTTTTATTATTAGTGATATACTGTTCAGTTTGGTTGATAGTTTAACTCTTATTCTACATATGGATTTGTTGTCTTTATTATTTGGATGTATCTTTCTCTGTTGTTGATTTTCAATAATAATTAACAAAAAAGATTTTAAAATGAAAATGAAATTTACTTAAAATTTAATTGACTCACTAAAGAACAGCTTATATATTTTCTTTTGCTCTGCATCTCTAAAATGAAACCTCTTGTTTATTTGTCAGGACTATTCATCAGTTATGATTTTAGAGTATGTCAATCCTTTCAAAGTCATCCATTCTCCATTAGGTTGCATAAGCCAATGGCAAATCTACGGAAGCATTAAAATGCGATTAGTCCCCTATTGATTTGAGATAGGCACAAGATTCATGAGAGGATGCAGAGTAGAGCTTGCAAAGAAGATTGGTAAGAATAAGAGAAGCTACATTTCTTTTTAACTGATGATTTTTGTTGAAAGTTTTAATAATTTAAATGTCAAGATTGGGAGGCTTTTCAGTTACTTGATTTTTTTTCATTGTTTAATTGCTTTTTAGTGACTCGGGGATTTCAAGGGCATTCGAAGATGTCAAATGACAAAACGGTTTTACTGGTCATCAACTTTCTACAGCTGTTTGTGGCTGAGACGTGCTCTGGCCCACCAGAGACCCGCCATTTTGCTCATAAGATATACTATTTAAACTTTCACATGGCTGCTTTCACAGTCATGTTTTTATTGTGTATCACACTAGTGAGAGAGGGCAGTGTGGAATTCTCAGCAAGTTCCAGGCCAATATCTGGGATAATTTGTAAACATATCTCAAGGACACAAACTTTTGAAGGAGACATAGAACTCCAGTCTGTGTGCATTCCTCTGTGGCTGTTTTCCATCATGGCCATATTGGTCTTCCCTTCATTTTGGGACCTCCTGGCCTGAAGATTTTCTGTTGGTATCAATGATGATATGTTTATTATTCTGTGAATAATGATGGGAAGCTGTCAATACTATCTCCTTTGGCCTACCCTAATGCTTGTACTCCAGTCTCACATTCCGAATTACCCTACGTTCATAAATGTCTTTTACATATTACTGACCATTCTACATGCTCCCTGATATATTAAGTCTTTTAATTAAAAATATATTTGCCTGTATTTGCTTATTAGCCTTCCCACAAGGTAAATTATCCATTAACAATTAAACCAAGCAAAATCTTCTGGAAATTCCTCCTCTTTTCCACTGCCTTTAACCTAACCACATACTGTAAGTATAAATTATTTCAACTGGGCTTTGGTTGCATTTCCCAGACCTGCAATGCTCAAACTTCTGAAGACACTGGATTAAACTATTAGTTCATGGGTTTTATTATCCCCTTACATGAGACCTTAACTGTGTTCATGGTGGTAGATTACTTAGCAACACTTCCCATGCTTCCAGATCAACCTCCAGCAAAAGCTATTGTACTCTTCTCGAATATCACCATTCTTCTCAGATCTGTGTCCTCACCTGGTACCTTGGCCATCTTGTTCGCCCCTGGGGACTTTCACACTCATTTGACAAGCAGGATAAAATCTTGAGCTTGTTCATATCTCTCAAGTTCACCAACATATTTGCCACATCGACTGCCTACTATCATCAATGTTTAACTTAAACAAAGCCGTTCACTGTTTTATGTCTGGAACTACCATTCCGTTTCTTGCTCAAGCAGAGCAGCTCAAATTTGACATCAATTTAAAGTCTGCAACTGCCTCAGTATCACTGCTTGCAAAGCCAAACAGCAGAATATCTTTTAAAGAAAGATCTATCCTTAATAAACAAGTACAATATTGCACCAACATTAAGAGGTGGAGCACAGAGTTCTTAAAGGCGCTTTTACTTTATTTTTACTACAAGTATATTGTATCGTTTCTTAATGCATGTATGCATTTCTAAATGACAATAAAAGAGGACTGAGTGTTCTCATAATCTAAAAGCTTCAAAGCCCACTTGCAATAAAGTATCTGAAAATATGTGTAAATATGATTTAACATTATTACAGCAGGTTACACTTAATAACTTTAGCCTTTATAATACTTGATTTTAGAGTTTAATTTCTCTTACACTATGGGTTCCATTTCCTTTCTCTCCTTTCTCTCTCTCTGTTTACACATATTCAAAACTTTTTCTTCTTTTTTGATATTAATCAGCTTGACAAGTGTAAGAAGTACTTCATTTGGTGCTAGTTAGTACTTGCACCTTCACTGGATTCACAGTCAATTTAATTAAAAATGTAACAGATTACAAAACTGCTAAAAAGGTTGCTGAAAAAAATCAATCAGACTTTGATAGTGTTTGCAATGTGTTACAATTCAATCTGCAAGCTGCTTCCACACATCAGCTTGGGAGCTAAAACTGCACAGTGATGAAAATGTGAATATTGCGTGATTGTGTTAATTCAGACTATGAACCACGCAGTATCACCAATAATAAATCAGAAAATCCACAGTCAAAGCCATTAACCACCAGGTGCAAGTTCAACAACTCTATGAAATATTGTATATATATTTTTAAAGTAGTTTATTGCAAGTAGGCATTGTCAGTTGTAACTTTTCTCCAACTATCTTTGTTGCTTAATGCCAATGGACAATCTCTGTTTATATTTTGTATCTGTTGGTGCTTGAATCTATTGATCAATCTGCACCTGTGTTGATTCAGTCTCAGATTAAGAGAAAGAAATGTAAGGAGTATCTGACTTAGAGCAAATGCTAAAGCTGGAACAGAAGCTGCAGGAATTCACAGGTCAAGCAGCATCTGCGGAGGCAAAAGAAATGAATTGACATTTTGGGTCAAGATCCTGCATCAGGATCCTGATGGTGGGTTGTGACCCGAAACACCAAATTATTATTCGAGATTCCGCTATCTGCAACCTCTTTGATTCACTGTTAAAGCTAGGAGCTGACTGTTTAGTATAGAACAAAAAATACTCCACTTATGGACCACAGATGGTGATTCTATCATGCACTAATAGTCTACTGAAAATTTGCAAAAAAATCTTTCACCACCCACCAGTCACAATCCTGCAACCATCCAACCTATCAACCTAGGTCAGCTTATACAGTTACAATTATAGTCTTGGAAAGCTAAAGCTGAACTCAATGACCACTATTGCTGTCAAACAGCAGTCATATTTATTCAGCTTCATGAGACAGACTGCACTTTGAATAACATATTTTGCATCTTTTAAATTCAATTAGGATCCTTTTCAAAATTATGCTACATTATATTAAAAATTCAAAATGGCATTAATCAAAACTACCATATATTTCATAGAATGTAAATATCCTTCGTGCTAGAAATGAAGAGAGCTGCTTATGAATGAAAGGGTTAAAAGAAGATTACACCTAACAGAGCCTAAAGAAAGAAGTGAATTTTGCATCTCTGCTAAATATGAACACTTCCAACCTATTAAGCAGTTAGTGTCAAAAGAAATTCTGTAGTTTTGCCAACATATCAATAACTGTAGCCCTTACTAATCACCTTCACCAAACAGGATATTCTCTATTGACTGATCGAGGCTACATGAAAACAGTCAAAAGCTGAATGATTTATTGTCACCTGAATTTCATTTAATCCAATTATTATATGAAACTATTTCAAAATGTGATTAAAGTTATATATTTAACTAACTGCTTACTTAATAAGAGCACTGGCCTTTTTTGTCAGTCTGTTCAGGACCTAGTATACACCACAGTGGCTATTCCAGTTTGTGGCAAAGCCTAACAACTGTATTCAAGTCTTGAACATTTTGCCGGGGATTACACTTCAACACTGAAGAATTCAAACTGTTTTTTACCCCCTAAAAACAGCTTTACATTACCAAAAACAACTGACCATAAGATATAGGAGCAGAAGTAGGCCATTTGACCCACTGAATCTGTTCTGCCATTCAATCATGGGCTGATCCAATTCTTCCAGTCATCCCCAATCGCCTGCCTTCTCCCCATACCCTTTGATGCCTTGGCTAATCAAGAACTTATGTATCTCTGCCCTACATGCACCTGATGACCTGGCTTCCAGAGCTGCTTGTGGCAACAAATTCCACAGATTTACCACCCTCTGACTGAAGTAATTTCTCTGCATCTCAGTTCTAAAAGGACGTTCTTCAATCCTGAAGTCGTGCCCTCTTGTCTTAGACTCCCCTACCATGGGAAAAAACTTTGCCATTCCTAATCTATTCAGGCCTTTTAACATTCGGAATATTCCTATGATATCCCCACCTCATTCTCCTGAACTCCAGGGAATACAGCCCAAGAGTTGCCAGCTGTTCCTCATACAGTAACCCTTTCATTTCTGGAATCATTCTCGTGAATCTTCTCTGAACCCTCTCCAATGTCAGTATATCCTTTCTAAAATAAGAAGCCCAAACTGCACACAATACTCCGAGTGTGGTCTCACTAGTGCCTTATAGAGCCTCAACGTTTTAATCTTCACCATATAATCGTCTCAAAAGATATTTTTAAAAAACCTCTGTCCCGTACTAGATGACAAAACATTCTAGAGCCTTGTTGTTCTCACTGTGTGATTGACCTTTACCCAATCCGTGCAATACCACTCCTGTGTTATCTGTTTATGGATATGACTGCAGTTTCCGGTCACTGTCTTCACACTGTTCATGCATCACTTGATGATGTCCAGGTCTGTCCAGGTAATACTATGAGTATTATCAATTAAAGCACTACTTAAAGCCAGTATCCATCTCGCATGGGGGAAACGTCATTTCATTGCAGCACGTACTGGCAGGCATTATTCAAGAGAGGCCGACCTGGGAAACAGTGAGGAATTGCACAGCATCTCAGGAGCAGTTTCTATATTTTTCTGCAAAGTTTGGTAGAATAAACATGGGATATCCACTGGTCAGCCAATGGGAACAGATGGTTCTGAGGTACTGGGAGCATTGCTGCAACAAGGTGTTCAATGAATTCACACTTCTGAATGATTTTTTAAATGCCACGTCCTACCAGGTACAGCACAAGACTCAGACTCTGCTCTATCTGCTGTACCCTTGGTGGTTAGCAACAAATCAATAGGATCCATTAATACCTTGCAAGAAGGTGAGACAGTGGCTATATTTCATTAGATTTCATTAGGATTTGGTTTGACACCTAAAACCCTCAAAAACTTCTACAGGTGTACTGTGGAGAGCATTAGTCAGCTCCATCATGGGCACTATCCTCCACAGTATCCAAGAAATCTTCAAGGAACAGTGCATCAGAAAGGCGGTGTCCATCATTAAGGACCCCCACCACCCAGGACATGCCCTGTTCTCATTGTTACCATCAGGAAGGAGGTTCAGAAGCCTGACGGCACATACTCAGCAATTAGCGAGCAGCTTTTTCCCCTCTCCCACCCGATTTTTAAATGGACATTGAACCCATGAACACTACCTCACTACTTCTTTAATCTCTGTTTTTGCACTACTTATTTTAACTTAACTATTTTATATATACACACTCACACACACACTCACACTCGAACACACTCACACACACTTGAACACACACACTCACACTCATATATACATATATATACACACACTCACACACACACACTCACACTCTCACACATTCACAAACACACACACATATATATACATATATATATATATACACACACACACACTCATACACACACACACACAAACGCACATACACACATACACACACTCACACACACAAACACACTCACACACACATACTGTAATTCAGTGTCTTTTCTATATTTATCAGGTATTGCATTGTACTACTGCCACAAAGTTACAAATTTCACAACATATGCCAGTGATATTAAACCTGATTCTGATTCTGCCAAATACTCTTTTCCCCACTGGATCCCAGCACCCTCTCACTCAGTCTCCTCACCTTGCTAATTATTCAATTATACAAGCCATATTACCCAATTTTCAATGTTCTTGAAATCCACAGATCACTCTTTCTTCCAGAAGAAGGAGGTCCAAGGGAGCAGGAAATAACAGAAGGGGAAAGGACAGACATACATACATATCTAACCCTTAAAATAGAACATACAACAGTATAGCACAATACAGATCTGTTGGATTATGATCTTATGCTATCCTATATAAACCTATTCCATGATCAGTCCATAAACCCTAGCCGTAAACAGCTGTAAACCCTCCAGTTTTTTTTTCATTCATGTGCTTATTTAAGAGTCTTTTAAATGCCCCTATGTCCCTTAAGGAGATGAATCTTGGATAACTGGGACAACTGTATCGGAAACTGCAACTGGTATTGAAGTGAAGCATAATTTCTTCTTTTCTCATCATTCCATCTATCACAAACTCTGCTCCTCACTACCTCCTTCCAGTCAACATACATCATTACCATGCTTACAAAATGAAAATGATAGGGGCAGTCTGAGGATTGCAACTTGTCCAAGCAGAGGAGAGGAAGAAGATAATGATGATAGAACATAGAACATAGAATAGTACAGCACAGTACAGGCACTTCGGCCCACAATGTTGTGCCGACCATCAAACCCTGCCTCCCATATAACCCCCCACCTTAAACTTCTCCATATACCTGTCTAGTAGTCTCTTAAACTTCACTAGTGTATCTGCCTCCACCACTGACTCAGGCAGTGCATTCCACGCATCAACCACTCTCAGAGTAAAAAACCTTCCTCTAGTATCCCCCTTGAACTTCCCACCCCTTACCTTAAAGCCATGTCCTCTTGTATTGAGCAGTGGTGCCCTGGGGAAGAGGCTCTGGCTATCCACTCTATCTATTCCTGTTATTATCTTGTATACCTCTATCATGTCTCCTCTCATCCTCCTCCTCTCCAAAGAGTAAAGCCCTAGCTCCCTTAATCTCTGATCATAATCCATACTCTCTAAACTAGGCAGCATCCTGGTAAATCTCCTCTGTACCCTTTCCAATGCTTCCACATCCTTCCTATAGTGAGGCGACCAGAACTGGACACAGTACTCCAAGTGTGGCCTAACCAGAGTTTTATAGCGCTGCATCATTACATCGCGACTCTTAAACTCTATCCCTCGACTTCTGAAAGCTTACACCCCATAAGCTTCCTTAACTACCCTATCTACCTGTGAGGCAACTTTCAGGGATCTGTGGACATGTACCCCCAGATCCCTCTGCTCCTCCACACTACCAAGTATCCTGCCATTTACTTTGTACTCTGCCTTGGAGTTATTTTATTTGGGGGTCAAAAAGAAGTTATTTTAGGGTTCAGCAGGCCCTTTCTTCTCAAAAATCCCTTTAAGAATTCCATACATGTCAAAAAGCCCACTTAATGAGATGAACACCAGCTGAATTATAATTACCACTGAAATATTCTTGATTCAATAATCCAGAGAGAAAAAGATGAAAAAAAAGGCTTTTGTTTAAATGGTGCAAATCAAATTTGTGGTGTAACTAAAATCAAGAATAGAAAATGTGGTTGATCTGAGTAATCATACTTCAATGAATGGTATTAATTATGATCCAAGGTTTTTTTTATATCTTTTACTAAAGTTAGTGCATGCACAGCATCTAATGCTGCACTTGACAGCCGGGTACATAGATCGTATCCAGGTTAGATCATATTAACAATCATCTCTGTGTAACATGGTGCCCATTGCGAAATCAGCCAGCACTTCCACATGCATTTAGCCTGCATGTGCCAAATGTTTCTTTTTTAGCATCCACCACACACCCAATGATGTCACAAGTCAAACATTGCACATTTCCTCCACTGCCAGAGTAAATTGGAATTTTTGTGCTACAACCTTTGAAGAATACGCACAATGAAACTAGGCGACCGTTGCATCAAGAGCTCTCAATTAAAGTGTTGCTGGCCTCTTGCAGAGAGTACTTCTCACACTGTGTTTACAGTTGTCAAGATCCTGGTAACTCCCATTAGTTGCTGTCCCTTAACTGTCTGCAGTCTATTTTTAAATAAATCACTTCCATACTACTTACCCCCTTGATCATCTTGCACCTTGCATCTTGCTTTTGAATGGGGTCACTTGCGACATTGGACTTGATTAGGTCAAACTATTGAATGGACAGGGGATAGCCAGGCACACAAGAAATCACATCTACCATCCCCAGAGTTTTTCCTTCCCTCCATGCCAGCCTCGCATGCCGCTGCTCCATGACTGTCATGAAGCAACTACCTATTACATCTGATTCTCCTTCAAGTGAGCAAGGCTGCAATGATGCGGAAACTGCAGGCTTTTCAATCTTCCCTGATGGGGACTGCAGAAGTTTCATTTTCATGCATGATTCCTGTAAATCTCCTTAATGCTTTTCTACCATATATTTGCCCAGACTCAAGTTTTGTTTTGGGAGGGTGTGATCTAATTGTGAGCCACTGTTATAAGTAGTACACATTTACTGTATTAAAAAAGGATGAAATCCAATTTCTAAACATTTATTTCTTTTAATTTTCTTTAAATTCTAGGGATGTGAATATCACTCACCAGGTCTGCAGTTATTGATCTAGTTGCCCCTGGGAAAGTAATTCAATCAGATGTGAGACTGGAGTCACACATGAGTCAGACCAAGAAGTGAACTTTCATTGTCAATTTTAATGATGTCAAGAGTTTTAATCTCATACCTGTTTTAAACTGAATTCAAATTTTT
Organism: Mobula birostris; assembly: GCF_030028105.1. NCBI lineage: Eukaryota > Metazoa > Chordata > Chondrichthyes > Myliobatiformes > Myliobatidae > Mobula > Mobula birostris. The sequence goes on from NC_092385.1 coordinate 27,332,719, forward strand.
AGATTGCTGTAGTGGAGTTTGAACTGTTGATCTTTGGATTATTAATTTTGCCCTTGGATTTCCCGTCCAGTATTGTTATTACTTCATGACCATGACCTTTCCTTGAGTTTTATTGGAATAATTTCTTCATTAAAGTCACTCCTTCACACAGCAGCAAACAGAGAGAAAATAGCCAGAAGCAATATGCAAGAGTAGCTCAGCATTCAGGAGAAACCGTAGTGTGATTTTATTTAGTTAAAGATTCCCTTCCAAGTCTTTCTTTGTTAGAGAATCTCTGTCGGTGCATATTTTCAGCAATGCTAAATTCCTCACAGGAGCTTGTCTGCATGCTATTGTAATTGAGGCATCCATTAAAAGCAGCCAAAAGAAGACAGATCTTGCTCTGGGCTGAAATGAAATGCAGCTTAATGTAGTTGATGACCTGAAAAAAAATAAGCATCTGCTAAATTGTCGGATTTGACAAAGTACAAGTGGTTTAAATATGCCATCCTCCAGTCATTGCTCTCTGGAGAAGATGTTGTGGCTTTCTGCAAAGAACAAAACAATAGATAAAATGCTCCTTGGATTGGGAAAATATATTTTTTTAAGTTTCTACATATCAAAAGGGTTAACATATGGGTTTAGGCAAAAACATAAGCAAGTATGAAGTGGAACAGGTGTAGTTAACCTATTACTGTTAGATTTAACCTAATATTGTTTTTTTCAACATGAACAGCCACAGTATGAATATAAGCCTGCAAGGCAGGCATCTCCCAGTCTCTACCAGGTAACAGGAGTCACCTACCACTCGTTTCCAACTCATCGCCTGCAGCCTATTTAAACCCAGCTCTTATCCACAGTCTGTGCTCACTCATACAAATCAGCCATCCTCAACCAGTTGCTCCTAACCTTCAGTTATCTTGTTGCATGTGGTACTTAGTAACTGTTGTTTTGTGGCCCCTCGTGGCTTGATATTTTTACAGTCTATTATCAAACTTGCCATTCATTGGTGAGTCATCTCTGCTGTTCTGTTTTTGGGTCTAGTCTCATCTACATTTCCTGACAGGATGAATGAACCATTGATTGCCCCAGCAGAGTTCATTTGCCTAAGGGAAGTCTTCCATCAACAGAAGCACATGATCCAGAAGCAGCAGGAAACCATTGACCACCTGCTCGCCACTCGCTTCCAACCCTTCATCTTGATTCAGCAAACCCATGACAGTCCACTTCCTCCCTCTGAGGCCTGGATTCTGGTGCCCAAACGCTTTGATGTTTCTGAACACATCCACAATATCCTGGAAAGGGAGGGTGAGCAGCCAGAAGTTATGGTACATATTGGTACCAACGATATAGGTAGAAAGAGAGAGGAGGTCCTGAAAAAATAATTCAGGGAGTTAGGAAGGAAGCTGAGAAGCAGGGCCTCAAGGGTAGTAATCACGGGATTGCTGCCTGTGCCATGTGACAGTGAGGACTGGAATAGAATGAACATGGGTTCAAGAATTGGAGCAGGGGCAAGGATTCTGATTTCTGGATAATTGGGACCTCTTCAGGGGCAGGTGGGACCTGTACAAAAGGGACAGGTTGCACTTGAATCTAAGGGGAACCAACATTCTTGTGGGCAAGTTTGCTAGAGCTGTTGGGAGTGGTTTAAACTAATATAGCAGGGGGATGGAAACCAGTATGAAAGAGCCAAGGATGAGTCAGCAGATTTACAAGTAGATGATGCCTGTAACATGAAGGACAAGCCAATGATTGGGTACAAATGCAGACCAGAGCAAAGAGTTAAATTGTACCACAGAGGCAAAATTCAAAAGAGTGAACAATACAGGACTGAAGGTGCTGCATTTAAATGCGCATAGCATTTGCAATAAGGTGGACGAACTTGTGGCGCAATTATAGATTAGTCAGTATGATGTTGTGGGCATTACTGAGTCGTGGCTGAAACAAGGCCATAGTTGAGAGCTTAAAATTAAAGGATTTATTTTGTATCTAAAGTACAGGCAGGAAGGCGTAGGTGATGGTGTGGATCTGTTGGTGAGAGATGGATTTACATCTTTAGAAGGAGGTGACAAAGGGTCAGAGAATGTTGGATCTTTGTGCGTGGTGTTGAGAAACTGCAAGGGTAAAAAAAAACATCATATACAGGCCTCCAAATAGTAGCCAAGATATGGGGTTCAAATTGTAAAGGGAGTTGGAAAAGGCATATAATAAGGGTAATGACACAATTGTAATGGTGTACTTCAATATGCAAGGATATTGGGAAAATCAGGATGGTGTTAGGTCACAAGAGAGAGAATTTATTGAATGCCTACGAGATGGCTTTTTAGAGAAGCTGCATTCTTTGTGGTAATGTATCGGTCTGCGGCCCGGAGGTTGGGGACCACTGGTGTGAATCTGTGGAATGGTCTGCCACTGACTACAATGGAGGCCAAGTCTGTGGGTATACTTAAGGCAGAAGTTGATCATTTCCTGATTGGTCAGGGCATCAAAGGATATGGCAAGAAGGCAAGTGTAAGGGTTTGAGTGGGATCCAGGATCAGCCATGACGGAATGGCAGAGCAGACTCGATGGGCTGAAAGGCCTGATTCTGCTCCTATGTCATATGGTCTTATAGTTTTCATCCCATGCTCGGTGCTGGATTACGCTGTGGGATTCAGGAACCTCGCGGCAGAGTGCGGTTGGAATGTGGAAACTCTGCTGGCGCATCACCATCATAGCCTCTCGGAGTGCATGAAAGATGAACTGTTCATCCAGGAGGTGCTCATCGTGTCTTATAGAACAACCCTCCGGATCAGAGACCCAGTTTTGATCCCCAAAACATTTCAGGCTGCAGGAACTTCATCAGCGATGCCTCCAGAACGCATGTGCTTAATAAGAGCTCCTTTAAACTCCACCCTAATAGTGTGAGTGTCGGTAACAAACAACTTGTGTGCTTATTGTGGATGCCCCTCATCTCTACCCATGTATCAAGTGACCACTGCATCTAGGAAATGACACCACCAGGTAGAGAGGTTGAGCCTTCTATCTGTTAAGATCCACTTAGCCCCTCTTTACAGCACCATAACCCGATTCACTATCTCTGTCCTCCTCCACACTTCCATGGCTCTGTGCAAACGGCAGTCTGGCCTGGATCTGTGTCTGCAGCTTGAACTCCCTCCCAAGTCTATCTCTCATCCCTTCTGCATCATGGCCAAGTGTGCACAGGAACATCAGAGACCACCTCGAGTCCATCTAGTTCATCCTGATAGACTCACCCAACATTCCTTTCACCTTGCGATACCCTTGGCTCTCCACTCATGACGCTCACTTCACCTGGTCATCTGGTTCACTGCTGAGTTGGGGACCCACTTGCCTGCAACTTCAGTTGGCTTTCACCCCATAGCTCAGTGAAAACCCTCAATCTCACCAAACTCACACAGGAATACCATGACTTAGCCATAGCCTTCAGTGAAATGGAAGCCAGCACCCTATTGCCTAAACAGATAACACGACTGCATGATTGACCTCTCTCCGGCCCCAGTCTTCCCTGAGGTCATCTGCTCTCCCTCTCCCCTGCTGAGATCCAAGCCACGAATAAATACATTGCCAAAAAGCCACAGCATAACTTCACTTGACCATCCCAGTCCCTAGCTGGTGCACAATTTATCTTTGTCGAAAAGAAAGATGGGGGTCTCCGTCCCTGCATCCACTACAGTGGATTCAACAAAATCACTATTAATAACCGCTAACAACAGGAATTCTGCAGATGCTGGAAATTCACATTAAAGTTGCTGGTGAACGCAGCAGGCCAGGCAGCATCTGTAGGAAGAGGTGCAGTCGACATTTCAGGCCGAGACCCTTCGTCAGGACTAACAACCGCTACCTCTGCCATTGATGGATAGCGCATTCAGAACACTCTTCTGATCTCGGATCTTCACCAAACTGGATCTATGGAGCGTATAAAACCTCATCCGCATCTGCAAGGATGTTGAATGGAAAATAATGTTCATAACACCCACTGGCCACTACAAATACTTGGTGATGCCTTTCAGACTTTCCAACAGTCCAGCCATTTTCCAAGCCTTAATTAATGAGATCCTCCATGACATGCTACACAGATATGTGTTTATCTACCTCGACGACATCCTTATCTTCTCCAGGGACACCCAAGACTACATCTGTCCTTCAGCATCTCCTTAAAAACCATCTGTACTGCAAGTTAGAGAAATGCCAGTTCCACACCCCAGTCATAACCTTCCTGGGTTACGTTCTTTCACACCAAGGCATAAGCATGGACCCAGAGAAAGTGCAAGCTGTCACTGAATGGCGCCAACTGTGCTCCCTCGGACAGCTACAGCGCTTCCTGGGCTTCTCCAACTTCTACTGCCACTTCATCAGGAACTACAGCCAAATTTGCTGCTTGTCTCAGCGCCTTACATCACAGATAGCCTGGTCTGCTGCTGTGAACCACACCTTCGAGGAGCTCAAGAGATGCTTCACCTGTGCTCCCATTCTCCGCCATCTGAAACCCTCCAGACATTTTGTGGTAGAGGTGGATGCGTCTGATGTGGGAACTGGGGCCATCCTCTCCCAGTGAGGACTGGGGAAGATGCAGCCTTGTGCCACCTTCTCAGGCAAGTTCAACTCTATACAGCGCCAATATAGAATAAGAGATAGGGAGCTACTCACCATTAAATGGACCTTGGAGGAATGGAGACGCTGGCTGAAGGGAAACACTGAGACCTTCCCGATCTGTCCCAACCACCAGAACCTCATATCTATACAACAGACCCGCCAACTCAACCCACGTCATGCCTGCTGGCCCTCTTCACAAGCAAATCAACATCGTCATTTCCTACTGACCCGGCTCCAAGAACACTGAGGCAGATGCCTTGTCATGGCAGTCGGACCCAGCTGAAACAGAGATCAACATTCAGCTCATCGTTCCACCCTTGCAGATTCTCGCCCTGATCGTTTGGGACTTTGAGAACCAGATGCACCAGGCCCTACAGCAAGAGGCTGCTCCTGACAACTGCATTGACGTACCAGCGGCCATGCATTCTGAGGTACTCTACTGGGTGCACTCCTCAACCCTGGCCTTCTTTTCCTCTCTGACCATCCAGGAGCACAACAAACTCTGTTTTTCCTGTGACACTGGTTCTGCTGACCCACCATGATCTCAGACGTATGTCAGTTCATCGCTGTTTGCCCTCCATGTGCCCAGCCCAATTCCTCCAAGTAGCAGCCCTCTACCTCCTGACCTCCCTATCAGTCCCTCGACACTCATTGTCCCACATTAGAATGGATTTCATCAAGGGTTTGACACCTTCCGATGGGGCCACTGATCAAGACAGTGACGGCCCACTTCATTGCTCCCCCCCAAACAACCGTCAGCCACTGAGATGGAGAACCTAGTTCTCCTACACAGTTTCCCTCAGGACATTGTGTCAAACCAGGGTCCATAATTCTTCTCCCACTTCTGCTTCTTCTTTCACACCTCAGTGTATTTGTCCTCTGGATATCATCCACAGACAAACAGCCACTCAGCAAGTGGAAAAGTTTCTGTGATGCTTTGCCACCTCTAATCCTACCACATGGAAGAATTATCTTCTCTGGACTGAGCTGTCCCACAATCTACACACCTCATCTGCCAAAGGTATGTCACCCTTTGAAGTACTTCATGGCTACCAACCCATGTTGTTCCCCGTGGAGGAGCCAATGGTGCAGGTACTGTCCACCAGTGCTCTGGTCCACCACTGCCAGAATGCTTTGACAAGGGCACAGATGTCCATCCTAGCTGCTAACTGCGCCTACTGCCGCCAGGCCAACCACAGGCAGCACCTAAGCAGACTACCTCGACTGGAGTCTGTGACTGGCTGTCTACCCAAGATCTGCCCTGACTCCCTCAAGCTCTCACCCCAGTTCATTTGTTCCTTCAAGATTACACATCGCGTCACTCCAGTCTCCAGCTGCCACCATCCCTCAGGGTCACACCTAACTTCCATGTGTCCCACCTCAAGCCCATTGTCCATGGACCGCTCAAATCACCTCATACGACATGCACACAACCCCGCCAGCTTCCGTTGTTCAGACGCTCAAATGCTCCGGAACATGGATAGCTGTAAGGGTTCAGGACCATCTTGCTAATTTACAATCATGTTTTTGGCACCAAGAGTGGGTATTTAAAGAGCACCTGAACTGAGGTACAGTGCTCAATCATAAGCCTAACTAGAGATATCATCTAGCGTTTTGTTTTGCTCAGCTCTCATTCCAGCTTTATACCATGTCCCAGTTCCAGCCACAGCGAGAGGAATTCAAGACAGAACCAGGAGATACATGATCTCCAGGCCGCGGTGTAACAGCTATTGCAAGGAGTTGCTCAGTGAGTAAGGCTGTCAGTCGTTCTGTGAAGTCAGTACATCTTCTGACCCCAGAGAGATTCGATGGAGACCTGGGTTCTTGCTGCAGCTTCCTCACTCGATATTCATTGGTGTTCAAACTCCAGCCATCCCGGTTCCCTTCGGAACATGGAAAATTGGCCTTCATGATCCCTCTCCTGACTGGGAGAGCCCTCGCCTGGTCACCGTGTGTTGGGAACAAAGGTCAGACATTTGTGTGGATTCAGAAGATTTCATGCAACTGTGAGAAAGGTATTTTATCATCCCACCATCACAACAGAACCTCGGACATTCTGCATCAGGGGAGTTGGTCAGCAGCTAACTACACTATTGATGCAGCTAGAAAGAAGGCAAGACAGCAACTATACTTCATTAGGAGTTTGAAGAGATTTGGTATGTCAACAAAAACACTCAAGAACTTCTATAGATGTACTATGGAGAGCATTCTGACAGGCTGCATCACTGTCTGGTATGGGGGGGGTGGGGCGAGGAGCTCCTGCACAGGACCGAAAGAAGCTGCAGTGTCGAAAATTTAGTCGGCTCCATCTTGGGTACTAGCGTCCATTATTAAGGACCCCCAGCACCTGGGGCATGCCCTTTTCTCATAGTTACCATCAGGTAGGAGGTACAGAAGCCTGAAGGTACACACTCAGCAGTTTAGGAACAGCTTCTTCCCCTCTGCCATCTGATTCCTAAATAGACATTGAACCCACGAATACTATCTCACTTTTTTAATATATATGATTTCTGTTTTTGTATGATTTTTAATCTATTCAATATACATACACTGTAATGTATTTATTTATTTATTTTCTTCTATATTACGCATTGCATTGAACTGCTGCTGTTAAATTAACAAATTTCACAACACATGCCGGTGATAATAAACCTGATTCTGATTCTGATTGTGAGTTCTGAACTTTGGCGCGAGAGAGCGGTTGGAACAGAGAAGCCTTGGCTTCTCACCCTTGAAGGAGGGTTCAGAAGAACATTCAATACCAAGGCCGATCAAAGTTCCTTCTGTATAAAAGGACTTGGAAGAGGTTCTCAGCAAGGGAAAGTCTTCAACTCTTCCACAATACCGACCCTACGACTGTGCTATCATCTGCATGTACTTGTCCTCCACATGGACTCCGGGCTGAACTAAAGGATGCCCTCACCTTGGGAGAGCCAATAGGGGACTAAGAGGTCCTCATCAACCAGCCTATCTGCCTTGAAAGACGTCTGGCAGAACTTTAGAGGGACTACATTACGAGGCTGGAGGGCTAGCCCACGGCCAGCCTCAATCCTTTGGTGTTCCGACCCCCAGACTCTCCCAAGACTAATGACCAGCAAGGTGACAGACTTTCCAGGTCCCAATTAAAGGGAAGACTCCCAAACATGGTCCCTTGAGGCCTGTTCTCAGGAGTGCAAGAACCATCTGTGACACCTCGTTGCTGTTGTCTGAAAATACAACGGAGTCCAGTGAACCTAGGGAGGAGACTCAGAGGTCGGTCAAACCACCCCTGCCACCTTAGAAGCCTCAGGAATCATGCTTGAAGGATGGTTCAGAAGAACATGCAATACCAAGGCCGATCAAAGTTCCTTCTGTATAAAAAGACTTGGAAGAGGTCTTCAGAAAGGGAAAGTCCTCAACTCTTCCACAATACCGACCCGACAACTGTGCTATCATCTGCATGTACTTGTCCTCCACATGGTCGATTATATGCACTCTCAAGTCCAAGAGAAGCGTACTGGAAGAATATATAAAGGAAGCTCTTGATATGAGACTCATTCAGCCCGCCACCTCACCAGCCAATGCAGGCTTCTTCTTTGTACAAAAGAAGTATGGGAACCAGTAGCCACGTATTGATTATAGAAGATTAAACCACATTACAGTCAAGAATCGTTACCCCACTTCCACTCACGAATACTGCCTTTGAGATTCTCCAAGGGGCAAGAGTATTCACTAAGCTAGTACAATCTTCATCAGGGACTTCAGCTCGGTGGCAGCTCTGCTGACAGCTCTAACTACAAGAGCCATGGGCCATTTTGTCTAGACTACCAAAGTGGAGGCTGCTTTTGCCGAGCTTAAACAGAAGTTCACATCAGCTCATATCTTAGTTTCACCTAACCTGGACCATCACTTCTTCGTGGAGGTCGATGTCTCGAACATTGGGCTGGGTGCAGTGTTGTCTCAATGGTCACCTTCAGACAGTAAATTACACCCATGTGCATTCTTTTCCAGGCAGCTAACCCCAGCAGAGAAAAACTATGACATCATGAGTTGGGAGGTATTAGCAGTTAAGTTAGCATTCGAGGAATGGCGTCACTGGCTTGAGGGGGCCAAGAACCTTTTTATTGTCTGGACAGACCACAAGAACCTGGCTTATATTCAGGAGGCCAAGAGACTGAGTTCCAGGCAGGCCAGGTGGTCTCTTTTCTTCAACTGTTTTAACTTTGCCTTGACCTATCGACTGGGCTCAAAGAATCACAAACCAGATGCCTTATCTCATCAGTTCAACAAACTCAAAGGAGAGGATCAACTTACCAACATTTTGCTCCAAGCGAAGGTGATAGCACCAATCCATCGGGGAATTGACAAGCTTGTTCACAAGGCCTAGGAACAAGGGAGACTCCTAAGGATGGTCCTCCGGATCGACTGCTTACCCAAGCTCCACCAGGTCACAGGTACTCCAGTGGGGACATTCATTGAGAATGTCTGCTCACACAGGGATTGCCAGGATGCTTGAGTTGCTCAAGAGAAGGTATTGGTGGCCCAGAATGGTGAAAGATGTGCGACAGTACGTGTAGGCATGTGAGGTGTGTGCCCGGAACAAAGAGCCCTGTACACAACCTCAAAGGCTCCTCCATGCTCTACCTGTGCTACACAGACCATGGGCACACATCCCCGTGGACTTTGCCAAGGGTCTTCCACCCTCCGGGGGAATACCGTCATCATGATCATTGTCAATTGATTTTCAAAGGCCTGTAGATTCATTGAAGAAGCCACCATTTGCAGCGGAGACAGCTGAAATTGTCCTGGACCAGGTCTTCAGAATCCGTGGTTTTCTGCTGGACACAGTCACGGATTGCAGTCCACAATTCACATTACATTTCTGGAGTGTGTTTTGCAAGTTGATTGGGGCAACAGCGAGTCTTTCCTCTGGGCAATCCAACAGGCAGACGGAGCAGGTGAACCAAGATAGGGAATATACCCGAAGGTGATTGGCCACTGAAAGACTGGACAAGTGGAGCAACTGTTTGATGTGGGCAGAGGTCATCCATAACAGTTTACGGCATTCGGTGCATGGGATGTCCACTTTTGAATGCCGGTTTGGGTATTCTCCGCCACTCTTCCATGACAGGAGGACGTAGATTCTGTGACAGAAGATCTCATCCAACATTGCAAGGAGAAATGGACTAGGGCATGGGAGATTTTGTTAGCCTCTACCCTGAAGGCTGAAATAAAGACTAGTCACAAGAAAAGACAGGGATAGTTTTTCAGCCTGGCACTCAAGTTCATTGGGCCCTTCAAGGTTCTCAAAAAAGTGGCTTACAGCTTGCAGCTCCCCAGGACCCTCAAGATCAATCCCACTTTCCACATTTCTTGTGAGTTGAAACTTGTGAGTATCAGTCCTTTAACCCCACCACCATCAGCCCTACAACCACCCAGACTTGTTGATGGGGAACAGATTTTCACTGTGAAAAGAATTCTAGATTCACAAACTGTTTGGAGTGTTCCTCATGGACTGGGAGGGATCAGACCCGTGGAACGGTGCTGTGTCCCTGAAAGGGACATCTTGGATCTAGATCTCATCCACGACTACCATCATCATCTCTCTGAGCAGCCAGGGCCGTCGGGAGGCAGCCAAACGGGAGGGGTCCTGTTATGACGTGTACCCAGCCGTGCCGGCTTCCAGCGTTTAGACGCTCCAACTCACTGGAATGTGGATAGCTGGCATGGCCCCTTTAAGGGTTCAGGACCATCCTGCTAATTGGAAATCATGTTTTGGGAGCCAAGAATTGAGTATTTGAAGAGCACCTGAATTGAGATTCGGTGCTCAATTGTAAGCCTAACTAGAGATATGGTCTCATGTATTTTTTTTTGCTCAGTTCTCATTCCAGCTTTATACCGTGTCTCGATTCTAGCCTCAGATACTCCAGCACTTGGGTCCAAACCATCCTCGTCAAGGGCTCTCATCACGCCATCTGAGTCTGCACCTCCAGAACCTAGGACAGTGGAAGGTGGCCCAGTGTACAAGGTTCGTCAGTTGATAGATTCAAGTTATCATAGACGGGGTGTGCAGTACCTGATTGACTGGGAAAAGCAAGGCCTGGAGGAGAGGTCTTGGGTGCCATCCAGTTTCATCTTAGATCCATCGCTCATTGAGGAGTTTCACCAAGCCTATTTGGATCACCTTGGGCCGTAGGGTGTCATCATGGGGGAGTTTCTGTCAGACCCACATAGGGAGGCACCTCTCAGTCTCCACACAGCTAACAGTAGTTGCCGGCCACTTGTTTCTAACTCATCACCTGCAGCCTATTTAAACCCGGCTCTCATCCACAGTTATTAACTTCAAACTTTCTGCATAATCACTCAAAGAGTTGAACTGCACGTGCTTGTAATGAGAGCTGTATAACTCAACTCGTTCTACCTTAGGCCACGAACTTATCAGTCACCTCTGCTGTAATGAAATGAAATGAAATATCTTTATTGCCATTGCATAGTACAATTTGTCATGCACCAATACAGCGAAAATGAGTTTGCCACTCTCGTACTCAATGCTATAAAACAACAAATAAAATAAATAAACAATAAATAAAATCAAGTAACCAGCCAGTACAAGCAATGGCCAGCAGTACAAAAGCGCAACTCAGATGCATGACAGCCATAAAACCAGGATTAAAGTAGCAATATAACAATTGTAGACCACTTTCTGGAGGTCCAAGATGCCGACTTCTACAAAGAAGGGATCCGTATGCTCCACGACGCTGGACTAACTGTGTAAATGTAGGAGGACACTATGTTGAAAAATAAATGTGCTACATTTTCTAAAATTAACTCCTCCTATCTTAGGCCACGAATGTATCAATCACCCTTCTTATTACATAAAACAGATTTATATCATATTATCTCATTAATGTAATTTATTTACTTATTTATTTGTTTTATTTATTTAGAGATGCAGCATGAAACACGAGCACCTGGAGAAAACCCACACATTCCATGGGGAGGACATATAATTACCCACTAACTGGCATTCCTTTGGATGGTGGGATGAAACCGGAAGCACCTGGAGAAAAGCCACGCATTCCACATGGAGGAAGTACAGCGAACGCCGGGACTGAGCGCTCAACTCTGACGCACCAATAGCTTTGCGCCAACTGCTACACTACCCTGAGCTTCTATTTGCTCATCAATCCATGTCAAAGACATCAGATCTCTATCATTGGTTTGTTATTCAACAGAGAAAGCGATTGTTGAGCTTCCTACCTCTGCTGCTGTTCTATTTTTCAACATTTATCCAAACACAGAGAAAGAAATTTTATTAGCAAATTGATAGAAAATAAAAGAAAGGATACAAAATAATGACATACATATCCCCTTGACCCCAGAAGCACAGACTTCCTCTTTGGTTAGAATCACCTCCTGACATATTTTGATTGTGCCTGTATTTACAGAAATGAAAAGGAAACAATATTTCCGATTCTCTTTTTTTTTGTTGAAAAAGTATTGGAAATCAGTAGAAATTATTGTCAGATTCACCTTTAGCTGGGTGGGTCTTAAGCTTGGGAATCCCCTCCCAAAAGCTATACCCTTCTCATCAATTAGTCCTTAGCTTGGGAAGTTATCCAACTGTAAAAGCAGACTGCAGCAAGTACGTAAAAATTATCCTCTTCAAACATTACTGTTTGCTGCTCTAGCATTAAGTCACATGAGAATTGAATAAGTTTTTCAAAATATTGTTGGTTCAGCTGGTTATTAATGGAAGTTGGCATGGGTTATTTCTACTGTCTGCTTTGACAACCACACGTCAACATTCCACACTAAGAATGTGAAAGCAAAGAATCAAAATTTAGATGGTTGCTTTTGTATACAAATATAGGCCCCCAAATACACCCTGATGGGGAAACAACTGTCTGCAATTAATATGCATGAGATTATTAAGTAGGATGATAAAGATGGAAACACAAATCCCAATTTATTATTGGCTGTTCTCACCTCTATAGCTGTTATATTCTTTGCAATACATTATTTTTCACTTTTATTCCACTTATATGCTCTCTATAAATCATAGATAGTGTATGAATTTTCCAAATTGGCAATTGCTGAGTGGCTTTTGAAACATTTGTTCAAGCCATATTGCTTGGGTTGCTTGCTGTTCACACTTTTGCCTTGATTGTGAAAGTTTGCATCTGCCAGAATGCTGGGAGGGAAGATTCACAGAATTCGGATTCTGAGATGAATAGAAACGGAACAGGTTGTTGAAAATCTGCCCATGACAGCCACTGAGTGAGGAACACTGCTTTCAAACACACTAACAATAGCAAATTGGGAAGCTCATTTACAGATTAACAATGGAAAAGAAAGTCAATCAAGGTGTAAAATAGATAACTAGTTCATTAATGGTCCATTTGTAATGCTGCAAAAGAACAATTTCATCCTTGAGATGTTTACTTTAAAGATGAGAACTACCTTCAATCATGCCAAATTAAAGAAAATCTATTCCATTTTAATGACTTTGCAATGTGATGGTCTTGAACATCATCCCTAGCATTTTTTTCAAGTTTACATTTCTGTGCACAATCCAATAGTGTCACTTGGTGAATAGTGACTGAATGACATTGACACATTCAAAGCTATTCTAATTTGGGCTTCCTGCATGTGGTTATTCATTGTCCACAAATACTGAAAATTTTAAGTCTTTGAAAGAGAAATTATAATTAAGTATTTCTAAAATTCAGCAAATTCTAAAATACAGCAGTAAACTTGGAATCATTTTCTAAAAATGCTTTGCTTTTCTAGTCCTTGAAATGCATGACATGTTCATTTGAGGAAATCTTACAAACTGGGATTTATTAACTACATTCTGATTCAAAGCATTCAACAAAAAAAAGCAAATTTCTATTACAACTTTTCCAGACTCAGATTAAGGATAATTCATTTCTTTCTTGACCCCAGTTTTGTTTCATACACTCATTTTCTTGATTGCTAATTCACTGAAAGCAGGAAAATAGTTAAAATACATTTACATAGAATTTGCCTGCAGATTCTTTCAACACAAAGCTGAACATTTTAAGACTTTACAAACGATATTCCTGAAGTTCTGCATTGGATAACGCCAGATAACCATGCCAATGCATTGCAAACTGCTTACAAAACTTCTAAATATCTCCTCTACAATCATCACCAACACAAGTGCACCACAAGACTGTGTGCTTAGCCCCCTGCTCTACCCACTTTATCCTTATGACTGTGAGGCTAAGCACAGCTCCAATCCCATATTTAAATTTATGGACAACACTATTGTTGTTGCCCAATTCAAAAGTGATGATGAATCAGCACGTCGGAGGGAGACTGAAATTCTGGTTGAATGGTGCTACAACAACAGCCTCTCACTCAGTGACAGCAAGAACAAGGAGCTGAATATTGACTTCAGGAGGAGGGAACCAGAGGACCATCAGTCAATCCTCACTGGGGGATCAGAGGTGGAGAGGCTCAGCAATTTTAAATTCCTCAGTGTTATCATTTCAGAGCATCTGTCCTGGGTCCGGCGATTATAAAGAAGACACAACAGCACCTCTACTTCCTTGGGTTTTGCAAAGATTCGGTATTTCTTGAATTTTGACCAACTTCTATAGATGCGTGGTGAGGAGTTTATTGACTGGTTGCATCACAGACTGATATGGAAACACCAATGCCCTTGAATGGAAAATCCAACAAAAAGAAGTGTATATTACTCAGTCCATTATGGGTAAAGCTCTCCCCACCATTGTGCACATCTACACTAAGCAATGTCGCAGGAAAACAGCATCCATCATCAAGGGCCCCCACTACCCAGGCTATGCTCTCTTCTCGCTGCAGCCATCAGGAAGAAGGTACAAGAACCTCAGGACCCACATCACCAGCTTCAGGAACACTTATTACTCCTCAACCATCAGGCTCTTAAACCAGAGGGGGATAATTTCACTCAACTTTACTCGCCCCATCACTGAAGTGTTCCACAACCTATGGACTCTTTTTCAAGGACTCTTCATCTCATGTTCTCGATATTTATTGCTTTATTTCTCTTTCGTATTTGCACAGTTTTTTATACTTGGCACATTGATTGTTTGTCTGTCCTGTTGGCTGCAGTCTTTCATTGATTCTATTGTGTTTCTGTGTATGCCCGCAGGAAAACAAATCTCAGTGTTGTGTATGGTGATATATATGCACTTTGATAATAAATTTACTTTGAACTTTGGATTAGTTAATTAAAAGTTTAGATTTCAAATTTTGCAGTGTTAAGTTTGTTAAAGGCTAAATGCAACAAAAATCATGCCTTGGCCTGATGAGCTAAACTGGATTTCAGTATCCCAAACTATCTGCCAATATATTGTTAAGAAGGAGATTATCCCACAGACATACAGTACTTGGTTTTGTTGGCAAGTCTGAAAAATGATTAATATAACTCAAGTTTTCTCAATTGTTCACCCGTATTAACAAGCAAAATTCGGCAAGGACACATTGGGCCAAAGCAGCTGTATCGGTGATACATTGCTCTGTGACTCTATATTTGGCTAATCACTCAGGAATTTCTACCTGGTATATCAATGCCAAGATCAATTTTTAATTTGTAGATTATTTAAGGAGTCACAGGGATGAGAAGGCAGCAGAGGGTGAAAGTGGGGAAGAAAGGAGCAGAGAAAGAGGTGGTGAAGGAATAAAGTCGAAGTGCAAAGGACTGAAGATTACCTAATGATACAGTGAAGAATGTCAGGGAAGAGAAGGAGGAGGAGAAACACGATGAAAGGGGAAAATGGAAAAAGAGATTGTGAATTGTGCAATGGAGGAGAAAGAAGCAGAAAGAAAGAGCAGGAAATTTCAAAGGTGTTGTTGGTGAGAATTTACTTTTTTGTAATATCCTATGTTCCTCTCTGCACTCACTGTTCCTTTCCCATTTTATTCCGTTTGTTTTCTCTTCTTCTCTCCTTGCTACACAATGGGTGAGAGAAGGAGGCGATAATTAAATTCTAATTAGCAGTGGAGGGTTCAAACTTGAAATGCTAAGCAGAGACTTGCAAAACGTTTTCTCAAGTGAACAAGAAATCTCCAGAAATGTTTCAAAGAGTTCTGAAATCAGACCTATTGTGCATTAAAGTCATTAGGTTTGAAGGTATCAAGAGCACATTGAAAATTGTCTGCCAATTTTTCACACTTGTATAGAGAGAGGCTGTTCAGTACAATCACTCAATGCCGACTCACAGAAAGATCCCATCAGAGATTATATCCTATCATCTCTTTTCTATTACATATCCCTCACCATTGGCCTCAGAACGATCCAGCCACTCACTTACAGTGGGATAATTTACAGTAGCCAGTCACTAGCTGGTGTATGGCTTCTGGAGAAAAGCAAAGCACTCAAGGACACCCAAGCCATCACAGGGAAAACATGCAGGCTTCATACAAAGTGCTGGAGGAACTCAGCAGGCCAGGTAGCATCTATGGAAAAAAGTAAACAGTCACTGTTTCGACCCTGGTCTGCTGAGCTCCGCCAGCATTTTGCGTGTCTTACTTAGGTTTCCAGCATCTGCAGATTTTCCCTTGATTCGTGATGCAGACTTCATACAGGTGTTTCCCGTTTTCATTGTCACAGGCAATCACAACGGTAAAATAACAGCATGCTTCAGTGCAGGTTGC
The DNA here is from genome assembly GCF_030028105.1 of Mobula birostris. NCBI lineage: Eukaryota > Metazoa > Chordata > Chondrichthyes > Myliobatiformes > Myliobatidae > Mobula > Mobula birostris. Next base: position 27,348,958 of record NC_092385.1, read on the forward strand.
TATAATAGATGATTAAAGTTGTGGGGAAAGCAGAATGGACCTTCATACCCCTTACATAGAATGACAGATGTCCTGAGCTACAATGTTTCTTAATCTTTGCAAAATTTATTAATGAGTACACTTAAAATAATTTTAGGTTTCTTCACTTCTTCATTTTTCAATGGCCTTATACGCATTGTAGCTGTTCACCACTGCAGTCATTCTGTTGCAGGCATCCACTTTCCATGGGCTACGATTGCTAGATACCTCAGTTTAATTGAGCTTGCTAAGGCACTAGAAACCAGTGCAAGGAACGCAAGCATACCAATTCAGACAGCATTTGTATGACCAACCACCAATAGTATCTGCAAGATACCTGCAAGGTTCAAGAACACTGGATGACATGAGAAGTTATAAATTTAGGCAAAAGAATAAGGAAACAGATTTAAAGTTTGAGAATCCAAAATCAAACAGGACCCTTAAAATAAGAAAGCTGGGAAGAATTCCTGCCGCAAACAAGGAAAGCCAAAAGAGGCTGTGAAAAGTCCTTGCTAAACAGGATTCAGGAAAATCCTTAGGCATTTTATACACACTTTAAAAAGAAACCTGTAAATAGGGTGAGAGTCAGATCACTCAAGAATAAAGAAGGGAAATTATGTCTGGAGCCAGAGGAAGTGGGTAAACTACTTAATGAGTACTCTGCACCATTATTCACCAAGGAGAAGGGCTTGGAAATCAGAGAGATCAGTGTGGGGAATGCTAATATTCTAGGGCACGTTAGGTCAAGAAAATGGCTGTGTGGGGTTTATTGAATAACGCTAATAGGGTTAAGTCCCACAGGCCTGATAGAATCTATTTCAGGTTATTGAGAGAGATAAGGGAGGAGATTGCTGGGGCTTCAACAGAGATATTTGTATCTTGTCAAGCCAGAGATGAGGTTCCAGAGGACTGGAGAATAACCAATATTCCTTTGTTTAAGAATGGTAATAGAGATAATCCAGAAAATTATAGGCCCATAAACCTCACATCAGTGTCAGGGAATATATTGGAGAGGATTCTTAGGGATAGAATCAGCTCATATTTGGAAAAGCGTGGAAATGATCAGTACGGCTTTGAGCAGTAAATGAAACCTAAAAGATCAAGGTTTTAAGAAGGTGACAAAGATGATTGATCATGGTAGGGCAATGAATGTTGTCTACATGGACAACATGGATTTTAGAAAGGGATTTGGCAGTTTCTGTGATAGGCTGATTGAGAAGATTAAGATGCATAGGATCCATAGTGAGTTGGTAATTTGGATTCAAAATTGGCTTGACCAAGAAAGGCAAATGTCTGGTGGAAGGGTGCTATCCTAACTGGAGGTCCTCGACCATGTGACCAGTGCTGTTTGGCGGTGATCACTGCTGAAGTCATTTATATACTTCAATAAGTGGCTTGAACGAAAAATGTAAATGGGCTGATTAAAGCAACACACATCAAAGTTGCTGGTGAACTCAGCAGGCCAGGCAGCATCTCTAGGAAGAGGTACATTCAACATTTCAGGCCGAGACCCTTCGTCAGGACTAACTGAAGGAAGAGTTAGTAAGAGACTTGAAAGTGGGAGGGGGAGGGGGAGATCCAAAATGATAGGAGAAGACAGGAGGGGGAGGGATGGAGCCAAGAGCTGGACAGGTGATTGGCAAAGGGGATATGAGAGGATCATGGGTCAGGAGGTCCGGGGAGAAAGACAAGGGGGGGGGGGAACCAGAGGATGGGCAAGGGGTATAGTCAGACGGACAGAGGGAGAAAAAGGAGAGAGAGAGAAAGAATGTGTGTATAAAAATAAAAAACGGATGGGGTACGAGGGGGAGGCAGGGCATTAGCAGAAGTTAGAGAAGTCGATGTTCATGCCATCAGGTTGGAGGCTACCCAGATGGAATATAAGGCGTTGTTCCTCCAACCTGAGTGTGGCTTCATCTTTACAGTAGAGGAGGCCGTGGATAGACATGTCAGAATGGGAATGGGTTGCGGAATTAAATTGTGTGGCCACTGGGAGATCCTGCTTTCTCTGGCGGACAGAGCGTAGGTGTTCAGCAAAGCGGTCTCCCAGTCTGCGTCGGGTCTCGCCAATATATAGAAGGCCACTTCAAGATCACTGGATGCAGTATATCACCCCAGTCGACTCACAGGTGAAGTGTTGCCTCCTGGAAGGACTGTTTGGGGCCCTGAATGGTGGTAAGGGAGGAAGTGTAAGCCAATATATAGAAGGCCACATTAATACTAATGGGCTGATTAGTATGTTTGTGAATGACAGAACAATTAGTGGAACTCTCAATATCAAAGAACAAAGATATAGAGGAGTATAATCTGGGCAAATGTGAGGGAAAATCTTGGGAGGCCAAATATAAGGGAAAATTATACACTAGGACCCTTGGGAGCATTGGTGTATAGAGGAATCTCTGTGTCCAAGTTCATAGCTCTCTGAAAGTGGCAACACAAGTAAGTAGGGTATTGAAGAAGGTGTATGAATGTTTTCCATCATCAAGACATTGGATGTAAGAGTCAAGAAGTCATGTTGCAGCTACATACAAATTTTGATTAGGCTATATTTGGAATATTGTGTGTATATCTGACAGCCCCATTACAGGAAGGATGTGGAAGATTTGACGAGGGTGAAGAAGGGGTTCACCAGGAGGTTTCCAGGAGTTCAGTATTAGCTGTAAGGAGGGTTTGGACAAACTTGAACTGTTTACTTTGGAGCATCGGAGGCTGAGCGGAGACCTGATAATGGTTTATAAAATCATAGTGGCATAAATAGTGTAGCTAGTCAGAGCCTATGGAGGATAGAAGTATAAAATAATAGAGAGGGGGGAAATTTAAAGTAGTTATGTGGGGCAAGTTTTTTTTTACACAGAGAATAGTCAGTACCTAGAACATACTCCCAAGTTGGTGTGGAAGCAAACACAATATTGGCATTTTAGAAGCATTTTGGCATGCACTTGGACATGCAGGGAAAGCAGAGATACGGAACTTGCACAGGTAGATAGGTTTAGTTTAATTTGACATCAGGTTTAGCATTGAGTGCCTGTTCCTGCACTGTACTGCTCCGTGTTCTATACAACTATTTTGCTTTAAGTTCAATAAAGAAAACAAGAAATCAATGAAATTTATGGAACCATTATACAAAGATGATCACCAAAATATTGCCAGATATGGCACCAACGATGCCAAACTATTGGCTTTAGGTTTCCCGTACCCCATTGACCCTCAAGACACAGCCTGAAACCAACAGATATGACAATCATAATTTGCAACAAATAAGGAGATAAAAAACTGTGGACAAAAAAAACCAGCACTGTTATAGCTCCAAGTTTTTTTTCTCAAAAGTAAATAATGTGATTCCAATGCAAATCCAAATCAATTGTACAGGATATTTATTGAATAGATTTCAAAGTGATATGCAGTAATTATGGTACAATCAGTAGAAACACATTCAGTAAGACTTTTCTTCACCTGTTTCATGCCCACAAGGTGTGCATGACCTATTTACTTACATGTCTCAAAGAAATAACAGAATAACTATGCAATTCCTCTCCTCTTGAAGACGATCCAATCTCGTATAGACATGCACAAAACTCCAACCCAATTCCTCAGCTAGGAATAAGCCAACTGCTCTCCAGAGTATTCTTAATGGGCCAGCTTCATGCATGGATGTGAAGCAATTTCAGATAAACACAGCTGCTAAATCTGGAGGCAGATCTGACTGCAGATAACACGAGGCAACAGGTGTCATTCCACCTCCTGCCATACCTTGTCCTGCTTGGAGTCTGTATACATACCACTGTAACTCTAACCTGATGCCAAGTCAAAGTTGCAGTTGTTCCCCAGTAATCCAAGAAGTGCATTTTTATTAATCAGTTTTGATAATGTAATCGGGCACCTCCAAGCATTCAGATTTAGCCAGCTCTTGTGCGCGAGTGAATACATATCCAAACAGGCTTGAGCAGACTTTGCTTTCCCTGGGATAAGAATGAAAGGGAGACAGCTGGGAAACTAATGCTGCCAGCCCTGCATCACTCCACCACTCCACACAGTTAGACAAACATGAATTCTTTTTTTTAAAAGGTGCACAGAGGATCTTGCTTCTTAGCCTTTTGCTCCAGAGAAAACACAAAAAGCTGTAATAACAGCTTCAAAAAATTGCACAGGGATAGCATTTCTTTTAAAAAATAGCTAACTATTCCTTGCTTCAATAAGCTCATAACAGATAAAGACCAATAAACAACAGCTGCTTTGTTGCCAGTTGGCCCCAGGAGAAAAGTCCAATGTGCACTCAAGGATATCTGGGTAATCAGTAAATGTAATAATTCACAAGACTGCAGCAATTTATTTCATCTTATGAGTTTTAAATGAAATTAGGGTTATGTCTCAGCTTTATCACGAACATGGATTTTGTCACAAAGGCAGCATCAGCAGGCTTATCTTCTTCTGTGAAAAAAAGAAAAGGCCAACAAGCAACAATGTCATCAGGCTAGGTTCAGGTTTAGGATAGATTTTAAGAATATGTAATTAAATCGCATATCTCACAGACCAATGCTGACATTTTTTTTCAAACCCTTGATCTTATTTAACATAACAAGTGCTCTGTTATTAAATGATAGTGTTCAATTGCTTCAAACAGAAAAAAATAACACTCTGGAGTGTGATGATTTTTAAGTGTCACATTTAATCTGAAGAGCAGACCATTAAGGAATGTGTCACGCAATTCTTGGTATGAATCAATTGCAAACACACATTAACTCTGTTCCTGTATCCATTGATACTGGCTGACCTGCTGAGATTTCCAGTATTTTCTGTTTAATTTTACAAATTCATTAGGTAATAGCTCAAAATTACAGTTGTTTTAGAATATGGTTGTTTCAGATTGGAGGTGTTAGAGCTGATTGTTCTGGGTAATTGCTTATAAGTTTGTAAAAACTGAGAATGAATGTTTGCAGTTTCATAAATTAGACACAGGCAGTCAGGTATGTACAGGGGAAAAGACAAAGCATTTGTTACAGCCATGATTTGAAACCCTTTTTAAAAATAAATCTGACTGTCAATTACAAAAAGAGCTTGATAGGGCAAAATTAGAAGATTTTATAACCTTCTGTGAGCTAATGAAGCTAGATTGAATCCTCAACAGTCTCTTTACTCTGCTCTGTGAGATACCCTTGTTGCTATTGCTATCCTGCTCTCCAAGTAACTCCCTCTTCCCCTTCTCCTATCCTTTGGGTTTTATTCATTACCACTCTGCTCGCCATGTGCTTCACACTGCTGGTCTTGGCTCCTACCCGAGGATATTAATTGCTTTATGTCAACCCTCCGCCTCTCACCCCAGGCAGCAATTTTTCAGCAGTCGATTGGGTCTGGCAGAGAGTCAGCTTATGAAGGAAAGTATCGCTATTGACAAACATTATGAAGAGCATTAGGAAGGAAAGTAAAGATGACTTTCCACTTCCCAATCCAAGTGTAACTTACCAGGTAGATTTGCTTTCTTGATAGAACTTTTCTTACTCATTTAATTTGCATGAATCAAAGCATTGGTTTGGATAAGCACTTAACATTTAAAAATAAAACCTCTGCTGATATGTAACAGACAGTGAGAAAGCACTGGTTGGTTCCAAAATATGTGCTTCACTGGCAGAAGTTTACCTATTGTATTTTAAATTAATCGCAAGAGATTATTGTTATAAGACAAAGGAGCAGAATTAGGCCATTCTGCCCATTAAGTCAGTCTGCCATTCCTCATGACTGATGTATTATCCCTCTCAACCCCACTTTCCTCGTAACCTTTGGTGCCCTTATTAATCAACAACCTTATTGACCCACGCTATGGTGCTATTAAAGTACTCTGCAGATAACGACAAAAAGATTCTTCAGTGTCTGGAAAAAGGTTAACAGCTGGTTAGTAAGTGTCTTTGTGTGAAATCTGCCACTAAAAAATACTACTGTGCACTAATTCTTGTGCACAATATGACATTTGTTGGATTTTTCATCTGTCATTGCGGACTTTATTATGGTTCTGGAAGGGGGTGTGGAAGAAAAAGGCGGCAGCCAGCAGAGAGTCAGTGAGAGTGCAAAGGAATTTGGTCAACATGAAAGTCAGAGGTGAAATTTGGAGAGCCAGTCATGCCACATTGGTGAGTGTTGAAGGCAGCCGTTGATGAACTGTTAGGTTATTCCAAAGGTATACTTTGCAAGGATTAGTCTTCTTCTTTTAATTTAAAGGCAGCTCATTGAAGGGTATCACTCATGCTAGATTCTATGGCAAGGGTTCTAGTCAGACAGGACTCGTTCAAATGACTAATAACGTCTCACAGGTAAAACGGGTCTTGTGAAAGGAAAGCTTCTACATAAATAGTCTGCACCATCCTGGGCTATGTATTTGCCAATAGGTCTTATGGAAGTGCCATCTAGATAGTTTGTTACACATCGTTGACTCTTGGACATGCACATGGATGAAGGGAAAATGGAGGGCTATTGGGAGCGAAGGGTTAGATTGATCTTGGAGTAGGTTCAAAGGTCGCATGACATCATGGGCTGAGGAGCCTGTACTATGCTTTGTTCTATGTTCTATAAATGGATGCCAGGGAACTTTCATGCACACAAAGGAACCAGAAGGAAAATCTCAGGCTTTTGGAACTGCAAAGTATCCAATCACTCAAATTTTTACACTACATTATAGAAATTCCAGGTCCCTTTGTCTTGGCTATGAGTAAAGGGAGAAAATTAATGACCAATGACTCAGGACACTATTACCCCCAACAGTATTTACTCCTACTGCATGCCAATAGCTGCAAAGAGTAATGTCAGGGGGAAAAAAATGGGAAAATACATTAAAATACACAGGAAGCATTCTGCTGGATGCATAATGCCTTGATACGGCAACTGCTGTGCATGTGACTACATGAAACAATAGAGCTGTGGACACAACTCAGCTCAAACAGAAACCAGCCTCCTCTAGATGCACTCAGTCTATACTTCTCACTGCCTCAGTAAAGTAGCCAACGTTGTCAAAGATCCACCCAACCCGGACATGCTCCCTTTTTCCAGGCAGAAGAAAGAAAAGCCTGGAAGCACATACCATGAGACTCAAGGGCAGCTTCTATTCCACTGTTCTTAGACTCTTGAACGAACCTCTTGTATGATGGGCTCTTGGCCTCACAATCTACCTTGTTTTGATCTTGCACTTAATTGTTTACCTGCACTGCACTTTTCCAGTAGCTTGTACACCTTATTCTACATTGTCATTGTTTTACCTGATTCTAGCTCAGTATACAGTGTAATGATTTGATCTTTAGGAATAGTATGCAAGACAAGCTTTTCACTGTATCATGTGACAATAATGAACAGTACCAATACCAAGGCCAAAAGTGTTCTTTCAGTAATAAATGGCTGTGTCACAATGGCTTGGACTTCTCCATAACAGCTACAACCATCATGGGAGTGGCAGAGGAGCCTGAAGACCCACACTCAATGTTCTAACAGCGTTTTCCCTCTCGCCATCCGGTTTCTGAATACTACTGCATTATTTGTCTTTTGCACCATTTACTTCTTTTTTTGAACTTACACTAATGTTTACCTCTTGCATTGTAATGCTATGCAAAAAAAATTTCACAACGTATGTAAGTAATAATAATTCAGTAACCACATGGTAAAGTACAAACCTTCGTTATTAAAGAAAAAAAAAACTATTGAGCAACTTTTGCTACATACATCTGCAATTTAGTGCCAAAGGTCATAGAGTCACGGTGTTGTACAGCACAGAAATAGGCCATTCATCCCACCGGCTCCAGGACAATCTTCTTGCCCATCTGTAGTAGTACTATTTATCCACACTAGGTTTGTATCCTTCTATACCTTACCTATTTAAGGGCCTGTCTAAATGTCTCCTAAATGTAGTGATTATATCTGACTCTACCATCTCCTCTAACAGTACATTTCAGATATCAAGCCAAATCGCACTAACCCTCCGTTAGTTGCTTTGTACCATGATCTCACCCAAAGATTGAGCATTGAAGCATATGTTACTTTTTTTCTGGTTTATTCATTTTTCACACGAGGGAATCACTGGCTAGAAAAGTATTAGGTTTCATCTCTAAGGAAGTGATGAGCTGCATTTGTGAATCCATCAGTCTAGTGAAGGTACTCCCGTAAATTTGACATAGCTGTTCCAGATTTTAGACAAGCAACAATGAAGGGATGTTGATAGTCCTAAGTCTAAATTTTTTAAAGGAAAATGTTTTTGCCTCCCTACTCTCTCTTTTTCTATTCCCCATTCTGGCTCTTCTTCCAACCTGCTACAACTCCCCCAGGTGCCTTTCATTCTTCCCTTTCTCCTATGGTCCACTATCCTTTTCTATCAGATTCCTTCTTCTCCAGCCCTTTGCCTTTTCCAATTATCACCTCCCAGCTTCTTACTTCATCTCCTCTCCCCCACCCACCTGGTATCACCCATCGCCTTCTAGTTTGTCTTCCTTCCCCTCCCCTCACTTTCTATTCTGGCATTTCCCCCCTTCCTTTCCAGTCCTGCTGACGAGTCTCGGCCCAAACCGTCAACTGTTGATTCATTTCCATAGATGATGCCTGACCTGCCGAGTTCCTCCAGTAGCATTTTGTGTGTTTTGTTCTAAGTCAGGATGATGTGCAGTTTGGATGGGAACATGCGAGTAGCAGTATTTCCTTGTGACAGAAGTCCTTATCCTGCTTGGTGGTGGAAGTGTCAAGGTTAGGAGGTGCTGTTGCAGCAGCTACGGTGAGTACACATTGCATGCACCATGACCCAGCGACAGGGGAGCAAATGTTTAGGGAGGTGAATGCAGTGCCAGTCAAGTGTGTTGCATTGTTCTGGATGACGAGCATCTGGAGTGCTATCAGAGTAGCCGTCATCCTTCAAGCGGAAGGTACTCTGTCAAATCCCCACCTGCATCACATAAGATGAGAAAGTGTTGAGGGTATTTGGAGGTGAGCCACTCATTGAGGGTACAAAAAAGGCCATTGATGAAGCTACTGAAGATGGCTGGAGCTAAAACACTGCACTGAAGAACCACAGTGATGTCCTGGGTCTGGAATAATTGAGCTCCAATAACTACAACCATCTTCTGTGAGAGATGTATGGCACCAAGCTCTCCAGTATTTTCCCTTTGATGACCACTGATCCAAGTGTCCTTGATCTCACAAATAAGCCCTTGATGTCCAGAGCAGCCAATCTCACCTCATCTCTGCAATTCAGCTCTGCAGTCCATGGGCTGAGATGACTTTTGCAGCCAAGTCGTCCTGACAAAATTGAGCATGAGTGAGTAAGTTATTGGTGATTAAGTACTGCCTGATAACATTGTCAATGACACCTTCCTTCACTGCAAGTAATTTCAGAATATACTGACTGGAGTCTAATTAGCCGTATTGAGTTTGTCCTTCTTGTGAAGACATATCTGAGAAATTTTCAACATTGTCAGGTATTGAAAGTAAACTGGGACAGTTTAGGTGGAGGCACAGCTAATTCTGATTTGTATGTCTTTACTACTGAGTTGTCTAGCCTTAAGGCTTTTTCTCTTTGCAGTACTTTTAATTTCATGTGCAGGGTACCGAATTGCCTGACAGTTGGTTTCTACAAAGGTAGGAATCTTTGGGGGAAGTTTAGACGGATCATGCATGACATTTCTGTCTGAACATGGTTACTAATATTTCATTCGTGTCTTTCAGACTCATAGTCTGGACTCCACCATCACTGAGGATGGCTTTAGAGTCAATTATTCCTGTTAGTTCATACATTCATCGAGAGATACAGAAATGATGCAGCCTCTTCAGCTCAAAGAGTCTGCGCCGACAATCAAGCACCCACTGTACAATAGCCCAGTTAATACACCCTACATTCGCTTCATGTTCCTCCAGATTTTGCCACTCTGATCCACAAGGATCAGTTTACAGTTGAGCCAAATCACCAGGAGAAAGGCCATGCAGTCTCAGGGAGAATGTGCAAGGTACATACAGAGAGTACGAGCTGTCAGATTTGAACTTGGGTTGCTAGAGCTGTGAGTGTGTCCACACCTAATCAACTATTCACCACCATTCCACCATTCATGTGCTAGATGTGGCAGGACTGGACGGTCTGATTCATTGATTGTGAGATTGCTTAATATCAGTACTTCCAACATACTTCTGCAACAAACTCATTGGAAAAGGTTACTTGCTCATTCTAGACCTGTGCAAATTTTAATTATTGTTTGAAGTTAACTTTTATAAAAGAATGTTTCATTCCTCAAATTTTAATTACTGCTCATGATCCGTACTCTATGATAATTAATTTATGCACTTTACTTTGCTTATTTCTGCATTATTAATTTGGAGATTGAATTCTTATTTTCTTCAGTTATTGTGTGTTGAATGCATATTATGTGTACTACTGTGTTTTACACCCTGGTCTGAAGAAACATCGTCTCATTTTATGGTATACATGTATATAGTTAAATGACAATAAACTTGACTTCACTTGACTAGATTTAAAAAAATCAAGGCAATAAAGCTTGTTGTTTTACTTTTTCCTTCTGTTCCTCTCATCTCTCCTTATTTCACTTCCCATTCTCAATTCAACATTAATTTTAATGTTCTAACAAACTTCCTGTTCAGACTGGATAGACTGAGCTTATTCATTCAGTTTCCAGGTCCCCTGCTGAGGGTTCTCTATAAAATGGAGTTCCTATTGGCACAACTTATATTGCAAAATCCCATAGAAATTCAGTGGGCGAGTGAGAGGTGTACTGAATAGCTGGGATATTTTACTGAATGCAAAGTCTACCAGCTTGTCATACACTCAAAACGAGGGGTCCTAGTTGGAATTTTTGAAGCAGGCTGTTCTGAAAATTGAGCTCACTCAAAGATGAAAAGTTGTAAATTAAATATTTTCATTCCTTTATTTTCACAGTTACTATTGTTTCAAGGGAAATGTTGTAGTTTGAATTTAGTAGAAAATAATAATTTAACTCATCTTTTAAATATCATTCATCATTCATATCAAGGATGTGGTGTGATGTTTTGTTAAAATTCCATATTGAGTATTATCTTTTTATATGCACTCAAACTACGTTAGATTAAGAAAACGGAACAAACACATTCAAGGATATCAGGGGTGGCAACAGCATGGACAACTAGTACTTACCGTAAAGTCTGGCACAAGGCAAACTTCTAGGAATTCTTTGATAAGGTAAAAGAGGAGGAGGAGCATCACTACACTAGTGTGACCCTGATGCATTAAACTTTAGGTTTTCCCAAACTTTTTGTTTTAGCTGCTACATAGAATAAATCCATGCTTTGATATTGTACTGGTCCTTTGTATGTCCCCGAGTGGCCTCTCTTTCGCACTCACAATGCCAGATACACCTCTTCTTCCTTGTTCATTGGCAGGCTAATCTTTATACTCCTTCTAACCGACTATGCTCTCTTTTCACATGGTCACATTGACCTCCCTCTCACACTGTTCTCTCCTCTGGCACTGTCACACTGAACCTCCCTCTCCCAATGTCACACTGTCCTCCCCTCTCCCACTGTCACACTGTCCCCTCTTCTCCTACTGTCTGACTGTCCTCCCCCCTCCCACTGTCACACTGTCCTCCCCTCTCCTACTGTCCGACTGTCCTCCCCTCTCCCACTGTCACACAGACCTCCCCTCTCCCACTGTCACACTGACCTCTCTTCTCCCACTGTCACACTGTCCTCCCCTCTCCCACTTTCCAACAGACCTCTACTCTCCCACTGTCCGACTATCCTCCCCTCTCCCATTGTCCGACTGATCTCCCTTCTCCCACTGTCTGATTGACCTCCCCTCTCCCACGGTCACACTGACCTCTACTTTCCCACTATCCAACTGACCTCTCTCACTTTCAGGGTCATCTCCTCTTACTCACTGTCCTCTCCTCTCCCACTGTTACACTGTCCTCTCCTGTCACATTGCCCAACTGTCCTATACTCTCCCGCCCTGATTGACTTATCCTCTCGCACTGTCTGACTTACCTATTCTCTCACACTGTCCCACTGTCCTCTCCTGTCACACTATTCTCTCCACTCCCACTGTGCAACTGTCCTCTCCTCTTGCATTTTCAGGCTGTCCACTCCTGTTACACAGTCCTCTTCTCTCTCTCTGTCACCCCATTCCCACTGTCCTCTCCTCTTCCAATGTCTGATTGACCTCTCCTCTCCCACTGTCTCGCTGACCTCTCCTCTCCCATTCATGCTGCCACACTGCCCTTTCCCCTTCCACTGTTCACCTGCATCTCCCAGCCTCTTGGGCTGCTCTTCCACTCCTGTGGCCAAACCACCTCTCCCAGGCATTTAATCAATCACATCTTCACTCTTGCTTCCTTGACAGTGAAGATCCATGTTTCAAGTTTCAAGTTCGAAGTTCTGGTTTACATGCTATTCAACCTGTGTTCTATCCAGAAAATATTCCCAAGCTCATTTCAAAGTGACCTCTGTACAATGGAACAATGAAAAGAAATGCTTAAGTTGATGTTCAAGTTTATTGTCATTCATACATGTAAACTCCTATACCACCAAATGAAACAAAATTGGAATTTCTTCCAGAAATTTGGCTTCCTAAAATAGAAATTCCCAGAAGGATGTGGCATACACATACTGTCTGTGACATTTATATAAGATACTAACAACTGGTCATTTGTAGATCAATCCTCTTTCTCAACTGTACATTTGATAAACCTTAATGGCCATAAAAACCCACTTAGTAAGGATTCACAAGTCAATTATAACTTTCTAAGGCCAGCTTTACATCCCTGCTGCTCTAGTTTGGCAAAGAGGCAAATTTACTCAAAGTCTTCTGAAGGTATAACTGTGTAATGTTTTGCCATCTAACAGCAGTGGCATTTAGTCATTGAAAAACTCAACTCAGACTCTCTTCTTTCACCATATTTTGCTAACAGACTTTAGAAAGACTTTGGATGTTGCAGATAGAATCTGCAGCCACACTGAAATGCATTAATTATCATCATTGAGAGGGAGGAACAGACGGGCTATAGTTAAGCCAAACTCTAGATGGTGAGTGGACACAGTTAAATAAAATGCAACTAATGTTTTTAATGTTACCACAGGAAAAGAATGAGCTTCTGTACTCTTTTGTCTATGTTCTCATGATCTAACTACTCACTTTCACTCAATGACCAGTTAATTTTGCTTCCTGCTTATCCCGGTGGCCACCATGGTTTTAGCTATCATGAACATTCCATCCTCCCTACAGCTTAACAGCCTTTTCTCCCCTCCCCAATTCTGATGACAGGTCTTCAACACTAATATTTAATGTCATTTCTCTCCTCAGAGAAGCAGCCTAACCTGTCAAGTATTTGCAGTATCTTCTGTTTATCTTTTAGATTTCCAGCATTTACAGTGTTTTTGTTTCATGAGGAAGCTACTGTTGATGTTTCCACTGGGCTGAATGAGGTCAGAAGTTGTTAGGCATTTCGAGAAGAGGCTTTTCTCATCCTTCAATCAAAGACCACTGTAAAACTCAACCAGGAATATGATCTTTTCATACCTAGAGTTAGCATGCAATCTTCAGGATGAATAGCTTTCAATATTTTACTATTTTAATAGATGAGATGTCAGTATGTTGCACTTGGATTAAGGCTGCAGCCAAATTACCCAAGTATAATTACAAAAGTTTCCTCATTAGTTTCAAAACCTACCCAGAATTAAATCTGAGGCTACAGATGACAAGAAATGAGGTTACTAGTTTATTGATTTCCTTACTATTTTTGACATTCTCCAGAAGAGAATTTTTTTTCCTGCCAAGCACAAATGGTATTCAGTTCAATAACATAACCTCTGAAAGGATTTGCACTTCATCCTGGAGTATCCTTTGAGTATTATTCAAAAACTTATAAAACTCCTTTAAATTTAACAAGTATATTCAAGAGGATTAACTAGGATTTCAATCTGACATCTAAAATCCGAATGATCTTACAAAGTAAAAGAAACTTGTCAGCTAGTTCATTGATAGATTCAGTCATGTAGTTTGTGTATGAATATAATCTCTATGTAATGCTAATTCTGCAGCAAATGTGAATGACATTTTAGTATTAAAGTTATACAAAGTTTATTGAAAAGACTGCATTGTAAGCAGAATGTAAAAGACTATCAAAATGCCATAGCATTATTTTGTCATAGAAAACTATTCTTTCATGTCCATTGGCAGAAATTGTTTTATGGCTCCCTTTTACCATAAATGTATGTATGCTTTGATAGAGTGTAACACATATCAGAGCATTAAAGCAAAACGTCAGTGTTTTTTATACACTCAATGCGAAAGATCCTACACAGTGAATTCTTTTGTTTCTGATCTCCCCCAAGTATTTGGAGCTGCAGCTAATCTTCATTAGAAACAAGCTCCTGACCCTTTTTAGGTGATTGCTCAGGCATCCTCAAATGAGTATATTTTAAAGAATAATCAAAGTACGGTGGAGCAATGCTGATTCTTTCCACAAGAGAATAGAAAAACTAACTTTAAGAAGACAATTCAATTGGAATGAATTGAATTAACTCATGCTTTTGCCTGCAAAAGCAAATCTGTACACATGGGCTTCACAATAAACTACTTATTGCATTACAGCTCATATCTCACAATGCAGGCTTAATCTAATTTTTATTTTAAAAGAATTTCATTAAGAATGGTAACATTGTTACTTGTTATGATGTTTAAAGCCAAGGCCATAATTCTCTGTTTTAATAAGCTTGTATAATTAATCATCATTTCATTAATAATATATTTGCCAGGGACTTTCATTCATGTCCCCGAGCTTATTCAGTTCACTTTAGCAAATCCGTATGGTGATTGATCGGCTGTTGAAAAATCATAAAGGACTTTTGACTACTATATATTTCAGTCATATGATTTTCCTGTAGATAAGACACACATTATATGAATTAAGTTCATTATCTGTCGCCCTTTATGTGGCAGCTGGCTTTAGCCCATTAACTTTCACCCAATGTAATCTTATCTGTTTTCTATTTTGTTATCTACAGTTACTACAATTAAAAGTGAATGACTCTTTCTATCATTGACGAAAAGCCTGACTTCGTCCTGCTGTTTCACACAGTTCCAGTTGGAAACACTGTCAATCTAAAGTCAACCTTGTTGACAAAACAGTGAAGCGTAACTTCAGTTACACAATGGAAACCTAGGAAATAAATAATATATTTATCCTGTCTGTATTAATCACTATGCTTGTGAGACCACAAATCAACCTAAATTAAACCTATTCAAAACGCCATTGATTTTCTGTATATCAGGCATTTTTTATTGTATTGAAATATACAGGAAAAATAACTATACGGGCTACATTGGACAATGCTGTAAAACGAGCGTTCAGTTGCATTGTGTGATTAACCTGTTTGATTTGTTGCAGACAGAGTGTCATGCTCATTCATTCAGCTTGCTTGTTACAATTGCTGCATCTAGCCAGAGCCAAATTGCGTTCCTAACTGACCGGAGGCCCCCAATTCTAGAGTAACTAATAACAGCTCAAGCTGATTTGGAACACCTAAGGTCGGCTGTACTGATTACAGAGGAGCTACACTGGCTGCCGCAGAAGGGTGCAGTCTGGAGCTGACAGCAACTGGTAGAAGTCACATGGCACACGAGCGAGAGCAGGTGCCGTGGTTTTGACATTGCTTCACTTGAGGTTACTATAGTGGAGTAACTATAGTAACTGCAAACTGAATCTACACAAAGCGTAGGAATGGGTGGAGTGGGAGTAGAGAGGTCTGCAGCCAGAGCAGGCGAAATGTGCAGCACACCTAATGGCTTTCCAGTGGCTGAACTCACACACTGATTCTGCTGTAGAGGACTCAGATAATGGGAAAGCTGATGGTTCCGCACAATGAAACACTTAGTAAAATTACCATTACGTCAGTGTGCAAATGTCAAGGACCATTGAGTAAACTAGAACCATTCTTGCACAAGGTTTTACAAAGAATTTTGAGACCCTCTCAGCAGAGAGATTTCAGAGTCTCAGAAAGTGTGGATAGTAACGCCAAATCCAAAAACTATGGTTCTATTTAGAATGAATCGTGTTCCTTCTGTTGATTTCAGCAGACTGTAATTTTTTACTTTCTTTCTTGTTCTCTTGCTGAATTAAGTTACATTTGCTATTTTCCAATCTAATGGAACTTCCCTGACTTTAGAGAAATTTGGAAAATTAAAAAAACTATCATGTTAGTTATCTCACTATCTAATTCTTTAAAACCGCAAAATTAGGTCCAGCAGGGCCCAAGGACTTGTCAGCCTGCAGCTCTAACAATTTTCCCAGCATTACTACCCAGGTGATAGAAATTACTTGAAGTTTCTCCCTCATTACAAATTCTCAGTTGAAATATTTCTCAATTATAAGATATCTGGACAGCAAAGATACATACATCAGGATGCTCTTTATTAACTACAGCTCACCATTCAATACCATCATCCCCTCAAAACTAATCAATAAGCTTCAAGACCGCGGCCTCAATACCTCCTTGTGCAATTGGATCCTCAATTTTCTCACTTACAGACCCCAGTCAGTTTGGATTGGCTGAGACATCTCCTCCATGATCTCCACCAGGACATGGGCACCACAATGCTGTGTGCTTAGCCCCCTACTCTACTCGTTTTACATTTACGACTGTGTGGCTAAGCACAGCTCCAATGCCATATTCAAGTTTGCTGATGACACTACTGTTGTGGGCCGAATCAAAGGTAGTGATGAATCAGCAAACCGGAGGGAGATTGAAAATCTGGCTGAGTGGTGTCATAACACCAACCTCTCACTCAATGTCAGCAAGACCAAGGAACTGATTGTTGACTTCAGGAGAGAGAATCCAGAGGTCTATGAGCCAGTCCTCATTGGAGGATCAGAGGTGGAGAGGGTTAACGACTTTAAATCCCTTTGTGTTATCATTTCAGAGGACCTCTCCTTGGTCCAGCACATAACTGCAATTATGAAGAAAGCACAGCAGCACCTCTACTTCTTTCTGAGTTTGCCAAGATTTGGTATGACATCTATAACTTTGACTAACTTCTAAATATGTGTGGTAGAGAGTATATTGACTGGCTGCATCACAGCCTGGTGTGCAAACACCAATGCCTTTGAATGGATCCAACAAAAAGCAAAGAAGTATATCACGGGTAAAGCCCTCCCCACCATCAGGGACTCCCACCACCCAGGTCATGCTTACTTCTTGCTGCTGCCATCAGGGCCCAGGACTCATGCCACCAAGTTCAGGAACAGTTATTACCCCTCAACCGGTCAACTTCTGAATCACAGACGATAACTTCACTTAACTTCCCTTGCCCCATCACTAAACTGTTTCCACAATCTATGGACTCACTTTCAGGGACTCTTCATCTCATGTTCTTGATATTTATTGCTTATTTCAAGATTCAAGTACATTTAAAGGCATCCGTTAGTCCATGGATCTGCACCTGGAAAGTCTCCACTCTCCAGGGTGCAGGCCTGGGCAAGGTTGTATGGAAGACTACCAGTTGCCCATGCTGCAAGTCTCCCCTCTCCATGACACCAATGTTGTCCAAGGGAAGGGCATTAGAACCCATACAGCTTGGCACCAGTGTCGTTGCAGAGCAATGTGTGACTAAGTGCTTTGCTCAAGGACACAACACGTTCCCTCGGCTGGGGCTCGAACTCACGACCTTCAGGTAGCTAGTCCAATGCCTTTAACCACTTGGCCACGTGCCTACTCAAGTACATTTATTGTCATATAAATCATACAGCTTGAGATTTGTCTGCTTACAGGCAGCCAGAAGCAAGCAACCTGAAGAAGCTAATTTTAGAAAAGACCATAAAAGTAGAAAAAACACACACCTTGCAGATTACAGAAGCAAAGAACAGCATTCTGAACTAATTTGAGTCCTTAGATCCATTCTGCAGCGCATCCAGAATAGGCCCAAACTCACTCATATAGCCATCTCAGTTCATCATATTAGTGGGGCAAAAAAGCTCCAGAACTCACAGAGACGACAGTCGCCGGAGAGAGGAAAGAACATCACGTGAGTGCAAGCAAAATCAGCCCGATCCTTACCTCTAGTCCCAACACTCGGGCTTTCTAGTCTATCTGGCGGGCATGTAAATTGTCCAAGCACTGGGTAGTGCCTCACTCTGTGACCCGACCCCCGGCGCTGCAACACACTTGGGCCACACAGCCCAAAGTCTTTCTCGATCTCACCAAATCGGCTTGGCGGTTGGAGTGATCCAACTTCGCACTCAGGTTTGGTAAATGTGCATTGAAACTCTTCCACATCAACTGCTCTGTAAAGTGTTCACTCCAACAGCGACAGCGATACCAACTCCATCCACCCCACCTTGAACATATTACTCCTTGGCTTTGCGATGCACCCACATGACCCATCTTTCCAAACTGCTTCGCCTCCACTTGCTTCTTCGTCGCTCGTGGTGATAGTTGACCACAATTTACTTCAGAAAAGGTGTTATTAGTAATGGTTTTAGCAATATCGCTTGCCATCTTAACTACCAGTAAGCTGTCACACAACTTCAGTAGCACCATATTAATGTTTATTCATTATTATTATTTCTCTTTTCTTCCTTTTTGTACTTGACTAGTTTGGTGTCTTTCGCACACTGGTTGTTCATCCTGTTGGATAAGATCAATGTCTTCCATTGATCCTATTATGATTATTGGATATATTGAGTACACCTGCAAGAAAATGAAATTTTGGGGTCGTATACAGTGACGTATAAGTACTTTGATAATAAATTGACTTTGAACTTTAAAGGTAATGTGAAGAATCTGTTCAATTCATCTGGCATCTTTTAATATTCCATTTTTAATTTCTAAGACTTGAATTCAGTAAGATCAATGCTCAATCTGTTAACTGTTTTCTTTTATAAATACCTGTTTTTAAATAATCTCTAGATAGCTTTGTCCCATACTTCCTTCCAATTAATCTTATAGACATTGCTGCCATGTTTCATACATTTTGAAATCTTCTGACCAGGAACCTGTTTTTGTGCAATTATATGCAAACATATTTTTTGTTTGATTGTGGATGGAAGGTCCTCTCCTTAGAATTTTAACTTTCTCCTAACCTAAATAGCAATTTTTTTGGTCAGAATAAACACCCTGGGCTAATTGACTTTCTTTGTGTGTCAGAACTTTCCAGGTTTTTGTGTGTCCTCCAGGCTATATGCAATCTCCTGCATTGAAAGTCAGAAACTTTCCATCAATCATCCTCCAATCGCAGGGGTAGCACTGAACAGGAGAGCCAGATCGGACAAAAGTACAGAGAATTTTCTGTGGGCAAGGCTTGGGTCGGTATATGAGCACACTCTTGCGTGGCTAAACATAGGGAAAGTGTTGACAGCCTCAAGGGTTGGAGCACAATGGAATCGTACAGGACCTCTGTGTAAGGAGCACACTACCTCACAAACTATTCATCCCTTTAACTACTTCAGAATCTATGAAACAAAAATGGAAATGTCATCCTCCATCCCAAGAGAGTGCCTCAGATGAAGTCCTATTACTTGTACCTGAAACTGCTCATTTTTCATGGATTTTTTAAGTGAACAAAAGAGTAGTTACTTGAGAAATTTCATAAAATAAATTTATTGAGAAAACAGTTTAATAAATTCTGCTTTTTTTCTGATTGAATATCTGAGCTGATCAGCATACCCCTGGGCAGACAGGAAATATTCAGAAACTATTAGCTCTTTCTATAAACCCAGTTATACTGTTCTCCTGACCGACACAAAGCTTTAAACTAAGTAAGTAGGACCAACATTTCCTTGATTCCTTGATTTAAAAATGGACAGTTGTGCATGAAATGTACAAAAATTACTCTAAATTTAATTGATTTCGACCAAAACAAACAGGAACTAGAGTAGCTGGGCACAAGCAGGGCTTGGGATATACACAGTCCTCAGTCCTTAAATCCTATTTTACCTTATTCTAAAAAACTGATCTTCTTTCATCAACCCATCACTTTGCACATTAGACACAGCATGTGCAAGGAAATGTAATTGTCATTTATAATATCATACATTAAAATCATTCAAGGGGAAAAAGAAAATACAAAGCAGACCTCAGGAATGAAAATTACAGAAAGAGACCCGAAAAAGAGAGTTCAGATCTCACTGTACCTAGTAGGCTTTATGTAATTTATGTCACAATTCAAATTTGAATCAGGTTTAAAATCACTGGCATATGACGTGGAATTTGTTGTTATGCAGCAGAAGTACATTGCAATACATAATAATAAAACATGTAAATTACAGTAAATATATATAAAGTTAAATTAGATAAATAGTGCAAAAAGAGAAAAAAATGGTAGTGAGGTAGTGTACATGGGTTCAATGACGATTCAGAAATCTGATGGCAGAGGGGAGGAGCTATTCCTGAATTGTTGAGTGCTCCTGATGGTAGCAATGAAAACAAGGCATGCGGGGGTCCTTAGTGATGGATGCCAGTTTTTTGAGCCATTGCTCCTTAAAACGGTCCTGGATGCTGGTGAGGCTAGTGCCCATGATGGAGCTGACTGAGTTCACTACTTTCTGCAGTTTATTTTGATCCTGTGCAGTGTCCACTGCACCCTGTCCCATACCAGATGGGGATGCAGCCAGTTAGAATTGCTCTTCATGGTACATCTGTAGAAGTTTGTGAGTGTTTATTCAGGTCTAGTATAAAATCAGGAAAGCTTAGCTTTCCATTCCTGGGCATGGAGCTTTATAAACGAATGGTGAATATAACTTGGCAGCGACTGAGATAAACAAAGGTATTCATGTAGAGCATGGTTTCAGCATAAATCTTCACACATGCTTCTCTGCAAAGAAAGTGGCTCCTGTCAGTGTGGGCTATTCCAAGTGTAATAATCAGAAGTACTGACGTTATGCAGGTGTCTCTCTGATCAGTCATTATAATTTTGGCAAAAAGTCACGGAAATCCTGGAGAGCCAGTGTGATGATCCACAGGTACTACCTCTGCAGGAGTTTTGAAGATCTCATGCTGTGTGATCAGAAAAGCCCTTTTACTACAAAAGTAACACAGATGTATTGAAGTCAAATCTATTATCTTTGCTACTGTGAGTTGCTTGAAGGGAATATTTATTAAACTAACAGCTGAATTCCCCTTTGCATTTTATTTAGTTTTCTTAACACATGGATTAAACAGGAAATGCCTTGGCACAGCACTTGGTTAAGAGACCTCTACTGAACATGATAAAGCCAAGGAGATCTGGATCTCTTCTACAGCTTTGCAGGCGTTACAAGTAACCAACAGAGATAAATTTATAAAGCATCTGCTCTTGTCTCAGTCTTCCCTAATGAATCCTGTTGTTGTGCCACGTACTATAGACAAACTAAGTAGACTGTAAAGCTGTGATTAACAGTTTCTGCTGTGCATGGTGCCCTTTAAAACAGTTGGCAGTAACAGAGGTGTACATCCAGAGAATTCCAGTCACCCACCATCCGCGCTCCTTTGTAGATCTGGCAATTTGCAGCGTTATTTACAATCACTTTATAAATACAAAGTTTCAAAAATATCTGCAAAAACATTCAGCAATTTACGGCCTACAGAGATGTGCAAACTCTGTGGGTTGATGGTTAGGATGAAGAGATGTTACAGTGCACCCAAAGACTGGTGAAGGCAGAACAAAGCATTAAAGATTCAGAATATAGTTCTGTTTGAAAAGGAAGTGATAAAATTATGAGGTTCGTATTTTATAAAACCACAGATTCATCTAGGAAAAATATCATTATGCTTTGAGTGCATGATATTACTACTAATGGATTACATGGGTCACCATCACCTTCAGAATCCATCATGTTGCAGCCACAAATGGAAGCTGACCATAGCACAGCAAAGTAATCACTTTGGTTTATTTCACTTCACAAACTGCTTGACCTTCATGATGAATTGCACTTTAATGTTTTTGTCAGGTGAAGTCACTGTATTTACTGCTGGCCTGTCTTTTCCATTCATTCATCTCCTTGACCATACAAAATGTCCAGACGTGCACACTAATTAAATGAGTCCAACAAAGATGTAGATATCAGGGCATCATCATTAATTGCTCTTGAATATAGCAGTTATTTAAACTAATTGGGTTCATTTACTGAGTTAGTTGTGCATTGTGGCACCTTTTCTAAAGCAGTAATTTTGGATTACGTTTCTGTTGTTTTCTTAAAATAATGATTGTTGAATATTTTATTGGAATTTCTCAGCTCTGCAGATCAAAACATATTGCACCAATTCATCGTGATTATTGTCGACTGTTGGCTTTTTCCACAGTACAATGACACCAAATTTCAATGCAATGTCTTTTTAACTCCAGAAATATTTCCTTGTTAAACGATTGCCAACAATCTATTTGTTTTTCAACATTTATCTGTGTAAATATTTTATGTTAAACAACATCATTGTTTGGTCTTTACAAAGGTCATGCTTCAGTGCTTGTACATAAACTGTAATCACGCACGTGTTAATCCATGCGTAATGACTCGGCATCAATTGCATACTGATGATGGGATTAGACTGTGTGGATTTCTAGGGGTTTTAGTCTACCTAGTCAATGCTGGCTTCCCACCTCTCTGCCACACTCACCAACATTTGTTGTGATCTTGAACTAAAAGCACTGTTGGTGCTTATCGAAAATGCCTTTAATTAACATTTGGACAGGGTACGTTCACTGCTGGCTTTGAAATATCCTGTTCATTGCTGTTCCCCACAGTCCAGATCATGATTGCTGATACAATTGGAAGGATTTAAGGAAATAATTATCTGAAGAATGAGTTTTTGAACATTTAATGCTTTCCTGCATTGATTTTTACACTGCTCACAATCTGTACCACAGGTTTAACTCTTGTTTTACCAAACTATGAAGTTCTAAGTATTCTTCACAAAGAAGATAATATTTGCTGTTTAATTATACTGTATGCGGAAGTTGGAAACATCTTATAAACCATTCTTTGGATGAAATGTTGGGAATATCCTTTGGGCAGCACAGTAGTGTAGTTGTTAACACACCGATTTACAGTATAGGCAATCCAAATTCAATTCTCGCCGCTGCCTGTAATCAGTTTGTACATTCTCCCTGTGACTGCATGGGTTTCCTCCCACAGTCCAAATCATACCAGCTGTTAAATTAATTGGTCAGTATAAATTGTCCTGTGATTAGGCTAAGGTTAAATCAGGGGATTGGGGGCAGAGCAGATCAAAGGGCAGAAGGGCCTATTCCACGCTGTAACTCAATAAAAAAATACATCTTGTGTAAAAGAGCCCAGGGTTTTGTTGACCTAAGAGTTATTCCCAGATGAATAGCTGCCCCACAACCAGCATTAAATAATCTGGAAGTTATTTTATTCCCCTCTGTAGAACTTGGCTGCTCAGAGATTGGCTTCCACATTTCCGATGTTAGAACAGTGAAGAATTTCATTGGCTAGATCATGAAAGACAGTCTATAAATTAAATTTCTGAATTTTTTGGGAAGGGTGATCCTATTTGAGCATTTCTTCAGTTCTGGAAAATGAAAAAAATGCTTCAATACATAATTTCACCTCATACTTTTGGGCTCATTGCTACATGTAATCAGATCCAAACCCACTAAATGTCCAATTTTTTTGAAGATTGCTAAGTCCATAAGGCCATAAGACCATAAGATATACAGTGGCATGCAGAAGTTTGGGCACCCCGGTCAAAATTTCTGTAACTGTGAATAGCTAAGCGAGTAGAAGATGAACTGATCTCCAAAAGGAATAAAGTTAAAGATGACACATTTCTTTAATATTTTAAGCAAGATTACTTTTTTATTTCCATCTTTTACAGTTTCAAAATCATAAAAAAGGAAAAGGGCCTGAATCAAAAGTTTGGGCACTCTGCATGGTTAGTACTAAGTAACACCCCCTTTGGCAAGTATCACAGCTTGCAAACGCATTCTGTAGCCAGCGAAGAGTCTTTCAATTCTTGTTTGGGGGATTTTTGCCCATTCTTCCCTGCAAAAGGCTTCTAGTTCTGTGAGACTCTTGGGCCATCTTGTATGCACTGCTCTTTTGAGGTCTATCCACAGATTTTTGATGATGTTTAGGTCGGAGGCTGTGAGGTCCATGGCAAAACCTTCAGCTTGAGCCTCTTTAGGTAGTCCATTGTGGATTTTGAAGTGTGTTTAGGATCATTATCCTGTTGTAGAAGCCATCCTCTTTTCATGTTCAGCTTTTTTACAGACGGTATGATGTTTGCCTCCAGAATTTGCTGGTATTTAATTAAATTTATTCTTCCCCCACCCACATGCCACTGGCTGCAACAAAAGCCCAAAGCATGGTCGATCCACCCCTGTGCTTAACAGTTGGAGAGATGTTCTTTTCATGAAATTCTGCACCCTTTTTTCTCCAAACATACCTTTGCTCATTGCGGTCAAGAAGTTCTACTTTAACTTCCTCAGTCCACAGGACTTGTTTCCAAAATGCATTAGGTTTATTTAGATGGTCCTTTGCAAACTTCTGACGCTGAATTTTGTGGTGAAGACGCAGGAAATGTTTTCTTCTGATGACTCTTCCACGAGGGTCATATTTGTGCAGGTGTTGCTGCACAGTAGAACAGTGCACCACCATTCCAGAGTCTGCTAAACCTTCCTGATGGTCTTTTGCAGTCAAATGGGGGTTTTGATTTGTCTTTCTAGCAATCCTACGAGCAGTTCACTCAGAAAGTTTTCTTGGTCTTCCAGACCTCCACCGTTCCTGTTAACTGCTATTTCTTAATTACATTACAAACTGAGGATACAGCTACCTGAAAACACTTTGCTCTCTTCTTATAGCCTTCTCCTGCTTTGTGGGCATCATTTATTTTAATTTTCAGAGTGCTAGGCAGCTGTTGATTGTTGGGACAAAGTTTGAGGAGTCAGGGTATTTATAAAGCTTTGAAATTTGTGTCACCTGGCCTTTCCCAATGATGACTGTGAACAAGCCATAGGCCTAACCAGCTGATTAAGTTCTGAGACCTTGGTAAAAGTTATCTGAGAGCTCAAATCTCTTGGGGTGCCCAAACTTTTGCATGGTCCTCCTTTCCTTTTTTCACTCTAAAATTGTGCAAAACAAAAATAATACACTAATCTTGCTTAAAATGTTGAAAAGAATGTTTCATCTTTAACTTTATGACTTTTGGAGATCAGTTCATCTTCTACTCACTTAACTATTCACAGTAACAGAAACTTTGACCGGGGTGCCCAAACCTTTGCATGCCACTGTTGGAGCAGAAGTAGGCCATTCAGTCCATCGAGTCTGCTCTGCCATTCAATCATGGGCTGATCCAATACTTCCAGTCGTTCCCACTCCCCTGCCTTCACACGTTCCCTTTGATTCCTTGGCTGTTCAAGAACCTACCTATCTCTGCCTTAAATACACCCAATGACTTGGCCTCCACAGCCGCTCATGGGCACAAATTCCACAAATTTACCATCCTCTCACTAAAGTAATTTTTCTGCATCTCTATTCTAAATGGATGTCCTTCAATCCTGAAGTCGCGCCCTCATGCCCTATCCCCTACCATGGGAAATAACTTTGCCATATCTAATTTGTTCAGGCCTTTTAATATTCGGAATGTTTCTATGAGATCCCCCTCATTCTCCTGAACTCCAGGGAATATAGCCCAAGAGCTACCAGACAGACGTTCCTCATATGGTAACCTTTTCAATCCTGGAATCATTCTTGTGAATCTTCTCTGAACCCTCTCCAATGTCAGTATATCCTTTCTAAAATAAGGAGCCCAAAACTGCACACAATACTCCAAGTGTGGTCTCACGATTGCCTTATGGAACCTCAACATCACATCCCTGCTCTTGTATTCTATACCTCTAGAAATGAATGCCAACATTCACAACCGTCTCAACCTGGAGGTTAACCTTTAGGGTATCTTGCACAAGGACTCCCAAGTCCCCTTACATCTCTGCATTTTGAATTCTCTCCCTATTTAAATAATAATCTGCCCATTTATTTCTTCCACCAAAGTGCACTTTCCAACATTGTATTTCATTTGCCACTTCTTTGTCCATTCCCCTAAACTATCTAAGTCTCTCTGCAGTCTCTCTGTTTCCTCAACACTACCTGCTCCTCCACCTATCTTTGTATCATCGGCAAATTTAGCCACAAATCCATTTATACCGTAATCCAAATCATTGACACACATCGTAAAAAGCAGCAGTCCCAACACCAACCCCTGTGGAACTCCACTGGTAACCAGCAGCCAGCCAGAATAGGATCCCTTTATTCCCACTCTTTGTTTTTCAGTCGACCAGCCAATGCTCCACCCATGCTAGTAACTCCCCTGTAATTCCATGGGCTCTTATCTTGCTAAGCAGCCTCATGTGCGGCACCTTGTCAAAGGCCTTCTTGAAATGCAAGTACACCACATCTACTGCATCTCCTTTGTCTACCCTGTTTGTAATTTCCTCAAAGGATTGCAGTGGGTTTGTCAGGTAGGATTTTCCTTTCAGGAAACCATGCTGGCTTTGGCCTATCTTGTCATGTGCCTCCAGGTACTCTGTAATCTCATTCCTAACAATCAATTCCAACAACTTCCCAACCACTGATGTCAGGCTAACAGATCTATAGTTTCCTTTCTGTTGCCTCCCACCCTTCTTAAACAGCAGAGTAACATTTGCAATTTTCCAGTCATCCGGTATTATCCATCGATTCTTGAAAGGTCATTGTTAATGCCTCCACAAGTCTCTCCAGCTACTTCCTTCAGAACCCGAGGGTGCGTTCCTTCAGGTCCAGGAGATTTATCCACCCTCAGACCATTAAGCTTCCTGAGCACCTTCTCAGTCGTAATTTTCATTACACATACTTCACTTCCCTGACATTCTTGATTGACTGGTATACTGCAGACATTTTCCATTGTGAAGACCGATGCAAAATACGCATTCAGATCCTCTGCCATCTCTGAATCTTTCATTACAATATCCCCAGCATCATTTTGTATTGGTCCTATAACTACCCTTGACTCCCTTTTACCCTTTTATATACTGTCATGTGTGAAGCCAAGCAGGGCTGCAGAACAGATGATGCTAATGAGAGAGATAATGAAAGACAATGGAGAAACATTCAAAATGCTAATAAGAGAGAAGAGAGAGATTAACAAGGAGGAGACACAATTCAGATGTTGGCATCTGCCACAGACCATTTGCTTTGAACCTGAACTGTTTGAAGTTTGATGGAGAGGTGATACCCCATCAGGGGGATAAAAATAGCAGGTTTGCTAAGGCACCACACACACGCCATGAGACCCTGGAAAGAGCAGTGTGCCCCACAAGTTGGTGGGAGTTTGGAGACCGGTTAGCTGGAATCGGTCAGAGGCTCACAGGGTGTAAAGGTACGATCGGTGGGAACCTGGTGTGTGTCCACCCTTGCCTCGGTGCCGGGTTCACCATGGAAGAACGATCACATCCGGAACGGAGGGGTCACTGTCGGTGACCACAGCTGGATCAGAAGGCATCGAAAGGTTTGCCTGAAACCAACTGCATTTCTCACTCTCTCTCTCTCCCCCCCCCCCCAACGGTACAACAACAGAGACTACTTCGAACTGCACTAGACTGAACTGAACTCTGCTTCACCTTAAGACTGATCATTTTACCCCTAGACTGCGATAGAGCTTGGTTGATTGCTATTACCCTATTTCTGTTTATATGTGTATACTATTATTGCTAACCTGTTACATTTATATCCTTACAGTTAGTGTACTGTATTACTTATTTCTTTAATAAAACTTTATTAGTTCCTAGTAATCCAGACTCCAATGAGTGTTCCATTTCTGCTGGTTTGGCAACCCAGTTACGGGGTACGTAACAATACTTAGAAAAGTTTTAGTTTCTTCTTTGATATTAGTCACCAGCTTCCTTTCATAATTCATCTTTTCCTTCCTAATGACCTTCTTAGTTTCCTTCTGAAAGTTTTTAAAAGCTTCCCAATCCTCTATCTTCCCACTAGCTCTGGCTTCCTTGTATGCCTTCTCTTTTGCTTTTACTTTGGCTCTGACTTCACTTGTCAGGCACGGTAGTGTCCTTCTTCCCTTTGAAAATTTCTTCTTATTTGGAATATATCTGTCTTGCATTTCCCTCATTTATTGCAGAAACTCCAGCCATTGCTGCTCTGCTGTCCTTCCTGCAAATATCCCTTTCTAGTCAACTTTGGCCAGTTCCACTCTCATGCCATTGTAATTTCCTTTATTCCACTGAAATACCGACACATTGGATTTTATCTTTTCCCTCTCAAATTTCAATGTGAACTCGATCATATTGTGATCACTGTTCCCTAAGGGTTCCTTAACCTTAAACTCTCTTATCACCTCCGGATCATTGCACAACACCCAATCCAGTACAGCCGATCCCCTAGTGGGCTCAACAACAAGCTGTTCTAAAAAGCCATCCCTTAGACATTCTACAAGTTCTCTCTCTTGAGGTCCAGTACTGATCTGGTTTTCCCAATCCACTTTCATGTTAAAATCCCCAACAATTATCATGACATTGCCTTTCTGACACACCTTTTCTATCTCCTGCTGTAATGTGTAATTCACATCCCGGCTGCTGTTTGCAGGCCTGTATACAACTGCCATTAGGGTCCTTTTACCCTTGCCATTTCTGAACTCAACCCGTAGAGACTCTATACCTTCCAATCCTATGTCATCTCTTTCTAATAATTTAATATTATTTCTTATACATAGGGCCACAGCACCGCCTCTGCCTACTAACCTATCTTTCTGATACATCTTATATCCTTGGACGTTCAGCTCCCAATGGTAGCCATCCTTTCGCCAAGTTTCAGAGACAGCCACAACGTCATATCTGCCAATCTGTAGCTGAATTTCAAGATTGTCCATTTTATTCATTATGCTGCTTGCATTCAGATATAACACTTCCAATCCAGTATTTGTTGCTTTCTGTTTTAACTGCACCACACCTCTATTGCCCTGTAACTCATGCCACTGCCTACGATTAAGCCTCATCTCCTGCCTGTTGTTCCTATTATCTCTGTTGCACGCTATCTTTGATTTATTTCTGTTTTCCCCTTCCTCAACCTTATCACTCTGGTTCCCATCCCGCTGCCAAATAAGTTTAAACCCTCCCTAACAGCTCTATTAAATGTGCCCACTAAGATATTGGACCCGTTTGGGTTCAGGTGTAACCCGTCCTTTGTGTACAGGTCGTACCTCCCCCAGAAGAGGCCCCAGTGATCCAGGAATCTGAAGCCCTGCCCCTATACCAGTCTCTCAGCCTCACATTAATATGCCTGAGCATGCTATTCTTGCACTCGCTAGCACGTGGCACAGGCAGCAATCCTGAGATTACTACCCTAGAGGTCCTGTTTTCAGCTTCCTACCTAACTCCCTAAATTCTCTCTTCAGGACCTCCTCTTTTTTTCTACCAATGTCATTGGTACCAACATGTACCAAGACTTCTGGTTGTTCACCCTCTTTCTTCAGAATACTCTGCACCCGGTCCAAGACATCCTGTACACTGACACCTGGGAGGCAACACACCATGTGGGTATCTCTATCAGACTGACAGAACTTCCCGTCTGTTCCTCTCACTATGGAATCCCCTATGACTACCGCATTCCTCATCTTCCTCTTTCCCTTCTGCACCACTGAACCAGGCTCAGTGCCAGAGACCCGATCGCCGTAGTCATCCTCTGTCAGATCACCCCCCACTCAACTGCATCCAAAATGAGATAGTGATTACTGAGGGGGATGGCCACAGGGGTGCTCTCTACTATCTGAGCTCTTTCCTTCACTTCCCTGACAGTCACCCACTTATCTAACTCCTGCAGCCTCGGGGTGACTAACTCCCTGTAGCTCCTCTCCATCTCCTGTTCACTCTCCCCAATACGCTGTAGGTCATCAAGCTGCAGCTCCAGATCCCTAACACAGTCTCTCTCAGGAGCTGCACCTTGGTGCACCTGGTGCAGATATGGCCATCTAGGAGACTGGAAGATTCCCAGGATTCCCACATCCGACACAACAGAGCAGAATACTAATCCTACCGACATACTCTCTATTCCTCGAAAAAATGCGAAGAAAAACCAAAAACAAAGTCCCCCTACTCACTTACCTTGTCGAAGCCCACTTTCGCTGAAGTCTGAATGAGCCAAAACCTGTCGCTTCTACTCTCGCCACTGGCCTATCCTGACAATGGCCACTCCACTTATCTCTTCTGCACCCTTATTCGTCGAGCTCAGTTGCCACTGCTGACAGGCCCCGCACAATGGACTAATGCCCGCGAAGCTCTCGTTTTAAATAACCGCCTCTGACCTGCAAGAAGCACTCCATCGAGTTCAGTTGCCGCTGCTGATGCACAATGAAATTTAAGTTTCCCAGTTATTATAACCACACCTTTTAATGAAATAAATGCACCAAAATTACTGAACAATCAAAGTATTTTTCATTCCTGCTTTCCCCTTAAAAAAGACGCTTCCTTTCACAATATAAACAATGGCCTCGACCTTCCATCTCACAAGCGTGTGTTTAAAAATAGACTTAATCCAGCACAGCAATATGGTGTCCTTCTTGGGCCTCTGAACATTAATGGGAAATTCAACTCCTGGTTTTCCAATGAGATTTTCATTAGCTCAAGACTTTCTTTCCCCGGAATGAAATTCCCCTCAATGATACAAAGAGTAGCACAACACCAAAAATTCATCTCCAGTCTGATTTTCAACTGGGTGCCTGAAGAATGACTATTCTCACTCCAGCTTTTATTAATTCTATTTTGCTTGATATCCTGCTTTTTGAAGGACAAAAAACTCAGACTGATTTTTTTTTGCCTTCATTGAGGTTTGTGACTGGAACCTCAAATATAGGATGGCATGTGTCTATGGCCCTTTATTTGTGGAGGTTAAGGTCACGTTCAGGTTCCATTTTCTGGTCACAGTGTCATTCCAGACCATTACAGCTAATCTAAGCCACATGTCACAACTTGCTGCTCACTGCTGCATTAGGAAGGTCAGCAAAACTTCCATGCTGAAAAAGAGTGGCATAGTTGGGCTTTGCTGCTGTTGCCGAGTTCTCTGAAAGGCAGGTATTCACATTGCCGCAAAGCTGCCTCGCCACCCTAATACCTAAAAAAATATTTACTCTGGTTTTATCCCGAATGATTTAGTAATCGAGTCTGTAGTTCTCCTCTGAGAGAGCAACAGCAAAATGTTGGTCAACAACAAAGTGTGACCGAGCAATGAGGACTTCTCACACATTAGTCTGAAGGGGCAGACAACTGGAATTAATAACATGGCATGCCTTTACTTCAAATTAAACCAGAAATCATATTAATTTTTGTTCTGCCATGTAGTTTTCCATTTCTTTTGAATCATTTATTACATACGGTTTTTGCAACTTTGAAATAGACACATTTTACTCATTCCACAATAATATGTAATGCTATGTAATGCAAGCTAAAATAATCATTTTAATGCACTTTGAATGAAAGAATGTTATCAGTTGCATTTTCTTCAAAGCAAAAGACGATATTGACAAATGCAGCTTTCAGCAGATGAGATAGAGAGCAGCTCCAGGATATTATAACAGGTAAGGGCAGTTAATGATGCGAGGCATCCTATTTGTGAAAGGTGGTTCAGACAGTGCAGAGATTTGTTACTCAGATCAGTCTGCAACCTAAGCAAGGAGGGCAGCTTTCGGAGGTAGAAGAGAGGAATTATACTCATGGTATGGGAAATTTGCTGTGGTGTTTTGGCGCAACATGCAACTAAAATGACTTTTAACAATTATAAAGAATAAAGACTTATATAAAAATAATGTTAGAAATACAGATATGGAATAAAATGTGCGTAAATACCAGAATGTATTTACTATGTGAAAACGTTATGAAAAGTGTTTGCAGCACACTGACTGAGGTAATAAATGGCGGTGGGGGGGGGGTGTGGGTTGGGGCGGTTAACTAGAATGGTTGATCAGATTAACTGCCAGGGGAAAAACTTTTCAGATGGCGTGAAGTTTTTGTTTTAACAGCCCACTCGCGCTTCCTAGAAGGGAGCTTTTGGAAAAGGCAGTTTCTGGGCAAGTCATGTCCGCAATGATTTTTCCAACCCGCTTCCTTGTTCTGGACATATGCAAGTCCTGTAGTAATGGTAGACCGCAGCTAATGATCTTTTCTGCTGTCCTGACAGTTCACTGTAGTCTTGGTTGTACTTATATAAATATTTTCCTTTCAAATATTTACCTAATTTCTTTCCAAAAATTATAATTGGATTTACTTCTACCACACTTCCAAGCAGAGCATTCCAAATTATAAATCTATGTACTGTATGCATAATCTACATTAATTAGTTTGGTATGCATTGTGGGGTGTTCCTGTGCTGTATTGCACTATATTCTGTGTTCTATGGTCTAAGCTCTTTCCCCAAATCTGTACTTATGTCTATTGAAAGAGTAAAATGAACCAATTTGGACATGAAGACTGTGAAATAAAAAGCCACTGCTGCTGAAATGTTAGAATGTGGATTCTACATTTGATTTAAATACCTATGGTATAAAATAAATTAAGCAGGCACAGAAACGAGCAGTCCACGTGGCATCCAGGGAATTTACCAGTGTTGAGTTTGTGTTAGCACAAACAACTGATGTGTTACTGCTTACAATGTATTTCTAAAAATGAGCAGTCATTACCGTCAATCCTAACTGCTCTCTCTGGTTGGCTTTAATGACCAAATCATTAAATAAGGGCAGGAGTAAATTAGAACAAAAATTGCTGCTGAAAGGGATTAAATTGCACTTAAAATTTCTGCATCTCATATTCAAATATACCCTAGAATAACTCACTTTCATTTGAGGGAGAATACCCAAACAAAAGTAAAAAAATAGATCATTATCTGCCATCTAAAGGGAGTTTTTGTTGGTACACTGTACACATGATTACATCAAATCTATTTAAATCAATCTCAAAGCAAATGCTATGAACATCTGGGAAAAAAGCACTTCTATAAAATAGTGGGAACTGTGCTGAAGCAGTTTCTGTACTTGGAAATTTTACCAGGAGCATGTGGTAAATCAGTGGAGAGATTCAAAGATATTCAATGTCATGTATTCATTTCTGTGAGTAGCACATTCAGTGTACACACAGTAGTTCTTTTTAAGCTGTATCTATTCAAGCCCAAAGTTTATCTAAGAATTCTAATTTTAGACTATAAACATAAATTATGTTGCAATTTTAGAAATTATTGTAGCATGGCTTTATCACTGTAGTGACAATCCATTTATCACTGCCGAACTTTCACAGAGGACTAACTTGGTAAATGATCCAGATTCTGTGGTGAAGTGACAAAATAACACAGGGTACTAATACTTGCAGGAATGGTGTTGTTTCTTCTTTGTGAGGGGAAAAAAAAATCAGAGATTATTAATACTCTAGCCCAACAAAATGTGACGCTCGGGTTTCAACCTAATCTGTCATTTTCTGGTGATATTGAATCCACAGTCTAAAACAGGGCTATTTTGTTGAGAGCAGTAGCTCAGTGATATCATACTGCCGTCATTGACACGAGTCATCAATCATCAGCAACAAAGCAGCAAAATGGAGGCGGCTAAACAGTGGTGTGCTCCAGGAATATGTATTAGGATCACTGTGTTTCCGATACATATTAGTGATCTGAATTTAGCAATACAGATCATAATTTCATAGACTGCAGTTTACACAAAACTCAAAAATATAGCGAACAAAAAGAAAACCTGCAACAGATTTCAGGAGAACGTGGACTGAATAGAGTAAATTCAATTTAATACAGAAAGTTGCAGGACTGAGATATTTTGGTAGAAAGGATAATAGGATATAAATTGAATTAAGTACTACAATTTTAAAGCTGCTGTAGAAACAGACTCTGTGTGGGGTGGTGGTGGTTCATATACTGTATACACTTTCAGGATGGCATGACAAATTCAAGATGCATATAAAACCCAGATTTGACTTTATACACAGTAATCTAGAATACACAATTTAAAACCACACACAACCTTCATAACTCAAAGGTTAGGCATACTGCCATAAAAATTCAATTCAA
The DNA here is from genome assembly GCF_030028105.1 of Mobula birostris. Taxonomy (NCBI): domain Eukaryota; kingdom Metazoa; phylum Chordata; class Chondrichthyes; order Myliobatiformes; family Myliobatidae; genus Mobula; species Mobula birostris. The sequence continues at coordinate 27,383,010 of NC_092385.1, forward strand.
TTTACCTATTGCCACAACAGGCCGCAGCAGACATGATTCCTCTGGCTCTTCACTCTCATCTGGACCACCTGGACCACAGGAACTCATACATCTGGCTGCTGTTCATTGTCTACAGCTCAGTGCTCAACATAATCATTCCATCCAGCAAACTTCAAAAACTGGGCCTCTGCACGTCCCTTTGCAACTTTATCATTGGCAGCCCTCAATCACTGAGGATTGTTAACAACATTTCCTCCTCACTGACCATCAACAGAATTCACCGAAGTGATGGGATTTGAATTCATGTCTTCAGAATCTGAATCAGAATCACCTTATTGCCAGTGTGTGAAACATACCAGAAATGCTTGTGGTATGGTGCCAAGCATAAAACACTAGACAGACTTCTCCGTGGATTGTCACCTTGTCGCGGTAGAGGAGCTTGTGTGGTCCTGAGATCCCGAGAGCGATGCCATCTGCAGCTATGTTCCTGGTAGGGTCACCCATGGCGGTAAGCTCGAGGGTGAGGTCCCTGACAAAGAACAATCCAATCAAGACCTCAACGGTGGAACAGGTGGATGAAGTTACAGTACCATAACAGACAACACAATAGCAACCAACAACTTATGAGACAATAGTGCAGACAGCCATGGGTAATCAACAATTAGCAGAATGGTCACATGTGCAAACGTCAATAATCAAACTTAAATAAATGTGAACACATAAATAATTATCAACAGACCAAGAACAGCAGGAAAGACCATTTACCAAAGTTGTGCAGAGACAGTTAGGGTATTACACTTGAGTGAGTTTTATTGAGAAGCTGGTGGCTACAGGAAGAAAGCTTAGGAGATGACATGTAGTCTTGGTGGTGATGGACTTACAGCATTTCCTTTATAACTAAGTGCACTAGAATAAACCCCAGGGCTGTACAAAGACTAGCAAGTTACTTCATAAAATAAAGGAAAACAAAAGTTTTCAAAATCACAACAGGTTTTGATAGAGTGAATAAGGAGAAATACCCCAGTGGTAGAAAGGGGTCAATGATGAGAAAACATGAAGAGAATTGACTAAAGAACAAGCATCATGTTGAGGAACAAGTTTTAACGCAGCAATCTAAAAAGAAACAATGCTCCAAGATGCAGTGGAATTTGAGTCAGTTAAAAAAAACACTCTAGAGGGAACTGGATAAATAATGTAAAGAGTTTAAGATCTGTGGCCATGCAAAAGCCACAGGAGTTTGGAACAAAGTGCTTGGACCAAGACAACACACAGACTGGACTCTGTCTGTGCTGTGTTATTCAATAATTTTATCTCCATCAGAAATGAACCTCCTGTGTTACTACATTGTAAGAATAGATGGAGCCCAGAGCTACACTGAAATGATTCAGAAGTATAGCTCATGCTTGTTCTTGTGCTGATAACTACCAAGTCAACAGATTTTGTATCTCATGCCATGATTATACTTTCTCTTCACAGATCTGAATGATGTTTTTATTCCACGAGTATAACCCTGCATTCTTGAGAACTACACGGCCAAGGGCAGAATGGTCAAATAGCATTCAAAACTGATAACAGTAAAACACCTTCCATATGGTGGAGCTGGGAAAGGCGGTTGAGTGGTGGAGCCTGTATTGTTAGTTTTTGTATGGAAACTGCTGCCATGACTTCAGATGATGAGTTTGAGGCATGTCCAAGATGTTGAAAAGAGAACCAAAGGCTGATCCTTGGGGGACATCACAGGTAACAACATGAAATCGGAAAGCAGCCACTGCCTGAGATCTTTTGTTGTAATTACGTTGCGATGTGAGGAATTTTTCAAGCAGTCCCATTCAGCTAAACATGAAGAGAGAAGTAACAGCAAACAACTGTGTCAATGGTTCCATGGAAATTTATAAAAGTGAAGCTAAAATGCATCAGAATGATAGTAACAGAGGAGCTCATTTATTAATCTATGCTGCCTGGTTATTTGATTGGAAAGATTAAGAAGCACCCAATTACCAATATGTGCTTACCTCGACACAATTAACAGGGATCCATTTCACCTTCTTCCCACTGAAAAAGTGTAGCCCACTGCAACCAAATGGATCTTAATGAGCTCCCTTTAACCTTCAAGAGCACTCCAATCACTAAGTTCTCCACCATGACATTTCTGAAAAAGTCATCATTCATAAGAATCTGAAGTGCATAAATGGTCCGGTTTCTGGAGCTGGTTCAGGTCAGGAGTTTGCTGCTGACTTCCCAAGGCCTTTTTGGGTGAGGAGTATGATAAATAATAATCTGTCATTCCCTGTAACTTCTTCAGTTGCAACAACACTGAAGGAGTTAAGTGTCGTGTAGGACTGAGCAAATCTCATAGTTGTTATTGTAACCACAAGCTTCTACAGTCACTGTCTCCACCACCACTCAACTGTGGCTGCAGTTATGTTTTACGTATATCACTCTCAGCAAGTTGTGAGGGCTTTGACACAGCACAAACATTGGAACACCATTCCCTTCCAGTTCACTTCCATGACCTACACCATCCTGACTTGAACATAAATTTCTCTTTCTTCGTTATCGCTGGGCTAAAATTCTACAGGTTTCTACCTGACAGTGCTGCTGGAATACCTTTGTTAAAAAAAAGATTGCAGTGGTTGAAGACAGCAATGTATTTTTGATTAACAATCACAATGCCAAATTTGCCATCAATGCGCCTTAGCCCAGAAATGAATAAAATAAAAAAGTTACATGTCACTAACTACTGTTTGTCAGTAACAAAATCATAACTGGTACATTTCACTAGGTCCCTTGCACTCTAGAGATACCGTGTAGCCCTGATATTCATAGTTCAGATGGAAAGGTCACCACTGGCTTCTGAGCAAAATACAAACGTTTGTATATTATACCATGAAAAATTCCAAGAACCTCACCGTTTCTCAAAATATGAAGTAGCAGAGCAACAAAGTGAGCATTAGCTTTATGATCTACTTCTAAATGTGTCAAAGCTACTTTTTCATCAGGAATTGTTTACTCATGTGCAACAAATGCACAATACCTGCCCAGGCTGAATATGATGCAGTACTGGTAAGGGTGATGGGAAACAGGTCAATCATCGCTGATTTTATAACAGGCAAAACTTTGATTCCTCTCCATAGAGATAGTTATGCCAGTATACTCTTATAAAAATCCCAGTGGAGTGATTCAGGACGCAGCTATTGTAAATTCACAACCCACTTGATCTTCCTGTAGTCACCTCCACCATTAAAAATAACATTGCTCAATAAACTACAGCAACCTCATGTTGACACTGTCAGAATTTTGTTTTTGCTTGATGGTAACATCTTTTGTATTCCTTTCTCTTGTCCTAAATAAAATAGTGAACATTTATTTTTACCAACTGACTGGGTGGCAGACACAAATTTAAACTCATGATTCAGAATTTCAGTATTGCTGTCTTCTGAATCAGCAGCTTGAAAATGTAATAAGATGATAACTTTTGGAAAGCACTTTCTGGCCAAGTAAACCTTGGCGTGCTCTCTCTTACAACGGCGTACTACTATTATTTCCTCATGAATAGTTACAGCCGATTTGCAGCACAAAGCTGCCATAAGAAAACGTATACTGGCTAACCCAACATTTCAAAGAATACACATTGCCAATCCATCAGTGAAGAGACATATTTAAAGTGAATAGAGCTCTAAAAATGGAAGGATGGAATATCTTAGATAGAGATAATTTTACACCAGAAAGGAAGGCCTTTTGGCCTTTTGCATTTGCTTCAAAGCAATTTTCTGGAGCAATCCAACACTAATTCCATTTTGAATCGATCAGTATAACACTACACCATCGTCTGTGTCAAAACTATTCAGGTATCCTTAAAAGAAGAAATTGTTTCTGGTTCAATTATTCATAAGACAAAGTAGTCTATGCTTTAAGATCTCCGTAGATAAAGAAAACCTTCTTTTAGTGTTCAAAGCCCATGCTGTCTATGGACACTGTAAGTTCCTTTTGACAAGTATGCATGCTATTTGACCTCACAGGGCATGTCCAGTATCTTCCATGTGTGTGGCAATGCACACGGAGTGCCAACAACAAATCTGCCATCAGATTTGCTTTGATCTGAACATTAAAAACCCAAGTAACAAAAGAAATAGAAGCAGAAGTAGATCCTTTGACCCCTCTTGCTTGGTCTACCGTTCAGTACACTTCAGAACTAACCCTATATTCATTGATTCCCTCAATATTGATCAAATAGTCTTCCAAAACAAAACAAGCTGAAAATCAAAGTTAAGACATTTTTAAATGAGTAGATACCAACAGTTCGCAAATAATAAAGGCAATATTGTTGTGAGATATTGAATAAAATTTAATTTAATCTACAGTGCAAATGGAGAAGCCAAATTTTAATTGAAAAGGAGCAACATATTAGTACAGATCAGTTAACAAGCACTTTATTAATATTAATAAATCTTTGAAGGAAACTTCTCAAGCATGCTTCCATTTATTTCTCTGTTTACTGAAATGGTATAGTTTTAAAATGTTGCATCCAAGTCAATAAAATTTAAGCAGGAGGAAGTGATCTTAATCGTTTCTGACTGCTCTTCACTCTCCCTTTCTTGCTGACTCTGCCTTATCAAGACAGCATTCAGCCACAGAATTGTTGCTATGGAAATAATGCTCTGCAAGTGATAACAATATAATAAAGAACAAGCAGTTTTTTAAAAAAATATGCACAGAGTAAAGCTGAACAATGCATATGTTACACCCTACACCTTCCTCCCATCAAACTTCCATTCATTCACTGTAAAAGTCAGATATGTATTTCCTGTTGTGCCTTAATCTGTAACAAAGCCAAATTTCACTGTAACAGCTGTTAGGCTGGTTACATGCCTTTTTCCAGCACTATGTAATTATGCGCAGTCCCCAAAGCTTCAAAGTTTTACTAATTACAAATAGATCTTCTAACATTGTTAACCTTTGTGTGATGAATGATTGTGATAGGCTGACTCAGTTTGCCCCCAGAGCACCAAGCAAACAAATCTGATGTGAAGCATAATGAATTTTGCACAAACTAAAGGAAATAAATGTGAGAATGCATTCCTGTTTTCTGTAGATTAATGAAATACAAATATGAAATCCTTTGATTGCTGGTGTGCACATTTCATCCAATTCTTTACTTTCTTAAGGCACCTGCCTAAAATTACACTACTGATCAAAAAATGCAATCAAGGAATATAACACCTTTCACAGCCTGAAGTCATCAAAATGCTTTACAGTCTATGAAGTGCCTTTGCAGTATAGTCGGTCTAATAAAGGTAACGTACCATCCTTTTTGTGCATAGAAAGGGCTCTCAAATATCAAAATAAAATGACTACATGATCTCATTTTGTGATGTGCATTGAGTGATGAAATGCTGACCAGGACATCAAGACTAATTCTCCTGTTCTTCTTTGAAGTAGTGTTATGGTTCTTTTAACTTAAGTAAGCATTCAGATCATGAGTCTCACATGACAGCCGGGAAGTTACGTATTCTTTCAATATTACACAGGAGCTCACTCTAAGTTTTCTTGTGCTCAAGTTTCTGGTATGGGAGTTGAACCCACGGTCTTCTGACTCAGAGGGGGAAGGCACAAGCAAGTTAGTCATGGCTGACTTTGATGATTTCTGAAAGTAAAGCACTAGAAACTGATTCTGCAGTTCATCCAGCCAGCCCCAAAAACAAATATGCATCAATCACCCACTCATTTAATTATCCAACCAATTATCTCTTCACACTGTCAATCTCCACTGCCTCCCTAAGCTGTCAATTCCACTTTATAAACAATCATCTGTTTAAAGTAATTAAATCAAAATTTTCCATTAATATTATATTCCCTTCTTCAAACCACAATACACCTTTTGGTTCCCGTTTGTGACAATTAGGAAAACATCATTGGGTTTGAATTAACGTGCTCTCTAATGAATTTGAAACAACAATAACTTGCCTTTAGCAGATGTGAAATTGTAAAGCATCCTAAAAGCTTCACATGAACTTCATCAAACAACTATATGATACAAAGTACATAGGCAATATTGGGAAATGCTGTTCGAAGATTTTGAGCAGTGACTTAAAAGGGATAATGACGTGGGTAGGTTTATGAAATAAATCCCAGTACCTATGGTCTTGGAAGTTAATGGCAGGATATTCAATTAAAATGTAGAAAAGTAAGAAGCCAGAATTAGTGAAACACAGTTTATCAGAGGGATTAAAGGAAATAATCAGCCGATTTTATTTATTTTGTTTTTTTAGAAATACTGTGCGGAACAGGCTCTTCTGGCCCAATGATCCCCACTGTTCAGAAACCCACCTAATTAAGCCTAGCCTAATCGCAATGACTAATTAACTTACTAACCGGTACATCTTTGGAATATGGGAGGAAACCAATAGAGGCTGGAGTCTTGAGGACAGTTAAGACCATGAAGTAATTTGAAAGCAAGGATGAGCTACAGGTTAAACGAGATTGCATGTAAATTGAAAAGTGTTCAGAACTTGGAGAGAGTTGGGATATGGTTAGCTTTGAAGTTAGAAACCAGGACAGTAGTTTACAGGGATAGAAGGATTATTTTCTTATTCAGAAGTAGTGTAACACTGGCAAATTTTAAGATGAGTGCCTGTGCTAAAGGGAGTCTTAATGATGTTAGCTGTGATGAAGGCCAGGAAGAGAGGTTGGATGATATACAGTTAATCAATCCCCATGGGCAAGATATAATTGGAAATGAGTAAGAGGCAACACAATGAGAGAACAGCATTTTTGAACCTTTTCCAGGATAAAATAAATAGGCTCTTGAGTGTCTCACGGGTAAAATTCTTGGTATACGCTATAATGGGCCTTAGTCCCTAATTTGCTCTAATATCCTGTAAAATGTAACACTAAAACCAATCCTGACCATTTGGATTTTCTGAGTTGTATGAATGCTCATCACTCGACTTTTGCATCTTTGTGGCAGCTTAAGTACTTTTGCTCTTGAGGATTCCGGACTTGCATTATGTCAGAAATTCATAAATTAACATATAAAATGGTGTAATCCTGTCCAATTTGAGACATATTTATATGAAATTTTAATCCCCGAAACTCACACACTTTCAGTCATTCAGCACACAGTCAATCTTTCACTCACTTATTGTCTGGTGAGTATAGATAACACCATGATCAGAAGCAATATATTCCATCAAACTGAAAGGGAGCTGCAAAGTATAGAGATAGTAGAATGGGATAAAACAGAGTTTTAAAAAATAAATTCATTACTTCAAAAGGTGAGATGTTGCTTTTGTGTTATGTGCAAGGAAATCAAGAGACTGTTCACAGAGAACACATTAAAAATTCTGTTATAAATGCTGTGTAAAAAACATGCTCTGTCCAGTGCATATGAAAGCAATCAACCACCAAAAATGGATTTCTGAAGTGTATCAATCATCTAAATGGGCAGTTTTACAGTCAACTGTAATAGTTTTATTACTTTTATGTATATTAAAACAGCATCTCTAAATACTTTCTTCATTCTCTTCCCATGTACAGGTCTTAATTGATATAATTAAGCTATATAATTTAGCTTCTGCAGCTATCAGTATACTTTGATGTACATTTCTGAAATCATTTATAAATTGGTGAGTTCTATCTGTCTATATATACTTCAGGTTCATGGAGATATCTACTGATAATGCTTTGAGTAAGTAAAGTGCAAAAGAAAGGCATCCACAACAGGTCATACTGAATTTAACATCAGGACCAAACTATTACTTCCTGTCTGCCAACTAGATTAAGTTGGCAGGCTAACTGTAGGCAACCAGCTGTTCATTTGGCTTTCAATGCCTGGCTGGACCGCTAGGAACAGCAAGGAAAAGACCAGATAAAATTGAGATTGGGTGGTAGAATGAAGATAGAAAGTGTTGGTGAAGGAGCACGTTAGTAAATTGGCTTATTATTGTCACACATCCTGAAGTTTAGTGAAAAACTTGTGTTGCATACTGTTCATTACAGACCAATTCATTACAACAGTGCATTGGGGTAAGACAAATTAAAGCAATGAAAGGATGCAGAAAAAAGCCTTACAGTTAAAGAGAAATGCAGTGCAGGTAGACAATAAAGGGCAAGATCAAAATGAGATAGATTGTGAGGTCAAAAATCCATTTCATCATACTAGGAGACTGTTCAATAGTTTTACAACAACAGGGCATATCTGTCCTTGAACTTGCTGGTACCTGTTTTCAGGCTCTTGTATCCTCTTCCCAAAAAGAGTGGGGAGAAGAGGGTCTTTCATTATGTTGGCTGTTTTACTGAGCCGGCTATAGGCAACAAGTGGAGGGGAAGCTGGTTTGCGTGAGGTGCTGAGCTCTGTCCACAAGTCTCTTGCAGTCACAGGCAGAGCAGTTGCCACAGAATTGTGAGAAGAGATAGGGTAAATTAATGGAGTTGTATCAGAGGCTTCACAGGGAGACTTAAGTGGTCAGATAAGAGGATAGATTATAAGATTTGCTGAGATTGGAAGTATCAAAGGAGTATCAGAGGATGGTGCTCGGAGAGGCTGTGTTGGAGAGGCTGGTCGGAGGCTCCAAGTTTTCGGACGGATGGACTTAGAGTCCGCTGCAGTCGGGTGCTTCCAATGGTGCTGCATCCGTGAGTTGGCGGCGCTTGGAGGTTCAAGGCGGGGAGAGTTCCTCCCTTCTGCCACCTGCGTGGGATGATGAGTCTATCGGGACTTTGAGACTTTTTTTTTACCGTGCCCATGGTCTGCTCTTTATCAAATTATGGTATTGCTTTGCAATGTTGTAACTATATGTTATAATTCTGTAGTCTTATGAGTTTTAGTCTTGGTTTGTCCAGTGTTTTCTTGTGATATCATTCTGGCGGAACATTGTATCATTTTTTAATGCATGCATTTCTAAATGACAATAAACAAAAACTGAACTGAACTGATCAAAACATCCTTATGCAGGATTCCCTTAAGGTTTATCTTGCAGGTTGAGTCAGTGGTAAGGAAGGCAAATACAATGTTAGAATTCATTTCGAGAGGACCAGAATCTGAAAGCAAGGATGTAATGTTTTATAAGGCATTGATCAGACCACACTTAGAGTTCTATGAGCAATTTTGGAACCCTTGTCTAAGAAAAGATGTGCTGGCATTGGAGGGGGTCCAGAGGAGGTTCATGAGAATGATTCCAGGAATGACAGGGTTAACATATGAAGGGTGTTTGATGTGTGACGAAAGTACACATAGACTAAGATGTTAACTGTCCTGTGCTGGCACCAGTGGGATCAGCAGTTGGTCTGCCACCTGTCTTCAGGAGAGAGCGAGATAAGGAAAACAATGGAGCAGCATTTGGAGATGTTAATGAAGGGACGGGAGAGAGTAACGGAAGGAGAGCTGTCAAGATCGGCTCCCCCTTTGAACCCTGAACTGTTTGAAGTGATGGACAGGCGATACCCCAGCAGGGGGATAAAAAGGGACAGGTTCGCTAAGGCAGCACACACACACGACACCCCGAGGTAACAAGACCCTGGAAGCGGTGCGTCTCTCACAAGTCGGTGGGAAGTTTTGGATGGCTGGTCGCAGGACAAGCCATAGACGCACAGGGTGGAAAGGCACGATTGGCGAGAACCTGGTGTGTGTCTACCCTTGCCTGGGTGCCAGGTTCACCGCAGAGAAACGATCGTATCTGGAGACGGAGGGGTCACGGTTGGTGACCTCAGATGACATCACAAAGGACTCGCCCGAAAGCTGACTGCGAAGGTCTGTGTGGAAGCCGTTTGAATATTCATTCGTTTTGTTCTCTCTCTCCTTCCCCCACATTGTCCATCTCCCACGGCAGCGATTACTGCGAACTGAACTGAACTAAATTGAACTGAACTTTGCGTCACTTTGAAACTGGTCATTTACCCCTAGACAACGATAGAGCTTGATTGATCCTGTTATCTTAATTCTGTGTACATGTGTGTTTATCATTGCTGAACTGTTGCATTTATTATCCTTTTGATTAGAGTACTGTGTTGCTTGTTTCTTCAATAAAACTTTCATAGTTCTAGTAATCCAGACTCCAACTGAGTGATCCATTTCTGCTGGTTTGGCAACCCAGTTACGGGGTACGTAACAGATGGCACTGAGCCTGTACTCACTGGAGTTTAGATGAATGAGGAGAGATCACATTGAAACCTATTGAATATAGAGAGGCCTAGCTAGAGTGAATGTAGAGAGGATGTTTCCTATAATGGGTGAGTCTAGAACCTGAGGGCACGGCATCAGAACAGAAGGGTGTCCCTTTGGAACAGAGATGAAGAAGAATTTCTTTAGCCAAGGAATGTTGAGTCTGTGGAATTCATTGCCACAGATGGCTATGGAGGCCAAGTCAATGAGTATATTTAAAATGGAGGTTGATAGATTCTTGAATATTCAGGGTGTCAAAGGTTACGGGGAGAAGGTAAGAGATTGGGTTTGAAAGGGATAATAAATCAGCCATGGTAGAATGGCGGAGCAGATTCGATGGGTCAAATGGCCTAATTCTACTCCTATGTCTTATGGTTTTATGGTCTTATCATATCAGTTTATGGCATATCATTTTGAACATTTAATCCAGAAAATAAACATTTTCTAATTTTCAGTTTTAGAATAGTAGTTTGAAGAATATAAATTACTCATCCCGACAATATTGTAAATTGATTAATTGAGTTCTACATCTTCCCTTTCTCACATTTAATATTCAGAAGATCTAAGAACCAAAGTGACTTAGGGAAGGAATAAACAATTACTAAAAATTGGTTTACAGATAATTCAAACTGAGTCATGCAAGTGGCCTAAGATATATATGGTATTCCTTAAAACTGTGGTACAGGCATTCAATTTCTTGAGATCCTCACACTTAGTAAAATCATAGGTTGTCTGTGAACATGAATCTGTATGCACTCTTTTTCCCCTGATTTCTTTTATCATGGCACAGAAATAAATAACTGTGGAAGCAGAATAATTTTGCAGATGGCATACAATGCAACCACTGTGCACTGATAATGGAAGGAGTGAATATATAGTTTGGTGAAAAGGATGCCAATTAAACAGGTTGCTTTTTCCAGGATGGTCTTGATCTTCTTGAGTGTTGCTGGAGTTGCATTCATGCAATGGAACTTCATGTAATACAAATGAACATTCTGACTGCTGACTTTATGATGGAAGGCCACTGATGAATCAGTTGAAGATGACCTCCAACAGCCACAGTCACTCTCCCTTCTGCTAACTTCTATAGAAGTACATATACTCTTACAAACTTCAAAAGATGTACAATGGAATGTATTCTATTTGGTTACTCCACAGCCTGGTATGGAGCCTCTAATGCATAGGCTTTCAAGAGGCTGCAGAATGTGATAGACTCAGCCAGTTCCATCAAGGCACAACTCCAACCATTACTGAGGACATCTTCCAGAGGCAGTGCCTCAAAAAGGCAGCATCCATCATTAAGGACCTTCACCAAATGGGAGATATCCACTTCTTGTTACCATCAGGGAGAAGGTTCAGAAACCTTAAGACCCATACTCAGTATTTTAGGAACAGTGTCTTCCTCTTCGCCATCAGATTTCTAAAACCCATGAACACTATCTTGTTATTCCTTTTTTTGTACTATTTATTTTTTTAGATTTAAAGTAAAATTTATCTCTTTGCACTGTACTGCTGCTGCAAAACAACACATTTCATGTCATATGTCAGTGATAACAAATCTGATCCTGATTCAAACATTGGCTTATTTGACCCTAGATATGCACTGACTTAACTTCTACCAGGGCTTCTTGACACCACACTTGGTCAAGTATTGCCATTATGTCAAGCACAACTACTCTCACTTCAACTCAGTGGTTAGCAACTTAAGGAGGTCTGGAGCCAAGAGTCTGGTGAAACTGAAACAAAGATTGATTTAGCAAGTTATTGTCCTCAATGCCTTCTATCACTTTATTGATTACTGAAAATAGAGCAGTAATTAATTAGATTATTTTTCCTGATTTTTGTGGATGGAACATATCCAAGTAATCTTCCACTTTGTGCAGTGACTGCCTATGTTGTGTCAGTATATTGACAACTTAGTTGGAGACACTGCTCGGTCTGGAGTGCAGATCTTCAGTCCTACAACCAGGGTATTGTCTAATACTTAGGCATTTTCTAAAACCAATGTACCCAATCGTTTCTTAAATGTCATGTTTAACGAATCAAACTGAATGACCACGATGGTGTGGATCTCAGAAAGGAGCCAAAATGGACTATCGACTCCCATCTTCAGGCTGAATGAACGTGGTTGCATTTGTTTCAGCCTTGACCTTCTCTACAGGATGCTGCTTTCATACAGGGTAGGAATTTTCTTGGGGATATTCTTGGAGCTTACTTCACCCACAGCTGTTGCTGCCATTCTTCAATCCTGGATATGCAAGGCTACAGGGCGTTTACCTGATCCAGTGGCTCTGGGATTGTTTGGATTCGTCTGTTGCAAGCTGTATTTTAGCTGTCAGCTAAAACATAGTATTATGTTACATTTTCAACAGATTGACATTTCACTTTGATCTGCTCCTGATGCTGATTCTGACATTGTTTCCCTTCTTTGAGTACCTGTGTAACTTCATTTTTCATAAAGCAGTCCAGAGAAAGAGCTGTTAATTATCATTTCATTAATATGATTACATCAGGTTACATGAGATCAGAGCTTCGCACAGATATAGTCATAGTCATGGATCGTGTTCCATGGAGACGAGACCTTTGGCTCATGATGCTCATGGGTGAAATTTACAGCAGTAACCAACCTGCATATCGCTGAGATGTGGAAGGAAGCCAATGTGGTCACAGATCGAACATGCAACCAGACAGAATGAAAAGTCAGGTTTGAACCTGGTTCAGTGGAGCCCTGAGGCAGCAACACTGCAAACTGGAGACACAAGTGACTGTAGGTGTTGGAATCTGGTGCAAGAAACAATTTGCTGGAGGAACTCAGCAGATCAAGTATCATCTGTGAGATTATGGAAGTGGTCAATGTTTTGGGTGGCAAGGTTGCATCAGGACTGAGAGTGGAGAATCAAGCTGGCCAGTATAATGCGGAGAAGGGGAGAGCTGAGACAGGGCTTAGGCATGATTGGTGGACTGAGTGCACCACTGTGCTGTCCAAGGTTCTCCCAACTTTACCGCCATTATTCAAGGGACAGTGAGAAAGTTCTTCAAGAATTGACTTTTTCAATATCCTGGGCAAATGTAAAGGTACAGCTAAAAGGTCTGGCCATTTTTATTCTGCTTATTCTTTGCAGTATCTAGATGCAAATGACTTGATTGCCTATTGCAATGGAAAAGTAGCAAATACTTGGATTGTATTAAGAACAGAGAACCCAGAACATAGAATACTACAACATAGTACAGGCCCCTTCAACCCATTGATATCTGTCAACCTTTTAACCTACTCTGAGATCAATCCAATCCTTCCTTCCAGCAAAGCCTTCTATTTTGCTTATATCTATGTGCCTATTAAAAAGTATTTGATCAAGTTGTTCAAAACTCCTGTGACATATAATTCTATTCTGCAGAAGGCTATAACAATGCAATAATATGTGATTAGAAAATGCATGCAGCTGCTCAGCAAACAAATTAAAAACAAAGATTAATGTTATTTCACCTGGAAGTATGCTTGATTTCGCACTGAATTGACTAAAACTATAATGAAATGTTTTTCTTAGTTTTTAGTATGTCCAAAGGGCAAATGGGTCCATTAGTGGTGTAATTGTTTAAAACTATAGTTATGTTATTGTGAAAGCTAATTTTTCAGAACTTATTGCTCTATTCCAAAACTCTAGGCAACAAATTCCAAAATAGAGCCTACGCATGAAAAATTGCTTGAAAAATATAAATTTCATTGAGCAGAGCTCTACTCTTAAATCTTTTAATCAAATTAAGAGCTGTAGGCATTAGATTTAAAAAGCAAATGTTACAAATAGATCTCCTCATTTTGCTTGCATAGTGATAAAATTAATATCAAATCTTAATTGCACGTAATTACATTACATGGGCTATATTACACGGAAATAGTACCTTTTTAATCACACCAACCTCCTCCAGCTCTAGTTACATCTTCCCACTCTGTCCTCAATTCTCTATTCACTTCTGCTTAAGGTTGATTCAGGCACTGTGTTACATGTTTCATTGCCATCTGCTTCATCTACTTCATGCTGCAGTGAGTTCCATTTCATCACCTCTCACTGTGTTAAAAATTGCTCTGAAGTTATTTATTCATTCTGTTACTCATTACCTTATGTTAAAATTCCAGTTTTGGGCTTAAGCATAAATACAAATGTTCCTCTGTGCTCACTCCATGACATCTTGAAAATGCTTTAGTCCTCCATGAAGTTACTTCTTATTCACAGGGAAAGAAAGACCCTGCCTTATTAATTATTCTGGATTGTTTAATTCCTTTACATTTGCTAATACCCTTGTAAATTCCGTGTGTGGTATCCTGAGTGCTTCAATATCCTTTAACACGAGGAAATCTGCAGATGCTGGAATTTCCCCCTCCCACTTTCAAATCTCTTACTAGCTCTTCTTTCAGTTAGTCCTGACGAAAGGTCTCGGTCCGAAACGTCGACTGTACCTCTTCCTAGAGATGCTGCCTGGCCTGCTGCGTTCACCAGCAACTTTTATGTGTGTTGCTTCAATATCCTTTGATTGTTTTATGATTGTCTCTACTGTATGTTTTATCCAGTGAGACAAGTTTCTATCCTTGTCCTACTTTAACCTCTGTCATCTCCATGCAGGTCCTTCCTGATCTTATCTTCTTAATCACACTGACTTCTCAATCACAATGCTCACAAATGCTGGAGGAACTCAGCAGGCCAGGCAGCATCCATGGAAAAGAGTAAACAGTCAATGTTTCAGGCTGAGACACTTCATCAGGACCTTTGGAAACATAGAAACATGGAAAACATACAGCACAATACAGGCCCTTCAGCCCACAAAGCTGTGCCGAACATGTCCCTACCTTAGAACTACCTAGGCTTTACCATAGCCCTCTATTTTTCTAAGCTCCATGTAGTCATCCAGGAGTCTCTTAAAAGACCCTATCGTTTCCGTCTCCACCACCGCCACCAGCAGCCCATACCACACACTCACCACTCTCTGCATAAAAAACTTACTATCTAAACCTCTTGTACTGAGGAGGTCCCAGTCTATATCAGGGAAGTTGAAGTCACTCACAACAACAATCTTGATTGCTTTACACTTTTCCCCAATCTACCTGCATATCTGTTCCTCAACGTCCTGCCATTCACCTTTCATTCTCTTGATGATAATATTCCCCTTGTAGTCGTCTGCTAGCTGATAATAGAAAGAGTTCCTTCTCCTCAGCTATTCTCCCTCTTTCAAATTCTGTCATCATTAACCTTTCCCCTCCAAAACAACACAACCCTTGAGATCTATCTTAACAAACTACCAAATCCCAACTACGTATCCAAATACCATTTTTTCACCGAAGTACTTGATGTCGTTGCCTCCTAAGTTTTGCTGCTCCAGTTTTCAGCCTCTCCAACATACTGCCACAGCAACAACCAGAACTCTTCAAAGTAATTCATGATATCCACAATGTTAGGAACTGTATTGTCTAGCATTTTTGCCATAATTGACATTTAGCAAACATGTCATTTTGCAAACATGTCATTTTTGAAATTATTTAATTTTGTCTGCTAATCCTTTGGAATTCTTTCATTCACTTCTGAACTTTCAGCTTTGGGTTGTTAAAAATCTGCTGCCTAGAAAATGAGAATGAGATAGTTGCTAATATCTTTTTACTCAGTCTAAATGGATGTTTTTTATAGAGCGTTATTGATTATACCCTTTCTTATTAATGACATCACTATTTTTCATTATTCCCTTCACTTTCTTCTTCCTTCCCTATCTTCCCTAAATAAATTAGAGCCAGAGCTGCTTAATTGTCTTTCCTGTTCTGTCCACAGCAAACTCTCTGTTACCACAACTATGTCAGATTCTTCACTTCCAGTCATTGCTTCCAAGTGCTCCATTTTGTGCAGATGCTCTGCACATTACTCTGCAGGCAATTTAATGAGTCCTTACTTTTCTCTATCCCTGGCTTATTCAGTGATAAGTATTTAATTATTACTTCTTATAACCATAACTCCTTACGGCATATTCATTAATTTTATCACATGTTGTACTCAGCCCTTTTGCTTTCCATTGCTTCTTTTCCTCATTTGTAATTGTCTTCAGAAAAAGCTTGGAGACTAACAAACAGCTATATCTCTAACTGTGTTAAAATCCTTTAATTTACACTGCAACAGTTCCATTTATATATCAGCTACATGGGAATTACCTTGAAAGGTACCATTTATAAAATGAGTACTTTTGTCAAACATCTGGCATCCATAATTACAAAACGTCACAGTGAGTATCAGGAGTGATAAGTAACGTATAGCACCGTGGCACACACAGTAGGAACTTCATCTTCCACAAATACATTCCATCATCAAGAACTGCAAAATGTCTTTGAGGTAGTAAATAATGGTAGATTGCATATAAAGGCAAATGTGATCTTAGAGTGGATTTTCACAGCAATAAACTATATTCTGGACAAATTTGTTGCACACAGAAAATCAGATCTGAATATACGATATTTCTCAAGTGATTTCTTTGTTTGGATGATTAATTTTAATGATTTGGCCACAAAATTTTCCCTACAAATGTATCCTTTAGAGATTTGTTCAGTCTTGTGTTAATTATGTTATTTTCATTGTGTTTCATACTTTGGTTGAAAATGCTAAATAGTAATTTTCTGTATTTGTTTATGGTAATTCAAACTGTTTCATAACAGTGGGAGCATCGTCACATATAATAAATCATTATTCTCCTCCTACTAAGGTAGATCTGTTTCTTATAGAGGTTTTCCTTTAAAATCTTTAAATCTGATAGTTCTGAAAGCATTTTCATAGGTCAGTTGGAGACTGCCTTCTTTGTACAAATCCTCAGGTCAATTAGAAGTTGATTGTCTTTTAATGTTTTTTTTCTTCTTTGCAGTCTGGTAATACTGTATCAGGAAATGGAACTACTTTTTTTTTTATCACATATAAGAAAATAAGACTTCAAGTAGGTCACCAGGCCCCTCAAGCATTCCATTTAATATGATCATGGCTGATCCACCCCAGGCGTCATCACCATCTGCAAAGAAAATTTTCTGCACATATCAGTTTTAAATGACTGTCTTCTTATCCTGTCATTTGTCCTCGTTGGTCAATACTCTACCACTAGTGGAAACATCCCAACATCTACCCAGTTATGTCCTTCAACTCTTAAATGTTTCAATAAGATCTCCTATCATTCTTCTAAACACCAAAGAATACAGATCCAAACAACAGGAATTCTGCAGATGCTGGAAATTCAAGCAACATACATCAAAGTTGCTGGTGAACGCAGCAGGCCAGGCAGCATCTGTAGGAAGAGGTGCAGTCGACGTTTCAGGCCGAGACCCTTCGTCAGGACTCTACAGATACAATACAGATCCAATTTCTTAAACTGCTTATGATGTATCTTTCATCCCAGGAATTAGTCTGGTCTATCTCTTTTGCATGGAGATATTTCAGCTGCAGTCTAGATACATTCTCAAAAACGGGGAGGGTATGGAGAGTTCAAGTCACAAGTCCAAGACAGAGTAAAACAGAGCAGAATAAAATGAGACGTCAGGTGTCAGATTGTTAACACAAGTGAGATCCCAAGGATCATGTGGGAAATAGAAAAGAGAATGGAGAGCCATTGAAAAAAGGGAATCCAATTACATTCTGTCAGCTTGTGAAAATGAAAGGGATGGGCCAATCAGAGACCAAAGTTGAAATTTATTAATGGAGGCAGAGGGCTGCCTGAGATACTAAATGAGTATTTTTTGTCACTGGTTGCAAAATATTTTGGGTTATTTTATGAGAATTTAAAGATTAAAAAATAGGAGCAGCAGCATGCCATATAGTTCTTCAAACTAGTCCTCCATAAAATAAGAACATGATTAATATGATCTTGGACTTAATTTCCATTTCTGTTCTACATTAGCTTTTCCCTCTGTTGACTAAAATTCTGTCTATTTCAGCCAATAACTCAGTTTCCACTAAAGATTCAGAACTTTCTAAAAGAAATTCCTTCTCATTTCCAATCTACATTTGCATTCTCTAATCCTGAATCTGTGTCAAATGTCCTCATCATGGGAAACATTCACCCACCATACCCTAAGATAAATAAGGTACATGGAGCTTAGTAAAATAGAGGGTTATGCAGTAGGGAAATTCTAGGCAGCTTCTAGAGTAGGCTGCATGGTTGGCACAACATTGTGGATCGAAGGGCCTGTAATGTGCTGTAGATTTTCTATGTTTCTAATTTTCATTTTCCTGAACTCCCGTGTGTTTCATCCTATACAGTATTGGTCAAGACATAATCTCTTCACTCAGGATTCAACCTGATGAACATTCTCTGAATACCCTCAGTCATTTTATTCCTTGTGAAGAAGTCTAGAATTTTTCATGTTATAACCATGTAGGGAGCATTAGTGTTTTTATGTTTTTTTTTCCAAATGACATAATTGCACAAACTCAAAAGAAAAAAGCAGTTATCGTCATCCAGGATGTATTTCAGCCCCAACAATGCCACTAATTTTAAACGGTAACTATTTTAGTTATTTAAGTATTTTAGTAACTATTTAAGAATAGCAATGGCGAAAGAAGCTTTCCAAAAAATGAGGACCATATTAACAGACAGAAAGATGAGCATGTACACTAAAAACAGAATACTGCAGTGCTACATTTATTTTATCCTGACTTATGGAAGTGAATGCTGGACCATTTCTCCAGCAATGGAAAAGAGACTAGAAGCAGCTGAATTATGGTTCTACAGGAGAATGTTTAAAATATCATGGACCACACACACATCAAATGAAGAAGTTCTCAGAAGAGCCCAAGCAGTTTGATCACTCATACCAACAATAAGAGAAAGACAACTCAGATTCCTAGGACACATCATGTGAAAAGATGAACTAGAAAAACTCACACTCTCTGGAAAGATTGAGGGGAGCAATCCTAGAGGAAGACCTCAGCTTATGTACATCAAAAGCATAGCCAGGTGGCTACACATCGAGGAAATGGAAGTCATCCAAGAACGAAGGATAGATCTATATGGAAAACCATGGTCACCAAAGTCCACATCGGATATGGTACTTAGACAGACAGACAACTATTTTAGCTGGTTTCCTTGATTTTGAATAGGGTGCTTCATGCTTGAGCTTGACTTGTCTTTTTTCTAATGGAACCTATTTTTAAGGTGTTACCTAAGGCAGCAAAAGATATAAATGATTTGTAGTGAACTTTGAGCATATTGTGTAGGCATATGGATGGGTAATCAGTAACGCCACTCACAAGTCTAACCTTTATGATGGCATCACACCAAAATGGGTGAGAGAATGAGTGCGGTGCCCAAGGAGGAGAGTTAAGCAGAAAGATATATAACCATATAACAATTACAGCATGGAAACAGGCCATCTCGGCCCTTCTAGTCCCTGCCGAACCCTTACTCTCACCTAGTCCCACCCACCTGCACTCAGCCCATAACCCTCCATTCCTTTCCTGCCCATGTAGCTGTCCAATTTAACTTTAAATGACAACATCCAACCTGTCTCAATCACTTCTGCTGGAAGCTCATTCCACACAGCTACCACTCTCTGAGTAAAGAAGTTCCCCCTCATGTTACCCCTAAACTTTTGCTCTTTAACTCTCAACTCATGTCCTCTTGTTTGAATCTCCCCCACTCTCAATGGAAAAAGCCTATCCACATCAACTCTATCTGTCCCCCTCATAATTTTAAATACCTCTATCAAGTCCCCCCTCAACCTTCTACCTTCCAAAGAATAAAGACCCAACTTGCTTAACCTTTCTCTGTAACTTAGGTGACGAAACCCAGGTAACATTCTAGTAAATTTTCTCTGTGCTCTCTCTATTTTGTTGATATCTTTCCTATAATTTGGTGACCAAAACTGTACACAATACTCCAAATTTGGCCTCACCAATGCCTTGTTCAACTTCAACATTACATTCCAACTCCTATACTCAATGCTCTGAATTTTAAAGGCCAGCATACCAAAAGCTTGTGGAGTAGAGTTGTGAAACAGATTACAAGTGGAACAAAGCAGGATAAGATTTTAGTTGTTCTGTCTGTTTACAACATTTTTGGTAGCACAGTAGCGTAATGGTTAGCACAACGCTTTACAGTACCAGTGACAAGGGTTCAATTCCCATGACCGCATAGGTTTCCTCCCACAGTCCGAAGACATACCGGTTGCGATGCTAATTGGTCATTGTAAATTGTCCCGGATTTGGCTAGGGTTAAATTAGGGGTTACTGGGCGGCAAGGCTTGAAGGACCAGAACGCTGTGTCTCAATAAAATAAATAAAGCAAAATAATATATTTTTGATACTTCCATATACAGTATAATAAATTTGTTTCTATAGCATAAATGGAAGGAGTAAAACTGTTGTTAGAAAATACATTTGCATTGCTTATGTTTATGAACATACAGTGGTTATAATGTAGGAAATAATTCATTCACATGTTGCAAATTCCCATGGTTCTGTGCTGCTGCCCTGAAAGATATCGTCATGGTCCATGTCACCTCCGGCCATTCCATTGCATTTCCTCAACATGGTTACAGAGCTGGACAGCAAAAAATAAATGGTCTTATGAATAATAAACTCTTCTCAGGCTTCCAGCCGGGTACTGATATCGATCTTAACCGACACTTCAACGACAAACTCTGCCATCTTCATCGGGGATGAACATATTTAAAAATGTCTTTATGCCCTATAGTGCTGCTATCACACTTTGGCTCCTCCATACCATGAATCCAAGCAAGTCCACTTGCTGAAACCCAAGTTTTCAGAGCAGAACAAAACACAGAGTGAAATAAAAGATCTGAATTACATGAGCTACTTTATTTTGTGCAATAATATTCACGCTCAATTTCACTTTACTCGAACTGTGCAATTTCATCTGCTGATAGTAATTCAAAATAATGGCCATATATTGTTTCCCCATATCAGGGGGTTATCTGGCTTGACTTGAAAGAAAATTATTCTCACTATTCTTTCTTCTATTCCAACCTTCTTACAGACTTTTCACCATTTAACTTCTGAACTTGGTGGACCACATATATCTCCGTCTCTTGCCAAGAAATTCAATCAAGGTGCACATGTTTTTGAGCTGCAGCAGGATTGAAATGCAGCGTAAAGTTCACCATGAAACATGATCAGCAACTTACAGTGTGTGCAGTGCAGAAAAAAACATTCTATTGCTTCATTCCCTGTGCCCATGTCTTAAAGATACAAAGCAGTCAAGAATGATTCAAGTTATTACATGGTGCACAATTTATACCTCCCCTGAGAACTGATTCCTGTATATACAATTACTACATACAGGAAATCAGGTCTGAATTGCACGAACAAGTCCTGCATCTATTTAAATGGATTTCCAGTTATTAGTGGGATCACTTGAAATGAAGTTCATTTTGATTTGACTCCAGCTACCATTAACTTACATCACTCTTGGCAATTTTTAACCATTTTGGAGGTGATAGCTTTCTCTCTTCTCCAAAAAAAGTGAGTACTGAGCCTCCAGAACCGTCACAAGCAGGAGTGCTCATGCCCTTCTGAGCTGAGGAAATCAAAGGAGATGGGGGAGATGGGTTTTGGCCAGGAGGATCGGTGCTAGAAATCTTTCAGAGCCAGACAACTCCCTTAGCCTGTTCAGGGAACCACAAAACCAGACTGCAGAATTTTAAATGCCTGTAGAGTCTGAGATTTGCTACGTTCTACAGGCAGGGGTTCAGTTGTGCAGCCAAACTTCACTAAACTGCGTTGGTGAAGGTCACTGTTCTCCTGGAAGCTTGATCCCCTAAATCATGTTACCAGTTGCAGTTTGCAGCACTCCACTGTATGTATGACATTATAAAATAAGAAGGGATTTGATTTCTTATTCCTTGTAATCTATTAGTGCCTAACTTTACCTATGCCTTTATCTGAAGTTGTGTATCTGCAGAAGGAACCAGAGCTGCTGGGAGGATTATTGAGATTGGCCAGCAGAAAGTGGCTGTAGGGAGGATGGTAAGTTACAGTAGTTGAGGCTGTAGATTGTCTTGGGTGATGACCTTGAGCAGCTCCCCAAATAGCCCAGATTCAGAATATAGCCAAGTGACATGTTGGCACTTCTGCTGTAGCTTTGGGTGCTTTCTGCTGGTGTTGTAGTGGCAAATGAAAGATCAGCCATCAGACACTGCATTATACTTGGATCCACTGGTGTGCTGGAAAGATAGAGCTGTAAGCCTTGAGCAGGGTACTGTGCTCTTTACCATGACTTTTTTTCTCCTAGCAACCCAACTGAGGGCCTCATCATGGTCCTCTGCAGCAGAACTCATATGGAAACCTATCTTCTGTCGAAAATGATAGCTACTTCCAATCTTTTTCATTAGCTACATGTTATTGATAATGGAATCACAGTGTGCAGTGTCCTGCTTTAAGAGAATCTCTGAATTATCTGCAATATTACTATCTGTGCTGGCAGCTGTACTTCAGCTTCACTCTCTTCTACCATAGCCTGTTCAAGATGCAGTTGTTAGTTACGCAGAAATGAGGAAAAGCAGGTGGGGAAGGGTGTCCCTTGCAGATTGGAAGAGGTTGTATAGGTACTACCATGTCCTATGGTTTCCACTTCCTGCTGGCCAATCTCAACAATCCTGTGAAGATGATCTCAGTCATGGGAGTAAGGTGGTGTGGCCATGTCTATCACCTGCCAGTCAACTGCTGTTGTTTCCGTTTATGTCACAGCCTGCTATGAAACAGCAAAGGAAGTGTGCTGCTGAGGGTTTGGGTGATGGGGCTGCCATGGAAGGATGTGTGTAAGTGGCTGTAAGGTTCCCAGCTATGCTGAGAATAACAGTGATCAGTATGAGTTTTGATTGATAGGCCTTGCTGCTAATTGGTGTAATAAGTTTGAGGTGCTAAAGGTGGAATAGAGGTGGGGCATTTGAAGTTTCACTCATTGACCTCTACGTATTTGAGAGGTCATTGATCTTATTGCTGCACAGTCAAGCTTCTTTAAGTTTGATTCACGCCACTGACTTCCACAGATATCTCCTACTGTCCTTTGACAGAGTGCCTTAAAGGATCTCTTTACCCACTATAGAAACAAAAACTCTTTGCCCCTTCATCTCAGGAGCAAAAAAAAACCCACACAGAATCCAATGTCTCTGGTGTCTCTCTGGTAAGTTTCAATTCTAGAACATCTGTCTGCAGGCACATCGGATCCCCTCTTCAGCAGCATAGCCCGGCTTTAACTGGAACTGGCCATAAAATTTGCACCAATGATAATTTGATAAGCCATTGACCATCACATTTAGTATTGACTGCATGAAATAATTATAATGAGCAGGAAACAGTAAGCTGGAGAGCTGCCTTCGTGAAGTTGAACGGGCATATTGCAGCCTTCACAACTATTCTCCAATTAGATTGTCAGAAGAATGAGCCTTCAATAATCAAGTTACCTGACTATAATTTTGGTGCAATGTAATGAACTTACTCATTTTTGATTAAAGGTACATTAAAATATAGATAAATTTGGTTCCAATTCTGCTTTGCATTTTTTGATAAAAATCGGAAAACAGCAATTGCTTCTGTCTGCCTGCCATTTTGCCACTAATCCTACAAAAGGTAGTGTATATGGCCCAGTACATCATGGGTAAAGCCCTCCCAACCACTGACCACATGTACATGAGACGTTGCTGCAGATAAGCAGCATCCATCATCAAAGACCCTCACCACCCAGGTCATGTTCTTTTCTAGCTACTGTCATCAGGTAGGAGGTGCAGGTGCTCAGGAGTCAGACCACCAGGTTCAAGAACAGTTACTACCCCTCAACCATCAGGCTCTTCAACAAAAGGGGATGACTGCACTCATTCTATTTCTGATGTTCCCACAACCGATTGTCTCACTTTAAGAAATTGTTAATCTTGTTATTTCATGCTCGTTATTTATTACTCTTTATTTATATCTGCAATTGTATGGTTTGTTGTCTATTGATCCTGTTTACAGTTACTGTTCCAAAGATTTGCTAAGTATGCCAGAAGGGAAAAGAATCTCAGGGTTGTATGTGGTATGTACTTTGATAATAAATTTTACTTTGAATTTTGAATTTTGTCAACAAGTAGAATTTAGGATTTTTACTGACTTGTTCACAAATAATTTATTTAAAGGAGCTCACGTGGATTTGTTCAGCGCCTTTCAATCGTGCAGAACATTTCAAAGCCCTTCACAGATAAATATAAATCATGGACATATTCCCACAAACGGGAATCAGATAGGTAATCAAATAAATTTGTTACAGGTGAAATTAGTCAAGAAATAAATGTCTCCATCTCTTTTTCAAAAATCAGAGCATCTTTTATGTCCGCAAGGGAAGGTGGATGAGATCCCAGTTAACATCTCACTTAAAAGATGGCAAATTCAACAGGAGATCACACTTTCAGTGCTGAGCTGATCATGTGCCCATGTTTTTGGCACTGTGTTTGAACCCATTTTCTTTCGAGTCTGAGGTAAATGTGCTTCCACTAAGGCCACGGTTGATATTTATTGCCAGGAATTTGTTTGCTGTATTTCTACTCAGAGCCACTAATCCCAGATTTTGAGAAACACCGATATTATCTGTGATTCAAAGAGTCACATCTCTAGTTTCTTTATAACGCAGTGCATTCTAGCTGGTGGAGAAAAAATTAATGTGCGGGAGCTGAGCCCCTGATGCA
The DNA here is from genome assembly GCF_030028105.1 of Mobula birostris. NCBI lineage: Eukaryota > Metazoa > Chordata > Chondrichthyes > Myliobatiformes > Myliobatidae > Mobula > Mobula birostris. Next base: position 27,407,831 of record NC_092385.1, read on the forward strand.
GCTTGGTAGATGCATTCTACGGGTTAGCTGTTGTTATTAATAGGCAGTTTGTTGTGCTTTGACAAATAGAATAAGTTGAAACTGTTAGAAAATGCCAAGTCCTGGAGCTGTGAGACTAAATCAATACAAAATGAAAGTACCAACTTCATGCAGCTCTGATTAACAAAACATTATTCTGATTTTGAATTGTTTTTCTGCGCTATGGCACGTTGCAGGAAAATTAAATTGGTCCCACTGCTCCCTGAAGCAGTGCTTCAGAGTGGGGTATAGCCGCCTGTCTATCCCAAGTGACGTGCACTAATGCCTCATTTAAACACTCAACCCCACTGAGATCATTTTCAGCTCAGGTCAGATAACCCAAATTGAATGTAATCCTCTGGGTCTGTGCTGCGAGCTGGTCTGAGCCATTTTATGCACACGGAATTATCTTTTATGCAGTTTTGTTTTTTGCAAAATGCAAATCCCTGTCACCATATCTTTTTTTCAATCTTGATGAGACCCTGTCATCTCACAAACCAAAGTGTGAGCATGGACAGGAGGCGAGGGATTGTTCTTCAATGTTAGATTAAATCATGACAAACCAATTGGAGCGGTTGTCTGAACTATACTTATCGATGATTTATAATAATAAGAATGTGTAACAATAACATAAAAGGGACATGAGATGGAGGAAATGATTCAGTACAGTACTAAACAGTACAAAGGAGAACAAACTGAGTCTGCCTACTACTAACTTAACCATACAGAATATGAGCCAAATCCTAGTCATGATTTTGACTGAGAGCAATCACCTACTTCCATCACCATAAATATTTATTTTGCTGCTTGCTTGTTTGCCATTATCACGACAATTGAATAACAGGATGCAGTGATAACAGGACCACATGCTGTGATTCTGCTGCTTTTCTTAATGCCAGGCAGCAAATGAACAAATTACAAAAGCTAACGAAAAAATTTATAGAATTGAAAAAAGTTAAAAAAGGAGAATGAAGGAGGAAGAGAGGAAAAATAACTGAAATTTAAAAATAGAGCAAGAAACATGAAGGACAACAAAAGAAAAAAAGTCTTGTCGCTGAGTTGATTGATCTAATCAGGGTGTGGATAATTGGGGAAGGACCTCACTAATTCACAGAGCCTTTATTTCAAATAACCATCCAAATTATCCTCTAAAAATACCAAATTTGGAGCCCGGGACAGTAAAGATAAAAGAACATCAAAATATGAAAACACAAGAGACTAGAGATTGTGGAATCTGGAGTAATACGCAAGCGCTGACAAAGGGTTTTGACCAAAAGGCCAACTGTGTCCATTTCTCATCACAGATGGTGTCAGACCAGCTGAGTTCTTCCAGTTCTCTGTGTGCCCCTCTAAATTATGAATGGTTGATCATTTTGGAAAGAAGCTAATTATTATCTGAACATGAGGAAATCTGTATAAAACATGCTAAAATGTAAAAAGAGTGAGAAAGAAATACATTGTTTAAACTACAGTGTCAATAGATTTTTCACTAATTTTACAATCATTACAACATTGCAGATACTTTATCAATTTCCTACTGTAACATTCGACTGTTGAATCCATACCCTGAAAATTTACACAATTAATTGATTTAAAGTAGCAGCAGATTTTCTCTTTCCTCTGATGCTGTTGACCAAGGTAGAGATGTTACTGGAAAGCATTCTCAGTGATGGGATTAATCTGTATTTGAATAGACAGTAATTAATCAAGCACTGGCAGCATGGTTTTGTAAAGAGGAGATCCTGTCTGATTGATCTTGATTCAATTTTTTGAGGAGATGACTAAATGTGTCAAAGGGGAAAATGGTGCAGTTGATGTGGGCTCCTTGGACATTAGTAAGAATTTTTGGTCTTTACAAGGTCCCATGTGTGAGACCATAAAATCCCGAACAATTTGTCAAACTGGACCCAGAATTAGCTTGGTGATAAGAGGTATACAGTGACATTAAAGGTCGTCTTTGCCAATGATATGTGGCATAGCCCCAGAGATTGGAGTTGCATCCCTTGCTTTCTGTTGCACACATTGCTGATCTGCAGGTGGAGATACAATCAATAAGACCGCACTTGCGATGAAAATTGGTGGTACTAATAGTGAGGAGGGGAGGGTCATAGGTGACAAAATTATATTGATAAAATGAGCTGGGCTTACACAATGAATGGGAGAGCTTAGAAAGTGCTGAAGAAGGGAAGTACCTTGGTCTAGAAGTTCATGCATCTATGAAGGCAGCAGTATATATGAATCAGATGGATAAGATGGCATAAGGGCTATGATGAACTAGCAATCTTCAAAACTGACAGACTCGGACGGTGAGTGCAGCAGCTAGGAGCTCAGGGAATGCCTCTATTTTCTCAGAAATTGTGCCTTTAGGGAAAGGCTGGAGGTATAACTGAAACACAGGACGCTAAGCCACCAAATCCTGCCTCCCCAAAAATAATCTTCCTGGCTGATGTTAAATGAAATTTCCCAGTTTCTGTAAAATAAAATTGAAGACCAGGGGGATATCAGGAATTGCTGTACTTTGCTTCAAAGAGACATGTCTGATCCCCCACCACTGCACCCTGAGGGTTCACAGCGACCAGACAGCGGCATCAGGAAAAGGCAGAGATGGTAATATTTGCTTCACGATTAATTCATTGTGGCACACAGATGTAGAAGTTCTCCCTCGGTCCTGTTCCCCCTACCTGGAAAATCTGGCAGTCAGATACCTTTCATTCTATCTGCTAAGGGAGTTCTCCACTGTAATCTGGGTAGCAGTGTACATTCCAGCCCTGCCAAATGTCAGGCTGGTACTGAAGGAGATGAGCACCATGATCAACAGTCACGAGATTACATTATTTATTTTGTAATTTACAGTAATTTTATGTCTTTGCTCTTTACTGCTGTTGCAAAGCAACAAAATTCAAAAACAAATAAACCTTCTTCTGA